>NC_072473.1:8581931-9190681 GCF_027574615.1 Eptesicus fuscus
AAAACCTTTATAGTAGCAGCTACCATTTATTTACTGATTGCCGTGTACTTGGCCTTGTCCTATAACTTGGCACAAGTTCATTTTATTTAATTCTCACAACCAAACTACTAGAGGTATTATTGTCTCCAATTTGAAGAAAACAAAGTGGAGGTGCAGAAGTTCAGTAACTTCACCAAGGTCACAGAGAGAACTGACTTCTGGCAATACCTTTCATAATTATTTGGGTTGAAATTCAGTCTTTGTTGAAGGGACAAACTAAAAATGAAAGGGAAGTTTTCTGATGCTGCCTTAATGAAGAGGCTATTGTTTTCATAGCAATTCAGTATAAATGTTTGGATTCTTCCTTAAAGGGTGAGTGTGTGTGTGTGTGTGTGTGTGTGTGAGAGAGAGAGAGAGAGAGAGAGGGAGGGAGAGGGAGGGAGGAAGGGTTTTGGACTATTTTCTAAGGAGCTTTTGTGGCATGGTGAAGCCTAGAGACAGCATGTGTCAGCCCTAGGGTCAAAGTTGATCAAACTTTGAAGCCAAGTAAGCCATCAGAAATTCAGGACCCCAAAGCGGGGGATGGGAGACATCTGTAATGCTATCAACAATAAAAGTATATATATTAAAAAAATAAATTCAGGGCCCTGCAGGAAATAGCAAGCTCAGACGGTTTTACTAAAAGCAGGGGCATTGAGGCATGAAAACTAGCAAAAGCAGGAAGCCAGTGCCTTCCATAGATCTGAGGTGACCAGGGGAAGGGATATTGTTGCTGGAACTCTGAAAGGTGGCTCCCAAATAGACACAGTAGTATAGAAGAATGCAGCCATTGCCAGAGCTGTGTCCAGGGAGGGAATGGTGGGCTGAAGCGCAGATAACCCACTCTCCTGCCATCGGATGTGATGAAGTGCCTCTCACTGTCTTCACCCAAGTGGAAGTCAGGGGCAGGGGAGACTGGGTGTTGAAGCTTATAGAGGTCAGCCTCATGGGCAGAGGGATAAAGAAGGGTTGGGAGTGCCTCGGGAACATATAGAGGGAAGGCCAGCACAGGCTACAACCGGGACTGGGAACCACTGCATTGAATCCTACAGAAAATGGGGCATGGCTTGTGTGGGGAGAGAGGGAAGTCCATTTGTGCCAAGCAAGGTCTGGGTGTATGACCTCTAGGAGGCACTGGAGAGGGCTGGACAGGAGCAACTGGCCCATCTGAGCTGCTTTTTGCACTTATCTAGGGGAACCTTGAGGACTGTGGGGTTGTCTGTCTGCATTTGGATATGGAGTGTTTGTGCTTTTTGATCAGAGTGGGGCAGTTGCATGAGTTGCGATGCTTGTTCTTGTTCAGAGCATTGGAGATTCTGCCAGGAGTAAGCTGCACATGGTGGAAAGGTCGCATTAGGACCAGAGGATGAATTAGTTCAGGGGAGTAGAAAGCATATCCTATATAATAAAAGGCTAATATATAAATCAACCGAACAGCGGAACCACCAGTTGCTATGACACACACTGACCACCAGGGGGCAGATGCTCAATGCAGGAGCTGCCCCCTGGTGGTCAGTGCGCTCCCACAGGGTGAGCACCCCTTGGCCAGAAGTGAAGCTCACGGCTGGCGAGCACAATGGCAATGGCGGGAGCCTCTCCTGCCTCCAGGGCAGTGCTAAGGATGTCTGGACTACTGGCTTAGACCCGCTCCCCACAGTTGGTCATCCCCTGAAGCCTCCCCGACTGAGGGAACCCCCAGCGCATGAATTTCGTGCACTGGGTCTCTAGTTATATAGGGGTATGGCTTTGCATTAGTTTGGCTTTTTTCTTTCCCTGAAGGATAGCATTCCTGTATGTATATGTGTATCCATGTAGGATTTCTTTGTATGTACATTGCTCAGACTCACTAAGGCTTATTGAGCTAACCGAGGCCTTACATTTTTTTAGAATTATCCTCATATACTGTAAAGTAAAGGCAAATGCAAAGAAACAGCTTTGTTCTCTTTTGCATTCTTCATGGGCTAATGTATGTTCTGGAAAACTTGTTGCCATGGCAATGGGATATTATCTATCTCCGTAGGGTACTACATAAAAATAGCCCTTTGTGTTAGAGGCTGATGTTGGTGACAGGTGGTTGGGTGAATGTATAGCAGGGTGCTTTGTCAGCATTCCATTGTTTAAAGTTGAGAAATCAAAATGAGTATTGATTTTTTTCTCAAAATGTAATTTAAACATTTTAAACAATCTTTATTGTTGAAAGTATTACAGATGTCCCCTTTTTATCCTCCATTGAACCCCTCTACCCCCTCCCGCCCCCTCTGAACTATTGTTTGTCCATGGGCTATGCATATATGCATATAAGTTCTTTGGTTAATCTCTTCCCACTTGCTCCTTCCCTCTAAAATATGTCAGTCTGTTGCATGTTTTGATGTCTCTGGATCTGGTTTTTTTTTTTAATCAGTTTTCAAAATCTAATTTTATCTGGAATAGGCAGGTAGTGGTGCTCTATTTAATTGTGAATTATAACTTTCCTTTGCAGGTCTAGTAAATATGATTGGAGCCATCTCTCATGGTGATAAGTAAGTGGCTCTTTCTGGTGGTGCTACAGTGTGTGCAATACAAGATTGGGTGGGGGGACAAGTATAATTCTCTAATTCTTTTTAATTTTTTTTATTGATTTCAGAGAGAAAGGGAGAGAGAGATAGAAGTATCAAGTATCAATGATGAGAGAGAATCATTGATTGGCTATGCCCTGCACATCCCACACTGGGGATCGAGCCCGCAACCCGGGCATGTGCCCTGACTGGGAATTGAACTGTGACCTTCTGGTTCATAGATCGATGCTCAACCACTGAGCCATGCCAGTAGGGCTATTTCTCTAATTCTTGAACTAATGTTTCTGCCTAAGTGCCTTGAACTTTAAACCGAGAAGTAACTAGTGGTTAGGTGGAATAGAGGAGCTCTGAGCTGTTTATCAAATATTAACTTCTTATAGTTTCACAAATGGAATGGAACAGATCCTTGTTGAAAGTCAGTTCCCCTGTTGGTTTTAGTGTTGGCCTCACATGTAGCCAAGGATGGAGTCTTGACCCTAATATTAATTTTTCCTTTGAAAAAATCCTTTGGGCAATTTCTTAGGACAGTAACTTAAATGTTTTGTCATGCTCTTATTTTTCTTCTAGCAATTTGTCTTATATATAAATAATAGCATCCTGGTGCTGAAATAAAATTGACTCTAGTTGTAAGAATTTTAGAAAACTCTCATGAGAAAATACATGAATGGCTGGGCATTTTAGACCTGAAAGTCTGATATACATTGTACTACTACTTATTTTCATTTTCATGAATATATGAATGATAAGTGAAAAATCTATGTCTAAAAGAGCTCCTTTAGCAGGAAGGTTAGGGAGAGGTGGGGAAGATAAGGGATCAATCAAAGGACTTGTATGCATGCATATAAGCATAACCAATGGGCGCAAAACACTGGGGGGTGAGGGCATGTATGGGAGTGGGGTGGGGGGCAATGGTAAGATATGTACACATATAATACCTTAATAAAAGAAATTGAATAAAACAAAAACAAAACAAAACAAAACAAAACAAAAAAATAAAAGAGCTCCTTTAATAAGTCTAAGATAAATGCTAGATGGTAAAGTATTATGTCATATCTTATTTGGCAATGCTTTGTTAGTGCTACCTAAAATAATGGTGTCTTAGGTTTGAAATGCTTTTATCCTCCTGCTTCTACCTGTGCTTACACCTCACTGGGTCCTTTGTCAGAGTCTGTTGTATGAATTAACTTCTTGGTTTCCACTTCCTGCTATCACTATATGTCCATCTTTTTTTTTATTATTTGTTTATTGGTGTGTGTGTGTGTGTGTGTGTGTGTGTGTGAGAGAGAGAGAGAGAAAGAGAGAGAGAGAGAGAGAGAGAGAGAGAGAGAGAGAGAGAGAGAGAGAGAGAGAGATTGATTTGTTGTTCCATTTGTTTATGCATTCATTGTTTGCTTCTTGTATGTGCCCTGACTGGGAATCAAACCCACAACCTTGGCCTATAGGGACAATGCTCTAACCAACTGAGCTACTTGGCCAGGGCTCCTTCTGTTTTCTTACCACCATAATTTTGTTCTTGAGAAATTTCTCTTTTTCTTGTAGGTTTAAGCTTTTAAAAATCCCTGTATTTTTGTTCTACTGGAGTTTTGAGTGGGAGTAGAGGTTACCATGTACGTGGAAACTAGTAAGAATGTTCAATCAGTCAAGAGACAAGCTTACAGAAAACAAATTTATTTTTTATATTTTTACTGATTTCAGAGAGGAAGGGAGAGGGAGAGACAGAAACATCTATGATGAGAAAGAATCATTGATCAGCTGCCTCCTGCATGACCCCCACTGGGGATCAATCTCACAACCCAGGCATGTGCCCTGACTGGCGATCAAATCTTGACTTCCTGGTTCATAAGTCCATGCTCAACCAATGAGCCAAGCTGGCTGGGCCAGAAAATGACTTTTAGAAGAGTTGCAACAATAGTACAGAGAATTCTCTTATATTCCTCACTCTATTCCCTTAATGTTAACATCTTACTTAACATAGTACAATGATCAAGAATAGGAAATTAACACTGGTACAATATTATTAACTAAAGTATAGACCTTATTCAAATTTCATTAGTTTTTTTCCACTGGTGATCTGTTTTTGTTCCAGGATACTATCTAGGATTTCATTTTGGGTTTAGTTATTTCTCCTTAGATTCACCTAGTCTGTAATAGTTTCTTAATCTTGTCTTTCATGACACTTTTGAAGAGTATTAATCAGAATATCTTTTCTCTTGTAGTTAAAGTATCTTGGGGGAAATGTTCTGAAGATTGTGAAAATAACCTATTTCTCCTCAGATTTTTGCCCATTGACTTTTATTGGTGGATCCACATTCATTTTATTTCATATCATTTCCTAGAGTATTTGTGACAAATATTTGATTAAGTAAAGTAGAGCTGTACCCTACAAGAAGCAAAGATCAATTACACTGAAGTTCTATCATATTGTTTAGTGTAACACTAGCAGCTGTGTACCCTCACTTTCAGGGGCTTAACACAGTAGAAGCTTTTTTCCCCAGTGTGGGTATTTCTGGTTCTGTAGGTGGTTTTCTGACATGTAGTGATTCAAGAACCCAGGCTAAACTTTTTATCTTGAAGTAATTTCAAACTGATAGAAAAGTTACAAGAATAGTAATGAGAAATCTGCATACCCTTTACTTAGATTTACTTAACATTTGCCTTATTTTATTTCTTCTTCCATATGTTCCCTCCCTCCCTCCTTCCCTCCCTCCCTCCCTCCTTCCCTCCCTCCCTCCCTCCCTCCCTCCCTCCCTCCCTCCCTCCCTCCCTCCCTCTTCTTCCTGTTTATCTATCTATCTATCTATCTATCTATCTATCTATCTATCCATCCATCCATCTATACTAAACCATTTGAGATTAAGTTGCTCTTTCATGCCTTAACTAGAGGCCTGGTGCACGAATTCGTGCATCAGTGGGGTCCCTCAGCCTGGCCTGCGGGATTGGGCCAAAACTGGCTCTCCAACATCCCCCAAGGGGTCCTGGATTGCGAGAAGGTGCAGGCCAGGCCAAGGGACCTACCAGTGCATGATTGGGGCTGGGGAGGGATGTGGGAGGTGGCCAGCCAGGGAGGGACTATGGGAGGGCTTCAGGGCATGTCCAGCCCGTCTCACTCAGTCCTGATCTGCCGGACCCCAGCAGCAAGCTAACCTATTGGTCTGAGTGTCTGTCCCCTGGTGGTTAGTACACGTTGTAGCGACTGGTCGACTGGTCGACTGTTTGCCCCTGGTGGTCAATGCACATCATAACGAGTGGTTGAGCGGCCTTAGCATATCATTAGCATATTATGCTTTTATTGGTTCAGTGGACCACCGGACGACCAGATACTTAGCATATTAGGCTTTTACTATATAGGACTAGAGGCCCAATGCATGAAATTTGTGCAAGGGGCTTGGCCCGCGCAGCCCCAGATGCCTCGGCCCTTGCAGCCCTGGCTTTGTCCGGAAGGTTGTCCGGATGGTTGTTCTGCTGTTTGGTCTAATTAGCATATTAGCTCTTTATTATATACAGTAGGTCCTTGGGTTACGTTGGAGATCCGTTCCTATGGCGCGACGTAATGCAATTTTCGGCGTAAGTCAGAACCCACCTACATAAGCACCTAAGTCACTCACATGGAGCACATAAACAGCGGTAATGAAGTGAAATCTGCATACCCTTTACTTAATGGTAAATATTCCTGACCTTTACTTGTGGTAAATAAATAATAAAAAACATAAAGCACATATGTGCATACGTCGAAATGACAGAACTTTTTTTTCCAAAATTTTATTTTATTGTTTAAATTATTACACATAGTAGTACATATATCTCCTTTTTTTTCCCCATTGACCTTCCAGGAACTTTTTTTTTTAATAAATAAATGGGAGATGGCGATGTAACCACAAAATGACGTACATCGAGTCCGACCTAACCCGAGGACTACCTGTACTAGAGGTCTGGTGCACGGATTCGTGCATGGGTGGGTACCTCAGCCTGGCCGGTGATCGAGGCCTATCGGGGGGCTATCCTGGGGGAAGGGACACCAGGAGGTTGGCTGGCTAGTGGGAGGGGCCATGGACACGATCTGGGTGGGGGGCGATTGGGGGTGGGGATGGCCAGAGAGAGGGGCCACAGGAGGTTGGGGGGGGCAATTGGGGCCCAGATCAGGCTGGTTGGCTGCCACAGTATGTGTCATAGTGACTGGTCGTTCCAGTCGTTCCATTCGTTCTGTCGTTTGGTTGCTGGGCTTTTATATATATAGATGATAGTTAAAACTTACATATTTATCTGTTTAATTCCAGTATACACATAAAGTAGTTTCAGAATTGCTAACTCATACCTATGTGATAAACACTTTCACTAACTAGATTACAGCATTTATGAACAGTTCTTTTTCCTTTAGCATTGTAGTATCTAGTCAATGTACTGTTTTCAGCAGTTTTCCATTGACATATTAAACTTGAAAACTGTACACAAGCACATGTCATTGTTCAGATTCAGGAAATTTAATATTAATACAGTAGTCTGCAGTCTGTATTTCAATTCCATCATTTGTCCCCAGCCTGGGATCACATATTTAATTTATTTGTCATGGCCCTCTAGTTCCCTTTTGGAACTATTTCCTGTAAGCCTTTTGCTGTCTTTCATGACATTGACATTTTGAACAATGACATTTCATGACACTGTATGGTAGAATGCACCAAATTTGGGTTGGTTGATGGCTTTCATGTTTAGATTAAGATTTTGAATTTTTGTCTGGATACTGCATAAGTGATATGTCCTTAGGAAATGAATGTATCAGGAAGCACATGATGTCTCATTGCCCTTTATTGGTGATTTAAATTTTGATCATTTGGTTAAAGTATTATCTAAGTCTGAAGTGTTTTTAGATATGAAATGCCAGTGATAAATACCATTAAGCCTCTTATGTTTTTAGATGGAAAAATTATTATTTTTTTAAAATATATTTTATTGATTTTTTACAGAGAGGAAGAGAGAGGGATAGAGAGTTAGAAACATCAATGATAGAGAAACATCGATCAGCTGCCTCTTGCACACCCCCTACTGGGGATGTGCCCGCAACCAAGGTACATGCCCTTGACCGGAATCGAACCTGGGACCCTTGAGTCCGCAAGCCGATGCTCTATCCACTGAGCCAAACCAGTTTTGGCTAGATGGAAAAATTATTAAAAAGGTTTTCAAAACTATTCAGATGGACATATATGTAACATAAAATATAAACTTTTAATTTTTCTTTCTTGAGTCATTTTCTACCACTGAAATGTTAATGCACGAGTTAGTCATTTATGACTGTTTTAGTTCCTCATGAAGTCATTTTCCCCTAAATTTTTTATTGTAGTAGAATATACATAAAATTTATCATTTTTGTATCTACAATTCAGTGGCATTAAGTACATTTACAGTGTTGTGCAACCATCACCACTATGGATTTCCAGGACTTTTTAATCATCCCAAACAGAAATTCTGTACCATTAAATAATAATTCTCCATTCCCCCTCCCCTAGCTCCTGGTAACCTCATTTTATATGCAGTCACAATATTGTAGAATAAACACCAGCTTCCTGTTATCTGGGATAAGGTCACTCAACTTTTTCTCCCATTTTGGACTATGATAAAATTATTATTTGCCATACACTACAGGACAATTTCTGTATTTTGGCATGAATTACTATATAGTAACTCTAAATCCTGGTAAAGGAAGCAGTTTTATTCTGAAAGTTGGTGTATTTAGGAGGGGAGACGGGCAAGGAAAAGTGAAATTATTCTTCTAGTGCAGTGGTCGGCAAACTGCAGCTCGCGAGCCGCGGTTTGCCGCTCTGTTGACTAATGAGTTTGCCGACCACTGCGTAAGGCATTACCCTTACCCAGAAGTTTTGTCTTCAGGTTAAAGACATTAGTACATTATTAAAATGTTTTTTTAAGTGTTTTTCCCTAAGGCAGAGGTCAGCAAACTCATTAGTCAACAGAGCCTCAGTTTGCCGACCACTGTTCTAGTGTAGCAGACCAGAGTTTAAATTCCCTGTTATATTTTCCATCTTGGGTATCTAACCAGTTGTATAGATCATCCACACTTTTGTACATGGCTTGAATGGGTATCGATACATGTAAATTGACGTAAATTCTACTCACTGCAGTCTTTGTGTGTCCCTATTTCCTGGCCTATAAAGAACGTAACAGAAGTAACTTCCCTCGAAAGAGTGTTTCAGGACTAAATGGTAGAAGACTGCAAAGTAGAAAGGGCTCCTTATTCTTAGTAACATTTCCCAGTGTTCTTCAAGGGCTCACCCATTCCCAATCATTCTTCTAACTATAGCAGGAATATTTATTAGAACTAATTTTAATAGCACCATAGAATACAGATAGCACAGCCACATGTCCCCGTTTGCTGGAGCTGAAGAAACAACTATAAGTTTAAAAATATTCAAATAGTAAAATTGCCTGGATGACCCACCTCGTCCTTTGCTGTATGGTATTGGGTGTCTGTTTCATTTCCTTAATAAGTTTGACAAGGCTTAGAGACTCTTAGCAGATTCCTTGGTTCAGGTGGCCTATAGCTGGAAGATAGACTCTAGGAGTAACCTGTGTCTTGCTCTTGAGAGATTAGGATATTGATAGAATGCATACCCATTGTACCTGCCAAGCAATTTATAGGATTTCTCAGGGGATCACATAGTTGGGGAAGATTCCTAGAGGCAAGAGGTCATTTATCTTGAGAGTCAGCAATTACTTTAGGGTCCTACTCCAGGCTTTCTGCATTTGGGTGATCTTATTTGAATGAAGTAACCTTTCACCATTAGTGTCTCTAGGGATTTAATGATTCTTATTGGGATGAGTTGGCTAGAAGTTAGGAGATCTATTTCTTGTTGTAACTGAGTTCTACCTGAGGGTTAAGGATAAGTGGCTCTGAAGTCTGAGCCAGCTAGAAGGACACTTGTTCATTTTTCACTCTTGTCTGAAGAATGGTTAGGCCACCTCACTTTTGCTTCTCTGATGGTACCAAAGCTCATGCAAGAGGTGATGACTGTTTTGATTCTCCATTGCTGTCTGCAAAAACCCACCCAAAACTGAGTGGCTTATAGTAACAATTCTCATAATTGTGTAGGTCAGGGATTTCAGAAGGCCTCAGCTGGGCAGTTCATCTCTGCTCTAGATGGTGTTGGTTGAACATCTGGGCCTGGAGGTTCCACTTCCAAGGTGGCTTCTTCACTCATAGGAATAGCTCCTCAGTGTCCCTGGCTAGTCTCTCCATGTGGTGTCTCATCTTCTGAGGCCTCTCCACACAGCTTAGGCTTCTCACATCATGGTGGTCCCTGGGTAGTTGTACTTCTTACAGGATGGTGATGAAATGAAAGCCTCTATTTTAAATTAAATCATTATTGGCGAATATATTTGGCATTGGGATTGTGATATTTATCATTTAATTTTGTCATATTTATAACCCCGTCAGGGTAGAAATTGAAGAAGCAACACTTCATTTCCTCTGCTTTTTTGTGTGGATGATGGGTTGTTCAAATAGCAGGAAGTTCATTTTTTTGGCTTGCTTTGGATTACTGAGGACCATCCTTCAGAAATGGTTTCCTAATGTTCTCCTGGCCATCTGGCAAGAACACAGAAGACCTTTTGCTCAATAAAAATAAGCTGATAATAATAACAAATTGAAACATCTTGATAATAAATATATTTGCACAGCTTTTCTAATCCCAGGTTATTAAAACTCTGTCAGCCTTGGCTGGTATCCATGCTCTCTCTGTGCCCTTGTGTTTCTTTTCTTTTCTTTTCTTTTTTTTTTTGAGCCACTCCTGCTGCGTGAACTTGAGTATTAGAAGGAGGAGCATTGCTGGGATATGGAATGGGTGAGGGAAAGGCTTGGATTCAATTGCAGTAATCCTAAATTTTTGGTAGAGGAGGGGCATGACATCCTCACTCCCCTTTTACACATAAGGAAGGAGAGGTATAAAAAGATAAAATGGCTTTTCTTACTGGCAGAATCTGATTCTCTACTCTTTTACCCTAGTACCTATTGATAACACAAAACAGATGTGCCTTGGACAAGAGAAAAATAGAAGAGCTGGGTCTTTTTATGATCCTGTATTTATTATTTGTAGCACTGGATCTTTAAAATGGGAGAAGCAATGTTGATTCTAACTAGAAATTGTGAGCCATTTAATAACATGTATAAAGGAAAGGTGAGAAACCAAGTGTCTCCCAGTTTCTAACACCTTATCTTTTATGGCATAAGTTAATAAATAGTAAGTTTTTAATGCAGTAAAAGGAAATTTCTGATAAGCTTTACCTAACTTGATAGTGTCATTTATATTACAGACAAAAAGCAAAATTTACCATGCCTTGCAAACACATCCTAGTCAGGGTTTTGAATACCCATAAGCAGTTTCTTAGAATTATTTTGAATGCTTACATTATAGGGTCCCACTTTCCCATACCATATCTATATTGCCTAGCACTGCAAGACTCTTTATAGGGTGTCAAATATGTGGGAGGATTTAAACGAATTCTCTTAAACGCTTCATGGGATAAGACGATCCAATGGGAACTGAATGTTTTCAATTAGGGCGTTTCCATGGATACCATTAAGGGTGCCAAATTCATAGTCACAGGAGATTTTACTTGCTTCAATATTGATTAAGAAATCTGAGAACAATCACAAGAAGTGTAGGAGGTAGGCAGAGGGTAAATTCTGTGGTTAATATAAATTTTGCTTTCTCTCCCATGGTAAAGGGCTAGTCCAGATAAAATTCCAGGGAGTCAGCCAAGTCTAACAACAAGATTTATGTCAAAAGCATGTCCAGAATAAAAGTGAACATGGGTTATTTCTTTTATCCCGGGTGTAGATGCTATTTATTTGTTTATATTAACTTTCTTATATGCTGGGTACAAGGCATTGGCGTTCAGAAACAAAAATCGCAACGCTTTGTATCTATGTCGTTTATAAAGAAAATATTCTAAATGGTGTCTGCAGATACCGAAAACTTGCATTCCTCTGGGAAGGGTTCACATCTTAGGTTATTACTCATTTTTAAACACGATTCTTTACCTGGTTTCTCAGATCTCCATGGGATCTGTGGATAGAAACCAAGGTGACTCTAACCTTGGATGGAGAAAAAAGTACTTTATTTTGACTAACAATAAATATTTAGCATTTTCATCAAGTAATGAATGCAGGCAACTAATCACAGCACTATTAGCCTCCACCTGTGACTTTGCCATCAATAAATCAGTTTCATACCACATCATAGCTGTTGCAGATATTTTGAAATATCCTTTATACTAATCACTATTTCAAAATTTTGGCAGTTATTAGAGTTTCTGCTAGTTCTTGATACTTAATGCCATAATAAGTATTCATACAGGGTGAGTCAAAAGTAGGCTTACAATTGTGAGTATGTGAAACACAGTTTATTCTTTTTTAAATATATTTTATTGATTTTTTTACAGAGAGGAAGGGAGGATAGAGAGTAAGCAACATCGATGAGAGAGAAATATCGATGAGCTGCCTCCTGCACACCCCCTACTGGGGATGTACCTGCAACCAAGGTACATGCCCTTGACTGGAATCGAACCTGGGACCCTTGAGTCCACAGGCCGACGCTCTATCCACTGAGCCAAACCAGTCAGGGCAACACAGTTTATTCTTACATTATTATTATTGTACTAGAGGCCCGGTGCATGAAATTTGTGCACTGGGCGGGGGGAGTGTCCCTCAGCCCAGCGTGCACCCTCTCCAATCTGGGACCCCTCGAGGATGTCCGACTGCTGGTTTAGGCCCGATCCCACAGGCAGTCAGACATCCCTCTCACAATCTGGGACTGCTTGCTCCCAACCGCTCGCCTGCCTGCCAGCCTGATCACCCCCTGACCACTCCCCTGCCAGCCTGATCGACACCTAACTGCTCCCCTGCTGGCCCGATTGCCTCCAACTGCCCTCCCCTGCCAACCTGGTCGCCCCTAACTGCCCTCCTTGCTGACCTGGTCACCCCAAACTGCCCTCTCCTGCTGGCCTGGTTGTCCCCAACTGCCCTCCCCTGCAGACCTGGTCCCCTCCAACTGCCCTCCGCTGCTGGCCCAGTTGCCCCCAACTGCCCTCCCCTGCCAGCCTGGTTCCCCCCAACTGCCCTCCCCTGCCGGCCTGGTCCCCCCCAACTTCCCTCCCCTACTGGCCTGATCGCCCACAACTATCCTCCCTTGCCGGCCATCTTGTGGTGGCCATCTTTGACCACATGGAGGTGGCCATCTTGTGCGAGGGCATGAGGGTCAATTTGCATATTACCTCTTTATTATATAGGATTCTTTTCTTTTTAAAAAAATATATTTCATTGACTTTTTACAGAGAGGAAGGGAGAGGGATAGAGAGTTAGAAACATCGATGAGAGAGAAACATTGATCAGCTGCCTCCTGCACACCCCCTACTGGGGATGTGCCCGCAACCAAGATACATGCCCCTGACTGGAATCGAACCTGGGACCTTTCAGTCTGAAAGCTGATGCTCTATCCACTGAGCCAAACCGGTTTCGGCTATATAGGATTATTTTCCATATGAACAACTGTAAACCTACTTTTGTCCTACTCTGTATTACCATATCACAAATTAGTATAACATCTTAATAACTATATTAATATAATTGGCTTCCCATGTAATCAATTCTGTTTTATTTTTGCATTTGGAAACATCATTCCTAAAAGGGATCTATAAAGTTTTACCAGACTTCCAAAGGGTCCATGACACCAAAAACGAAGGACTGCTTTCCTTATAGAGTGTGGGTTAAGAGAGTTATATCTTAATTTTCAGATCATAATTTCAGAAAGCAGTGTCCTTTTATGGAAAATATTTAAAAAGAAAGGTTAAAAGGTAATTATTTTTTGTTGACTGATGCGTGGGCCCTATGAAGTACTTTGCAGTCAGTATTGACTTTCATTTGAGAACTTGTCTTCAGGGGATAAGTTATTACCATGAGTAGGAGTTTAAGAAGAAAAGGTTTTCAGGTCTAAGATGGGCTGCATTCAGTAGATCACTGTTAAATCCATGGGAGGGGAGAAAAGGTTCCCATTCACTTTCTTGGAGATTGTGGTATAGGGGGTCACACAGTTCCAGAAGTTTCCCCACCCAGTGTCTCTTGCTTCCTTCTTTCCTGTACAGAGGTTGGAGCTTGGATGCTCCATGGGAATTGGGATCCTGATTTTTTCTCATGGAGCTGTTCTCTGACTTGTCTTGGTGGGGAGTAATCAGAGATTTAGCCATGAAACCATTTCATTTCATGACTAGGACTGTGAATGCGCAAAACACAGGCAAAATGACTGGAAGTTTTAATAAAATGTCATAAGTTTTGGTAGCCTTTTAATATACTCTAGCAGAATGCTCAAGGAGCACACACAAGGTGTAGGTAGTTGGTACTTGGTTCTGTGACAGGTACTATCTTGTAAAAAAACCCACCACCACAACAAAAAAACCCCCAAAAAGTAAAACAAAACACCACCATATTTTTGTGAAATTTCAAATTAATTTTTGTTCTCTACCAAGTTTGTGAATCTCAGTCCTCCACCTTTGTTTGTTTCCAAATTGCATTTTCTTCTCCCTATAAGGAAGTTCTTTAGAGTATAATCAAGTGCTTTACCTGAGAATCTCCATTATCCCCACCTGGAGGCAAAATTGTATCACATTTATTTTACAGTGATCTGGACAAAATAGATGGCAATGATGAAAACAAACAAAAAACCATTTCTATTCTGATAACTTGTTTTTGGTAATAGTTTTATTACCATACAAGTCACTCATTTAAAGTGTGTACAATTAAGTGGTTTTTAGAATATTCACAGGATTGTGCTACCATTACCACAGTCAAATTTAGATCATGTTCATTATCCCCAACAAGAAATTTAATACCCTTTAACAGCCCCCCCCATTCTAGCTCCAGGCAGTCACTAATCTACTTTCTATCTCTATAGATTTGTCTTATCTAATAAAAGAGTAATATGCAAATTGATCATCACACCAAGACACAAGATGGCTGCCCCCATGTGGTCAAAGATGACTGCCCCCATGTGGACACAAGGTGGCCACCACAAGATGGCCTGCAGGGGAGGGCAGTTGTGCGAAGTTAGAGGTGACCAGGCCAGCAGAAGAGGGAAGTTGGGGGTGACCAGGCTGGCAGAGGAGGGCAGTTGGGGGAGACCAGGCCAGCAAGGGAGGGCAGTTGGGGGGGACCAGGCCTGCAGGGGAGGACAGTTGGTGGGGGGACCAGGCCTGCAGAGGAGGGCAGTTGAGGGAGATCAGGTCAGCAGGGGAGGGCAGTTGGGGGAGAACAGGTCAGCAAGGGAGGGCAGTTGCGGTGGACCAGGCCTGCAGGGAAGGGCAGTTGGAGAGGGTCAGGCCTGCAGGGGAGAGCAGTTGGGGGAGGGGAGCAGGCCTGCAGTGGAGGGCAGTTGGGGGGGACTAGGTATGCAGTGGAGGGCATTTGGGGGGGCAGGCCTGCAGGGGAGGGCAGTTGGGGGCGATCAGGCCAGTAGGGAGGGCAGTTAGTGGTGACCGGGCCAGCAGAGGAGGGCAGTTGGGGGAGACCAGGCCAGCAGGGGAGGACAGTTGGGGGGGACCTGGCCTGCAGGGGAAGGCAGTTGGGACAGACCAGGTCACAGGGGAGGGCAGTTGGGGGAGAACAGGTCAGCAAGGGAGGGCAGTTGCGGGGGGGACCAGGACTGCAGGGAAGGGCAGTTGGAGGGGGGCAGGCCTGCAGGGGAGAGCAGTTGTGGGGGGGGGGAGCTGGCCTGAAGTGGAGGGCAGTTGGGGGGGACTATGTCTGCAGTGGAGGGCATTTGGGGGGGCAGGCCTGCAGGGGAGGGCTTTTGGGGGCGATCAGGCCGGCAGAGGAGGGCAGTTAGTGGTGACCGGGCCAGCAGAGGAGGGCAGTTGGGGGAGACCAGGCCTGCAGGGGAAGGCAGTTGGGACAGACCAGGTCACAGGGGAGGGCAGTTGGGGGGGCCAGGCCTGCAGGGGAGAGTAGTTGGGGGGGACCAGGCCTGCAGGGGAGGGCACTTGGGAGCCAGCAGTCCTGGATTGTGAGAGGGATGTCCAAATGCCTGTTTAGGCCTGATCCCTCAAGGATTCCCAGATTGGAGAGGGTGCAGGCTGGGCTGAAGGACACACACCCCTTCCATGCACGAATTTCGTGCACCAGGCCTCTAGTTTAATATAAATGAAATTATACAATATGTAATCTTTTGTATCTGGCTTCTTTCACTTTGCATATTGTTTTTAGGATTCATAAATATTATAGCATGTTTCAGTATTTACTCCTTTTTAAAAGAAATTTATTGATTTGAGAGAGAGAGAGAGAGAGAGAGAGAGAGAGAGAGAGAGAGAAAGGAAGAGAAACATCAATCTGTTGCTCCAACCATTCATGCATTCATTGGTTGCTTCTTGCATGTGTCCTGACCAGCGATCTAACCCTTAACCTTGGCATATCAGGATGATGCTCTAATCAACTGAGCTACCCAGCCAGTGCCTCAGTATTAACTCCTTTTTATGGCCAAATAATATTCCACTTTATGGATATAGCACATTTGTTTATCCATTCATCCATTGGTATATGTTTGGGTTGTTTCCACTTTCTGGCTATTACGAACAATGCTGCTATGAACATTGATGCATAAGCTTTAATGTGGACATATTTTTTTTGCTTTTCATGTTTATTTTAAAAAATCAGAATGAATTAGAAAGAACAATCAAGGCTACAGGTGGCAGACAAAGGCTAGGAGTTAGCTACTTTCTGTACAAGTATGCTTTAGAAAAATTAGGAAGCCTTAATAGCTTGTTTTAAAAGCTGTACTTAACATAAATATCTAACTTAGTTTCCCACTGGTCTAGTTTCCATTGCTCAACCTCAGTTGAAGGATCCCATGTACACACAGCAGTACTCAGTTAACTAGAAGTGTCTGATCCCCATATGTTCTCATTCCAGGTCTATGACTAACTACCTTCATTGTTGTGTATGAGATGGTTTCACCCCTTGAAAATATGACTACTTCAGCACAAAACAATGTTAAGTCTTTATAATGATCAATAAATCATCTTCCCCCCTTGTACATGCAGCTGAAAAATAATGATAGGCTAGGGACAAAACATTGTGAACTTTGTACTGTTAGATTTATCACTCTTTAAATGTTCATTAGCTAATAATCACTACATTTACATATTAAGGAAATTATATATAGAAATATTGCTAAAGCACAGTAAAAGACTGAAGTTTGTGTGGACATATGTTTTCAATTCTCTTGGCTGTATACTTAAGAGTGGAATCAAATATATTTAAAAAATGATATTAAAATGAAAAAAAAATTAAAACACACCAATAAATAAATAAATAAATAACTAAATAACGAAATAAATAAATAAATGTTACAGCATCTCTGATGCACTTTTAGAAGCTGTTCATTTCCATAGAGCACAGATTGCAAACCGGTTTTAAAGTGGTGAGAATATTGATTTGTGTGTGTGTGTATTGGGTAGATATGGGCTGAATCTTGGTAAACTGTGGTATGAGTTTTGTGAAGTTACTTGTGAATATTTTTCTTCGTGATTAAAATGTTAGTACCTCTGGATGTTTTAGGGGTCGATGGACTGCACAATTAGTTACAGATAACTTTCACTCTCCTTTTCTTGATATTATTATCTTGGACTATGAGTTTGCTTTGGCCATTGGCCTGTGAGGGGAGGTGATGTGGGCCTTCTTTAAGGCAGGGGCTCAAAGAGCTAGCAGGTGGTTTGCTGTGTCTCTATTCCCATGGCAGCTGATCTCCCCTAGAGTGAGGGATCTGAGAGGGGGGGGGCACATATCTCTCCCCCAATATTTTTTATTTTATTTAAGAGAGGAAGGGAGAAGGAGAGAGAGATAGAAACATCAATGATGAGAGGAAATCATTGATGGGCTGCCTCTTGCACACCCCACACTGGGGATTGAACCCACAACCAGGGCATGTACACTGACCGGGAATCGAACCATGACCTCCTGGTTCATAGGTCAATGCTTAACCATTGAAACTATGCCAGCCAGGCAAAAGCCACATATCTTTTATGTCCCCACCTCAAGTTACATATCATCACATAATCTATTGGTCACACAGACAACTCTGATACAACGTGGGAAAAGGCTATACAAGGGTCTCATGAATACTAGGAGGTGGAGATCATTGGGGGTCATCTTGGAGGCTGGGTACCACATATGTAGGATCCTTATATCTTATAGTTGCAAAATTATAAATTGCATTTCCTTTTCATATTCTAAAATTCCAAACCAGGATTTTATTCTTTAAAATGCCACCCTAACTGGTTTGGCTCACTGGATAGAGCATCGGCCTGTGGACCTAAGGGTCGCAGGTTCAATTCTGGTCAAGGGCATGTACCTTGGTTGCAGGCTCCTCCCCAGCCCTGGCACCCTGGTCAGGGCTCCTGTAGGAGGTAACCAATTGATGTGTTTCTCTCACATCGATATTTCTCTTTGTCTTTCCCTCTCCCTTCCACTCTCTCTAAAAATCAATGGAAAAATATCCTTGGGTGAGGATTAAAATAAACAAATAAAAAATAGTCTTTAAAATGCCCCAATCATTCACAACATAAATGAAAACAAATTTACTTTTATAAAAATTTAGTGAATGGGCAAAATCAAATACTTAAACCCTGGCTAGGTAGCTCAGTTGGTTAGAGTGTTGTCCCAATGTACCAAGGTTGTGGGTTCGATCCCTGGTCAGGGCACATATACGGGAATCAACCAATGAATGCATAGATAAGTGGAACAACAAATCAATGTTTCTCTCTCTCTCATCAATAAATTAAAAAATTTTAAATAAAAATCAAATGTTTAATATAAAAGCTATGTTGCACATACTTAATTTTGCGAGAATTGTATTTTAATGGGTTGAATCAGCAGGGCCTCTTGAATACTGAGAAGTGTGGACTACAGGTGTTTTATTTTTTTTCCTGGAAAATCTCCCTGTACCAAACACTGAATTCTTCATTTTCCAAAGCCGTTCCAACTTCCTTACATTTTTATTGCTGATTTGATTTGCTTGAATGACAGCCAAAGTATAAGATATATGGTAGATGCAAAGACTGAGTGGTTTCCATGGAGACTTCTTGCAGGAGCCCTTTCTTTTCTTCATCCAGCTATTGCTGGGAACCATCCCCTTCCAGTTAATGTGTGGTGGCCATCAATTTGAGTAGCTCTTGGAAAAGGGATTTGTTTAAACAAATTCAGAACTGAGTTTTTTAATATACTTTAAGGTTGAATTAGGTTGTCCTGAAATTGAGGATATTAACAGGTCTTTTTACTGAAGCAGTTTAACTATGCTTTTGTTTATTACACTTGGTTTGAACTTCGGGCAATAAAAGAAGGGCCTTGACTGGGTACAGAGGTATATGCAGTTACTCTGCCTAATCATGCAACCATGAAATAAAAAATGTTTCCACCTCAGGAATCAACTCATCACTTTAACCACTGTTGATTGCATTGGCTTAGCGCTTTTTTGCTTCCTTTAAGTATTTTCCTTTTTCTTTCAAAATTGTGTTCAGTTGGATGTGACCGATTCTACTTGGAGGCCAGCTCACTCACTTTCATTCTTGACTCCTACTGTCCCAATGTCATGCTTCATTTATACAGTAATAGCTTTTTTTTGACTTTATCTGTTGACTTGACAGCCTATGCATCATATTTCCTTTTTTAGACTTAGGAAGATTAAAAAAAAATCAGGATTTGAAGAAAATTTGCATTGTGAAAGAGGCCGCTTTAATATTAATTTTTACTAATTGCCAGAATAGGTGGCCATCTGATGGGCAGACCTGCCTTCTCATTGCACACTGCCCAGTGTAGGTACCCAGGTTAGTCAAGGTTAAGTGGGTCACCAATACTACTTTTGGTTCTAAGTGTAGCTGTGCACAAGGGATATCTACCCTAACTAATAGTGGGTATAATAAAAACAAGGTATAGTTTCACAGTTGTCTGTATGGGTGGTGACATGGGGGTGGAGTAGTTGTCTATTATTTGAAAGCTGGGAAGCTGGAGGTTTTTTAAAATATTAAAATATCTAGTATCAATTTAAAGAGTTTTGATCATTATATATGCATGACTGATTCTATTTTTCTGATCCTGAGGTTTTGTGGGCAATCATTTTGAAACGGGGCCAGAATGAGAATGAAAATTAATTACAAAAAACTATTTGAAAGACTGATTATGTTGTGATACATTAAAGACTTTGAATGCAACTTATATATTGTGTTTTTATCTTTGTGACTAACATTCTTAAGAGCTGATTTTTTACTTTGGACTTTCTAGCATGGGTCAGCTATGTCAGCTCACGGGCATGTTTCATCTGTATATCATGTTATATTGGGACTTGGATGGAATGTAAATCTTTTATTGGCCTAAATCTGAGTCTAATCCTCTGCATGGCTTTGGTAGAAAATCAATTTCCTCTGCTCTGTCAAGATTTTTCAGGTCATTGCACTTTGGAAGTTTCCCAATTCTCTTAGATTAAAATAGATTTTGTTTCTGTGCTACATACTGGTATCCTTTAGCAGGACACTGGGATCTAGAAAGTGAGAAAACAGCCTGACAAGATATCCATGAGTTCTTCTATTTCAGTTAACTTGTTGACATAACTGCACCTTTGAGGAGCCAAGGAGTTTGTGTCCTTTCAAAGGCATAATTTGGAAAGCAATTACAAGTGACACCTGTGAGGCCCTGTGCTTGACTTTAATGAGTTCCTCTTGTTCACCTGCTCACTAGGTTGCTAGAAGTGAATGGAAAAGAGAAGAAGTTGTCATGTCACACTCAGTCCATTTCACTTGTATGGCCCATTGGAGCTGGAAGTAGGGTGACCAACTTGGACTTTCTCAGATTTAGTGCTGGTATCCTTTAGCAGGACACTGGGATCTAGAAAGTGAGAAAACAGCCTGACAAGATATCCATGAGTGCTGAAAATCCTACATTCTGGGAACCCTGTTAATCCAAGGCAAACTAGGATGGTTGGTCACCCTAGCAGTGAAAAGCATGGGGATGGATGGTTTGGAATTGGTGAGTACCCTGATAGATATTTTAAGGAGGGATTTTTTATAGACACACAGCATCTTGCTTGCCCAAAGATGCTAGTGATTGCACTTTGATTTGACTGAAAAACAATGGAATGAGAAGAGCTGGAAATTTTTATACCTTTTGAACCTGAAGATGTGCTTAGGGGATGTTTTGGTAAAAAATTATTACTATTAATGTTTATCATTTTCTTTTTCCTGGAAAATGCAGGATCTTTAACTCCACTTCTCCCTTCTCCCAACTTACATTGTTTTTACCTTATATTTCAGTACTGCAAAACTCTACAAGACATTATTTTATGCAGACATTGTTTATTTAGATCATAGTTCAGTAAACCTTTTCTATAAAGTGCCAGATGGTAAATATTTTAACCTCTGTGGGCCATATGGTGTCTGTCACAACTACTCAATTCCACTGTTGTAACACCAAAGCAGCCATTGATAATATGTAAATAAAACTTTATTTACAAAAACAGGCAGCAGGCCAGATTTGGCTTGCAGGCCTTAGGAGTTGTCCTAATTTAGATTTATCTACATACTTACTACTTTATTTTCCCTTAATTTCTTGTTACATCTCTGAGGTTCATCTACTTTGGTTCATTTTCAAGGCGAGGATGTCTGCTTCCATCTCTTGTTTGAATTTGTACTGGAAGTTCTAGCTAGTACAATAAGGCAATAAAAGGAAATAAAAGGCATACAGATTAGAAATAAATAAATAAAACTGCCCCTATTTTCTGATGATATGATTGTGTATAAATTTCAAGGAATCTACAAAATAACTCCTAGAACTAATAAGTGAGTTTAGCAAGGTCGCAGGATACAAGATAAACATACAAAAATCAATTGTATTTCTATATACTAGCAATACATGGACACTGAGATTACAATAACATTTACAGTCATTCAAAAAATTAGGTAAGGTATAAATCTAACAAAGCATGCCATAGGCCTTGTATACGGAAAATTATACAATACTGATGAAAGAAATAAAGATCTAAATAAATGGAGAGACATACCATGTTCATGGATTACAAGGCACAGCATAGTAAAGATGTCAGTTTTCCCAAATTGACATACAGGTTTAACATCATTGCTATAAAACTCCCAGCAAGCCCTGGCCCATGTTTCTCAATGGTTAGAGCATCAGCCTGAGCACTGAAGGGCTGCAGGTTTGATTCCCTGTCAAGGATGCATACCTGGGTTACAGGTTCAATACCTGGCCCCGGTCGGGGTATGCGCGGGAGGCACCCAATTGATGTGTCTCTCTCACCTCTCTCACATTAATGTTTCTCCCTCTCCCTCTCCCTCTTCCTCTCCCTCTCCCTCTTCCTCTTCCTCTCCCTTCCTTCCTCCCTTCCTCTCTTCCCCTCCCTCCCTTCCCCTCCCTCTCCTCTATCCTACCTTATAATAGAGAAACATGCAAATTGACCGCACCTCCGCTATGCCCATGATTGGGCCTGCGAGAGGCTGGGGGCAGGACTCCGGGTGGCCTATCCGGCAGTTGAGAAGACCAAAATGGCGGTGCCTAATCCTCTTAGTTCCGGGGTCCCCGGGCGATCGCCACCCAGGGGGGTCGTGGCCGGGCCCAGCCAGGCGCTCCCCGGGGGTCCCTGGGGCGATCGCCACCTGGGGGTGTGTGGCAGGACTCACCCAGCCCCTCCCAGGGTCCCTGTGAACATTTCAGACATGTGGTTGCTGAGACCCAGACCAGGCCTCTGGCCACAGATTCATAGCTTTGCGGAGACCTAGGGCAGGGATCTCCCTCATCTGCAGAGAGACAGAGGTTCTGCAGTGCCCCCAAGACGTGGGTGGGCCCAGCCAGGGATCAAGGGGCATGGAAGGACTCCTGGCAGAGGGGCAAGGACCCTCACCCCTGAGGCGGGGGTTGAGGGGTGGAGCCACCTCCGTGAAGGGGTGCTGCACTGCAGGGTACTGGACTGACTGACGTGATTCAGAGAAGCTCCCAGTGCTAATGGGCCTCGCTCAGGCGGCCTTCACACTTCAGAGGCAGTGACTACTGCTCCTGCCTTGACCCAAAAGCAAGCTCGCTATACCCTGCCCCATAGCAGAGCATGCCTAGGCAGTGAGTGGGAAGCCTTCTACCTGCTTCGGAGAAGGGGGGGCAGTAAAGAATGGGGGGAGAGGAAAGAATGTGGAGCATCCGCAATGAAGAGGTGCTTGAGAAAGAGGCTGGGAAGCCTGACTGGAAGGTTTGTTCTGTTTGCTGGGCCGCTGCCCCTTAGGAAGCGCAAAGAGCATGGCTCTGAGGGCTTCCTGTGTGCTGAGTCAAGTTCCACAGCCAACTGGAATTGGCCTCAGTTTCCTGGTCTGTAAAATGGATGAAGCGTGTCCCAGTGCCTTCACTGAGCTTTGGTGGCCAATTGAGATACTATATAAAGAAAATGAGGGAAGAAGTGAGAAAGAAAAGGAAGGACAAAAAACACAAAAGACTGAAAGGAACCTGTAAACCCATTGTCACTTAAATAGGGAATATAGTCAGTAGTGTTGTAATGATGGTATGATGCCAGGTGGGTACTAGAAATATCGGGGAACACTTTGTAAAGTATATGATTGTCTAACCACTATTCTGTAACTAATATAAAACCTGAAACCAATACAAAATAATGTTGAATGTAAAGAAATGAAAATTGGAGTGAAATTTTTATAAATTTCAAAGTTTAAATAAAAGCTGTAAAGGAAGGAAGGGGAGAATAAAAAGTGTTTTTCATTTTGCCACTTCATTAAAAAGACAGTTGTCTTTATATTTTGCTTTTATACTTTTCTAAGTCATTATCTCATTTTAATTTCCGGGCAACTTAAAGACAAGATAAGTATTCCCTCCACTATTCAAAGAAAGGAAATCTTGGTGTCTGGTCCTAATGATTCAGTCGTCAAGCCCTTATTGTAAAGCAGGGTTAGTAAAATTTTCTGTGCAGGGTCATATCTATACTAATAAAAGCCTTGGGAGTGATCAGGCCAGCAGGGGAGGGTATTTGGGGGCAATCAGGCCCGCAGAGGAGCAGTTAGGGGGCAATCAGGCCAGCAAAGGAGCAATCAGGCAGGTAGGTGAGCATTTAGGAGCCAGCGGTCCTGGATTGTGAGAGGGATGTCCAACTGCAGGTTTAGGCCTGATTCCTGCAGTTGGACATCCCCTGAGGGGTCCCATATTAGAGAGGGTGCAAGCTGGGCTGAGGGACACCCTCCCCAGTGCACGAATTTCGTGCACCGGGCCTCTAGTTCTATATAAAATCAATGGAAAAATATCCTCAGGTGAAGATTGACAACAACAAAAATTCCCAGCAAGATTTTTTGTAGATAAAGATATTATTTTAAAATTTATATGTAACTAGACTAGCTAAAAACAATTTTGAAAAAGAAGAAAGTAGGAGGAATTACTCTAATTTCAAGACTTATATAACTATGATAATCAAGACTATGTGGTATTAGCAGAGGGATAGATATATAGATCAGTAGAACAGTACAAAGAACCCAGAAATAGACCCACAGAAATATGCCCAAATGATTTTTGACAAAATTACAAAAGCCATTAAATGGAAGAAGAAAGATAGCCTTTTTTTAAAAAAAATTTTATTGACCAGAGAGGGAGAGGGAGAGAGACATAGAAACATCAATGATGAGAGAGTATCATTGATCTGCTGCCTCCTCCATGCCCCCCTACTGGGGATCTAGCTCGCAACCTGGGCATGTGCCCTTGACGGGAATCAAACCCTTCAGTCCACAGGCTGGTGCTCTATCCACTGAGCAAAACTGGCTAGGGCGAAAGATAGCCTTTTCAACCCACGATTCAGGATCAGTTGAACGTAAGTAGGAAAAAAAAAAAAAGCCGCCCTAGCTTGTGTGGCTTAGTTGGTTGGAGTGTTGTCCTATAGACCGAAATATTGTGGGTTCGGCTCTAACTGGATTGGCTCAGTGGATAAAGCGTCGGCCTTAGGACTGAATGGTCCCAGGTTCGATTCGGGTCAAGGGCATATACCTTGGTTGCGGGCACATCCCCAGTAGGGAGTGTGCAGGAGGCAGCTGAATCGATATTTCTCTCTCATTGATGTTTCTGACTCTCTATCCCTCTCTCTTCCTCTCTGTAAAAAAATCAATAAAATATATTTTAAAAAAAAGAAAGATTGTGGGTTCGATTCCCAGTCGGGGCACATATTCAAGTTTTGAGTTCAATCTCCGATCAGGGTGCATATGAGAGGGGCTACAGATTGATGTTTCTCTCTTACATTGATGTTTCTCTCTCTCTCTCCCTTCCTCTCTCAAATCAATTTTAAAAAATCTTAAAAAAAAGATCCTTGACCTAAAATTTACACCTTACATAAAAAATAACTCAAAATGGGTCACAAGCTTAAATGTAAAACATAAAATTAAAAAAATAGAAAATCTTTGGGACCTAGGATTAGGCAGGGTTCTTAGGCCTGACACCAAAAGTTATGATCCATAAAAGGAAAAAAATAATTAAATGGATTTTACAAAATTAAAAACTTTTACTTTGAGAAAGACCTTATTAAGAGACAAGCTGCAGCCGTGGCCAGTATGGCTCAGTTGGTTGGGCATCATCTCATTTACCAAAAGGTGGCCAGTTCGATGTCCAGTCTGGGCACAAGCCTTGAATGCAGGCTTGTTTCCCAGTGGGGTGTGTGCAGGAGGCAGCTGATAGATGTTACCCTTCACATCAGTGTTTCTCTTCTCTCTCTCTCTCCCTTCTTCTCTCTCTAAACATCAATAAATTATTCTTAAAAAAAGAGAAACAAGCTGCAGAGTGGAAGAAAATATTTGCAAACTACATATCTGACAAAAAATATCTGCAATATATAAAAAACTCAAAACGCATCAGTAAAAAACCAAAAAATTGAATTAGACAATGGGCAGAAGACATGAAACATTTCACTGAAGAAGATATGCAAATAACAAATAAGCACATGAAAAGATGTTCATCATTAGCCATTAGAGAAATGCAAATTAAAGCCAATTGAGATGTCATTCATGCCTATCAGAATAGCTAAAATAAAAAATAGTGACATCACCAAATGCTGCAGAAAAAGGGATATAAACTTTGCTGATGGGAATGTAAGGTGATCTAGCCCCTCTGGAAAACAGTTGGACAGTTTCTTAAAAACACTAAATATGCAACTACCATATGTAACCCAGCAATTGCATTCTTGGGCATTTATCCTAGAGAATTGAAGATCTGTGTTCACACAAAAATCTGTACATGGATGTTTATAGCAGCTTTATTCATAATAGCCCATAAATGGAAATGATACACATGTCCTTCAGTGGGTGAGTGGTTAAAGAAATTGGTTCATTCATACCATGGAATACTACTCATCAATAAAAAGGAATGAACTATTGATGTACACACCAACCTGAATGGATCTCCAGAGAACTGTGCTGAGTGAAAAAGCCAGTCCTTATTGATTACATACTTTATGATTCTATTATTATAATGTTCTTTAAATGACAAAATTATAAACATGAAGAACAGATTAGTAGTCCCCAGGGATTGAGGAGACAGGGGTGGGAGGGAAGTGATTGGCTATAAAAAGGCAGCATGAAGAATCCTTGTGGTGATGGAAATGTTCTCTATCTTGATTGTATCAAAGTCTCTATCCTTGTGATAGTGCACAATAGTTTTGCAAGGTGTTGTTATTGGTGGGGGGGAACTGGGTAAAGATTACACAGGATCTCTGTATCATTTCATACAATTGCATACAATGACCTCAAAATAAAGTTTATTTTAAAAAATTATTTAAGGAAAACAGGTCTAAAGGAATCAGAGTCAGAAGAATCATAAATACTAATAAGGTAGAACTTTTATATTGGGTGTTGTTGTTGTGGAGCGAACGCGAGTGAACGGCCACTAGAGTCCAGACCAAATTAAAATTTAGGGAGCCTTTATTAGCCGGCCGGTGACTGCTCTGCCTTTCTCCACACAGGGAGGCCAGAGAGTAGCCCCGACCCTTTGTGCAGGACCACTTTTAAGCACATTTACCACATCTTGTTTTTGCAGAGCAAGCAATTTAAGACAAAACAGTTTTTCTTAAGTAATGTCAGGGTCATGTTATTGATGACCATGTTATTTACAGGGTCATCCTGTTCTTCAGAAAGCTGACAATGTTCTATCTTGCAAGGCTATTTTGTGAGGTGCAGCTGGGATTCAAGGCTAAGTCGACTAGGAGGAAGCATGCTCAAAAATTTCTACTCTCTAACAGTGTTCTGAGGTCCTGGCCCAGTTATGTTCTTAAATGGAGCCATATGGGTCCATGAGAATTCCTGTATGAAGGTGTATGATTGACTTTCCCCCTCAAATTATAATTTGGCATGTTATTCACTGTATGCCCTTTGTGTGCCTTTTGCCTCTGATTTTCTGTTAGACTAGTTTCTTGGTTTTAGGTCCAAGGTCATTTCAAAATGCTATTAACTTTTATGATATTGTTTCTGCAGTGGGTCCTTACCTAAGGGTCAGAGTGTCTGGATACTGACTTATTTTTCCCAAGCGATTTTTCTATTTGCCTATGTGATAGACATTTATAGTTGTCCCTCGGTATTTATCCCCTTCTTCTATTTTGCAGTAGAAACTTGTTTTGAGCTGGGCTCATGGCTTCCCAGAGTAAAGGTTGCATTGTTCAGAATTCATTGTAGCTAAGTGTGGCTATGTGACCAACTACAAACCACCTATTTTGGTTAAGCCACAAATGAAATGGAGCTATCAATTTGCTTTAACAAACACTTAATGAACAGGTAATAGAAAGTACTTTATATAAATGTAGTGTGTTATGGGTTGAATTGTGTATACCCAAAAAGATGTTGAAGTCCTAATCCCCAGTACCTTAGAATGTGACCTTATTTGTAAATGGGGTATTTTCAGTTGTAATCAGGTTAAAATGAGATAATAATGGAGTAGAGTGAGCCCCTAATCTAATATTACTGGTGTCCTTATAAGAAGGTGGTCATTTGAAGACACAGACACACTGGGATAATGCTATGTGAAGATGAAGATTGGGGTGATGCATTTACAAGCCAAGGAACTCCTAGGGCTACTGGAAGTTGGGAGAGTTATGGAACAGATTTTCCTTTAGAGCCCTTGGAAGGAACCAAACCTATTACCTTGATTTTGAACTTCCAGCCTCCAGAACTCAGAGACAATACATTTCTGTGTTTAAGGCAGCCAGTTGGTGCTACTTTGTCATAACAGCCTTAGGTAAACCAGAAGAACACTGTGTTTTAAAACTTCTTTTTGAGATATTTTAAAAAATGGGTTGGGCATGACCAGGGTTGAATTTCAGTCCTGAGACACTTGGACTAAATATGCTTCCCCCACCCCTGGAAAATATCACTGTACCAAACATAGATATTCCTCATTGCGCAAAGTCCTTCTAACTTCCTTACCGTATTTTCCGGCATATAAGATGACTGGGCGTATAAGATTTTCCTGGGTTAAAAAGTCGTCTTATACGCTGGAAAATACGGTAGTCCAATATATCTAATCCATTACATCTAATCCCATCAATATAGTCCAATATGCCATATTTTCCGGCGTATAAAATGACTTTTTAACCCAGAAAAATCTTATACGCCCAGTCGTCTTATACGCCGGAAAGTATGGTACATTTTTATTGCTGATTTGATGTGCTTGAATGCCAGCCAAAGTATAAGGTAAATGGTACTTGGGAAGACTGGGTGGTTTCCATGGAGACTTCTTGCAGTTCAACAGTTGTCAGGGAAACATCTTGTTTCAATTTGTGGCATCTGCCAATATGAGTGGTTCTTGGAAGAGGATATGGTTAAACCTCTTCAAGATACTAGTAATAAATTCAGAGTAGAGCTTTTTAGTTTGCTTTAAAATTATAGTAGGCTTTTCAGTAACATAGGGATATTAACTAGTCTTCTGCCTGAAGTGATAAAACTACCCATTTGTTCATATGCAGAAAATGTTGATTTTGAGCTTTGGGGAAGGAAAACTGAGGTTCAAAGGAAACCCAAAGCTGGAGAGCTGGTGTCAGATGCCACACAACTCTAGTCCATGATCTTTAGCATGCCCTATATAGTATGAGAGATTGAAGAAGCCTGATGCAATATTGTGATTTATAAAAAAAAAAACTAGAGGCCTGGTGCACGGAATCGTGCACTGGTGGGGTCCCTCAGCCTGGCCTATGCCCTCTCGCAATCCGGGACCCTTTGGGGGATGTTGGAGGCCTGGTGCACGGATTCGGCCCAATCCCTGCCGGCCAGGCCAAGGGACCCCACCAGTGTCTGTGCACCAGGCCTCTAGTATGCATATATGATCTTTGGATAATCTCTTCCCACCTTTCCCCTTCCCCACTTCCCTCAGAGATTCTTCAGTCTGTTCCATGTTTCCATGCCTGTGTGTTGAGCGTCTTCCCCCTGGTGGTCAGTGAGCATCATAGCTACTGGTTGAGTGGTTGCTTAGGCTTTTATAAATAGATTGGACATTCAGATGTATATATATCTCACATATATTTGGTATTTGTCCATGGCTCACAGCTCCAAAACCCTTGGAATTTCCTAAGTGTTGAGAGTGATAAAGGTGTCTTTTGTTATATTAATGAGGTGACTTTTGGAAAGCACCTAAGGGTGGAAGCTGACTGCCAGTGGAGCCAAACATTGAAAGTTTTAGTCCCACCCCTACCTCTGGGGAGGGGAGAGGGACTGGGGATGGAGTTCAATCAGTAGTTAATGAATTAGTCAATGTGTAATGAAGTCTCCATTAAAAAA
This sequence comes from Eptesicus fuscus, assembly GCF_027574615.1. Taxonomy (NCBI): domain Eukaryota; kingdom Metazoa; phylum Chordata; class Mammalia; order Chiroptera; family Vespertilionidae; genus Eptesicus; species Eptesicus fuscus. The sequence continues at coordinate 8,611,340 of NC_072473.1, forward strand.
ACAAAAGGACTGGGTTTGGAGAGCTTTTGGGTTGGTGAACATGTGGAGGTGCTGGGAGAGTGGTGCAATAGGCATAGAAGCTCTGTGTCATTTTTCCACAGTTCACCCTATGCATCTCTTCCACCTGGCTGTTCTATAGTTATATCCTTTTATAATAAAACTAGTGGCCTGGTGCACGAAATTCATGCACATTAAAAGGGAATTAATTAGAGGAAATATTTTAATATTGCTATTTGCCCATTCTCTACAATAGAAATATCAGAGATGAAAGAAAATTAGTAAAATGTATATGAAAATCTTACTCCTGTCAGAGTCTGGGGTGCGCTGTGGGACCCAAAGTCAAGTCCCCACCCACCTGCACGTGCCTCAAAATTGCGTTAGACCCAGACCCAGCCGGCCCCACCCCTATTGGGCAAGATCCAGAACTGGTTGGCCCCATCCCCGTCAAGCCCCAATGGGTGGGGGATGCAGACTCAGGTCCCCTGGCCTGGCGCCGGGTGGGGGGCACAACCTCAGGTCCCCCAGCCCAGCACTGGGTGGGGGACACAGCCTCAGGTCCCCCGTCAAGCCCTACTGGGTGAGGGGCACAGCCTCAGTGCCCCCATCAATCCCCATTGGGTGGGGGGTGCAGCCTCAGGTCCCCCTGTGCACCCTCCGGTCCCCCGGTCCAGTACTGTGGTGGGGGGTGTGGCCTGAGGTCCCTCAGCCAGGGCTGGGGTGCGGAGCTTGCTTTGAGGTTCCCTGTCAAGCCCCGCTGGGTGGGGGGCGCGACCTGAGGTACCCCATCAAGCCCTGCTGGGCAGGGGGCATGGCCTGAGGTCCCCCGTCAAGCCCTGCCAGGTGGGGGATATGGCCTGAGGTCCCCATTGGCTCCTCACAGTTCACCCAATGGCTGATCAACAAGCCCCGCTGGGCAGGGGGCACGGCCTGAGGTCCCCCAGCTCAGCACTGGGGTGGGGGGTGCACCTTGAGGTCCCCCATCAAGCCCCGCTGGGCAGGGGGCATGGCCTCAGGTCCCCAAGCCTGGTGCCTGGGTGGGGGTGTGTCCTAAGGTCCCCTGGACCGGTGCTGGGGTGGGGGTGTGTGGCCTGAGGTGCCCCATCAAGCCCTGTTGGGTGGGGGGTGTGGCCTGAGGTCCCCTGGCCTGGTGCCAGGGTGGGAGGCACGGCCTGAGGTCCCCTGTCAAGCCCCACTGGGTTGGGGGGTGCAGCCTCAGTCCCCTGCACCGGCCCAGTGCCACACAGCCTCAGGTCCCTGCTGATTGCTCGTCAAGACTCATTATGGGAACTCAGCCTCTGCTGTGGGTGCAGCCATTCTTTGTTACAGAAACCCCGCCTCCCCTGTGGGCACAGTCATCTTGTGTTATGGAAACCTCGCCTCTGCTGTGGGTGCCGCCATCTTTGTGGCAGCATGACGATCAATTTGCATATTCCTTCTTTATTAGATAGGACTAGTGGCCCGGTGCATGAAATTCGTGCATGGGGGGTGGTTTCCCTCAGCCAAGCCTGCACCCTCTCTAATCAGGGACCCCTTGGGGGATGTCTGACTGCAATCTGGGACCACTGGCTCCTAACTGCTCACTTGCCTGCTTGCCTGATCGCCCCTAACTGCCTCTGCCTGCCTGCCTTCCTGATTGCCCCTAACCTCTCTGCCTGCCTGCCTGCCTGATCACCCCTAACCTCTCTAGAGGCCTGCCTGCCTGTTTGCCCCTAACTGCCTCTGCCTGCCTGCCTGATTGTCCCTAACCCCTCTGCCTGCCTTCCTGATCGCCCCTAACCTCTCTGCCTGCCTGCCTGATTGTCCCTAACCCCTCTGCCTGCCTTCCTGATCGCCCCTAACCTCTCTGTCTGCCTGCCTGATCACCCCTAACCTCTCTGCCTGCCTGCCTGATCGCCCCTAACTGCCCTCCCCTGCCAGCCTGATCTCGCCCCCAACTCCTCTCCCCTGCCAGCCTGATCTCACCCCCAACTGCCTCTGCCTGCCTGATCACCCCCAACTGCCCTCCCTTGCCACCCTGGTTGCCCCCCACTACCCTCCCCTGCTGGCCAGATCTTGACCCCAACGGCCCTCCCCTGCTGCCCTGGTTGCCCCCCACTGCCCTCCCCTGCTGGATCTTGCCCCTAACTGCTCTCCCCTGCTGGCCTGATTTCCCCCAACTGCCTCTGCCTACCTGATCGCCACTAACCACCCTCTCCTGCCGGCCTGATATTGCCCCCAACTGCCCTCCCCTGCCAGTCTGATCTCATCCCCAACTGCCCTCCCCTGCCAGCCGGATCTCGCTCCCACTGGCCCTACCCTGCTGGCCTGATCTCATCCCCAACTGCCCTGTTGATCAGGTCGACCCGGTCTAATTAGCATGTTACCCTTTTATTAGTATAGATAGTTTATATAGGATAAGATTGCTTAAATGGTGGGGGGGGAGGAGCCTTTTTCAGCAGGAGGAGATGCTCTTGGTAGACAAAAATACATAATCCCTATATCTGGACTGATAGCCAGCCATATGCACTATACTGCCAAACTTGTCATTAAAAATTTGAACTGCTTTCTTACACCTTACACCAAACAGCTGTTGCCCTTAAAACCCCTCCTCACCCCCCACCTTAGGTTCTGCCTTTGCAGTTCACCCATATTAGGTTCTGATTGGTCGGTTTCTATGCCAGTCAGCATTAAAAGCTCCGCCTCCTAGGCAGCCATTGGCTCCTCGCACTTCAACCAGATTTGGTTCTGATTGGTTGGTTTCTATGCCAGTCAGCGTCTCCGGGCCAATCTCTGGGCCTGATCAGAGAGGTGGAGCTGATCAGCAGTACCCATGGAGGCCCGGAGCGAAAGAGGTGCGGCTGCTGGGGAAGCCTCGAGGGAAAGAGGCAATGGCTGATCAACAGCTGCCACGGAGGCTGCGGATCATACCCTGCCTCTCTCTCCCTGGGCCTCTCTATGGGCCTGATCTGCAGCCCCCTCAGCTGGGTCGCTGTGCCCGCAGCAGTGGCAGTTGGTGCTTGGTTGCCACGGCAACCCAGCACTGACTGCAGGACTGACTTCCGGTCGGTAGAGCCTTTGGTTGTTTTGGATGTTATGGACCCTGGGTTTTATATATTAGGATGTTTCTCTGAGTTCTGTGAGCCACTCTAGCAAATAAATCAAACCTGAGGAGGAGATTGTGAGAATCTCTGATTTATAGTTAGTTGGTCAGAAGCACAGATAAACAGCCTGGGCTTGTGACTGGTGTCTGAAGTGGGCTCGGGAGCATTCTTGTAGGACTGAGTCTTCACCCTGTGGAATCTGATGTTATATCTGGGTAGATAGTGTCAGAATTGAGTTGAATTCTCAAACACCTTGTTTGTTGTTGGTTTGTGTGAATACCCTTGCCCCCTTGAAATTGGGTCTCAGAACACTTTTTACCTTTCCTGTATGAAATTATTTACAGGCTATCGAGTTGGCAGACTCAGCACTGTATGTTTATTGCTTTTAGTTATTCTAGTTAGCTATTGTTGAATCAATGGTTGGTATTGGTTGGTGGTTAATGGAAATGGTGGAGAGCACAGATTCTAGATATAAGCAGTTCTAATAAAGGGGAACCCTTAGGGTTATCCCTATTGTGACAACTTCCCCAGTATGCTGTTCATCAAACAGGTATGGTAGATTGAAAAACTCTCCTAATACTTTGCAATTCATCCTATCAAGAGGTGGAGTCTGTGTCTCCATCCTTAGAGTTGTGTCTGGCCTTGTGACTTGGTTTGACCATAGAATACAGAAGTGACCTTGTGCAAGTTTTGAGCCTAGGCCTGAAGAAACATTTCATCTTTAGTTCTTACTGCTTTGGGAACTCTGCCACCACGTGAAAAGGCCCAAGCTCACTTGCTGGAGGATGAGAGTCCTCCTCTATGTAGAGGAGAAGAGAGGCACCTTGTCGACCCAAGAGTTACTGTGGAAGCTTAAGTGAGCCCACCTGAGATCAGTGGAGTCTGGCCTAGATAAGTGTAATTGCCCAGCTAGCTCAGCCCAAATTGCTGAGCCCCAGAATTATGAACTAAATAAAAGGTACTAAAGTTTTGGGGTGGTTTGTTATACAGCAATAGATAACTTGATACAGCCAAAGTTGGATGTTCTGGATCACTTAAGGCTCACCTTTTGACCTGTCCTCTAACACCCAAGATTCTTACTAACATGATCTCGAGAACAGAAATTACCTCTGGGTAATTTAAGCAGAAAAGGAATTTGTTGGTCGGATATTGGGTAGCTCAGTTTTTCTTTAGGAAAGCTGGAGAAAAGGCCTGAAAAATGTACAGCACTACCAGAACCACAGCCATTTTATACCTACCACAGAGTTGATCTGTTGAGGAGGCTGGCGCTGTATAGCTCCTAAATAGTGGATGCCTCTAGCTACACTACACATTGCTTGCACTGGACATCAGGTGTGGGGTTTGGCAACCCTGCCACTCTGGGAACTAGTGTTGCTGCTGTTTCCAGAAAACTATGACCTACTTTTCCTGCTGTTTCACATCACTGGCTATTGATTCAAATGTCTGTGCAGTGTGTCAGGCCAAGCTTAGGTCCTGTGCCCAATCGCTGGTTAAGAAGAAATCAGGAAAGTAAATGACATTTTAGCGTATTTAGCTGAGGGCAGGTGGAAATTTTCATAAACATTGGCGGGGAGTTTTGATGCTGGGTAGCCAAAAGAAAGATGGCAAGTATTCCTTAGTTTCTGTTCTGGACTCTGGTTAGCTCAGTTGGTTACAGCACAGTTATGATGAAGCCAGCTTTGTGGTTTGTTCCTTGGTTCTATTGAGAGAAAACACTTAGTTCTGAGTCTGTATCCTTTACACCTGCTCCCTCTCTCACAGATGTGTGCCCATGGCCATTTGGAAGGCCAGGAAATAGTGGCACCTAATTTGCATGTGCTTCTGGCTGCCAAGGTACAGACAGTATGTGTCTTTCAGTTTGTGGGCATAAAGAAACTCCATTTACTTCTATAGTGTGCCACCTAAGGGAACTGAATGAATGGTAGCATAGTGAACATAAGGGATTGCCTATTTGCACAGTGAACTTGGTTCATGTGACATTTATAAATATAAATTGTTGGGCAGCAAGGACTTTCAATTCAGGCAGTTTCTCATTTTCCAGAAATTCTCTAATAACATTTCCAAACCCTGAAGTGCCTATCAGCAAAGCCATTCATGTAGGATTAGTTTAAATATTAGAAATAACACATAAAAGAGAAACACATGAGGCCTGGAGAGTGTTGTTGTAGGTGTTTGAGAAATGGTGATCCCTTTTCTCAGACTTCCTAGATACACACCCTCCAATCAGATTGTCTTATCTCAGGTGCTATAACAAAATACCATAAACCAAGTGGCTTATAAAGAACGAATATATATCTCACAGTGCTAGAAGCTGCAAGTCCAAGATCAGGGTGCTACCACAGTCAGGTTCTGGTGATGGTCCTCTTCTGGGTTGCAGACTCCCAGCTTCTTGGTAGAGAGCAGAGACAGAAAGCAAGCTCTTTTGTGACTTCATAAGAGTACTAATCCCATTCAAGGGGGCTCCACCCTTATGACCTCATCTAATCCTAATTACTTCCCAAAGGCTCTATCTCTTAATACTATCACATTGGGGTGAGGTTGGATTTCAAGGTATGAATTTTCCGGGGGGCGGGGGTTGGAAGGACACTCAGGCCATAATAGATTATAAACCCTTTGAGGGCAGAGGCTGTTTTTTTTTTTTTTTTTAAATCAAATATCTCTAAATTGTCAGATCTCTAGGCATGGCTTTCGAGAGTGGACTGTACTTGAGATAGAGTGTCCTGGGAGAAATCAGAACCTAGGTCTCTGCTCATGCATTGTGAGAGGGCCCCATTGTGGGATGGCTGGATTGTATCAGATTAGGCAATGCAAAGTCTATCCAGGCTGATGGCACAGTGTCTACAGGTGATTCAAGGTAGGAGATAGGAGATCTGTCTACCTGGGTCCTAGAGATGTCCCTCCTGGCAAGCACAGCTTGGTGGCAGGAGAAAGTTCTGGGGGTTAGGTATCAGGGAAGTGTCACTGGGTACTTGGGGGTGAGGTGCAGGACAAGGACAGACAGTTGAGAGCAAGGTCAGTCTCAAATGATGGGTATCTGTTAAGCTAGAGAGGGAAGGAGATGGATATTTGTAACTGCGAATAGAAAGGGGATTTGGTCATGGAAAGAGGTCAGTCTGGTCAATATAATATGGCTGTAGGGTCACAGTAGCACCAGTAGCAGGATGGGCTTGGGGCTGGGTTTCCGAGGATTGGGCTGAAGCCCCTTAAGTCCATCTGCTTTTGCCATGATGATGCAGGGGACTGAGTGTGCTGGTTATCATGAGGTCCTGCTGTGGGAAGAATGATTCTGAAAGGGGGGTGGGGGTGGGCTGTCTCCAGCTTCAATGCCCTGCATTAGCCCACTTTAAGGGGTTCAGTCTCCTCAAAGGGAGGCTGCCACAATGTCATGGAGGCAAGAGGAGCACTTGCTGTTCAGCAATCGAATAGGATCTTTACTAGGAATTCGACAAAGAAACCCCATTAATGAAGTCAGATTGCATTCCCCATCAAAAACTATTTTTTTCTATGTTTTTTAACTGTGCTAGAAGGTTTCAGTCTGTGGGTTTAGACTGAAGAGAGAACTCCTGTGTGATCTGAGACTGAACTTCCATTTGTTCCCTCTGAAAGCATTTCAAGGATCTGTGTATAATACACAATGCTCCACTTGCATGAGATGTCCTGGCTTGCAAGGCTCAACTGTTCCTCTCACTAAGGCACTAGTTTCTTTTAAAAAGAAATGTGTGTATGATTGGGTGTGTGCACGCACCCATGAATGTGTATAAAATAAAAGATATAAAATATAGAATGGACTGAAATCAACAAACTTATAAAAATACCAGATAACCCCAACCTATAGTTTTATTTTTCAAAAGCACTAAAAATGTCAACAAACACATTGCCTGAAAAGTGAATCCTTTGGCTACTGAGATAAGTCTGAGTTGCCAGAACCAGTAAAAGCTTTATGTAATAATTCTGGCAGTGCATTTGTGTTCATTTGAGATTTCGCTGCCTCCAGCTGTACAAAACTCTGTGATATGCAGAGCCTTGAAACCTGGGCCAGAATCCTAAAATGAATTTTCTTTTGTAATCTGAGCTCTAATTGCATTTTAATTCAATTCTGGTGTTAAGATTAGTTTGTGTGCATTTCCTTCATCTCATCAATTCTTGGCATTTAAGTCGGTGACTTGCACACAGTTGGCCCTCAGTAAATGTTCTTACTGTCGATTCTACTGTTCTTTCTCCTTAAACTGTTCGCCTACATCACAATGATGGTGGGAGGATGCTTCCTTTGTTCTTGGTGGTTCACCCCCATTGGGCTCTTCCCCACTCCTCACCCATGAGTTGTTGGATCCCTCTTTTTTCCCCAGGCAGGTGCCAGCCCTGATGAACTCCTGACCCTCAGATGTGTGCTGCACGTGTGCAGCCAGCTGGGCAGCTTGAAAAGCTGTGGCATTGTCTTGCCAAAGAAGGCCGAGTTTACAAAAATCATAATAAGAAATCATTGTCATCAAATGCCATGACTATCTATAATCCTTCTTTATTCCAGAAGACAGTCTAGGAGTATGACACTAACTATAGAGTCACTCTGACAAACCTATATATGCTAATCCAGTGGTCGGCAAACTCATTAGTCAACAGAGGCAAATATCAACAGTACAACGATTGAAATTTCTTTTGAGAGCCAAATTTTTTAAACTTCAACTTCTTCTAACACCACTTCTTCAAAATAGACTCGTGCAGGCCGTGGTATTTTGTGGAAGAGCCACACTCAAGGGGCCAAAGAGCCGCATATGGCTCGCGAGTCGCAGTTTGCCAACCACGGTGCTTAATCCATTGTATAAAAAAGCAAAGTAGCTAGCCTGAGTGTAGAATTTCTTTGAATTCTTTCAATTTAAGGATGTATTAATTTCATATTCAACTCCTTAACATATTTCTGTGTTTTAATACAAAATGTTCCCCTTCCTCCACACAAAAAAAGCTAAGTAAATTCAAAGTTTAGGGAGGATATGTTGTATTTTTCTTTAGCTTTGCTTGGAATCAGATGATTATGAGATGACTTACCTGAACTCACCTGAGGTTCTTGCTATTTTGGGTTTAGGTACTGTCTCTGATCCTTTAAAGTTTAAAAATATTCTTTTGAACAGGTCGATATATTCACACAAGTCACAGTTCAAAGGTATAAAACAACATGCATAGGGATTCTCTTAGTTCAGTGAAGAGTTAAAACTCAGCAGGTATATATAATTTATTCCCAAAGCCTTCCTAGTGGAAATAAATGGATGGATGCTGTGGGAAATGCAAGGTTGATTTGCAAAAATGCAGGATTAACCGGCAAGAGACTTACAGCCTTGTAGGGGGAGGTAGCAGGTATACTGGGAACCATAATACAAAGCAGAAGTGGTAAGTGCCAGAGGGAGAGGTTCAACCATAGTTTTAGCTTTCACCCAGTAGAATTCCTTTTTATAGGATTTTTGGATATAGAAAGAGCCTTGCGTTCTATCTAGTCTGATGGCTTCATTCCAATATATGAGCTTTGAGACTAAGGGAGGCCAGGTGCCTTCCCCAAGGTCACCCAGCTAAACAGCACTGCCTTTGACAAAGACAACTAGTTTTTATAAAGGAAGCTGCTGCATTGTTCTGTGTTGGCAAGTTCGAGGAAAGAGCAATGTGTTTGTGAAGTCTGGGCTTGGTGAGTGAGGACTACTGCAATTTTGTCCAGCTGGGCGCTTTGTTTTGAAATTGCATGTAGAGCAGATGGGAGGGGAATGGGTTTGGGGTCCATCTATAATATTTCTTGCTGACACGGGGTTAGGCTTTGTCTCTTTTCCCAATTTTTCTAAATTCATTTAAAAATAGATAATAAAAAAAATAAAACAGATAATACATCCACATGATTCCAAATTCAAAAGGTACAAAATGAAATGCAGTAAACTTTTCCCTCCTCCTGTGCCCTGGCCAACCTGTGCCTTTGCCTGGAGGCAGCTGGCAGTCAGGTTTTTTAGCTTCAACTTCCAGGGACAGTGTGTGGATATGTAAGTAACTGCATCTATATGCAGCCTCCCTTAAAAAAATGATACTTACCATACCTACTATTGTGCACCTTGCTTTTTAAAATTTTCAACAGTTTAATCTGATGATCTGTCTGTATCACGACTCATTTCTTTTTAGTTTGTTTTTGTGGCAAACAACTGAATCCACTCTAGATGGTTAAGCTGCAAAGGGATTAGGGTTTTAGGTAACTCATGGAACCATTCGGAGGGCTGGAGGAACAGGTCCGCATCTGCTTCCAGAAACAAAGCTCCAAGCCATGTGTAGTAGTAGTATGAAGTGGAAGCCACCCGTACTCCTGCCTGTACTGAGCAGCAGACAGCAGGGATATGATTGACTGCACCTGCTTCCACTGCCATCCTAAGCCAGGAAGGCAGCTCTTGTAAAAGTGGAAGTCTTGAGCAGAGCCTTTTCCTTACATTTCTCACTTCCAAAGCAAAGTCTTGTGTGGATCTGTCTGATCAGTGGAGACTTGGTCACAGGTTTGCAATTTAGCTGCGAAGGAGCCTAGGAATTTGATTCTTGGCTTTCAAGCTGACAAACTTCTTTAAATAGAGAAAAGCTTTTCAAAAGGTGATGGGCAGTTATGGGTATGACAAATGTCCACTAGAGCTACCTAGAATTCTGTTATGTGGATGAAGCACGGTTGATTAATATTTTAGATGATAGACCTCTAGATGTTTTTCAATCTGTATCTTAGATGATATGTTTTGAATGACCTTGTACAGTATGTCATTTTGCTAGTCTAAAATGGAATATAAGTTCCTAGAGTTAGAATTGGTAGATCAAGAGGTTGATTGTAATTCTTTGGATTTTGCCAAAAAGTGTCTGGATGTTACATCCATATGTGCTTCCACTAGCAATGTACAAGTTCCTGATTCCCCCCCAGAGTCTTCTCCCTGTTCAAATTCCATCATAGCCAGAGTGGCAAGTCTGGTGCTACTGGGGTGAGTTTGGGACCTTGGGCTAAGAATGCTGACAAAGCAGATCTGGGCCATAGCCTCTGCCAGTATGGCCTATATTTAGCATCTGTGCTGAATTTGGCCTATAATTTATTATAGGCTCTCTATCCCTAAATTAAACGGCATCTTGGGCATTCTGAAAGATAATGTAGCTTCCAAAATTGATTTGCAACTTGGGAGTAGCTTATGTATTGGGAGATTTTGGATCATTATATGTTCACAAATTCAGAAGGATGTTTCAAAGAACGGTTATGAAGATTTATAACACCTTTTCCTTTTAAAAATAAAAAGCAAATAAGTGTAATAAGCCAGATAGGAAAAGACAAATGCTGCATGGTATCTCACTTACTAGTAAATGTGGAATCTGAAAAAAAAAGAAGAAGAAGAAGAAGAGAGAAAAAGCCTGGCTGGCATGGCTCAGTGGTTGAGCATCAGTCTATGGACTGGGAGGTCACAGTTTGATTCCCGGTCAGGGCACATGCCTGGGTTGTGGGCTCACTCACCAGTGTAGGGCATGCAGGAGGCAGCAGATCAGTGATTCTCTCTCATCATTGATATTTCTATCTCTCTCTCCCTCTCCCTGAAATCAATAAAAATATATATATTAAAAAAGTCAAACTTATAGAAACAGAATAGTGATTGCCAAAGGAGAAAATGGTAAAAGGTTACAAACTTTCAGTTGTAAGATGGATAAGTTGCGTGGATCTAAGGTATAACATGGTGACTATAGTTGATTTTACTATATTGTATAATGGAGATTTGCTGTGAGAGTAGAACTTAAGTGTTTTCACCCCCCAAAAACACACCCAGAAAACAAAACAGAACTCTACAAAAAGGTAAATATGAGAGGTGATGTGTTAATTAACCGAATGGTGAGAATTCTTTCACAATAGAGCAAATCATCACTTTGTACAATTTAATTATATGACAATTTTTTTTGTCAATTGTTCCTTAAAGCTGAAAAAAAGCAAAACCTTCTTTTTAACATGTGAATTATTGCACAGATTTTGTTCATATCTGAAATATGGCATCCATTTACTCCAATTGGTTGCCATGGAAGTTTATAGTATTGTAGGAAGCTTTTGTTCAAAAGCATCTGAAAATTTTAAACAAATGTATAAATGGAGCAAATACACGTGTTCTTTTATTCTAAAGGGAGTGTTCACTTTAAAAAAATATTTTTATTGATTTTAGAGAGGAAGGGAGAGAGAGAAACATCAATGATGAGAGAGAATCATTGATCAGCTGCCTCCTGCATGCCCCCTACTGGGGATTGAGCCCACAACTCAGGCATGTGCCCTTGACTGGAATAGAACCTGGGACCCTTTAGTCAGCAGGTCGGTGCTCTATCCAAAGCAAAACTGGCTAGGGCTGGGAGTGTTCACTCTTTAAGTTGTATTTACTTATTGTAGCTATTTACAGAAAATACCCTTCATGTATGGCATTTGAGGTTATCTGCAAGGATATAAAGTATAGCTCAGAGAGGCAATATGTTTTTATTCAGGGTTGGTAGTCCTTCCTGTAAAGAACCTGGTAGTAAATATTTTAGGCTTTGTAGGCCAAGAGGCAAAATTGAGGGTATTATACAAATACTTATATAATGAGAGAGAAAATAAATTTCCACAAACTTTTTATTGAAAAAAATTCAAAATATAATAATAATAATTGAGCACAATTTTTTTTTGATAATGCAGGTCTGCTAGAAGGAAGCATGGACTTCTTAGTTTTGAGGTAACATTTTACCTAATGGGATTCAAAGTTAGTGTTCCCTATCATCAAATGGATTGCAAATGTTCATCTGTAAAAACCATTCTCAACATATGGGCCATATAAAACCAGGCAGTGGGCCAGATTTGGCCTATGAACAGTAGTTTTCCAACCCCTGATGTAATGGAAAGACTGTGAGCTTTGAATCTAGGCACATGTAGGCTTGAGTACTAGCTGTGAACTTTTGACCTTGAACATATTACTTAACTTTGAGTTGTGGCATTTATTAGTGCATAAACTGAAGGTAATAATACCTACCTCACAGAATAAATAACATTCCTATCTTTGTTGTGATTTTGCCTTAGGATTTCAGTTTTGTATATGCTGATGTAATTTAGCTAGACCGACTTAGAATTCGTATTTAACAGATTCAAAAGCCAATTTTTCTAGGGAATAGAATACTCACGTGGTCTCAAAGTACTATGTGAAAACCTGTTTTTGCAATGGAGAGATCTGGCAGTCACCACCTTAACGAAATGGCTAAACTTGGCAATCAGTGGTGGGATATTCTAACACAGTATCACCTGTGTGGTGTTCTTGCCAGAAATGTTTGACTTGAGTGTTACCACAAGGAAACATACAAATCCAAAATGTGGAATGTTCTGCGGGACAACTTGTCTGAACTCTTGAAAGGATTCAGTGTCATGAAGAATCAAGGGGAATTGTTCTTGACTAGGGGAAGACTAAGGAGACTTAACAAAAAAAAGTAATGCATATGAACATTAAGTCTTGGATTGGAAAAAGAAAATCCAGTTCTACCATTTTAGGATAACTGAAGAAATGAATGGATTATGTGTTATATGATAATATTAATGTCTGAGGTGTGATGATTGATGGTATAAGAGAATATTCCTGTGCTTCGGAGGTAAAAATATATTTAGGGGTGGAGGATGGGGGAGGGAAGGAAGAAGAGAAGGAGAGAGAGAAGAATAAGTTTTGTTCAGTGCTATTCATTTTCTACATGGCACAATGCTTTCAATGGGAGGTGCCCGAAACATTTTAAATTAATACTTTTAGGTATTAGTCTGAAATCATGCCTAAGCATTGTATGTCTTCTTTCTCTTTAATACTGTAGTGGTTTGGCTTAGGCATACACTATGGTACCTAATATTGGGTAATTGGATATGAGGGTTTATATTTTCTTGGGTAGCTCAAGAACAGGTCCCTCTGAACTGAAAGTCCTTCTTGATTTTTAGAACTTAATAAATGAACAGAAAGGAGAAACCCAGGATAGTTGATGTGGCTCTTCAGCTATTTCCTGAGAGGCTGAGGTACAACTTGCAAGCATATACTTCAAATTCTCCTTTATATTTCTGTTGTTGAGGGTGCCTACGTGGGGGCTGAGATCCCCTGGGGGTATGCTGAGTAGAAGGAGGTTCAGAGAAAGAAGGCCTGCTCTGCATCTCTGGAGGGCTGAGTGGTTGGATCACCAATGAGGTGTTCTGGGCAGCTGAGGCAGAGGGCCAGAATAAAGCATGGTGGAGGCCTACTCTTCATGTTTTGACCCCAACCAGTCCCTCCTAGCTGAGAAGGGAGGGGGACAAAGAAGTTAATATTCTGTTATATTCTTGCAGGAACTCTTATGGCTATATAGTGTGAGATAAAGCCTATGTAGCAGACACTTGTAAAAGTAATAATAAGATGAAAGAACAATTTTGCTACTACAGGCTGTGAAAAATAATTAATTCAACAAAAGTTCACTGAACAAGTGAATATACAGCAAGCACTATAAAGTATGAGTCTTAGGGGGTACAAATGGTAAAAATATACTCTTGCTTTGTGTTGGGCATTTGGGAAGGAAATGGGGTACAGCGGAAACAATGGCCAGAATACCGATTTTGCTATATTACAAGGCTAGTGATGTGATGGAAAGCTAGTGAAAAGGATTATGGGAATGCAGAAGACATGCCATATGGAATTGACTAAGGTTTCAAAGATAAGATTTGAAGGATGAGCCTGGTTGGTAAAGAAGTTGGGAGACATCCAGCTTCCAGGCAGGGGACTCACCAGGTGCCCAGAGGCCTGAATAGCTCTCATGTGTGGAGAGATGGTTGGCATGTGGAATGGCTGAAGCCTTAGATGCAGGGTGGGAAGAGACAAACATGGGGTTGTTGGAAAGATAGTTTGGGCCAGATGGGAGGGCCTCAAAAGCCATGTTCAGGTGTCTGGGTTTTATAGGAAAGGGTAAAAGGAGCCCTGGAAGCCTGTTTGAGTTGGGGGATAATCTTGTTATAAGACAGTGGTCGGCAAACTCATTAGTCAACAGAGCCAAATATCAACAGTACAATGATTGAAATTTCTTTTGAGAGCCAAATTTTTTGAACTTAAACTTCTAACGCCACTTCTTCAAAATAGACTCGCCCAGGCTGTGGTATTTTGTGGAAGAGCCACACTCAAGGGGCCAAAGAGCCGCATGTGGTTCGCGAGCCGCAGTTTGCTGACCATGGTTATAAGACATCATGGAGAGAATGTGGAGAAATAGTGTGTGAAGTTTCACAGTCTGGATTCAGGACTTGAAGCAGTCCATTGTGAGCAAACAATCTGGCTTAGCTGTAGTGGGGAGAGAATAAAAAAGAGGGTCCACTAGCGAATTTGTTCTCCCCCTCCCACCAAGACTTTTTAAACATTTAAATCTTTGTAAGGAAGTCTTTAAAAAATATTTGAAAGAGAGAAGCTTATTCAAACCTTTGAACAGTTCTGAAAATTTACTACATTCCAGCTAGGAAAGAAAGTATTATTTCAGGCAAACTGGAATGGGTGTGGACTGATTACTCAGCACAGTCACTTAATCTTTCAGAATTAGGTAGGAGGGAAGCTATTTTAGTGGCCTTCAATCTTCTTCCAAAACTTTGTCCAGGTTCTTTTCAAATGGTCGGTGAATTTTTCTGATTCATATCCAGCACCCTGACAGTTTAGTTGTACATCTGTAAGCTCTAAGGAAGTTGATTTCATCCATTTCTTTTTTCTTCATCTCTTGCCTTCCACCTGAGAAAACAAACATCAGTCCATAGGTTCTTGTTCTGTATTAGAAATTTGCACAATGTGTAATCTAAGATGGATCCAGCTGAGTGTTACAGGTTTGGAGTTTAGACTAAAGAAGAGGCATGGAATCTTTTCATTGTTTTTCTTTATTTTGAGAAAAGCTTAACAACTTGGACTGTTTGAAGGAGCAGTTATAAAAAATATCTCCTGCTAACCAAGTATTTGGGACACAGCACCACATTATTTTCTTTAGATTGCATCAAAGTATTTCTGCCCACAATTTAGAACCTTTCCATGAAGAATTTAGACTTAGAACATTTTGAACCTCTATAAACAAACAAAGAAAATATCCTTACAAAATTAACCTGCTTTTAGGATTGAGAAGTATCCAATTTACGAGGTTCCACATGTAAGTTCTAAAGGCTTATAATTAGTTTATCTTCCTGTGGCTCAAATATTCCAGAATGTTCTTGGCATGTCTCCTGGAGGTTTGGTGTACTAAGTGACCTATGGGCTCACTTCACTTATGTTCTTTTATATCACAGTTCCACTTACTCTGTGTTGGCTACAAAACAGTGATTCTAGTGGTATATAGGATCAAAGGACAGATTCCAGGGTAAAAAAGGTGATTTACTAATGTCAGATTCAGTTGTTACTCTCAAAATCAATCCCATAGTGAGTGGTTTAGCAGCAATTTCAGTTATCTTTAAGAGCTTTTCAGTTCTATGTGGTAGTTATGGTAAAGGAATAACCGAGAGTTAACAATACTAAATTAAAGTTAAGTTGTTCACATACCAAGGATTCTAATTTCTTAATATTAGGAACTATTCTGCAAGATAACTATATTGATGTTGGAATTACACTAATGTAGCTGGTGTTTTTCTCTAGGTACAGGCAAGCCTGTACCTGAAAATGTGTAATTTATTCACAATAAAGGGATTGTATTATAAAACTCAGTTACTTTTAAAAAAATATTTTTAAATTGATTCTTAGAGAGAGAAAGGGAGAGGGAGAGAGAGAGAAACATCTATGTGAGGGTGAAACATCGATTGGCTGCCTTTTGTACACCCGCATTGAGACAGCAATCTGGGCATGTGCCCTGACCAGAAATCTAACCTGTGACCCTTCACTCCAAAGGCTGATGCTCTAACCATCGAGCCAAACCCGCCAGAGCAACAGTTACTTTTTATTTTTGAGAGTTGGTTCATTCACTTGATTGAGATTTTTTTGACTATATCCTGGGTGCCTATCCTTGTGCCTGGAGATGAATGGAACTTACCCCTTGTCCTTAGAGAGAAAACATTTTAATGAGAGGCAGAGATAAACATATAATATAATGTGATGTGTTTAAATATACATTAAAAGCTTGAATATGGAGAATTTCAAGGAGAATGAACCCTCATGAACCTATCATCTAATTTCAATAGTTTTCAACTCTTGGTCAGACTTGTTCCACCCATACTCCTCACTTACTTCCTTCTCTCCTTTTATTTGGAAGCAAGTCTAAGACAGTATATCATGTAAGTGATGTTTTTGGACATTTGAATAGTCAGAGAATATGCTTGGAAAATAAACCATACCTGGGGACTTGGGAAGAAGCATTGCAGTTAAATCTACTAGGGACTGAAGAGGTTCCAGTTCCAGGTGAATGAGATGGAACCCAACAGTTATTGAATACTAGAGGCCCGGTGCATGAATTCGTGCACTGGTGGGGTCACTTAGCCTGGCTGGCGATTGGGGCTGATTGGGGCCATGGGAGGTTGGCTGTAGGAGTGAACTGACCACCATGGGGAAGCTCCTGTGCTGAGCATCTGCCCCCTGGTGGTCAGTGCACATCATAGCGACTGGTTGTTCGGTTGCTTAAGCTTTTATATATATAGACTAGAGGCTCGGTGCATGAAATTTGTGCATGGAAGGGGGTGTCCCTCACCTGGCCTGCACCCTCTCCAATCTGAGACCCCTTGGGGGATGTCCGACTGCTGGTTTAGGCCCGATCCCGCAGTCGGACATACCTCTCACAACCCGAGACTGCTGGCTTCTAACAGCTCGCCTGCCTTTCTGTCTGATTGCCCCTAACTGATTCTGCCTGCCAGCCTGATTGCCCCCTAACCGCTCCCCTGCCAACCTGATTGACGCCTAACTGCTCCCCTGCCAGCCAATTGCCCACAACTGCTCTCCCCTGCTGGCCATCTTGTGGTGGCCATCTTGTGATGATAGGAGGGTGTCACACAAGGGTGCGAGGATCACCTAGGCTTTTATTAGTATGGACAGATTTATAAGTATTGTATTAGGTTCATTTAGCATATTATTTATTTATTTATTTATTTATTTATTTATTTATTTATCCTTCCAATAGTCTTATGAGGGAGAGAATATTTCTACTTTACATATGAAGAAATTAGGTTTCAGGCAGATTAAATTAACTTGCCCAAAGTCATAAAATTAATTAGTTTCTTCATTAAAAACCAACCTTGACTTTAAGGCTATTTCTTTATTTTATTTTTTAATACTCACCTGAGGATATTTTTTATTGATTTGAGAGAGAGAGAGAGAGAGAGAGAGAGAGAGAGAGAAGAGAGAGAAGAGAAGAGAAGAGAAGAGAAGAGAAGAGAAGAGAAGAAGAGAAGAGAGAAACATTGATCAGTTGCTTCCCATACTCATCCTGACTGGGAATTGAACCCACCACCTTTTGATGTATGGGTCAGCAATCCAACCAACTGAACCACACAGACCAGGGCTTTAAGGCTATTTAGTTTCTCATCTCCTATAGCATGTGCACTAGATACAGAGATATGAAAGGGCAAGATGTGTTTGGACAGTGGAGAAGCTGAATGCAACTACAGAACTGTGTGCATATGCGTGTGTGTCCTGAGATGAAACTAGGAAAAACTGCTCAGGGACAGGTTGTGAATGGGCCTTAATGTCATACTAAGGAGATGGAATTTTGTCCTGAGGGTGGTTGGGGATCCAGGCTGAGATGTCTTGAGGCATGAAAACAGTATTGCTAAATGAAAAAATGGTGCATGCAAAATAGTATGTGGTATTCTATTTGTATGAAGTATTGAATAACCAACAAGAAAAACACAGGTGTGCATCATACTAGTATATATCTATAATAATAAAAGCATAATATGCTAATTAGACCGGACGTCCTTCCGGATGTCCTTCCTTCTGGACAAAGCTGCAGTGTGGGGGGGGGGGGGCGGGGGGACTGCGGCCCCCAGCCATGGCAGTGGCAGGGGCCGTGGCAGAGGTGGCAGAGGCCCCCCAGCCGTGGTGGCAGCAGTGGACAGGGGCTGGGTCCAAGGCCCTTGCATGAATTTTGTGCATTGGGCCTCTAATATATATATATATATATATATATATATATATATATATATATATATAACATTTCTAGAAGAACATATACTGTTTTCCTCTGGGGCATAAAAAGTGGGGGATGCTTTTTAATTCTTCACACCCACTTACAATTATTTGAACTTTTGAGTATCTAAAAGTCATTGAATTTAAGTTATTTTAAACCAACAATAGGATATGTGTTAGTTTAAGGTCTACAAATGAAAGATTACAATAACTTTAAAAAATATATTTTTATTGATTTCAGAGAGGAAAGGAGAGAGAGAGAGAGAGAGAGAGAGAGAGAGAGAGAGAGAGAGAGAAACATCAATGATGAGAGAGTATCATTGATCAGCTGACTCCTGCATGCGCCCTACTGGGGATCAAGCCCGCAACCCGGGCATGTGCCCTTGACCAGAATCGAACCCAGGACCCTTCAGTCCACAGGCTGATGCTCTATCCACTGAGCCAAACCAGCTAGGGCACAATATCTTGAAAATACTTCTGTTTTATTCCTCTGAAACGAGCACTCAAGATGTAATTTTAATGCTTAGGAAATCATTTGCCTGATGACTTAAAAAATAATCACTTTTAATTTCGATCAACTAGGATCATCCACAGGTAGTGGAAATGACTAATCTGTTCTGTTTTCGCCCCCACTGACTTTCTAGATTTCATACATCAGAATCCACCCCCTGAAAAAGTCACTCTCTTTTGTAAGAAGAGTAACAGCCATCCTTTGTTATCTTTAATTTTATTGTTGAAAGAGGAGGAATAATCAGTCCTGAAACATCATGAGTAGGTAGAATTTAATTATCTGAATTGAATAACTCCCTGTAAACTGTAAGAAAAAGAAACCAGTGTGTACACATAGGTTCTCCAGGGACTTGTGGTTAGCTACACTGTGAAATCCTTGAGATTTCATAATATAGCTTGTCTCATTTTCCTGTTATGAAATGGGGTTTTTCAGCATCACTTTTCTTGTCTGTTTTCAGATCACGGAACTGTGTGGTGCCAAGCGCGTTGGTTATTTTGGTCCAACTCAGTTTTACATTGCCTTGAAATTAATTGCTGCAGCACAGTCTGGCCTCCCTGTGCGGATAGAGAGTATTAAATGTGGTAAGTAGCTCCCAGTTATACATTTTATTACCCATGACCCGTTTCTTATTTCTGAGAACCATTTTTAGTGGGTTTAAAGCCTATTCTATAAGCA
The DNA here is from genome assembly GCF_027574615.1 of Eptesicus fuscus. Lineage (NCBI taxonomy): Eukaryota > Metazoa > Chordata > Mammalia > Chiroptera > Vespertilionidae > Eptesicus > Eptesicus fuscus. Next base: position 8,630,707 of record NC_072473.1, read on the forward strand.
TTTGTGGAATTTCTTCTTGCTTTATCCAACTCCCCTGTAAACTGAAATAAGAAAACTTAGCAAGTATCTTAGTTTCTTTTTTTTTTTTAAAGTGGGAAACATTCAGAGAGCAACCTGAGATTAGTTCCTTTTAACTGACTTGCCATTAAAATAGATTTTGTTCTTTACCAGGAAGAGATTGGGACAGGAATTCCAGAGCCATGGCAAAAGAATAGCATTCAGTTTAATTTTCCACTTGAGTAATTTTTACTGTCATTTAAGGCTTTGTTCAGGACAAGGGGACGTGTAAGTGGGAGAGTCTGGGTGGAACTTCCCCCATTCTTTCTCTCTTGTCCTTGTCAGTCATATCAGCTCTGATCATCCTTTAATTCCCCAATTCTTGAAGCACCATTCTGATGATTACTAAGTACTTTGGGGGTACCAATTTTGGCAGAATGAAATTATCTTCTGAAAGTTTTGATTTAACATTTTCTTATCTTGCCATCCCTGCTCCCAACCCACTGTATACTTGAGCACTTTCCACAACTTGAACAAAAAGCAAAGCTCCAGACTCTTGTCATCATGTATTGGTTTTACAAATCTGTATGAAGAAGGTGAATACTCAGCACATCAAGGGATGTGCTGAGGTCCCCTGTAATTCTCTCTGATACAAATGACTTTCATATGTCCACACAGCATGCAGGGACTTTTTCCTTTTCCTCATATTGAGATGAAAACCACTCAGCTGTTTACACCTGTCCTATGAAGTCCCTGGTAGACCTTGAAGTGGGTTCAGGATTTATGGTTAGTCCATGGTAACCTTGTAGGACAACTCCAAATAGCTGAGAAGATTCTCATAGCTTGGGGAAACACAGCCCTTTTACCCTAACCATCAGAGGACTGTGATCATTCTGCTCATCTTTATCAAAAGCTTCGTGTATGTCAGGCACTGTCTCATTTAGTCTTCACAAGTCCTACATTCAGTATTTGTATCAGTTTGTGTTGCCTAGGATAAGCTGTGATAACAGACACCACTGAAATCTCAGTGTCATAACAAAACAATGGTTCGCTTCCTACTTTGCAGTGGGTGGGGGTGAACTCTAGGGCAGCTGCCCTCCATGTGGTGGCTCTGTTATTCTGGCTGCTTGTTCGTGTGGCACCTCCAGCACAGCACCTGTTCTCATAATTGCCAGAACAGAGAAATAGTTTCTCACCCTAGCAGTTAAATGCCTGGATGTGACTCATGTTACTGCTACTCACAGTGCATTGGCCAGAACTTGTCACATGATTCGTTGAACTGCAAAGCAGACTGGAGGGGATGTAATTTTCTCATGTGCCTGCAAAGAGAGAAGTGGCTGAACAATGGCAGTCTTTATTATGGGACTGTTATTATCCTTATCTTACAGATGTGGAAATTGAAGTTTAGGGCAGTTGAGTAACTTGCCTAAGGATGCAAGGCTAGTAGAGTTTGGAGCCAGGAGCTCAGCTGCCAGTTCCTATGCTCTTCATTGTTATGCAAAGTAACTTCTTCTTGATTATTCTTTCTGTTTAGTAAGTGCTGACTGTAATCTGTAATCATGGAATATTATCCAAATGGGGGAACAAATCTGACCCAAAAGGCATCCCTTGGTATTACATAATTTGGTTCCTTGAAACAAGTTTCTTGATGGAGCATAATTTCAGTGGCGCGTTTAGTGTTAATTGCAAGACATAGCAGTCACTGCTGTTAGTCACTTGCTGTAGTTAAACTTACATCACAGCGGATTTGTGGTAGGCACGGATGGTTTCCATTCCATTGTAAATGGGCATTAAGCTTTATTGTAGCATCTTCCAACTTTATCTTCTGGAGAAGTTAGAATTGCTTTGTTGTATATAAGAATGAAGTTCAGATACCTTTGTTGCTTATTTTAAGCAAGACTGAAATCTTGTACCTGCTTTGTGCCCAAATCTACAGTTCAGTTTCTGATGGGGTGGGGAATAGGTGGGAGGATTGCCTGTTATCACTTGTGTATAGGATTAACACTTTTCACAAATACAAGGCTTTCTCAGTTGTGTTTTATAAACCCTGATGCCTTTTACCTCTGACCTACAGAGCTTTAAATGCAAAAATAAAAAATAGAGGACACCCCTAGACATTCTAATCTGTTTAGCCTGGGCTATGGCCTGAACATTGGGATTTTTTTTTTAAAAAGATGTTTTTATTGATTTTAGAGAGGAAGGGAGAGTGAGAGAGAAATAGAAGTATCGACAAGGGAGAAACATAGATCGACTGCCTCTTGCATGCCCCCAACTGGGGATGGAGCCCACAACCTGGGCAGGTGCCCCGACCGGGAATTGAACCTGTGACCTCCTGGTTCTTAGGTTGACACTCAGCCACTGAGCCACACCTGCTGGGCTAAACATTGGGGTTTTAAAGAGCTCCTCAGGTGATTCTTATGTGCAACCAATGTTGAGAGTGCTTCTAATGAAAGCCAAGTGGAGCATTTTCAAGAGCTTTGCTTTAGCTACGAGTATTTGGTTATACCTGGGCCTAAACTGGGCTGAGGCAAGAGGCACCAAGGGTGCATAATTTAAGGGGGCACTCAGTCTCAGGGCCCTGCAAGTGTCGAGTCTGCATTTACTAGTACATGGCCCTGAGAGTGAGTGCATCCTTAAATATTGGCACTAGGCATCTCTTGCCTCACCTTAGCCAGAGCTGAGTTAAACAGCCAGGGTTATCTGTTGAACACCAGTAAAATACTGGTCAGGGGGCTTGCAAAGGCTGTACCATTTACTTCTCCACCCATCCTCATGTACTCAGAAGTAGAATCATCCTCTCTTGGGCAGATCAGAGTACAAATTATTTATGTGATCTTGTTCCATCTTTTTAGATCCCTTTTTGCAGACTGAGTGGAAACAAATACCTTTCTGAGAAGACACCATAGGATTAGCTTATATTTGATTTACTTTTCTCTTATGAAGCCCATTCCTGCTTTGAGTGCTGGAGAGCTGCTGAAGTTGGGAAACATTAAAACAGTAAAAGAAAAAAAATGGCAGCCATCCTCTCTTTAGGAGAGTCTTGGTTTAATTTTCCAGATTGGTTATCCTATTTAAGTCTCTTGGGCCCTTGGCTGATTGATCACGCAGGGATCTGTCATATTGCCTACTTCTTTGAATCAAATGTGGACATAGCAACTAAAAATAAACATGATGTGGATATTAGAGAACCAGGGGCCTTCTTTGCCTGGGGAACTCGGATACTTGCTGTTGCTAAGATGTTTTCTGGCTTTAGCACAGCATCAATCATTGGAAATGCAGCTGTGTTTTTAGAATAGCGAGCTGATAGGAGCGCAAAGGCACACTGAGTATTATCCTGAACAGTGGATACAGATGCAAATCATTATGCGCAATTCACAATATTATCCCCATTTTTGGAGTTGTTTGTGTTGTGTAATTTGCTGTGCTGAGAACTAGAAGTGTGCCAAAGCATTATTTTTGTTTTCAGAATAGTTTTGTCAGATTTGAAAGATAAGAAAATATATCAGACTGTTTCATTTCAGTTCTTTGTAGCATTGTGAGTGTGGCTAATGGTTTTGACAGTAGGATCTGGCTGAACATTGAACTAATTGCTTTAACTTGATACCATTTTCCTTATTCCATTATGAAAAGACTACTGGAGATTGAATGTGAACGTTTATTAAGGAATAACATAGGATAAGAAACTGTTCTGCCCTGGGAAGGAAGGACCTTTCTGTAGGGCAGCAGCACTGGCACTAGTCAAGAGCCAGCTCTGGCACAGATGAGCTGTGTGGTCTTGGGGATGTTATTTAGCACTTCAAATGATTGATATCTATTTCCACATCTGTAAGTGAAGGCTAATGATAGTCTTACCTTATTGAGTTGTTGTGAGGATTAAATGAGCTAATATTTGCAGATCTTAATACAGTGTCTGGCATATAATAAGTGCTCTATAAGTTTTGCTTGCTACCATTTGTCACTTATTTATATAATATCACATTCTTTTTTTTTTCTTGGTGCTGAAATAAAGGATGAAGTGGGAGATGAGTCCAAACTCTGAATTAGGGCTACGAAGACTTGATGGCATTTAAAAATGTTAAGCCAGAATACTTTGGTAAAACTGGTAGCATTTTTCTGTCTTGACATTATTATAGGAGTCCTTATTGTGTCGAAATAAAAATTTAATCTATATTTAGTGCTCTGGAAAATTTCCTCAAAAGTGATTCATCTTTTGGACAGTGAGTTCCCCTTTCCTCAGTTCTAAAATAAAGTCTCACTTCAGCTTCTCTGATTCTGGTCCTAAAGAATTGCCGCTGCCTCGATTTATGATGTCAAAGACCGACAGTGACATACGATTTGGGAACTCGGCTGAGCTGCATGGAACTAAGGCTCAAATTCCATATTTAATCTCGGAAAAAAATACCTTCAAAAGAATGGATGATGAGGATAAACAGGTAAACAATCTGACCAGGCATGTGCATTTGACTGACCATGAAACCTCACATAGCAGTGCCTCTTATCTGCTGTCAAGCTTCCAGCAAATCTCACCATCTGGGCTACAATTACAGACTTGGAAGTGAGCCAGTGAAATTTCCTTGTAGCAAGAAATAGAGGCCAAATGCATAGGAATTATCATGAGCCACCCATGGGCCCTTTAGAGCCTACATTAATGTAGAATTGTGTCCAAAGTAAGGCCACCGATTTAGCACACTCATTTGATTAATCTATTTCCAAATGAGTTTTTTGAAATTAACTTTTAGGAGTTTTCCAAGAAAGTCTGGTGGAAAGGTTTCTCTGGCTAGATATGTTTGGAGAATGCTGCTTCATATACTATTCTGGGGGAAAGACTAAATCCTCAGTCTTGGAGATTCATGGTGCACATTAGCACATTAAATGCCCTGAGAAGTCCTGCAATAAAGAGACCTGGAGATCTTTATTTACTAAACTTCTTTTACCAGGGCATCTTTTTTGGGGGTGCATGCTTGGAATGCACCTTGAGAACTACTGTCATTGCACATTAGCAAGTTAGGAACAAGAATAGGGAGGATGGGCTTTTAAAATTAGACCACTAATTATAATAGTCAGATGGTGATTGGTAGGGACAAAAGTGTAAAATGCCAGAAAAGTGAGCCTATCAAGAAAAGGTAAATAGTCTAACACATTAGTAAATCCTGAAGTCATCAAGGTACTGCTCTTACTTTTAATAAAGATATTGAATCATGCAGACAAGTCAATTATGTTAAATATAGTATTGTCTATAAGGCAAATCAATTTGTTATATTTTAGGAAGATGAATAAAAAATATATATATTTGGGGGTGTCTGTGTCCATTGGTTAGGCTTATATGCATGCATACAAGTCCTTTGGTTGATCTCTCCCCCTACCCCCCCACCCTTCCCTACCTTCCCTCTGAGGTTTGATGGTCTGATCATATATTTTTTTGTTAAACCTCACCTGAGAATATTCTCCCATTGATTTTTTAAAAGAGAGATTGGAAGGGAGGGGGAGAGACGCAGAGAGAGAAACATCAATGTGAGAGAGACACATCGATTGGTTGCCTCCCACGTGAGCCCTGACCAGGGCCGGGAATTAAGCCTGCAACCAAGGTACATGCCCTTGATGAATTGAACCTGGGACCCTTCAGTCTGCAGGATGATGCTCTATCCACTGAGTCAAACTGGCTAGGGTAAAAATGTTTTTAAGATGTAGTGAAATTAAAGTTGGAGAACTAATTTATATGGCTCACCCTGATAATGCTGGATATCTGAGGTCTTGCTGCAGAAGTTTTATACTTATCTATCTATCTATCTATCTATCTATCTATCTATCTATCTATCTATCTATCTATCTATATAAAAGCCTAAGTGTCCGTCCGACGATCTGACCAGTAGCTATGATGTTCACTGACCACCAGGGGGCAGAAGCTCATTGTAGGAGCTTCCATGATGCGCACTGGTCATTTAAAAATAAATGGCACCACAGACCTGGTGCCAACAAACTAACACTTGGCTTCCCCTAAGTGGGACACAGGCCCCGCCACTACCCCAGGGCGACAGCCCACCAAATTGCAGTCTAGGAACATGACTTGCTTTATAACTAGGTGCAAACATTTTACACTTTAACCAAATGTTTGTGACGCATTTTCATGTGCCTCATCTCATTTGATCCTCACAGAAGTCCTGGAGTAGGTAGATAGGAGATTCGGTGGAAGCTGGAAAATGGAGATTTAGAAAGCTTAGAAACTTGACCCGACTGAAAAGAAGTAAGAAATGGTGGACCTTGAAAATGACTTCAGGTTTTCTCACTGCACAGAATATAGTCAAACACTGCTGCAGTTAAGTATTTTATTTACCCTTTGTTCTCCCTGGGTGATCTACCATAATAATCTGCTTCATGTTGGTATTTACTGCTGTGTTGCTGACAATTACCTGAAAGAGAAGTTGGGGTGCTTCACTGAGCTGGAAAAAGTTTAGTTAAATCAGAAAGCAGGTCTAATTAAGCAAGTTTATTGTAAAAAAAGCCTAATATGCAAATCGACCGAACGGTGGAACCACTGGTGGAATAACCAGTCACTATGATGCCTATTGACCACCAGGGGGCAGATACTCAACACAGGAGCTGCCCCCAGCCTGCAGGCCCCAGGCCAGCCAAGGTGGGTGCCAGCGGGGGCCCCCTAATTGCCCCAGAGAGGGAGGTAACCAGCAGCGGGGAGTGGGACTGGCTGGTGAGCAGGAGGTGGGGCCGGCCAGTGGCAGCAGCAGTGGGCGGGGCCAGCAAGCAGGTGGCACCAGGCCCACCAAGGCGGGTGCCAGCAGGGGCCCCCTGATTGCCACGCTGATCGCCCCACAGATCAGCCCTGATCGCCGGTCAGACTTAGGGACCCTACCCGTGTACGAATTTTGTGCACCGGGCCTCTAGTCTATATTAATAAAAGGGTAATATGCTAATTAGACCGGGTTGACCAGCCATCTTCCAGACATCCGACTTCCTTCTGGACAAAGCCATGGTGGTGGGGACCAAGGCAGAGGAAGTTAGGGGTGATCAGGCCAGCAGGGGAGGGCAGTTGGGGGCGAGATCAGGCCTGCAGGGGAGGGCAGTTGGGGGAGAGATCAGGCCGGCAGAGGAGGGCAGTTCGGGGCCATCAGGCAGGCAGGGGAGAGCAGTTAGGGATGAGATCAGGCTGGCAGGGGAGGGCAGTTAGGGGTGATCAGGCAGGTAGGCAGGGGGGCAAGGTAGGGGTGCTCAGGCTGGCAGGGGAGCAAGATAGAAGCGATCAGGCTGGCAGGGGGGCAAGGTAGGGGTGATCAGGCCAGCAGGCAGAGGGGTTAGGGGCGATCAGACAGGCAGGCAGGCGAGTGGTTAGGAGCCAGTCATCCTGGATTGCGAGAGAGATGTCTGACTGCTGGTTTAGGCAGTCAGACATCCCCTGAGGGGTCCCAGATTGGAGAGGGTGCAGGCCGGGCTGAGGAACCCCACTCCATGCATGAATTTTGTGCACCGGGCCTGTAGTATATATATAAAAGGCTAAGTTGACTTGCACATGCATGATACATATAAAACTTTCACTGGTGCCAGTTGCACGCATTATGTTTCAATCTATCATTGTCGATTGTGAATTTGATTGACACTCTATTATAGAGAAAGGGCGAATAGCAATATTAAAATATTTCTTCTAATTAATTTCAATGTGTATGAATCTGTGCACCAGGACACCAGTAATTTTATATTTAAGTGAGGTGTAGCATGTTCTTCAAGGATATATATAAAAAGGAGCATAGGAATCTTCAGTCACCACTATTTGGCATGCTTTCCTATCAGCATTTGGAGAGGAATGAGGGTTCACTATCCCAGGATGGTTGGTGCCCTGGGAACTTTCTGGACCCATCCCCTGGCTGTGTGAGTAAGGACACATCCTTTTGGCTGGGTTTATGCTAGGCCCACCCAATCTGTGAGTGTGAGCTTACAGTTCAAAGCAAATATTCTTTTATTTTTCTTGAAGAAAAGTCTTAATTGGTACCTCAGATTGCATTTTTTAGATTAATAGCAACTATATAGTGCCTGTGTTGATAAAACTTACTGTTTCTTTGATACTTGGGCACTCTGAAATTACCACTCTGTTGGTAGCAGTAAAAATACAGAGCAGGAAACCCAGTAGCAGAGTAAGGTTGCTTTTCTTGCCTAGGGTCCAACATCAGGTTCAAATTTGAATTGAGATTCTAATTGTAACATGTTTAAGGCTCCATCATAGTGTTTACGAGTGGGATAGTTGGAGTGGTTCACCCATAATTAACTATTTTGCAGTCTCTTGATGTAAAAATAAAAAAAAAAAAAACCACTTGCCATTTCACTTGGCATAGTAAGCTCTAAGAATATTTAGTATTAAGCATTTAAAATATTTTTAATAGCCACATTTGCTGGAAGACTTGATGAGTGTAAATCCAGAAAGAAAGGGCCTTTATTAATGAATGAAAATTGAATCTATCCACAAAGAGATCAAAATTGGGGAGTATGAATGTTATTTCTTGTGATGATCAGTGTCTTTTATTTTCCAAAGGAAAATATTATTGGAATAACTGAAAGTGTTCCAGGCTTGTTTTAATAATTTAGGTACCTGAGTACTGGCGAGACTTTATTCTCTGGGAGACTTTTGAATCCTCAGACACTGATTTTTAATCCAGCTGAATTTTTGAGAAAACATTTCCTCCATTTGTTAAACCAACTGGCTCACCAGCAGTAGAGCTGTGTTATACTTCATAACTGCAGCTTAGAGTGCCAGGCTTCTCCAGTGATTGCTTCTGAACTCTGCTCTGATTTTTTGAAGCAGGAAACACAGTCTCCTACGATGTCACCCCTCGCCTCCCCTCCTTCTTCTCCGCCTCATTACCAGAGGGTGCCCTTGAGCCATGGCTACAGCAAACTGCGGAGCAGCACGGAGCAGATGCATCCAGGTAAGAGGCAATCTGCAGGCCAGCTGTCCCAGGCAGGGTCTTAGAGACTCCTTAATCTATCAGGCAGCAATGCTGCCAGCTGCTGAATCTCCGGACTTAATTACCTCTGTCTTTGGGAACATGGCTCAATTTAATTTTATTCTCTCAAGCAAGGTTTAAAAAAATAAAATGAAATATATCTTAGTAATGCCTTGTCTCCTACAAACTTTAGACTTGTAAACAACGATTTAGATGATTTAATCTCTCATATACAGATTTCATCACACAGGAAAGTGGCATATTAAGGGGTTGTGTTGTTTTGGAAATGTTATTCTTTCCTGCAAACATACCAAGCATATTTTTTATAAGAACTGCTTTTATGGAATGACTTAAAAATATAACACTGCCAATGCAAAAGTGTTGATTCAACCGTTAAAGACTGATTACATAAATGGAATTATTTAGCTCTTGTGTTTGGGAATAAGAATACAGGAAATGGCAGGGAAAGCATTTTGCTGAGAAGTGTATAGAGTGTCCGTTGTGGGTTTGCCTGCTTGCTCACATCCAGGCTGTGCTGGCCATGCTATTGGTAAAATCCGTTAGTTGGTTCTAAGGATGACTTGCAGAGTTGGCTGCCTAGGCACAGTGCTGAAACTCCATAAATTCACTGCAGCAGCTTGTCCTCCTGGGGCTCAGACTCCTTGTTTAAGATATGACCAATGAAAGGTATTCTAGAATTGGATACCCATAATCCCCCTTTTCATTTTGTGGACTATGGCTGAAAATGACCCAGTTTCTGCAGGCTTTTGCTACATTGAAAATAGTGGTGACTTCTAGAGGGACACAGATATAAAATGTGTGCTAGCCTGGACTAGAGAGAGGCCGTAATCTTGCAGAAAGAAGCAGGCGTAGCATAATGGAAAAATCTTTTGATTGGAATCAGAAGGTGTGGGTTTATGTGACTAGCTATGTGACCTTGGGCAAGCCATTTAACTGCTCTGAAGCATGGTTTCTTCTCTTTTAAAGTGGAGTATCTTGTAGGGGTATTGTAAGGTTTAGTGAGAACGTGAGTATAAAATCTGATTAGAAATTAAGCCCTTTGCAAATGCAAGATGATATTGTAACAAGAAATCACTCTCCTGGAACTCGATTGTCCTGCTGATGTCTGCAACAAAATGGGGTTGAGAATTCATTTTCCTCTTACAGTCCAGCCCCCCTCCTGCCTGATTTCCCTGTTTTTAGAAGTGGGTTTTTAAAAATTCCTAATCTTATTTGGGCTTGGAAGTTGGAGTCCTGTGCCTAGCATGGTGCCTGATTTTTGATTTTTAATTCACAGGTGAGTCATTTTTGTTCAGTGTATCACCATGTTCCACCCTATCTTTTTTGCTATTCCTTAAAAACCTTGTCTGTACTAGCCTTATTTCATGGCCATTCTCTCCTCATCCCATTCAAATTGGGCTTCTGTTCCCCCAGTGGCAAGGAGATAACCTGCTTCTCTCCATCTTTTTTGACTCTTAGTGGCACCTGTCAAGGTTGTTCATGCCTTTATGCTTTTTTAAATCTGATTTTAAAAAGAGTCAGGTAAAAATTACATATGATAAAATGCACACATTTAAAATACTCAGTTTAGTTTTAACAAATGGATATACACATGTAACCACCATTTTGATCAAGAATAGAACATTCCCATCACCTCAGAGATGCCCCTTTCCAATCACCCTCTGCTCCCTAGTGCAAGCACTGTTCTGATTTTTATCACTTTAGATTAGTCTTGTCTTTTCTAGAACTTCATATAAATATAATCATACTGAATGACTGTACTCTTATTTGTCTGCCATCTTTCCCTCAGCATAGTGGTTGAGATTCATCCATATTGCGTATATCAGTAGTTTGTTCCTATTTATTACTCAGTAGTTATCCATCACATGAATGGATCACAGTTTGATGAGCTGTCCTCCTGTTGATGGACATTTGGGTTGTTTCCAGTGTTTGGCTGTTATGAATATGAGTGTGACATATATTGTAATTTCCCTGGCACCTAGGAGTGGAATTGCTAGACTTAGGGTAGATGTATGAGAAAGTACCAAAAGAGTTTTCCAAAGTGGCTCTATACATCCCACTGGCAATGTATGAGAGAGTTCATGCTCCTTGCAAGCATTTGGTATTCTCAGTGGTTTCTTTTTCTTCAGTGTTTTTAATTTTAGCCATTCTGTTAGATGTGAAGTACATCTTTTTGTGGTCATTCCTTTATTCTTGAAACATTGTTTTCTAAGTTTCTGTTATCCCTTCCTGGTTTTTCTCCTACATTATGATCCTTAGACTGATGAGCTGCTCTTCTAGAGGGTTCTTCTTTGTATAGCTTACCCATAGAGAGGAATCTGAGTGAACAGTCTCCTGTTTCTCAAGGAGTTGAGTTTCCTGGATCTAGCCATCAATTAGGAGGCTGTTAGGTCCCTGTAGCTAGGAACAAGGTCATTCATAAATAAAATGTTTACAGGCATTTCTATTTAGACTTCCCCATCTATGTAAGTCAAAGGAAGGGAGAATTTTTCTATCTGCAACTTGGGTCCATCTTGTGATTTTTGCTTCTAATTGATACTATTCATGTCAAAGCTTGTTAATTCCTGTTTTTATAATGTTGGTGGATTTCCCCCCAAAGGATTTTCTTTACCTATTTGCTTCCTTTTCTGTCATATATCTTTAGGTCAAGAAGTAAGAGAAGTTCACATGTCTTCCTTCTCTCTTTCCCCACATTTTCAGAACTCAATTTCTCCAACCCGGAATTCTCTTTCCTATTTTTGTACTCCATCTTACCTTTGGTCTAGACCAGCGGTTGCCAACCTTTCGGACCTCACAGACCACCCATGGTCCGCAGACCACTGGTTGGCGACCGCTGGGCTAGACAGTAGCATATCTAAAACCTGTTAAACCTTAGCGACTCTGGTACTAAGCAATCCAGAGTTATTTTTAGTTTCCACCTTTTCAGAAAGGAGTTTTGCTACTGGCATAATTTTCTTGTAATACATTTTCTGGGGCCATTTCCCTGTCCAATATTCTGCCATGATTCCTGGCTGGTGGGACATGTATTGAGTATGCTTTAAATCAGACTGAGCATCATCAGACCAGTCTGGAATTCAGAGCCCCTCTTCAGATTCTCTTGTGGGCTCCTGTTAGTTTCACTTGCTGGATATAGCTGTAGCTAATGTTCATTGCGTAAGACTTACGTGCCAGGCATCATGCCGAGGTCTTTATGTGCAGTATATTCTTCTTATCACAACCCTCAGAGGCACATAATGCTATCCATATTGTAAAAATAATGTTTAAATAATAGTAATACATGTATATAGTTAAATAATATTTACATGCCTATAGTAAATACAACTATTCTTCCCACTGAACTTGTTTCTGATCTCCAGAGGCAACTACTTTCAACTCTTTCACTTGTTTCTTCTGATGTCTAATGTGTTATCTCAGAATCAATATGTCTGTTCTGCTTTTTCTTATACATATTATTCTGATGTATTAATTCTAGGTATCTACTCACTTAAGAGCATGGGCTGTGATGTTCGTTTCCTGGCCCTAAAAGTAGACTTGGTGGGCCTACATTTCTCATTTCTGTCCATTTCCAGCCTGTGTGACCATGGGTTTTTCACTTTTCTGGGCTTCAGTTTCCTTTATCTGTGAAATAGAATAATCTCTGCCTCAGAGGTTTGCTTTGTGGATCAAATGAGAAATGTAAACATCTGTGCCTACCAGTTTCTGGCACATTGTAGGTGCTCAAATGTTCCCTAGTATTTTCTTTTGTGTTTTTTAGAATCTGATATTCATTTTATTTGTGAAATTCTTAAGTATTCTTGAAAGTCACCTTCTGGTCACCATTCACTGGGTTGACTGCAGATGTAGAGTCTTTATTGTGAAGTTACTCATGTCACTTCTAGTTTGACATGTACTGTTCTAGTTTGACATCGAATTTCCGATTGATGAAATCTTCAGAGTTTGTTTTATATTCCTATTTTTGGAGAAAAATGGTACTTCTAGTTCCTCATTAAACCTCTTGTAAGGGGATCTAAGAATTAATATTTTTTGCATTGAGGTGCATGTCTTGTGTTTTATTTGGGAGGAAGGAGAGTAGAGTTCAGATCCAGTTGTGGAATGAGACAGCAGTCAGATCAACGATGGCCTGACTATCAGCTGTGGTGCTGATAGAGCGGATCAGAGCATGAGTCTTAGACTTGTGACAGCATGGGCTTCAGACACCTTTCTAGTCACAGGCAGGTGTGGCTAATCCAGGCTTTCCACAGGAGTAAGAAGAGAAAATCTGCCCTCCAGGCCTGGCCTCTCCAAAAATGATCCTCCATGTGGCTGAGTCTTCATTCGGCCTGTTGATGAGCTAGGTCTGTCCCTTCCAAGGGAAGAAGGTCCTTGTAGGTGAGGGACTGGAGCCATGGGCCAGATGTCCTCCCCCACATGGTTCCCTCTTAGGCAGTAGAAGCTCCCTCTTTCTGAAGGGAACCAGAATCATGTAGGATCAGCTTCCCAGGGAAAGCTTATGACCATTAGTATCCCAACTATGATACAGTTTACTGTTGTCCAAACCTTCTGGCATTAAGAGTTTAATTTGGTGTTCCATCAAAGTGAAATGGTCTTAAAAAGCTTTCTCAACACCCGCCTACCAGCTGAGATTTATTTTTAAGATTTGGATTATGTGCTTCCTGTTTATGTTTCTTTTTCAATTTTTATATTTTTAATAATTCTTAGCAGAGTCTGAAAATACACTAAATGATTTGTTAGGCAATGATTTTGATATGTTAATGTGTTTTATTGTGTTATAATCTTGTGTTCCAGTTTCTTGGATGAAACACAATAAGCAGATGTGAGCCGAGGAGTTGTTTGTTATTCTTGATGTGCTGTTATTATACCTTCTTTGTTTTAAAAAGATCACACTGTGCTAAAGGTGCTGCACTGACAGGCTGCTCTGCTCTCTGTGCCTAATTTTACTTATAAGGAAACTACAGAAAGAGAGCATTTTACTTCTTTACATGCTTCCAAAAGCTCGAACTGTTAACCCAAACATATCAGAAATGGGTTCATCTTGGATGATAATTTCTCTTTTCTATTGGAGCTGCATACTACCTGGTTATGTTTAACTGTTTTTCTGCCCTATTGGCAAGGTCATTAAGTGTTCTGGAAATAAAAGGAATAAAAAAAGTGTTCATTTTTGTGTCTTAAAAACCTTTGTTTAAAAGGTAACAAAATTAATTTTAGTTTTTTTTTATCAAATGACAAAATAATAAATACAAAATACATTTATTCTTAGTAAAAAAAGGAAATAAAAAATAAAATAAAATACATTTATTCTTTTTTGTATTTTTCTCAACTTGGTTTCACATTCTTTCCAAAAAAGAAAAGAAGACAGTGCTATTTATTTCTCAAAAACAAACAAATAAAATAAATGATAATATTGAGCCTTAGTATTCAAAATGCATATACATTTACTTCTTTGCAAGGGTGGTGGGTAGGTGTAAGGGAATGAATGGAAGACTTTTAAATAGGAGGGTATATATAGAATTTACCTATCTCAAGAATTTGAACATTTATAACATGGCACTTTTCTAATGACTCTCATTGTTTTCTATCCCGATTTAGGTTCTCACCATTTCACCCTTATAATTTATTCCTAATCTTAACCTGATGTAAATATTTTCCTGCCTTATCATAAATTGGTTGGATATCTTTACATTGTTCAGTTAAATTGTACCCAGGGGCACCAAGGTTTGTTTGTCCTCGATGGCCCTATGCACATAATCTCTAATTCCTTTGATAATTCTGCCCTTAAAAGCAGACACTGTATCGGTTGGAGTGTGAAGTCATAATTCTTGGGTGGAATCTTTGTGTACCATGCTGACTTTCACTCCGATTTCAGCTCCTTATGAAGCTAGACAGCCCCTTGTCCAGCCTGAGGGACCCTCATCGGGGAATCAAGGAACCAAGCCGCCTCGGCATCAGGCTTCCCTCATCCGGGTAAGAGATGTTGTGGGGTTATGCCAGTGGGAGACTTTGGGGACATGGTTTTTTGATGGGCCCTCTTTTTTTTTTTTTTTTTTTGCAAGGAAGATATAAAACTGTCCCCTCATGCAAAGATTGTACTTCTTGTTCTGTTGCTTGTATATTTTCCTAAATCTTTTTTGATATGTATGTTCTGACTGTCTCTAGACTAATCCAGGCTGGTTCCTGGTCATTGGTATGTCTAAAATGCCCTTCCACCATCATCTACTTAATCATTAGGTACCTTCTTCAGGAGAGCTTTACTTTTCCCAGAACAGCCTGTTGTATCTCTGCCTTATTTATTCTTTATTATCATTCATCCAGTGGATAGTGCCCATTTGTTTTGTGCCTTTAATTACATTGCAAGCTTTTGGAAGGCAGAGGTAGTCCTTCTGTATTCTCCCTCAGTGCCTAGTTCAATGCTGTTTGGAGAGCAATTATTTTACAAGTGGCAGCAACTGCTCTTTCTCATATGTAATCGATACAAAAGAAATATTATGGTAGAAGCACAAGTGATATTTCAGTTTTTCCTGGCTACACCATCGCTTAGAACATTTCAGCTTTCCTTTCTCCAGTGTTTTCTCTTTTTTTATGTGTCTACCACTGTTTTCTTGTGTAGTATCTCTGAGCCCTGTGCTGGGGAAGTCATATTCTCAACAAAGGGTGTGTGTCTGCATGAGAGAAGTTATGAAAAAACTTGGTTCACTGTTTGACCCTAAAGACAAGAGGAAGTAGGGTGATTTGTATAACATTTCAACTGTCCAAGTTAGGAAGAGGATCATTTATGTGCAGGCAGTTCTACTCAAAATAGCAGGGTGGTGTCAGATACTCCCATAAGGAAGTGGGCTGGTGTCTGGACCAAAATAGACAAAGCTAAGGAAGATCGTGGTGTTCACTGAATACTCACTGGGAATGGGCACTGTTAGGCATGGTACAGAACATTATCTTCTAAGGTGATAGTACTCTGTGTACAGAGAACTTCCTTTTTAAAAAATCTTTATTGTTGAAAGTATTACACATGTCCCCCTTTTTCCCCATTGAACTTCCCTAGCCCCCCTCCACCCCATACAAAGAACTTTCTTAAATACAATAATTTAGCTATAAGCAGGGTACTTATATTTAGTGTTCCTTGCCAATATAATATCTAGGTGCTGTTATATCTATTAGTATAGATGAGTTAACCAACTGAGAGAGGTTAAGTAATGGGTCTAAGGTTATAGTCATAATTCCTAAGTAGCAGAACAGGAATTTGAACCCAGGCCTGCCCAATGTCAAAACCTTCACTTCAAAATACTTTGCTATATGTTAGAGTCCCATGTTAGAAGGAGGTTAGGTTCTAAAGTTTCTGCATAAATAAACACTGGGTGTAGTGAAAAAATATTCCTGAAAATACCTTATTGGTACCACATTGGAGAGCCAAGATGCCATTCCCTCCTAGTTCCCATAGAGCTCAATTTTACCCTGGAGTTAGAACAGACAGCTGTTTCTTCAGATAAGCCCCAGATGTAGTAGTTGGCTGTGTTTAGAGGTCCTGTGGTATAAAAATATGTCTTTAAACACTAGAATTACACCCACGGTGGAGTGATGGTTACATTAGGAAAGGTATAGGAGGGACTGGGGTTCATCTAAAAAATTCCCAGCGTGTGGCTGTGCATGTTTATGCAGAGTATATTCTAGCACCGTGGAGACCAAATTCTTAACAGAGTGTCGGTCAAACAGGCAGTAAGTCATGAACTTAACAGGTCAGATGGGGCTCACTAGGCCTTCTACCTGGCTCCCTGTTAGGGATGGCCATGAGCTCTAGCTTGAATTGGTGTTCTGTGACTTCTCTTCGAATCTCTAGGTCCATTTTTCTTCTGATAAAAATGCATTGATCCTGGGCATTTCACTCAACTAATGTTTACTAAACACCTATTATGTGCTAAGTACTGTGTTGAGAATACAAAAATGAGGCATAGCACTCCCATTCTCTGCCTTCATGAAGCTTATAGGCTATTGGAGGAGATGGCCATTAATCCAACAATCAGAATGTGATGCGATGGAAATTACACTGTGCTTTGAGGGTGAAAAGTGGCAGGGGGGCGGTTATGACCTCACCTTGGCAGGCAGGGAGTGATCAAGGAAGGCTTCCAGCAGGGAGTAACACTTGAGTTGAAATGAGAATGATTCCTAAGTGTTAAGCAGGTGGATGGGTAGGATTGAAGGAAGAAGGCAATAAGATAGAGGGAACTGCACACAGACATTTTCTATGCTTAGCATTTTATACACATCATCTCTTTCACTGTTCACAGCTATTTTATGAGGTAATTCCTGTTATTATTCCATTTTTCAGCTGCTAAAACCTGAGGTTTAAAAGACCTTATTTAATTTACTCAAGGTTGCAGCCAGGAAGTGGTAGGCTGGAGGTCAAACACTGGACATGCTTCCTTAGTCTCTGGCTCAGGAACCGGATGGATGGTGATGTCATCTGTTAAACTAAGAGGCCTTGGATGAAAAACTGGTGTTGGGAGTAATAGGGAAAGATCATGAGTTCAGTGTTGGATGTTGGGAATTTGAGCTTTTGAGATAGCCAAGGGTAGGTGTCAGAAGGTAGGATATATGAGGCCAGAGCTTTGGGGAGAGTGAGGCTGGACATAAGTATTTGGCAGCAATTGGCCATTAGGAGGACTTATGGTATAGTGCAGAAAAAAACCAGACAGGTGCTTGCCCAGGCCTAGCCAAACTCTGTGTGACCTTGGGGCAAGTTGCTTCTCTTTTCTGTAATATGAATGACTTGGAATGGATTTCACAGTCCATTGTAATAATCTGCAACAGTCTGATTTCCTTAATGTTTGTTTGGCATCAGTGGAGTTTCTCCCCCTCCTGTTTGGAGCATTGCCTTCTGTTTAAGATGAGAGCAAGGGGCCTTTTTTGGGACAGCAGTATGTGGTTTTCATGGCTGATGTGTTTTTCTTTCTTTAGTTCTTAGGTTTCCTTCTTATGCCTGTCAACTTGGTTTGGCTGGGCTTCATGTCCCAGAAAGCAGAATGCCAACCTGAATTAGTCATGTAGGGGAGGGGATCTGAAGTGAAGGTTCTTGGTGGAAGAGGATTAATACGGATTCGGCATGGTGCTAGGCCAGGCCAGGGTAACTAATTCCCCTCATGTTGCCATTTTAATGTGCTGATGGCAGCTTCCCCTGTGGCCTTGTATTCAAGTCCTTCCTGCCTGATTAGAAGGGGTGACCTCTGGGTACTGAGGGAGGCTTTTAAGGACCCTGATCCAACTCTGTTGCAGCTCATGGGCTTTGCATTTTAGAGGTACTTATGCCAAAATCAGCACCCAGACTTTGGAATGAATACTCTTTCTGGTTAATGTTTTAGGAATTTCGGGTTTTCTTTTATTCAGATGGTGGATGGTTGATAGTGGTTTGTAAAGAAGTAAAGTCTCCTTTTCTGTTTCATCTTTTATCTCATGTTTATAGTTCATTTTATGGTTTACTTTTCATAAGTTATCCTAACTGTAGACTATGTAGGCATTTGTAATTTTGCTGGCATAAGATTTAGAATTGCCTCTTCTTCTTCCACTTCACTCCACTGCCTCTGTTTTTGCCACGGTTGCGAGAAATTACCTTGTATTAAGTCCCTGTCTCATTGACCCCTTAGCAGCTTTTGACACTGCCTCATCACTTAGTGTCCATGATGCTGTCCCCTACTGCTTCTATGACTATCTCTTCCTGATCTTTTTCATTTCTCCTTCCTCTGCCTGTCCCATACATGTTGGAGCGCCCTAGATCCAATTCTCACTCTATTACTCTTTAGTTATGTGGAGGTTGATGACCACATATCTCCATCTGTCAGTCATCTTCACTTTAATGTCCCACTGTCACCTTACACATCTTTCCCAGAAAACCAGCTTTCACTCTTCTATTCCGGGCTCCATCCACTAATTGGCACATGCTTGTGGCCATTGTCTCTGGTTTGGCTGTCTCTGACTCTTCTCTCACTCCTTCTGCCGATTGAGTTACCCAGTCTTGGCCATTTCACTTTCTAAATACCTCTCTTATCTGTCCATTCTTCTGCACTTCCTTGGTTCAGTCCATCTTCTGTCACCAAATCTGGTATATTGGCCTCTAACTCTTTCTTCCTGCTGCCACTCTCTAAATCCATTAATTATCCTCACTGCAGACAAAATTAATCTGAAAAACACAAATCAGCCTCTCCTACTCTCTTGATTGAAACCTGTCACACACTACCCGCTGCTCTCAACATATCATCCACATTCCTGAACATGGTTCTCAGGGCCTGGTGTTTGGCCCCCACTGTTTTCTTCAGTCACAGCAGCCCACGGCTTCTCTCCCTCTATCCTCTGGTCATGCAGAGTTGCTTGTCATTTCCCATATGGTCCATGTTCTGTGTGGAAACCTTAGTCTTCATCCTTGCTTTGCCTTTGTTTTCTCAAATATTTTATTGATTTTTTACAGAGAGGAAGGGAGAGGGATAGTTAGAAACATCGATGAGAGAGAAACATCGATCAGCTGCCTCCTGCACACTCCCCTACTGGGGATGTGCCCGCAACCAAGGTACATGCCCTGGACCGGAATTGAACCCGGGACCCTTGAGTCCACAGGCCAACGCTCTATCCACTGAGCCAAACCGGTTTCGGCTGCCTTTGTTTTCTCTTTTGTCTCAGCTCATCTATGCGCCTTTCCAATTGATAACATGAAGTACGAGCATTTTCTAATATTTCTTGTATATATGAGGTTTCCATTTTTTTAATTCTTAAAAAATGGTTCATTCCTCATCTCATTTATCCAAGAATCTCAGCCAAAGCAAGGGGCATCCTATCTTTATTGTTTTTTATGCTGTTTATTTTTACCTGTCTTTAGGGATTTTAGGTTTGGCAAATGAAATATCATTTTAGCCAGATCTCACTAGAAAAAAATTATCTTTATTTTAAACCAAAAACACATTCACTTTAAAAAAATATTTTTTTTCTTGATTTCAGAGAGGAAGGGAGAGGGAGAGATAGAAACATCAATGATGAGAGAGAATCATTGATCAGCTGCCTCCTACATGCCCCCTCCCACCCCCGCCACTGGGAATCGAGCCCATAACTCAGGCATGTGCCCTTGACTGGAATCAAACTTGGGACCCTTCAGTCCACAGGCCAGTCCTCTATCCATTAAGTCAAACCAGCTAGGGCAAACACACTCACTTTTTAAACCCTAAACATACATGCTGTGAGGTTTTCTCCTCTTTCTGGAGAGTCAAATGTAACAGTCTTTTGGGGTAAATTCTCAATACTCAACTATTCTTCTTACTTCAAAGACAAAATAATGTCAAATAGCATGTAGAGAACTTTACCACCCTGCCATTCTAGATGGGGGTTTGGCTATGCTTTCGGTGGAAGTTTCCTAATGAACAGGTAGGGGTAGGTTGTTAGACATTGCTAGCCAGGCACCATATCAACCCAAAAGTTTGTAACTTTAATATATATATTGATTTCAGAGAGAGAGGGAGAGGGAAAGAGAGATAGAAACATCAATGATGAGCCCTAGCCGGTTTGGCTCAGTGGTTAGAGCGTCGGCCTGTGGACCAAAGGGTCCCTGGTTCGATTCTGGTCAAGGGCACATACCTTGGTTGCAGGCTCCTCCCAGGTCTGGGCCCTGGTTGGGGTTTGTGCAGGAGGCAACCAATTGATATGCTTGTCTCACATCAGTGTTTCTCTCTGTCTTTTCCTCTCCTACTTTCCTTAAAAATCAATGGAAAAATATCCTAGGGTGAGGAAGAAAAAAAAAGAAACATCAATGATGAGAAAGAATCATTGATAGGCTACCTCCTGCATGCCCGACACTGAGGAGTCCACAACGCAGGCATGTTTCCTGACCGGGAATCGAACCGTGGCCTCCTGGTTCATAGGTCAATGGTCAACCACTGAGCCATGCTGGCCAGGCAGGACTGATTTCTTTTGTATTGTTCTAGGAATATTTTGCGCATATTCTGTATATGTGAATACAGGTATTCTTGTATGTAATTACATATAATATATGCAAAATATATAGTTCTACTTTTTACACGTATGGTAGCATATTATACATCTGTTATACACTGTGTACTTTTTTTACTTAACAAAAAAGTTTAATAATATTCTATAGCAGTACATAAAGTACTTCTCTATCTTTTTGTTTTTCCAAATGCATAGTATTTCATTGTGTGCATCTTCCATCTACCATTTAACCAGCCCCTCTGATCAACATCTAGAACTTGCAATCGCAGCACCATTTGCATATGTATATCTGGCATTAGTTCCCAGAAATGAAATACTTGGGTGAAATGTTTACACATTTTTAATTTTTGTAGGAGATTCTCAAATTGGAGACAGTATCAATTTATACACTTGCCAGCAATGTATGAAAATGCTAATTTTTCATACCCATGCAAACACACTGTGCTAAAAATCTACGAATCTTTGCCAGTCTGATGGGTGAAAAATGATATCTGTGTAGTTTTAATTAGCAGTTCTCTTTATTAGTGAAGTGGAATATCTTAAGCTTATGAGTCATTTGTATTTCCTTTTGTGTGTGTGTGTGAATTGCTTGTTCATATCCTATGCCCTCTTTTTTTTCTTTTGAGTTATCAGTGTTTCCTTATTGGTTTGTCATTTCTGCCAGTCTGAAAATAGAAGCTGGGGTTTCTGTTCCTTTGGATGAGTGAGCGACTGCAATGTACGTGGAAAACTGCTCCTTGCATGGTTGAGAAGAGGTCCTGGGCTCCTGAGGCCCTGGAAGGAGGGTAGGGACCCCAGCTTCTTTTCAGTTCTGGAGAGCCCCAGGCTGCCTGCAATGATTATATCTTCATGACAGTAAAGTTGAATTATTTAGTTTATGGGTAGAGATTAGGGCTAGGAGAATCTGCTGTGGTTAGTGATGGTAAATGTTAACCTAGTGTACCTGTGTGTGTTGACCTCTCAGCATTGCTTAGACAACTCAATTTTCTTCCTCTGAGTGAAATAGTAAGGAGAAAGATAGAGGGAGGGGTGGGAGAAGGAAGGAGGGAGAGAATATATGTGTGTTTGCCTTTGTGTGTAACAGGAGGAACTGGTTTGATAAATTTTTAGGAATGCATGTGCCTTGTTCTTGATGTAACATCTTGTTTTACCAGATTCATTCTCTGTTTCATTTTAAACCCTCACTGGAATTTTACCATTCATAGGAGTTCAGCGGTTGCTTTATCTTCAGCATATTCTTTGCCGAGTCTACCTAGGACTAACAGATGTCTAATGGTCACTATTACCACAAAGAGGTCCTATTTTTTATGGCGTCAAGCCTCTTTCCTACTTTCTCCACCTACTTACAATTCTTTTTCAGATTTTCTAGTCCTTATTTTTGAAACATTTAATTTCAATTGATATTGAAATTTACTTTTCTCAGCCTAAATTTTAGCTGTCTCTTGTATTCCTCAGGTGCTTACCTTGTACCCACACTTCTTAACAGTTAAAGTGATGTTAATTGCTTGGTTTCTTTGCTGGGAGGCATTTCTATGTGAAAGACAAAAATGTTTTGTTATAAGATGAGAATAGCAAAAAGATACTGGATCATTGAAAGACAGATGACACCAGGATATAAGAAGAGGGTATCTGAATAAGAAGTAAGAAATTGAAGGATATTTTTGGGAAAAAGACACTGACTCCACAAGTGTTAGGACTGATGATGCCTTTCAAAATCCATGCTTTAGAGATAGTGGGGTCGGGTGGTGGGAGGGAGAGTCAAAACGGTAGGTTGATCCACATTAGAGTTCTAGCATCTATGCAGCAGGTCGGTTAGACTACTGATGAAAGCAAATAAATACATCTTATTTGTGGGGTCAGCGTTGTTTTCCCCACAAGCTGTGGGCATTGCATTAAAGGCTTATGGTGTCCAGAACTTTCCTGGTAATAGCTAGGGCCCACATAGATTTGTTAGATTTAGCCTATCAGATGCAGCTCAAAACACTTAACTGAACTCCTGGTCCCAGACAGTACTTTTTTTAAAAAAAGATATATTTTATTGATTTTTTTACAGAGAGGAAGGGAGCGGGATAGAGAGCTAGAAACATCAATGAGAGAGAAACATCGATCAGCCGCCTCCTGTACACCTCCCACAGGGGATGTGCCCGCAACCAAGGTCATGCCCTTGACTGGAATTGAACCTGACCCTTCAGTCCACAGGCCGACGCTCTTCCACTGAGCCAAACTGGTTTTGGCCAGACAGTACTTTTTAAAGCTGGAAAGGAGAGTGGTGTTTGTTTCTAGCATATGCCCCAGGACCTTTCAGTCTCAGTTAATATATACTAGGCTGCGAATATGGGAGGTTCCTTTATAATAGCACTACTTTAGCCCTGATATAGGCCCATTAGCACTGCCTTTGACCTCAGGTGAGCATGTGATGCCATGTCCCCAAGTGCCTATCCCAACAAAGTATCACTACTGATCCAGTGTTTATTTGGCCCAGCGTTGTAGTGGTCCTTTAGATTGTATGTGTCCTTTCGGTCATCCCAATACTTAGAAGGCAGACTTCTTGCAACACTATATCCTCTGCTTATCTATTGGGAAATATTTACTAAGTGCTTATTATGGGTCAGCCACCATGACAGGGGTACCCTGAGGACTACAAACATAGTGCCTACTCTCAGAGAACTTGCAGTCAAGTGGGTGGGGGGGGGGAGGGAGGGAGATGGATGCAAATCAATTGATCCCAGCTCTGCATGTGTAATGGAAAACTGACAATTGCCCTAAAGGCAAGGGAGTACTTTGGTAGCATATAACAGAGAAATCTGATCTAAGGCTAGAAAGTGAGGGAAGGCTTCCACAAAGAAGTGAGGGATGGCTAGGAGTTAACCAGGCAAAGGAAGGATAGTGCTGGGAGGCAAGGAGAAGGGTATTTCACATAACGGGAAGAGCCTAGACAAGGGGCATGTGCTGGTAGGGTTCCTTGTTGTGGACAGCAGAGTCTACTCTGGCTAGCTTAAGCAGATAGGAATTTGTAATAGGGGTGTGGGTAGCCTACCAAATTTTTGGAAGGGCTCAAGATTCAGACTATTCTAAGCTTGCGAGAATAATTTCCAAAACCACACAGCAGGACTGGGTGGCTAAGGGGGCCTTGCTTCTGCCACAATAACAAAGCTACAGAATTGGGCAATTGCTGCCATTGCTTTCGGCTTCAGCTCCACATCACACATGACCTAGTCCAGCAGCATGAGTGCTCTGTTCCCTGCCTCTTTCAGCATGTGACTGAGTTCTGAACCAGTTTTCTGTAGGAGTATTTGTTTATTTTTTTTTTTTTTTTTTTTTTAATATTTTTTATTGAGGTATTATATGTGTACATATCTTACCATTACCCCCCCCCACCCCACACCCACACATGCCCTCCCCCCCCAGAGTTTTGCGTCCATTGTTTATGCTTATATGCATGCATACAAGTCCTTCATTTGATTTCATAACTCCCCCACCTCTCCCTAACTTTCCCCCTGTAATTTGAAAGTCTGTTTGATGCTTTACTGTCTCTGTATCTATCTTTTTGTTCGTCACTTTATACTGATCTTTACTATCCCTAAATGAGTGGGATCATGTGGTATTTTTCTTTCATTGACTGGCTTATTTCACTTAGCATAATGTTCTCCAATTCCATCCAGGTTGCTGCAAATGATGAGAATTCCTTCTTTTTTATGGCAGCATAGTATTCCATTGTGTAGATGTACCACAGTTTTCTGATCCAGTCATCTGCTGACGGGCACCTAGGCTGTTTCCAAATCTTAGCTATGGTGAATTGTGCTGCTATGAACATAGGGGTGCATATATCCTTTCTGATTGGTGTTTCTAGTTTCTTCGGATATATTCCCAGGAGTGGGATTACTGGGTCAAATGGGAGTTCCATTTTCAGTTTTTTGAGGAAGCTCCATACTGTTCTCCACAGTGGCTGCACCAGTCTGCATTCCCACCAGCAGTGCACGAGGGTTCCTTTTTCTCCGCATCCTCGCCAACACTTGTCGTTTGTTGATTTGTTGATGATAGCCATTCTGACAGGTGTGAGATGGTACCGCATTGTTGTTTTGATTTGCATCTCTCGGATAATTAGTGACGTTGAGCATGTTTTCATGTGTCTCTTGGCCTTCCTTCTGTCTTCTTTTGAAAAGCTTCTATTTAGGTCTGTTGCCCATTTCTTTATTGGATCATTTATCTTCCTTTTATTAAGTTGTATAAGCTGCATGTAGATGTTGGAGATCAAACCTTTATCAGTGATGCCATTTGCAAATATGTTCTCCCATGCAGTAGGCCTTCTTGTTGTTTTGTTAATGGTTTCTTTTGCTGTGAAAAAGCTTTTTATTTTGATGTAGTCCCATTTGTTAATTTTCTCTTTAGCTTCCATTGCCCTAGGGGCAGTGTCAGTGAAGAATTTCTTTTGGCATATGTCTGAGATTTTGCTACCTGTGGATTCCTCTAGTATTTTTATGGTTTCCCGTCTTATGTTTAAGTCCTGTATCCATTTTGAGTTTATTTTTGTGTATGGCGTAAGTTGGTGATCAAGCTTCATTTTTTTGCATGTATCTGTCCAATTTTCCCAACACCATTTATTGAAGAGACTGTCTTGACTCCATTGTATGTTCATGCCTCCTTTGTCAAATATTAATTGAGCATAGTGGTTTGGGTCAATATCTGGATTCTCTATTCTGTTCCACTGATCTATATGTCTGTTCTTGTGCCAGTACCAGGCTGTTTTGAGAACAGTGGCTTTGTAATACAGCTTGAAATCTGGTATTGAGATCCCTCCTACTTTATTCTTCTTTCGCAGGATTGCTGTGGCTATTCGGGGTCTTTTTTTATTCCAGATGAATTTTTGGAGAGTTCTTTCAAGGTCGGTGAAATATGCCATTGGTATTTTAATGGGGAGTGCATTGAATCTATAGATTGCTTTGGGTAGTATGGACATTTTAATGATGTTGATTCTACCAATCCATGAACATGGTATGTTCTTCCATCTGTTTACGTCTTCCTCTATCTCTTTTTTCAGTGTCCTGTAGTTTTCCGTGTATAGGTCTTTTACCTCCTTAGTTAAGTTTATTCCTAGGTATCTTAATTTTTTTGGTGCAATGGTAAATGGAATTGCCTTTTTAGTCTCTCTGTCTGTAAGTTCACTATTGGTGTATAGAAAGGCCATAGATTTCTTGGCGTTAATTTTGTATCCTGCTACATTGCCAAATTCATTTATTAAGTCTATTAGTTTTTTGACGGAGTCTTTCGGATTTTTTATGTACAATATCATGTCGTCTGCAAATAAAGACAGCTTTACTTGTTCTTTTCCAATTTGGATGCCTTTTATTTCTTCTTCTTGTCTAATTGCAATGGCTAATACTTCCAGTACTATGTCAAACAGGAGTGGTGAGAGTGGGCATCCCTGTCTTGTTCCTGTTCTTAGGGGAAATGTTTTTAGTTTTTGTCCATTGAGTATGATGTTTGCTGTGGGTTTATCATATATAGCTTTTATTATGTTGAGGTATGAGCCTTCTATTCCCACCTTGTTGAGAGTTTTTATCAAGAAAGGGTGTTGGATTTTGTCAAATGCTTTTTCTGCATCAATTGATATGACTATGTGATTTTTATCTCTCAATTTGTTTATGTGATGTATCACGTTTATTGATTTGCGGATATTATACCATCCTTGCATTCCTGGGATAAATCCTACTTGGTCATGGTGTATGATCTTTCTGATGTACTGCTGGAGCCGATTTGCTAGAATTTTGTTGAGGATTTTGGCATCTATGTTCATGAGGGATATTGGCCTGTAATTCTCTTTCATTGTGTTGTCTTTATCTGGTTTTGGTATTAGGGTGATGCTGGCTTCATAGAAGGAGCTTGGAAGTGTTCCTTCCTCTTGAATTTTTTGAAATAGTCTGAGGAGGATAGGTTTTAGTTCTTCCTTGAATGTTTGGT
Source organism: Eptesicus fuscus (assembly GCF_027574615.1). NCBI lineage: Eukaryota > Metazoa > Chordata > Mammalia > Chiroptera > Vespertilionidae > Eptesicus > Eptesicus fuscus. The sequence goes on from NC_072473.1 coordinate 8,657,601, forward strand.
AAAACTCTCCTGTGAAGCCATCAGGCCCCGGGCTTTTGTTTGCCGGAAGCTTCTTGATGACTGCTTCAATTTCATCCATAGTTATTGGCCTATTGAGCTCTTTAGATTCTTCTTGATTGATTTTAGGAAGGTTATATTTTTCTAGGAATATGTCCATTTCCTCCAGGTTGTCCAGTTTGTTGGAATAGAGTTGTTCGTAGTATTTTGTAACAATCCTTTGTATCTCAGCGGGGTCTGTTGTTATTTCACCTCTTTCATTTCTGATTTTGTTTATTTGGGTCCTCTCTCTTTGCTTCTTGGTGAGCCTGGCTAGAGGTCCATCAATCTTGTTTATCCTTTCAAAGAACCAGCTCTTGGTTTTGTTGATCTTTCGTATTGTTTCTTTGGTCTCTATGTCATTTATCTCCGCTCTGATCTTTGTTATTTCCTTCCTTCTGGTTACAGTGGGCTTTTCTTGCTGCTCTTTTTCTAGCTCTTTGAGTTGTAGGGTTAAGTAATTTATTACCATTGATTCTTGTTTTTTGCAATAGGCTTGTAGAGCTATGAACTTCCCTCTCAAGACTGCTTTCGCTGTATCCCAAAGATTTTGGATTGTTGTGTTTTCATTGTCATTTGTTGCCATGATGTTTTTTATTTCTTCCTTGATCTCTCTGGTGACCCAGTCATGGTTTAATAGCATGCTGTTTAGTCTCCAAGTGTTTGATTTCTTTGGATTGTATTTATTGTAGTTGATTTCCAGTTTAATGCCACTGTGATCTGAGAAGACGCTTGATATAATTTCTATCTTCTTGAATTTGAAGAGACTTTGCCTGTGACCCAGCATATGGTCTATCTTTGAAAATGACCCATGTGCACTTGAGAAGAATGTATATTCTGTGGCTTTGGGGTGAAATGTTCTAAAGATGTCAATTAATTCCATCTGGTCTAGTGATTCATTTAGGATTGCTGTTTCTTTGCTGATTTTTTGTTTAGAGGATTTGTCCAGTGGTGATAGTGGGGTATTAAAGTCTCCTACTATGATTGTATTGCTATTAATCTCTCCCTTGAAATCTTCCAGGAGTTTTTTTATGTATTTGGGTGCTCCTATATTGGGAGCATATATGTTTACCAGAATTATTTCTTCTTGTTGGATTTCTCCCTTTAGTATTATGAAGTGGCCTTCTTTATCTCTTGTTATGGCATTTACTTTGAGGTCTATTTTGTCAGATATAAGTATTGCTACCCCAGCTTTTTTTTCATTTCCATTTGCCTGAAAGATATTTTTCCATCCCTTCACTTTCAATCTGTGTGAGTCTCTTGTTCTGAGGTGGGTCTCTTGTAGACAGCATATATATGGGTCGTGTTTTTTAATCCATTCAGCTACTCGATATCTTTTGATTGGAGCATTTAGTCCATTTACATTTAAAGATATTACTGAAAGGTATTTGTTTGTGGTCATATCTATTTTTGTGTCTATATTCCTTCTTACCTGTTTATTTCTTCTTTTTACAGTATTCCCTTTAGCAATTCTTGCATTGCTGGTTTGGTGGTAATAAACTCCTTAAGCCTTTTTTTATCTGCAAAGCTCCTGATTTCCCCTTCAATTTTGATTGATAGTCTTGCTGGATATAGTATTCTTGGATTCAGTCCTTTGCTTTGCAACACTTTGTATACCTCCGTCCATTCACTTCTAGCTTGTTGTGTTTCTGTTGAGTAATCATTTGACAATCTGATGGGTGTTCCTTTGTAGGTAACTCTCTGTCTCTCTCTTGCCGCCTTTAAGATTCTCTCTTTATCATTTATATTTGCCATTGAAATTATGACATGTCTTGGTGTGTGTCTTTTGGGGTTGATCCTGCTTGGGACTCTCTGTACTTGCGTAACTTTTATCTTTCCCATATCCGGGAAGTTTTCTGTCATTATTTCTTCAAATAGATTTTCTAATCCCTGCTGCTCTTCTTGTCCTTCTGGCAGCCCTATTATACGCATGTTACTTCGTTTCATGTTGTCCCGAAGCTCCCTTAGGCTTTCCTCCTGCTTTTTAATTTTTTTCTCCAATTGCTGTTGAGATTGAGCTTGTTTCTGTACCTGATCTTCTAACTCACTAATTCGGTCCTCTGCTTCTTGTAGTCTACTGTTGAAACTTTCCATGGTGTTTTTGATTGTAGCTATATCACTTTTCATTTCTTCCTGATTCTTGCATAAGTTGTTGATTTTCTCATCCATCCGATGTATAAATTCCACGACCATTACTCTAAACTCCTTTTCGGTCATGTTGCAAGCTTCAGTTTCACTGATTTCCTTTCTTGGCGACTCCACATTTTCTTTCCTCTGTGAGTTATTTCGTTTCCCCATTCTGGCTATCACCAGAAAGCTCAAGCTTCCGTTTGCGTGGACCTGGGCCGTGTGCTGTGGGGACTTCACTCCACCCGAGTTTCACTGAAGTGCTCTGACACTAGGACGTGTGGCTGCCTTTGGTTGGTGGGAACCAGACTTGCCCAGGGTCAGTGTCCCCAGTGTTCCGTGTGGTCTCGTGTGCACACTTAGATTCAGGGACCCTGTCTGCACCACACTGTTGGTATGTGCCGAAAATGAGATCCTTAGCAAGTGCCAGGAGTCAGAGTTTCCCTTTGTCTGCACCAGGACTAGAGTGTCAGAGTCTCTGTTGCCTTGTGCGGTTTCTCGTTGAGACTCAGGGTCCCTATGTGTGCATGCACCAACAATTGGGGTCGCTGGCTCTTAGTGTGAATGCGCTGTGAGTCAGGGATCCCAGGCAGCTGTGTCCGGCGTGCCAAATTCCCTGAAGTGGAGCTGCGACCTGTGTGTGCTCTCTCTACTGAGCCAAACCGGCTAGGGCGCACACTCTTGATTTCCTGAAGGTGAGCTGGCTCCGTGCACTCTCCCGGAGTCCCGGAAGGGGGGCGGAGTCTGTCCTGCGCGCCAAATTCCCCCAAGGGAAAGCCCCTCTGTGCAAGCACTAAGATTCCCTGAAGGGAGAGCTGTGACCCGCAAGCCAAATTCCCCCAAATTCTCCGAAGGGGTGCCCTCTGTGCGCACTGACAGATTTCCCCAACAGGGAGCTGATTCTCTCCTGTGCGCTCTCGCGCGCGCGCGCGCGCGCGCGCGCGCGCCAAATTCCCTGAGGGGGAGCGAGTCCCTGCGCACAGCTCTGCGGCTTGGGAGAGAGGCGGATCTATCAGTTAAAATGGCGCTGTCTGCGTGCCTGCGGGGAGGGGGTAGGCTCTTTGACTCACGGAATTCTGCCGGGACGTCTGGATTCTTGTTGTTTGTTGGTCTGAAGCTGTGATAGCAGTTCTCTGTCCCCAGTGGCTGCAGGGTCCTGGTTTGTGTCAGAAGCCAGGATCCGAGTCTCAGGCAGCTCTGTTTCTCAAGATGGCGTGGTCTCCGCGTCCCATCTGGAATTCTAGCAGCAAAGATATAGGGAAAGTGTAGTTTTTAACCTAGCCAACCTCTGTAGTGCAAGGAATGATGCTAAGAGGCGGAGTAGTGGGTGTTGAGTGAGCCAGGTTACCATGCATAGATAGCATGGAGAGGAGACAGCCAAAGAACAGAAAAGCCTGTGTAAGAGCCTGGAGTGGTAGAGAGATGGGCCTGGAGAGGTGTGCAGAACCCTTAGGCCAACGGCCTTTCAGGTGGGGCGGATGGCTCAGAAGTTAAGAAACTGGCCCAAGTCACTTTGGTAAGTGACCATCCCAGATTTGAACCCAGTGTGTGCCTCCAGAACTGGCACTTTTCCCACCTCTAATCTGTAGCCTCATTCTCTAAAGCAGCAGTCGCCAACCTTTTGGACCTCGCGGACCACCAGTGGTCCTCGGACCACCAGTTGGCGACTGCTGTTCTAAAGCATTCCTTGAATTCAACCCAAGTTCTTGGTGCATCTGTTTCCCATCTGACCTAAGGCTGTGGAATGTTAAGGGGAGGACATAGTGGAGAAGAAACAGGCAGACTTGACCAAACTGGCAAGGATTGGGCTGGGGACGTTAATGCATTGGTACTGGAAGTCTGTGGCTTTGTAAGACTCCTCTTACTGGTGATTTCTCACTTTCTCCTCTAAGCAATAACACAATCCTGACAATTGTAGAGGAAAAATGCCTTTCTGGAGCAGCAGATCTTGGCTTCTGATGGAAGAATTGGAGACAATGATTACTCATAAGCATTTCTTATGTTAATCAAAATATTGTTAGTGTCACATACTAAACAGTGAAATGATGGAATACCTGTATTGTATGGCTATCTACAGGATTCTTTTCTGATGTGAAAACATGTCAGATGCATGTAGGCAAAAAATATGTGAGAAATAAGATGGCACTCTATATAATTTAATAGTTCACTGACCAAAATCTACAACGAAACTGGGGAGGGAGGTGTAAATATAGCATATTCATACCAAGCTCAGATCCTCAATCTGCAAAATTGCCGCAATGGGTTGTTCTGAAAAGGAAATAGTACATTGTTGTAGGATGGATGCATGGATGGATTGATGGGAGGGAGAGAACCGTAGGAATTGCTGATTAAGATTACATTGGACCCCCATTCATGTTCTTACTCTACCATTTACTAGGTGTTTTCACATTAAACTGTGCTATATTATACTCTATAAATCTTGTCTCCCACCCTACTCTCACTATAAAATAAGGTCCATGAGGGCAAGAAATTTTGTTCATTATGATCACAGTTGTATACCTAGTACCTATCAAATAGGAAACACTCAATAAATATTTGCTGAATGAATAAACAAATAGACAAATGATTGGACAAATTGCCAATTCTTGTCCAGATATAGAAAGGTTAGCCTGAGCTCTACTATAATGACTAGAGCTGAACTTCACGTGCACTTATCAAAAGTGTCACACAACAGTAAAGGCTGGGCTCTCTCCCTTACCTATGAAGTTAGAGAACTTAAAAGATTTTTCCCTTTTTATTTTGAAATAATTACAGATTCACAGGACGTTGCAATAAATAACTTCTGTTCCTGACTATAGAAAAGTTCATTGCAATTAAATTCTAACAGAGCAATTTAACCTCATCAGTTTCTTCATGGAAATAAATGCACAAAGATGTCTTTAACCACATGTTGTGAAACTCAGGGATTTACTTTCAACAGCTCAGAAGGTTCTCTCTGAGTCTATTAGGCAATTTACAGTGGCTGTTTATTAAGATAAACAACATTTTTAAAACTACCACCACAGTCACAGGAGAATGGTAGGTAACACATATTCATTACTTTGCTTAGTGCCAGTTACTTGGGCCAGTTACTGTAAGAACCTAATATATTTGACCTATTTTCATCTTCACAACAACCCTGGGAAGTGGGTCCCATAATTTTCATTTTACAGAACAGAAAACTGCACAGGTCTGTCTTTACTTTGGACCTTGCTTGAAGGCTAGATTAGTTAGGTTAACAGCTACTGTAACAAACATGTCCCACTTTTAAATTATTTAACCACAATAGGTATATTTCTCACTCATCTAACAGGTTGGTAGGTAGCTTTCTGCCACATGGTGATTCAGGCTCCAGAACTCCTCCTGTCCCGTGACTGTGCCATCTCCCATTCTGCGGGCCAGTGGGTAAGGAATGCATAGAGGAGTGCTGCAGGGTGCTAGCCCTGCCTGGGAGTGGTGCGAGTCACTTGTGTTCACATTGCATTGGCCAGATCTCAGTCACATGGCTGTACCTAACTGCAAGGGTACCTAACTGGGGGGCTGGAAAATGTCATTCCTGAGCGGGTAGCCACTCAATGACAGTTTTTGCTACTCCAGATGGTTTGTTTATTAAGGCACCTAAAATACATTGTTGTAAGGTCGTTGCAACCTTGGATGAAATGGCTGGACTCGCAGGCTGCAATTACAGGATGCTTCCAGGGTGGGATTGTATTCTAAACAGAAATGTTCTATCTTTGAAAAAATATACACACCCTTCTGAAGTTCCCCCTGACAATGCCTCCTTGCAATTCATATTATTCAACTATGCTTGATTTTTAAGATACTTCAGGGATAAATGTCAACTTTGGGGATTTTATTAATAGTATTATTTTTTAATGAGTCTTTTGAAGTCCCTTTCATTATAAACAGCCTGTTTTCCCCAGAGATAATAACTTACAGTGCAAAATATTTGCATTTCACTTGAAACAAAACCAAGGGTTTGAATGTTTTAAATATAAGCAAATCTAATTCTCTTGCGTCTAGAGAAACTGTATAATGAACCATATGTTTGTGACTTCAGCAGACAGATGTAGACGATTTCTTTCTCTCTCCTTTTATTTTTTCTTAAAAATGCTGGCAGAGCTCAAAATTGGCAGCGAGCAGCATATATCTCCACCCAGCCAACCAAACCACTGGAGCTGGAGTTGAAATGGGGGAGGTCTCTTAGGGCGCATGCAAAACTGGAGCTTTTCTTGGTTTTGGCTTCTACTTGGAAGCCCAGGGTCCACAGCTCACCCAGCCCTGTTTTTCGATGCCTTCAATCTTAGCAATTAGACATTTTGTCTTAGGTGACTGACTTTGTCTGAAAAGTTAGGTTGATTTTTGTGGTTGACTTTTGGGTTCATCTGGATATGGTTCCATGTCTCTCGGTCCTGCAACGAGATGGCCCTCTAGGTGCTGACAGAAAGGTCATCCCACTGCTAGAATGGGCCTTCCTCTGGTGGTGGCCATAGGGCTTTTTCCTCTTACTCCTCCCATAGCCCTGGGGTCACCTTGACTTCTGGTTGGGGTTACTGATATGGCCTTAACTAGTCATTTCACCTTTAGTGTTAAAAAATATTTTCATTGATTTTAGAGAGGAAGGGAGAGAGAGAGAGAAACATCGGTGATGATAGAGAATCATTGATTGGCTGCCTCCTGCATGCCCGTTATTGGGGACCGAGCCCAAAACCTGGGCGTGTGGCCTTGACTGAAATTGAACCCGGGACCCTTCGGTCCACAGGCCAACACTCTATACACTGAGCCAAACCAGCTAGGGCTTACCTATAGTCTTTTCTCCTCCAGTCTCCTCACTGAAGTGTTCTTTCTGTAACTCAAATCTGATTATTTCAGTGTCTTAATATTTATCTTTGGTTCCCTATTTTCTAGATGCAGTCTACTAGTAAACCCCTTAACCTGGTGCACCTGGGCCTTTGTAATCCGGGACCTGCTTTCTGTTTGGACCATCGTGAGGCAATTCCACTAATATCCTCTCTGCACTGGTAGCCTAGTCTTTCTATATGTAGCCCAACCAAGCTACTTTCAGGAGATGGCTATTTTCTCTTATATATTGGGTGTCTTTGCAAATGCTGTTCCTTTTTCTTGCTTTGCCATGCATGTTCTATAGCATTGCTTTTCAAACTTGACTGTGCTTTGAATCACTCGAAGGGCTTGTTAAATCACAGATTCCTGGGCCCCACTCCCAGAGCCATACCAGCCACTGCGCTTTTAAACAGAGGAATCAATCACTTTCTTCTGTCCATTCCTAATTTCTGCTGTCAGAATAGACCCGAGAGACCTGCTAAGAGGCCACTGATGCCACTCAGGAGTGAGGTTATGTGGGAGAGGAAGTAGAGTGAGCAGTGGTCCTGGAATTTGTGAAAGAACAAACATGGGCTGACATTAACAACAGCAACTGAATATGGCATCTTCAGTTCCTGGAGGGAAGGAATGAATTCCATGGGAGTAGTAGTTTCCATGTCAGAACCAGAGAACACAGCAGTCAACAGCTAGCACAGAGATATTGGCACCTTCATTCCCAGATATTGGCACCTTCATTCCCTGTGTCCCACCAGCTTTGTGAACCATCTCTGCTTGCTTAAATTGTTCATTCATAGATGGTCATTCTTGTCTCGCCGGTCCGTGCCCAGCTTTTTAGGTCCCTTTACTCCAGCTGTTTCTGTCAGTGTTGACTTAGAGGGCAGAGCTCCTGTGAGCTCTACACATTACCATATGGCCAGGAACACAGTCCAGCACATGTTGACTACCTCCACTCTGGGCTCTGCCCCCTTTTCAGACAAAGTCAGTCACCTAAGACAAAATGTCTAATTGCTGAGGTTGAAGGCATCGAAAAACAGGGCTGGGTGAGCTGTGGACCCTGGGCTTCCAAGTAGAAGCCAAAACCAAGAAAAGCTCCAGTTTTGCATGCGCCCTGAACCCGCTCAGACATCTGGGCTTCTTCAGAAAGTGCTACCTGGAGCATTTGAGTTTGGTTCTGGAATCTGGTTGGAGCATTTTGGGAAGTTGTGTGGTCCATCAGGTGCTCAGACTGACTTTTGATCTTCCTTCCTTTCTTTCTTTCTTTCTTTCTTTCTTTATATTGTTTGTTTCTTACCAGAATGAATAGGGGGTTTCTGAAAACAATTCACATGGAAGCAACCCAATTAAAAAAAAAAAAAAAGCTCAATATGCCAGAGCGTGGCTTTGAACAACAGATGAAAAAGAGGGCAGTTGCCCTGGCTGGTGTGGTTGATTAAGCATTGTCCCATGCACTGAGAGGTCTCTGGTTCAATTTCTGGTCAGGGCACATGCCCAGGTTGCAGGCTCAATCCAGGTGGGGAGTAGCCGATCAGTGTTTCCCTCTCTCATCCATGTTTCACCTCCTCTCCCTCTCCCTTCCTCTTGCTCTGAAATCAATAAGAACATATATATATATATTTTAAAGAGGGAAGTTATTTGCTGACTGCAAGGGTTCATTGAAGGGTATGGGCTCCTCTCAAGTCTTCTAACACTCATTTCCTCATCTGGGAAAAGGATAATGACACCTGCTTTTTCTACCTCTCAAATGTTTTGAGATGCTGTATGAGATAGGGATGTGTGAAATGCTTTGTAAATTTCAAAGAACTCCGAATTTAGGGTATTGACTTAATGGATAGTGGCTTCCAGGGCATTTAAAAATGGTTTGATTTACATTTAGTAGAAACTCGCCTGGTATGAAAACTTCAAAGCTGACATCTCAAGGTTATATCACAGCTCAAAGTTTTATAGTCTCCTGTCTTCTCAGAATGTCCTCAGAGGAGAGCCAGGTGTTTCTGGGAAGAATTACTTACTGGAATGGGGTGTGTGTATTGGGGGAAAGGAGGTGGAGATGGTCTCCTGCCTTTTCTAGGGATAGTGAATACAGTGCCTTCCTAATTATTAACTCTTTGATAGTGTGTTCATAAGTGGCAACCTGGTAGCTTATGTGCAATAAAACTTTTTCTTTCCTAATCTCTTTTGTCCTAAAGGCTTACCCTCCTTGTGTTCACCTGTTGGTTTCATGAAGGTATCCCTTTGTAGTAGCACCGTAGCCTTAGAGTAGATGGGAGGGATAGAGCAAAGCCCTGGGTGCCTCCTCCCAGAATCACCGTTTTTGCTTCTTTCCCCACACCATACCCAAGCTTTGTTTTCTTCATCTTTTCTGTGGTTCTCTGTATCCTTAAAACCTCAACTTTGGCTTGCACTCCCCCTAGTGGCATGTCTGATGCACCCCTGTTACTCCATTTGTTGTGGTACCATCACAGCTCTCCTTTCTCTTCAGCTCTATTACTAAATATTAATCCCAATTCACAAATGCCGGATGAGAGCTTGCGTGATCCTTACTTGCCACTTAAGTAGGACATGGGAGATGGAATTTGAATTGGAACTTTTGATTCTCAGATTTATACAATGGGAATGCCTCAGAAAAAAGGATTATATGGTTACAGCTTTTCTAAAGATTTTCTTTTTGTGTTTTAAAAAGAATCGGTTATTTTACTATCTACTCAGCTATCTGAAAAGATCAAAATGTGGCAAATAATCTTTTTACCCTCCTTCATTACATTGGAAACACTTTCATCACTCACGAAGTGTTCAGTATTTCACTACAAAAATATAAAGCATAATGTCTGCCCTTCAGAAGTTTACATTCTAGTTACACGGTGTTTAAATTATTCCATTGAGGAAAAAATTGAGTATAATGCATAACTTTTATTGGTGTTTAATATATCTACTTCATCTCGCTAAAGAGAGATGCTCTGAGCATTTGCTTATTTATTTTTAAAGTCCTTTTCAGTGGAGAGAGAACCACAAGATAACAGTAATTACCCGGACGAACCGTGGAGGATAACAGAAGAGCAGCGGGAGTACTATGTCAATCAGTTCAGATCCCTTCAGCCAGACCCAAGTTCCTTCATTTCAGGTAATGAAGTGTGACAGGTGAGAATGTGGGTTCCAGGTCATGGTCTCATATAAATAACAGTACACATCTTGAGAAATAGTTTACACAAAATGAGTATGACAGCCTTCTGTGACTTCAATTTATTTCCCTCTAAGATCAAATTTCTTATTAGCTATAAACTATGCAGAAAAACACTTGGCAATGACATTTAGAAAATGATGTTTCCATTTCAAAGGGTTAACTCAGAGTTTGGTCTGGACCTTGTGATTTATTAGCTGGAGCAGTTTTTGAAATGATAGAGCATGGCACCAAGGCAACATCTTTAATTGCTTACTCATTATATTAGAGTTAGAGAAAGATGTAGTGTAACCTTCTACAGCTAGCATTACACTCTCCTTATGTTATATATGCTTTAAAAGTTCAAATTCATGCTCGTTTTCTTTGGCTCAAGACTTCCTCCTCTGGTTTTTCTGAGAGAAATTAAAATATGGGAGGAAAATTGGCCAGCATTTTTATGTCCACATGTCAGTTCTTTTGGGCTGTCTTCAGAAATATGTATTCCTGTTGCATTCTCATGTAAAATTCAAACCGAGAGGAATTGATTTAATTCCTCTGTGCCTACATTTTACTGGGGTGAAGACTAATCAAACAGTGAAATAATAGAGTCTGGAATAAAAATTCATAAAACTTTCTTTTTGTACTTTAATTTTGTAGAATAACAATATGTTCTTGATAATTGTAACCTGACATTGAAGTGAGACTAAGACTAATTTTCTCTTGTGAAATAAGGTGTGTAATTGAAATGCACTTATATAGATGTGACCATCACTTTCTGATTGATGATAATGGCTTGATTGAAGGCAGACTACTGTAGAGACAAACAAATTAATGTTAGCAACATGATTTTAAAGAAATAAGGAGAAACAGATAGTATGTACAGAACTATTTGGTAACCATACCCATTGCTTAAGTGAGTTTCTTCATAGTCTATACAAATGATTAGACAAATACAAATAGGTAGCTGTTAGGAATGTTTTTAGTTTCTTCAAACTTTTTTATTTTGAAGAATCTCCAATGTAGATATAGCTGGAGTGGCTAGTATAACAAACCCCTATCACACAGCCCCAACAGTTTTGTTTTATCTATATCCTCTCTCACTCCAGATGGTTTTGAAGCAATTACCAGATAATTTTGTTTGAAAATGCGGGGTGGGCAAAAGTAGGTTTACAGTTGTGAGTACATGAAACACAGTTTATTCTTGTATTATTTATTAATTACTGTATTATTTTCCATACAGACAACTGTAAGCCTATTTTGCCTACTCTTGTATTTCAGGATGTATCTCTAAAGATAAGGACTCTTTTAAAAATATAACCACAGCCCTAGCTGGTTTGGCTCAGTGGATAGAGCGTCAGCTTGTGGACTGAAAGGATTCCGGTCAAGGGCACATGCCGGGTTGCGGGCTCAATCACATGTAGGGGGCGTGCAGCAGGTAGCCAATCAATGATTTTCTTTCATCATTGATGTTTCTATCTCCCTCTCCCTCTCCCTTCCTCTCTGAAATCCATTAAAAATATATAAAGGAGTTCTCTTTAAGAAAAGAATAAAAATATAACCATAATTCATTGGCACACATTAAAATAGAAGAACATGAATTCCTTAATATTATTAAGTCTTCATTGTTCAGATTTCCTTGATTATCATATAAATGCCTTTTTAAAAAATATTTTTTATTGATTTCAGAGAGGAAAGGAGAGGGAGAGAGTGATAGAAACATCAATGATGAGAGAGAATAATCGATTGGCTGCCTGCTGCAGGCCCCACACTGGGGATCAAGCCTGCAACCCGGGTGGTGACCTCCTGGTTCATAGGTTGATGTTCAGCCAGTGAGCCACAATGGTCAGGCAGCTCTACCCATTTTTATATTGGGTTACTCGTCTTTATTTTGCAAAGATCTATATATATATGGTGTGCTACTATTATATCCCTGAGATATCAATGCTGTGTGTAACTCTTGAGAGTTCTGAGAAAATTGAGAGAACGAGGAGAGAAGTGAGAGATCTGAGACTGAGAGATTTCTTATAATAACAAATCTGAATTCATGTTTTGATGTTTGACTGCTGACAACTTTTAAGCCTCCCCTCTCCCTTGTGTGCCCCTCATGTGACTCCCCAGCAAGGTATGAAAATGGCTGCAGAGAACAAGGAAAGGAGGCTGGCTTGGAGTTTCTATGGTGGTTGGGGGTGGAGCTGCGCTGGAGGGTTTCAAACGCATGGTTTGAACTTTTGTCAGTACCAAAGGAGGGAGCACTGGGGCTTTCTCATTAGCTTCCCCTTTTGGCAGGGAGCAGCCATAGCACAACTGAACTTGTTAGCAGTTGGCTCCCCTATGAGCTCCACCTAACCTTTCTGGGATACTATGGTACAACAGTCTCTACTCTCTGAAGGCCAATCACTTTGGGTTTGGGCCTAGTGTGATTTGAAGAAAGGATATCAAGGGGGAAAAAGAAGAATAACATGAGGGAACATTGTCTATAGCTGGTAAATAGGCTTTCAAGACATTTCTGACAAATGTTTGACAAGGTAGTTGCATTGATGGCCAACAACCATATGTCAGCATTATTTTCGGGCTACTTTTGGGGAGAAGGCTTATTGGTTTATAGGGTCCTTTGCCTTTGATCCTTAATAAGCTATCAAAGGAAAATAAGTCTGCTTTAGAGTCCATTATAATTAACTAGAGGCCTGGTGCACGAATTCGTGCATGGGTGGGGTCAGGCTAGCCCACTCCAATGAGTGCCAATTGGGCCAGGCCAGCAGGGGGGGGGAGGGGCCGGCTGTCCCCGCCCATGATCGGTAGGGGGGGCAATTGGGGGCCAGGCTGGCCAGGGGGAGGGGCTGCGGCCCTGGGAGGTTGGCCAGCCCCCACTCAGGCCAGTTGGCTGGCCGCAGTGCACATTATAGTGACCAGTTGTTCCAGTCATTCCAGTCGCTCTGGTATTCTGGTTGCTTGGCTTTTATATATATGTAGATTGTTTTAAGGCTAATTAGAAGACTTGTCATTGCCATGGAATGACTTTTGACTTTATCTGCTTAACATAGAGCTTGGGGCTTTTATTTGACTATTCTTTGTGTTAAAATTGAGGCTTTTGAACGTCGAAATTTTTTTGAGAGTTGGAAGCATAAAAATTTCAATCTCAATAATGGTTGGGTCCAACATTTTAAGTGTAGTTGAGACTTTAGTGCAGATTTGTTAACATGTAAAATGGAATGAGTACTTGATTTAAATTGATATTGGTAAATTTACAATGATTAAAGAAAGTAGCAGGAGGTTCCTGGATACGTTTCTTAAAGAGCCACCAAAGAGCTTAAATCTCACCAAAACTCTTTCCCAATAGGCCTGTCTTATGTCTGTGTGATAAGATGAATGCCGTTAATTTATTTTTATTTTTTTGCTATTTTCTACCATGATTGTGTATTGATTTTTATTAAAAGTGCTTGACAGGTTTTTACTTGAATAATTTTGAAATTTATCTTTTGAATTTTTAGTAAAATTTTGTACATTTTCAGTAAAAGTGAAGCAGGAATTAAATCATATAATTTACATGTTATAATAAGTGTTATGTCATTGCTTCTTTGCCCTATTCTAATTTATATATTCTTTTAAAAGCTGTTCACATATTGTTTTTAGACACATGATTTGTATTTGCTTTAATAAATAAATGTTGTGCTTGTGGTTATATGGTAGAGTTTGTTGAAAGAAAAAATGGTGATTCATTGACATTAAATATAAAAGCTGCTCTAAATATTAATTAATAATTTATTTAAACAATGGCTGTTGACAGGTTCAGTGGCCAAGAACTTCTTCACCAAATCAAAGCTTTCCATTCCAGAACTCTCCTATATATGGTAAGTACAATTAATGCCATATGGTATGATATAGTCATCCATATTCATTCTTTAGTTCCTACTGTTGCATTTTAAAAGTCTTATTTCTTGAATGTTTTTTTTTAACAGACTAAGAGAGTGAAGAGAATTTAAATTTTTGTTGCTGTGAAAATTAAATAAGTTATATGAAAATCACAATGAACAGTATCTGGCACATAATTAGCTATTATTTAAAAAAGTAATTTCCTAGTTATTATCCTCATCTAGATCCCTTTTCAGTCTAAGTGATTGTGTGGGCATATGAGAATTTCCATCTTGTGTATTTTATTTTCAGATTTTTCTGTTTGGTGTGATGCAAGTAACCAGAGGACCTTGAAAAGTATTCTTTATAATATTTTATGAGGCCAGGTGAAATGTCTTGGAATTAAGTTAAATTTGACTATTCTAGCTGCCTGTAAATTTAGCTGGACCATAGTTCAGAATTGCAGCTGTGGAGTGTATTGTACCTTAGCTGGCCACAGCCCTGACTCCAGAGGGCTGTGCTGGGACAGTCCAGATGGCTCCATTTGCATTTATGAAAACGCTTGGTGCCTCCATAAACTCGCAGCTGCGTGTGGGCTGTTCTTCCTCATGACTGGGCAGGAGACTGTGCTGCTATAAATATATAATTAAAACATTGGAATATTTATGTAAAACTTTTTTTCATGAGATTCACAAAAATTATGATATCATTTTGTCATGTTTTGTGCATTTTATTGGAAAGCTACTGCAATAATCCTTGCACATGCCAATGTACCTAGGATCCTGAGCTAGATTTATTCACCAGCAATATATTCTACCGTATTTTTTTTATAACAAGCCTTATGTTAGATTTTAAAGCGAGAGGAAAAAGAAGAAATTATCATTTTTTAGAAGAATACAATCTGTTTTGGCAGAATTCCCAGTCTTACCATAATTGGCATGAGGCTTCCTATCTTTTTGTGGGGACATATACATAAAAGCTGAATGATATTCTCTCCATTCAGCGTTGGCAGCACTCCCCTCAGCCTGGGAGCTGCTATTTCAGGGCTGGTACATATTAAATATTTGGGGGAGGAGGATGTGAATGGAGCTTACCTTTAATATTCTTTCTTTCAAATAGTAACACACTTCTGGTACACTTTCATGTCTTACGTCTTTACTTGTTCTAACAAGTATACTTGTCTCTGTACACTTAAGAGACGGGTTGAGCTTAGAAGGTCTTAGTTACTTTGGCAAATAGGTTTCTTTTGTGCTGAGTACATAGGTCTGTGCCTTTCAGTGGGAAACAATGACTGAAGCAAAGATAAGCCTTTTCAAGACTCTCCCTTTCTTCCTTTCTGTCTTATCTGGTTCCAGCCTTCCCTAGTTGCTAGTTTTATCTGAAAACATAATTCAACCAGTATTTATTGAGCTTACTTATATTTTCCCAGGAGAGGATTCTCAAGCAAAATTTCGATACAACATTTGTGTGACTTGAAAAGTTCAAGGTTTTTCCTTACAGCTGAAAAAAATGAAGCGCTCATGCCTGAGCTCCAGGAACTGTATAATGGCTGGGATAACTGTAAAAGGGCCAGGGCCAGCCCTTCCTCTGACTGTTTTGAGCACCGAGTCAGGAGCTCTTCATATCACACACTTACTGAATGGCTGTCATCTGTGGAATTCTGGGCAGCATTTAACTTTTTGTGCCATCTATGCTTTTCTTGTATACTTAGGGTTGTAAAACAGACCTATCAGAGACCTGAAGAACTTACATTTTTGTTTATAAAGTACTCTATACCAGTGCTGTCTGTCATACTTTTTCTTCCTCCACGTGGCCCCCTGAGATTTCACATGGGTCTGGGGACTCTGCAGGGTCAAAGAAGCATCCAGGAACCCCTGGGAATTGTGTTTGCGTGCCTGGGGATGAGCAAATTTTCCTCTAAGCCCAGTGTGAGGTACTCATGACATCTTTTATATTTAGGGAACTTAGTGATGCTGACTGCGATGGAGCCCTGACCCTGCCTGAGTTCTGTGCTGCATTTCATCTCATTGTGGCCCGGAAGAACGGCTATCCACTGCCCGAGGGCCTCCCTCCAACTCTGCAGCCAGAGTACCTGCAAGCAGGTAAGGCCTCATCAAAAATCCTAAACCCTAGACATTTTTCCATCCAGGCCTTACAAGAAACTCTTGTTTCTTAAATGGTGTCCAGATAATTTGGGGAGTCCTTGGAATCTACAGTTATTGTCCTTTAACTGATATTAGGCTTTTGCATCTTATAATATGAGTAATAGGGATGATCTGGGTGTGAGTCATCTGTTACTTTCATTCTACTGGTAGTACTCTCTGGATGGATTTGAACCAAAGTCACTTGCCCTTTCATGAAAATTGTGGCATAGGTAACTCCTAAATCTCCCAGCTGATATAAAATGAAGAGGAAGATCTTCCTATACAGCCAGGTGCTGACTTGGCGTCTTTAGGCACATCCCAGTGTCCCCAAGTGGCCTTGCGCAGGGAACTGAAATAGAACTGTTATACATAATGAAAAAGTTGAAAAAAATTACATAAGCAGTGAAATCTGCAAAGTGCCGTAATCGTAAATATATACTTGATGAATTTTTACATATGTATGCATCCATGTAACTACGATCAGATAATGATTTAGAACATTCCAGCACACCAGAAGGTTGGAATAGAACTGTCTTTCCCATTAATAAAACAGTTACTCCACAAACCCTTTGGATAGGAAATATATCCAACATTTATATCAATTCCTTCAGAAGATTGGACAAATTAGCAGTTTCTCTTGCTCCTTTCAGAGGCAGTGGGCAGTGATCTGATTTCTGTTATTCAGAGAAGTATAGCTTTCATAGAAAGAGTCCAGAAACATCTGGTGCTTTTGACAAACTTTCTCACTTTTTAGGCAGGCAAGGTCTTTTCAAAACATGAGAGCTAGTCATGGGTGATTATTGACAAGACCGAGTAGTGTCAAAAGAAAATGTGATGAGTCATTAATAGAGTATAAGTTTTGTAGTTAGATCTGGAAAAGGCCTTAGATGACCTTATCCTGTCCTCTCCTCATAATGACACCATATTCAAAGTGGTCAATGATTAATCTGAATCAATCTTGGGGTCTCTGACTCTGAAATAAAAAGTCTGTCATTTTCTGTATTAGGTAGTGGGAGGGTGGAGAAGGTTGAGCTGACACTTAAAGGGAACAGACGATGTATGTGGCTGAAGCCAGTGACAGGTAAACATGTTAGGAAAGAGTGACCCATTCTGGGATCTTCCCCAAATGCTGCCATAAAATATATGAAGGGTAGGTTTCAGAGAGCAGAAGTTACTACCCATTTCAGAGCTCGGGCTTTGCCAATAGCAGCTGACTTCTGACTACAGCTGGCTGTAACTCCGGCATGATACCCTTCCTTGCAGGTTGGGGAAGACTCTCAATGATCTCTAGGAACTAGTTTGAAATTGGGCAGAATTACAAATTGCTCTATTTCTTCTTTGGTGTCTCTCTCTCCATCTCTGTTACCCCCTACCCTCCTCTTCTTTCTTCCCCTCTCCACCTCTTCCTCATTTTCCCCTTCCCTCTCTCCCCATCCCTCTTTCTTTCTTGGATTGAGGCAAAGAAGCACCAGTATTTCTCGGGCTATCTTGGCAACTGAACAGCCCAAGTGCCCATCAGTAGATGAGTGGATAAAAAAGCGGTGGTACATTTTACACCTTGGGATATTATGCAACAGTACAAAAGAAGGATCTGTCACCCTTTGAGACAGCATGGAGGGACCTGGAGAGTATTATAAAAAGTGAACTGAGCCAGTTAGAGAAAGATAAGTATCACATGATCTCACTCATATGTGGAATCTAATGAACAAAGTAAACTGATGAATAAAATGGATGTAGAGACATAGAAGCATCAAACAGACTGTTGAATCTCAGAGGGAAGGTGGGAGGTGGGGGTGGGTGGGAAGAGATCAACCAAAGAACTTGTATGCATATATGCATCACCCATGGACACAGACAATAGGGTGGTGAACATTTGGGTCAGGTGCTGGGGTCGGTTTAGAAGAGGTCAATGGGAGGAAAAAGGGGGACATATGTAATACTTTCAACAATAAAGATTAAAAAAAAATAGAGCGCAGCCAAGAGGCATGTCACTTCATTTGGAATGAAGCCCTTTGGTTCTTCCTGATCTTCTGTGAAGGTTGTCAGCATGCATTTATACAGAAACAACCGAGGAATCCATCACATACCCTTCAATTAAACAAAAATCGCACATCATTTCCAAAGCTGTGGGATCAATCTTAAATAATATTTGTATAGTTTGAATAAAAAAAAACACGAGAGACCTCATAAATCCCTATCAAACTCAGTGATAGTATATTTTAGGCAAACCCCGAGGGTTTAGCTGTTAACTTAATGTTTTATCACCCATGGTTATCTTTGTATATAGCTCAAGAAAATGGCCAGAACTTTTTAGATCTCTGTGCTTTTAGACTTTGAAATATGAGTGGTCCTATTGATTTGGGGAGTTCATTTTTATGCTATCACTTTGGCTTTTTAAAAAATTCAGCTCCTGTTCCAACAGTCTTCTAATTGATCTATAATCACTCTTTTAAAAAAATCGAATCTTTGACAAGATTAGTGAAAAGCATAGCTTTGGTTGATACCATCATGCATTCACAACTATATAAGCTTCTTTTCAATAAAATAATGAAACAGGAATTGTATCTGATTTCCCTTCTAACAGTGACAAAGGGCTGAGTTGGAAGGAAATGTTGGATTATTTGGTGGCTTACACATGGGCCTTTTGATGCTTTTTTTAAAAAAATATATTTATTGATTTTTTACAGAGAGGAGGAGAGAGGGATAGAGAGTTAAAAACATCAATGAGAGAGAAACATCGACCAGCTGCCTCCTGCACACCCTCTACCGGGGATGTGCCCGCAACCAATGTACATGCCCTTGACCGGAATCGAACCTGGGACCCTTGAGTTCGCAGGCCAAGGCTCTATCCACTGAGCCAAACCGGTTTCGGCTTGATGTTTTTTTTTTTTTTTATGTCTGGATGATGAGGTGGATTCTGGTATAGATTTTTACTGTAGTTTATTAAAAATATTTCAGTACTTACTATGAGAGGCACTATGTTATTCTCTCTGGTCATCCTATCTAATAAAAGAGTAATATGCAAATTGACCATCACCCCAACACACAAGATGGCCGCCCCATGTGGTCAAAGATGGCCGTCCCCATGTGGACACAAGATGGCCACCACAAGATGGCCAGCAGGGAAGGGCAATTGTGCGTGATCAGGCCAGCAGGGGAGGGCAGTTGAGGGGGGACCAGGCCAGCAGGGGAGGGCAGTTGGGGGCAACCAGGTCTGTAGGGGAGGGCAGTTGGGAGGGACCAGGCCTGCAGGGGAGGGCAGTTGGGGGGAACCAGGCCAGCAGGGAAGAGCAGTTAGGGGCAATCAGGCCAGCAGGGGAGGGCAGTTAGAGGTGACCAGGCCGGCAGGGGAGGGCAGTTTGGGGGGACCAGGCCTGAAGGGGAGGGCAGTTGGGGGGAACCAGGCCAGCAGGAGAGGGCAGTTGGGGGCAACCAGGCCTGCAGGGGAGGACAGTTAGGGGCAATGGGGCTGGCAGGGGAGCAGTTAGGCGTCAATCTGGCTGGCAGGGGAGTGGTTAGGGGGTGATCAGGCTGGCAGGCAGAAGTGGTTAGGGGCAATTAGGCAGGCAGGCAGGTGAGCAGTTGGGAGCCAGCAGTCCTGGATTGTGAAAGGGATGTACGACTGCCCGTTTGGACATCGAGGGGTCCCAGGTTGGAGAGGGTGCAGGCTGGGCTGAGGGACAACCCCTCCCCCCACGTGCAAGAATTTCGTGCACCGGGCCTCTAGTAATGCTGTATAAAAGAGAATTCCCACCATCATGGAACTTGCTGGCAGTTAGAGGATTGATGTTAAATAAACTCACGTATGTGTAATTGGAGCCAGTGGTAGGTGCTATAAAGGGGAAGTACAGCTGCAGTAAGAGGGTACATGACCTTAGGGAAGACTTTCTTAAATGTCTGAGCTGAGACCAGAAGGATGTGCTAAGGTATGTATAGGTGAAGAAGGGGGAAGAGTGGGCTCTGGTAGAGGGGACAGCAGGTATGTTGCAGAAGCCCTGAGAGGGACCTGGAGCAGTTCAGGCCACAGTGGCTGGAGGGCATAGAGCCAGGGTGAAGGGGATGGGGCTGAGGCTGAAGAAGAAGGTGGGGAACAAATCTTGGGAAATGATGTTTACGTGTTTCAAGCAGGAACTGAACTGACACAATCAGATTTGCTATTTGAAAGAATCCTGCTGGTTTTGGACCACAGAGCAGGTTTTGAGGAGAAAGGGTGGAAACAAGACCAGTTATGGCAGTAGCTGTGGGGAGGTTGACACTGGGGATATGACAATGGGGATGCAGAGATGAGGACATGCTGGAGGGAGATTTAGCATTTAATTGATGGCATTTGTAGTTTTTCAAAGTGTTAGCTTTTTACCCAGCAAGAGGGCCTCATGATAAGGTATTAGTCATGCAATTCTAGTGAGATCACTGATAAACTAGAAAGAGAAATCTTATCTTGGATTTCTGCTCTTGGGGCTGGATTGAGAAATAGTACTTGGAAAAGTGTTTTGCTGTTTTTACCGAAGAAAGAGTGAGACCACCTGGTATAGTCAGAAAATCACCAGGGTCCATGGTTTGCCCATCCTGATATCAGTGAAATTCAGACCAGAATAAGCAAATGAACAACTTAATCTACTTGAACTCAACTGTCTATTGTAGTTGTTACTCACTGGCCAG
The DNA here is from genome assembly GCF_027574615.1 of Eptesicus fuscus. Lineage (NCBI taxonomy): Eukaryota > Metazoa > Chordata > Mammalia > Chiroptera > Vespertilionidae > Eptesicus > Eptesicus fuscus. Next base: position 8,678,409 of record NC_072473.1, read on the forward strand.
TACTTTACTGCAGAAGGAAGTTGGTATTTCAAACCCTGGTGGGGATGGAAGGGTGAGAAAGGATTAACAACAATGCCAATTCATTTTACGCACTTGATTAAAAACATTTTTTAAAACATGATGGAGGCTTCCCCATACCAACAAGCAATTCTTGTGTCTGAGAACTCAACTCAGTTCTGAGGCTTTCTAACTAGAGATAGAATCAGATTCCACAGGTACAGAGCTCCACAAGACTACCCTCCTCTTCACATGCCAGTAATAAGTCTTGGTTGTTACTGTGCCTCTGACCAACTGGCTATAAATTACAGGCTTCTACAACTCACTCCTCAGGCTTAATTAATTTGCTAAAATGGCTCATAGAACTTAGGAAAACCTGTTTACTCAGTCAATTACTGATTTATTATGAAGGACATTAAAGGAATAGCCTGATGAGATGATGAAGAGATATAAAGGGTGAGGTCCTGGATAAAGGAGCTTTTGTCCTCATGGAGCTTGGGTCCCAACACAGTGGCACATGGAAGCGTTCTGATTCCCTAACATGGAAGCTTTCCGAAAAAAAAAAAATAATTTTTTTTAGTTTTTTTTTTTTTATGAAGACTTCATTACATAATCACGATTCACTAAGTCATTGGCCATTGGTGATTGATTCAATGTCAAGCCTCTCTCCTTCATGGGAAATAAGAGGCTGAGGCTAGAAGTTCCAGTCCTCTAACCACATGGCAACCTGGCTAACGTTCTTTGATGGGTTTCATCATCTCATTAACATAAAAGAGACACCATTGTTGCTCTCATTGGAAATTCCTAGGGGTTTGGAAACTCTGTGCCAGAAACGGGGACTAGGACCAAATATATATTTCTTATTATAAATCATAATATCACACATGGCATTGAATTTTTGATTTCTTAATAGCTGGTCTTGACAAATTTGATTTGTAGCTTCTGTTTATTGTCTACTCCAATCTGCTATTCCTCTTTGGAATATTGACAAATTTTCTAGTTGTTGAGACAGATCTTTCTTACTTTCTGACACAGTGATGAAACAAGCCACTTCTAAGAAATAGCATGAGTGTTAAATAAGTATTAGCTTACCTAGTGGTATGATTTTTCTTCATGCTGATCTAGTCAGCATCTCAACTAATAGTCCTTGTCACTGATCTGTATTAGAAATTCATAACATGATTATTATTTCCTCTCTTGTAACTCAGCAAGAACCTGTGCTATTACTTTTGTTACTCCTTCTAACCAAAAGAAAGGAGTATTTTGTAAAATTTTATTGGGTACATAACATCATAAGATTCTGTTTCCAACAAGAATAGCTAAACTGTAGTGTTTCCTTTATTAATGTTTATAGTATTAAAACTATTACCATAGTTACTACTATTTAAAAATTATGCTAGTAGTATATAGTTAAAATTTAAGTATTGTGATAGCAATAGTTAATATAGAAAACAACTATGTTACAACATGAAATGCTAAAGACCATTTAGCAGGACTGCTGGCAATTGAAGTCCCTGTTCAACCATTTACCAACTATATGACTAAGTTGTTTAACTTCCTGGTTCCTCAGTTTCATCATGTGTAAATGGAGATGATAGAAGTTCCAGATTATATATATATATAAAATTTATATCTCAGCATGATGAGTGCCATAACTAGTTGATAGGAGCCAGCTGATTTTGTTGTTATAACAGTGCCTGCTATGACTATATGTATTCTTTTTGTTTCTTCTTAGCCTTTCCTAAACCCAAGTGGGAGTGTGCGTTATTTGATTCTTATTCTGAGTCCATGCCAGCAAACCAACAACCTCATGACTTGAATCGGATGGAGGTAAAAGATCTTCATATGTAAATTAGTTAAGGATGTATTTAGAATTAAACCCATTAGCCTATGTACTTTACAAATTCTGGAAAATCTACTTTTATAACATTTTCTCTTCATAGTTAGTTCTTACTTTGGGGCCTCATCCTTTCAAATTTTGACCCTGGGCATATCTATAATTATCTTTTTTACTTTCTCCCTAAAACTAGATTTGGTGAAATAAGCAAAATAGTCTCTTGACTTTCTAGAGGTGAAATTGAGGTATAGCCAAACTAAGCCTGAAAAATGCTAGCCAAGTTACTTACTTTAACCAAGCTTTAATTTCAAAGTAAAAATTGTAAAGTTGTATTTTTAGTAGCTGAGTATTAACAAAATATAATGAACCAGAACAGTTTTGAGAGGAGGTTTGAAAACTATATATGAGGGCCCAAAACCACATTCAAAGCTGCCTTCTCCCTCAGGATGTTTAGTTTTTGGACCAGATGTAGATTGATTTGGATGATCCCCAAGAGAAACCAGAATTCCCACCATGGTGGGCCATTGATGTAGGTTCTTAGCCACATGCTTAGTATTCCTTCAGTATGCATTGATAAATAGTTGTTATAGTTACTGTTAATTTCAGCACTATCAGCCTCATCCTCATCATGATTTCAATGATAACAACTTATGATACCTACTCTTCCTGTCCTAAAAATCTAGAAATGTTTAATAAATGGAGGTTTATTCACAGGCTCCTATTACAGTTCTCTGACCCTAGTTAAAACCATTGCAAGATGATAGAAGTCAAAGGCAGTATACAGGGGCCATTTCTTTAAGTTCTTATAATTGTGTGTGATTATTATTTTCCTGCTTATACAGTGCTCCCTCTGTTAACAGCCCTCTTGGCTTCTCTGCTTCTCTTTCTTGGAGTCGTAGCCTCCATGTTACTTTCCTCAACAGATTTCTACTTGTGGGAAAAAGATGTAATGAAAACTGACTTCAGGAGGTGTGATAGATGTGCTTTTGAAGACATTCAGCCTTTTAAATTTCTATTTCTGAATATTAAATATGATGGAGAAACATATAACAAACATATAACCACTTTAAATTTTATATTTTTATTTTAAAATATATTTTTATTGATTTCAGAGAGGAAGGGAGCGGGAGAGAGAGAAACATCAATGATGAGAGAGAATCACTGATTGGCTACCCCACTTCATGTCCCCCACTGGGGATCGAGCCCACAACCCAGGCATGTGCCCCTGACCAGAATCAAACCCAGGACCCTTCAGTCCGCAGGCTGTTGCTCTATCCACTGAGCAACACCAGCCAGGGCCATATAACTACTTTTGATGGTCCTCAGTCTACTCTGGGGCTGCTGGCCGTGTCCAGAGAGGCTTGTCTGTCAGGCCAGGATACACAAACTCCATAGCTCTCTTATGTAGTTGCCCTGTTTTTTTGTTTGTTTTTGCTATGAGTCCCCCTGCTTGTGTAAAATTAGGAGATTGTTAGGTAATTTACTAAAAAGTGCCATAAGTTATTATTCTTTCTGGATAAATATTTTGTTCCAGCTTGCCATGGTATCAGATGGTCTTTGCCCTTTCAACAGAGACAAATAATGCTTTTTTTGGAGAAATTAATTAGTGACTTACATCCACATGGACCTTATGTGCAGCTAAGTTTTATATACTTTTATAACCTTTAACTGGTTCCTTTGAGGGGGTAGGTTAAAAGCTACCTAGTCTTTGTTTTGTCCTATCCAAACAAGAAAGCAAAAGAACAACAAAAAACTCCCAACAAAACTGTTATTTTTAAGGGTGTGGTGCTTTTAGATAATGATGTAATAAAATTCAGGGGTTAATTGATGGTTTGGTCATTTGAGCAGTATAGGTCAGAATTTAATAGCTAATGATTAAATATTTCATGTTCTTCTAAACTGTTTCATTCATTGTTCTTTCTCCACCCTTTTAATCTTTCATGAATGCGTACATGGAGTTTAAATAGATCTTGGTCATCAGCCCTGTGAGGGATGACTCCATATAGGTGCTTGTGTTAGGAATGAAGCTGTAGCTGATTCAGGTCATGAGAAGTTTACTCAGCAGTACATCTTTTTCTAAAGACAGCAGAGCTGTAACCATGTTCCATCAAGATATATAATTTCAGGTATACTCCTCTTAGCAGAGTTTCTTTTGTGTACACCTTTACTGAGATATAATTTACATACCATACTCATTTAAAGTATACAATTCAGTGGTTTTCAGTATATTAAAAGCTATGCAACCATCACTATAGTCTAATTTTAGAGCATTTTCATCACCCCAAAAAGAAAGCCTATATTCACTAAGTCATTCACTATTCCACAGGCCCCCAGTCTCTGATAATCACTAATCTATTTTCTGTCTCTGAATTCGCCTATTCTGGACATTTCATATAAATAGAATAATATAATATGGGTCTTTTATGATTGGATTCTTTCACTTAGCATAATGTTTTAAAGTTCATTCATGCTGTGTCAGTGCCTCATTCTTTTTTATTGCTGAATAGTATTCCATTGTATGGATATGCCACATTTTGTTTGTCCATTCTTCAGATGATGGACATTTAGGTTATTGTTTCCACTTTTGAGCTGTTAGAAAAAATGCTGTTATGAACATTTATGTATAAGTTTTTTCCCTAATTTTTGTTTTTCTAATACGTTTTTATTGATTTCAGAGAGGGGAAAGGAGAGGGAGAGATGGATAGAAGCATCAACGATGAAAGAGAATCACCAATAGGCTGCCTCCTGCACACCCCCTACTGGAGATTGAGCCCACAACCTGGGCATGTGCTCTGACTGGGAATCAAACTGTGACCTCCTCGTTCATAGGTTGATGCTCAACCACTGAGCCACATGGCCAGGCTATGTACAAGTTTTTGTGTGAACATGTTTTCAATGATCTTGGATATATACCTAGTTGTGGAATTGTTGGATCATGTTATAACTTGTGTTTACTTTTTGAGGAACTATCAAACTGTTTTGCAAAGCAGCTGCACCATTTTATATTCCTCCACCAGCAATGTATGAGGGTTCCAATTTCCCCACGTCCTTGTAAATACTTATTATAGTCTGTTTTATTTTAGCCATCCTAGTGGTTTTGATTTGAATTTCCTAATGACTAATGATGCTGGACATCTTTTTGTGTAGTTATTAGCCGTTTGTATATCTTTTTTGGTGAAATGTCTGTTCAAATATTTTGTTTATAAATTGGGTTATTATTGAGTTATATGTGTTCTTTATGTATTCTGGATATAAGTCCCTTACTAGGTATATAATTTGCAAGTATTTGTTCTTTCTTTGGTTTTTCTTTTCCCTTTCTTTATAGCATCTTTTACAACACAAATATTTACTTTGACCAAGTTCAATTTATCTGTCTTTTCTTGTGTTGCTTGTGCTTTGGTGTCATATCTAAGAGACCATTGCCTAATAGGAGATCATGAAGATTTACTCCTTTGTTTTCTTCTAAGAATTTTATAGTTTTAGGTCTTACATTTTGGTCTATGATCCATTTTGAGTTTTTGTGTATGCTGTGAGGAAGAGGTCTAACTTCATTCTTTTGTATGTGTATATGGATTATTAGTTATTTCAGAATTATTTATTGAAAAAACAATTTCCCCCATTGAATTGTTTTGCACCTTTATTGAAGATCACTTGAACATAAATGTAAGGGTTTACTTATGGATTCTCAATTCTATCCCATCTATATGCTAGTACATATCATTATGCTAGTCATTATGCTGGTACATATCACATTGTCTTGATTACTGTAACTTTGTGGTAAGTTTTGAAATTGGGAAGTGTGAGTCCTTCAACTTTGTTCTTCTCTTTCAAGAATATTTTCACTATTCTGGATTCCTTGCATTTCCTTATGAAATTTAGGACCATATGGTCAAATTCTGCAGAAAAGTGAGAAGGATTGCATTGAATCTGTAGATGAGTTTGGGGAGTAGTGCCATCCTAGCAATATTAAGTTTTCAATTTATTTAGATTTTTGAAATTTCTTTCAACAACTCTTTTTTAGATTTCTTTTTAATATACATTTTCTACCCCTAAGTCATATTCTTCTACTAAGGATCTGGTTTCTAATCTAGATGGGAGAAGAAAATGAAAGAAAGGCAATGTTAAGATATATTCTTTGTTCCATTGGAGATAGTAGACTTTGAATAGGCAATTACATCTGGATACTTCATCATAATGCCAAGAATGACCTGCCTGAGAATTAAATCCTAGATCAGATTACTACCAAGCAGTACTATAACTCCATTCTTTGGAACAGTTTAAAAACAGAAGTACTGTTTATCTCTCGGGGATTGTTCAGATTCTGAGAGGTAAACCAGTTAACATTTTGGAGCACCAGATAGCTCCAGGAATTTAACCTACTTCTTTAAGTTTTAAAATTTATTTCTTTATTTGATTTTTTGAATATGTTTAAAATAAAAAAGAATACCAAAAGGCATATAGTGACAAGTCCTTCTCCCATCTCTTTCCTCTATCTACCCAGTCACCCTTCAATTTGTAGATATCTTTCTAGGATTTGTTTATATATAGCAAATATGAATATATTATTCTTTAATCTATCAGAAGTCTTAGAGTGCATGTTAATTGAGACTTTATAAGAAATAAATTTATAGTAAGTAGATTTTAACATAATTTTAAACTAATCAATATTTGATCAATTTGGGTATTCATCTTATTAGTGTAAGTGAAGACTTTTCTCATAAGTGAGTTAGGAGGAAATTTTGTTCTGCACATCAGTAAAATGTTCTTATTCCAGGATAAGGAGGCTATTTGAATCAGGGTAGAATACCCTCTGCTTAACAGATCCTGGCATATACCCACCTTATGGGGCCACTTGTCAGAACCTCTCTTTGCTTATGAAAAAGCACATAAATTACAGGTTTGTTCTTTTTTTTTTTTAAAAAAAATATTGTTTTATTGATTTCAGAGAGGAAGGGAGAGCGATAGGGAGAAACATCAATGGTGAGAGAATCATTGATTGGCTGTCTCCTGGACGCCCCCTACTGGGGGGATCGAGCCTGCAACCTGGGCATGTACCCTTTGCCAGAATCGAACCTGGGACCCTTTAGTCCACAGGCTGATGCTCTATCCACTGAGCCAAACCGGCTAGGGCACGGGTTTGTTCTTGACTGAATGGACAAATGCTACAAGAGTCTCTGGCTGAATCTTACATGGGATTCAGATTTAATATGTGGTCTATACATATGCCTTAATCTGAATGTTTATTCCTCTATGCATATATCTTTTTCAATACAATTAACTATCCCTCACTAGGAACCTAAAAAAATAATATTAAATGTTAGGGTTTACTGAAGACAGAAATATTGGCAAGATATATTGCTTTTAAAACATTTTCATCATATGTGCACATCATTTAATTTCTATTCAATCTGTATAATTAATTTTCTTTCCTTTTCCAAGAAGTTATCTATTAAAGACGTGGCTGACTTTCCTGTTTCTACCCAAGATTTGACTGGTGATGACAAACAAGGTATGAAAAGAATGAGTTTTTTTTCCCTTTAGGGACATTCTGCCTGTTTTGTTTATCCACTTCTATTGGAATGGTTGGCTTCTAGAGCACATGAGGGCATTTATCAGTACATGAACACATTTGGATGGATTAAGTAGTTCAAATTGTCCCCAAACTATAGTTTATAAAATGGTAACAAGAGCTTGAATGTCCAAAGCCCCCCTAGCTCATTGGCTCCTTACTCACTGCTGACCCTCAGGCTATCCTGACTCCTTACATTGGAATCTGGTCATACTAATTAGGAAATGACTGGAAGCTGAAATAATTGAGAGCTTAGCATCTTATTTTGGCAGATGTGATCCCAGAGCATCGATACAAATGTACATATGTACCAAGCTCTAGTCTATGAGGAAATTATCTTCTGGAGAGAGTTTCTGTCCCTGGGCTTTATCTGTGACTGTGGGGCTATGATAAAGCTTTGCCTGTCTTTCTGGGCGGATGAGAAGCAGTACAACACAGTGATCCATGTTATAGCTATTACCAAGCACAGAGATAAGTTGGCCTGGGAATATCGAGAAGAGCAGGAGGAATCCCCCCTTGACTCCATACTTCTGTATAATGCTTTATAATCTACCACATCTTTTCTCATACACTATCTACCCAGAACTCACAAAATCTAGTGGAGGGTGGTATGTTCATCGCCTAAAATTTAGAAATGAATAAACTGAAGTTCAGACTCAGTATGAATCATTTGCTTAGTAAGAAAAAGAGAGAGGCCCTGGCTGGTTTGGCTCGGATGGTTGGGTGCCGTCCTATACACCGAAAGTTTGCTGGTTAGACCTGGTCTAGGCACATGCCCGGGTTGTGGACTTGATCTCTTCAGTAGGAGTCGTGCACCAGGCAGCCCATCAATGTTTCTCTCTCTGTCTCTCTGTCTCTGTCTCTGTCTCTGTCTCTGTCTCTCTCTCTCTCTCTATCTCTCTCTCCCCCCCCATTTCCTCTCTCTAAAAGTCAATAAACTATTAAAATAAAAGAAAAAGAGAGGAGATAAGAACCAAGATTTTCTCTCAGGCCAGTGCTCCGTCTAAAAGTCATTGAAGCTATTTTAAGTTTTATTGTTGAGACCTGCCATTAATGTAACTTGGTATGGGAGTTGAACATGAAAAATAAATTTTCCCTTAGTAAACAATAATTGCATGCTTGGGAGAACTTATTTTCATACGTTAAGAGTTCTTTATTGTTTTAGTAAGTGCTATAGCAGTTATAGAAGTTTGTAACACCATTTTCATAAGTGATGACTCGAGATTCTTTGTTTTAATGTAGTCTGCCAGAGAAATAAAGTCTTATAGTTTTCTTACCTCCCCCTCCTTCTCTCTCTGTTCTTTAAAAACAAAACGTCACTAGCTTTGAAAAGTACTATGGATGAAGCCTTACCAAAGGACACATCTGAGGATCCAGGTAGGAGAAAACTTTCATTTTAACATATGTATGTAATTATTTCTAATTAAAAAGTCTCCAGTAGTCCTAGTGAGTAGAAGATTGGCATATCTGTGATAGTATGTATAATTCTCTTGAAATACTTGTTTTGTGTTTTATTACAAGGAAATTTTTTTTACCCCTCCCCCCTTTTCAGGTATTTCTTCTTAAGTTCTGAATTTAGGTTTTACTGAAAGGATCATTCAGTTTGAATCTAGTCTCATTGTTACTAAGTGTAGAATTGAGAAAGCTTGGAGTTGAGAGTATTTCAACAAGCCATTGAAATTTCTGTGTAGAATGAGTTGATGTAATAGATCAATTGGAGGTCTGCAGTTGAAATCTTCCATTTCCAAAGTAAAAATCTCAAATATTTTTATTATACTTTATCACCAGGAAGGCAAATAAATGTTCTTACATATGGAGTGGATTCCAAGGAGAAAAATAAAAGTTGTGTTTGCCCAGGTTTTTGGAGAGTTGGAACTGTATCTGTGAACCGTGGAGATGGCCGGGCCTGTGTCAGCTCTCTCAATAGACCCATCATTGAACCAAGATGAACCTAGTTACAAACAAACTAGCTAGGGAAGGCATTACTATTTGGAGTTCTGATTATGAAGATATGGAAGAAATCGCTGCTTTCTTTTTTATCTCTCTTAATATTTAATAAGTAAATCATGTTTGTTTTGGTTAGCTAGCTATCATCCCAGGCTTATTTGTTTAAAGTTGGAACAAAGGGTCAATATAACATTGAGGCTTATGTTATAGTGCATTATTTCCAAAACACCAAGTTCATTGAAGGTTTAAGAGAGAGAGGAATAGAGGAAGAGGGGGAGGAGGAAGGAAAAGGAGGGAGACAGGGAGGAGGAGAGGGGAGATAGAATGAAGATGAACCATGCTTCCCAAAGTGGTAGGAATTCTCAAGGCTAGTTTTGGCTTTTGAAATGGATTTGGATTTCTTTATCATGGGGGAAATGCTCTATTTGTGTGGGAGAAATGTCTGAGGCAGGTTCCTTTTAACCCCAATTTGTGGAGCTAGTGGATACATCCCAATTTTTGTAAACTTCATGTTATGAAATTAGTAAAAACTATTTAATGTAGCGAGTTAAGTTGCTGCTTATCCAACAGTCTTGGAGGCTAATAACTCCTTTTTTTCCCCATGAGCATCACGTGTTCTCCGGGGTGAGCTTTAGACATCATTGTTAACATTCCTTCATTGAATAGGATGTGGTGTCACTAGATAAAACCTCCCAGGGAGTGCCGCATCATGTGAAGTACCTCCAAATTTGTTTCACACTCTGCCTGGGAGCATGCCATGTGATTCCTGATTAGTTTTCCCACTGCTGTCCCCTTCTGGAATCTACGTGAGGGAATTGGATTCCCAGCAGGAGACATTGGAGTTTCAAGGTGGCGGTTTCTAATTCTGGATGGCTGTCTGTGCCACGTGGACAGTTCACCTCAGTCGAGTTGTTGCCTTTTTTTTGAGAATTAAAGTTCAGGCTTGCATTCGTATCCCATATCTCTTTCCTGGAAAGATGACATGCCTGGAATATTCTAGGAAGTTGTCATCTTCTTCCCTTTCCTAGCTAAATGAAAAGCAATGACCCACCCGTTGGTGTCTGCCTGGGTTTCAACACAACATGCCCTCACCATTTTTGCAGATACTCACATGCTTCAAATGCCGAGCTTTATTTTCAGGGGCTCAGAGACTGATGGAAGACTTAAGTGGAATAGTAAACTCCTATGGAGAAACCTGTGGAGACTTACCAAGACGTGCCTGGGATATGTTTTTGCAGGTGGAAGGAGAAACATCTTTCTGCCCTGCTCTTCCACAGTGGGTGGTGATAATAATCTATCTGTATAAAAGGCTAAGTGTCCGTCCGACCGGTAGCTATGACATGCACTGACCACCAGGGGGCAGAAGCTAAATGCAGGAGCTGCCATGATGCGCACTGGCCATTTAAAAATAAACGGCAAAATAAATGGCACCGTGGACCTGGCCCAATAAACCAACACTCGGCTTCCCCCAAGTGGGACACAGGCCCAGCCACCACCCAGAGCGACACCCCATAAAATCACAGCCAATGCTTCCAAGGCCCCATGGTGCAAAATGCGGCCCACAGCCCAGCCCAGCCCGGAAATGGTGGCTGTGGGCACCCGGTAATGTCATCACATAGCAACGCCCGGCTTCCTCTCCCTAGCGACTAGCCTCCTTGGAGTTTCTTCAGCCCAGGAACACAACTTGCTTTATAACTGGGTGCAAACATTTTACACTTTAACCAAATGTCTGTGAAGCATTTTCATGTGCCTTATCTCATTTGATCCTCACAGAAGTCCTGGAGTAGGGAGATAGGAGACTCAGTAGAATTCCATTTTCTTTTCATTAGCTGGAAAACAGAGATTTTGAAAGTTTAGAAACTTGACTCGACTACAAACAAGTAAGAAATGGCGGACCTTGAAAATGACTTCAGGTTTTCTCACTGCTCTGAATATAGTCAAACACTGCTGCAGTTAAATATTTTACCCTTTGTTCTCCCTGGGTGATCCACAATAATAATCTGCTTTGTGTTGGTATTTACTGCTGTATTGCTGACAATGACCTGAAAGAGAAGTTGGGGTACTTCACTGGGCTGGAAAAAGTTTAGCTAAATCAGAAAGGTCTAATTAAGCAAGCTTATTCTCTCTATATAAAAGGCTAAGTTGGCTTGCACATGCCTGATACATATAAAGCTCTTGCTGGTGCCAATTGCATGCTTATATTTTGATCTGTCATTGTCGATTGTGAATTTGGTTGACACTTTTATTATAGAGAAAGGGCAAATAGTGATATTAAAATATTTCTTCTAATTAATTTCCTTTCAATGTGCATGAATCTGTGCACTGGTACACTAGTAATAGTAATGGTGATGAAGATGATGATGTGGTGGGTTACAGATGGGGTGTGACTTTATTATCAGGAATGGGAGTATCTCTTGTACATATTTTTTCATATACCCTGACCCTTTTAATTGCTGAAAGACTATATATCAGTGGAGTCTAATAGATTTCTTAGCTAACATTATATTCCACCTAATTCAACAGAGCACACTGCACAATGGTGATCTTTTTCTTGATGTCTCTAGGTAATGCTGAGTGGATTAAGCCTGTTCATCCTCAAACTGGTGTAGTCTTCTGACTGCCATTAGTGATTCTAGCAGCCTACCCGATGGCCAGCTATCACCCCATGGTCTTATGGGGTAGATCAGTTCTCTCTTTCCATTACCACTCCCACCTGCCTTTCCTTTGCTGTCCTAGAAGGAACTATATTTAGAAACGAGATTTCTAAACTTAAAAAATTTGGAGCACTATACAACAGTAATATTTTGCAATTCTAAAATACATTTAGTTGTTAAAGTACCTTTGATGCCTTGTCTCTTCCTGTGAGGAATGGCTACATTTTTTTATTTCTTTATTGATTATGGTATTACATATGTGTCCTTATTCCCCCATTACCCTCAAACCCCCTATTCATGCCCTTACCCCCCATTTTTATTTTCCTCATCCTGTAGGTGAGGGAACTGAGGCTCAGAGAGCTAACAGCTAGTGAGTGCCGTGGCCAGGAGGAGCACCCCGGCCTCACGACTTCCGGACTGGTCTCTAGTGCTCATTTGCGCCCCTCACGCCATCTGTCTATCTCTCACCAGCAGGGTTTACCCCGTTTCCACACCCATTTCTACCCCAGCAAAAAGACAAAGATAGTGGCAGTTGACAAAAGAATTAACGGTCACTACCGTCTGGTTTGGTGAACAGTATTTTCACATGACTGAGACTTCTACCTACATATTTGTGGAAAGCAGTGGGGCCTCGGGGAGAAGAGGGCCACGGAGCTGGAGCCTGCTGTGGGCAGCCTGCTAGAGGGTGGCCCCCAGCTCTGGTGAGTCTGCTCACACTGTCCACCCACTCCGAGGCAGCCAGCTTGGCTGGAGGTCTCAGAGGCTCTCCTTAGGCGGTTTTCCTTTGATGCCTGGGGGGAATTAGTTTTTGTTGATAATGGGTAAGACAGGGCTCAGACTCCTCGGCTGCCCAGGCTTTTCGGGGCTCTGGCAGTGTTTCAGTGGTTTGAGTTGAAAGATGCCTGTATGTTCACTACAACAAGCCAAAATGTGTACGTTGGGAGAAATGTACCTCTTCTGCAGCTGACCCCATGGAATGGGGATGCATAATGCTAATTTGCTTTGTGTCTTGTTAGCACTTTAGCTCCCCTTCCTGCTCTGCTTATCTAACCCAAGGATTTTAATGGTCCTTGTAAATCCAGGCTGCTTCATACACAAGGAGGGTTTTATCTTTGAGCGATGTGAAAGAGGAGGAGATGATGCAGTGAGACATTTTCTTTCTGGAAGGATTTGTGCAAACAATATATAAACTATATTTCCTTGTTCCTAGTTAGCAGCACTTTTTCTGTGAATTTTTATGCCATTTTATGATGAAAATTTTGCAGTGCTGGCAAAATGTCAAATTTAGTGGTTTCTAAAGTTGACATTCATAGAGGATTGAAAACATCAAAAGGATATTAATGTTTTTGTAAATGTTTCTAATTACTTTCAAGTTGGGATGGGAAAGTAGGCTTTATGGATGTCAGTAGTGAGCAAGTTAGTTTATGATTGAAATTTGATAAGGAAGGGTTGTATGTTAGACAAAATAGTTTAATGATTTCATGCCACAATATTCTCTGTACAGTTTGGTCATAGAGACATAGGACACCAGAATATTTTCTTTTAGGAAAAGCTGCTTGGCGCAGTGCAACTTAATGTTGGCACTTTGATTTCTTCAGGTCGTGCTGCTCTAGTAGTGTATTTTAAGAAAATCTTAACATATATAGCCCAATAGATTTCTTCCTAGCCTGCAGGGGAGACTGATTCAAAATGTATTACTAGGCTGTCATGATAGACCAAGAAATTCTCAAGTCTGAACCCTTCATTAGTACATAGATAACCCCTTGAGAAGGTTGTCTTTTTAGATTGGAATTTCTTTGTTAATCAACTTTGATTTGAGAATGGCTTCTTAGTGTTCTGAGGAAAGAAAAATATGTTGTTTTCTTCTTTCCTTTCAATTGTGCCTTTAACTTTAGAAATAAATTTCTGAAATCATGGAACTGTGGAAGACGTCAAGTTCTCCACGTGGACACCTGTACTTCACGTTAACCTGTTGATGTGCTCTGTACTAGCCCAAGTGTTATATATAAACCTATTAACTGCAGAAATGAAACCCAAGCAAACAATAATCAATCTTTATTTCAGCAACTCCTAAGGATTCCAACAGTCTCAAAGCAAGACCAAGATCCAGGTAGTGTTTGTTTAATTTCTACTTGAATGCCCTTTGTGCCTGTCTCAAATTAGAAATACAAACCCCCAACCCAAAGCCCAACCCACAATCTCCTTTTCCTTTTGACTTGAAAGTTAGACTATGGGTGAGTTCACTGTCATGAGGGGCCTGACTGGAGCATGCAGTGCTACTGGGAGATTCTTAGTTTCTGTGTTTGTTGGTGCTGGAAGACAGTAGCTGCTGCGCTCTGGTCACTTGATATGAAGTAGACTGTGTGATATGCCCCAGTTGTTGCAGGATGATAACGAGTAGGGGGAAAGAAGGAAATACAACTTAAAGGTAACTGACACTGAAATTTACTGTCACGATAAGGTGAACACCAAAAAGTAAGAAGTCTGGGGTCTAATCTAGAGTAGGGAAAGAAAATGCTTATGGTGACTCCAATGAGGTGTAAAGCTTCAGGTAAGCAGTACTTACGGTCTGTTTCATCCTGTATTAGAGCCTCTTCTCAGCTTCACTGTTTTTCAATCACGAGAGGCTAGCAAAAGAGGGAGGGAGAGCCAGGGAGGCAGAGCTGTGGCTGACATGAGGCATCAGAAAGGAAGAGCAAGGACAAAACAGAAAGACTGATAGAACCAAGAGGACATCAAAGAGAGAAGGTGGCATTAGGAGCCCTCTTCACCAGTAGACTGCAGTGTAAGATAGGACACTACATGTGTCTTTTCCAAGTTTTCCTTTGGCTCTTAGTGACTTTTTTTCTCATTTGGATACTAGACACATTCCTAAAAAAGTGAATTTAAATCTGATCATATTTTGAAATACTGATGTTTAAGGAAATCTTGTTTACTTATAAACCTTACCCCTTAGTTAGTGTATCTTTTATGTCTGGATTTTCCAAATGGGGGTTTTGTTTCCTTGTTTATAGAAGGAACAAATATATATTCATATTTTTTGCAAACAATAGATACACTAATTCATTTGGTAGGAAAAACGGCATAGACATTATTTCTCTCTGTGGTTACCACATTTACTCCTCCTTTTATTTTTTAAAGGATGAATGGATCTTTTATTTTTTAAATATATTTTTATTGCTTTCAGAGGAGAGAGGAGAAGGGAGAGAGACTCATTGATTGGCTGCCCCTGCAGACCCCTTATTGGAGATGGAGTCTGCAATCCGGGTGTGTGCCCTGACCAGGAATTGAACCGTAACCTCCTGGTTCATAGGTCAGTGCTCAACCTCTGAACCACACTGGCGGACAAGATGAATGGATCTTTTGCATATTAGTCTGTAGGCTTTAGGATATAGGAATAGTAACATTTATCTGCCCTTATAGTTGGAAAAACCTTTCAACTGCAGAAATCTTATGTATTCTATGTTAACTGTAAATTGAACCTCACAGTTTTCACTTATGACTTCCTGTCTCTCCCAAAGTGAGTGAAATTACAAAATCTCATAGTTACATATTTGATTATTAATCTCACTGGCTAAATTTTAATATATTATTCTTTTAGGGATTAGTCTGCTGGTCTAATTTGGATGTTTTTATTTCACTACTCCTATTAGGGTCTTTACTGAGACCAAGAGAATAAAATCATCTTTATCCTCTTTTTTAGACTAATAACACTTTCTAGAAATATAAGGGAAAGAGGGAAAAATCACCACTCAAATACTACTATATTAATCATTTTTGATTCCCTGCACCTTTATATTCTAATTGGTTGCAATCACAGTTTTCAGTATCACTTATTTGATATCCAGTTAACTTTCCATAACAAAATATAAATATATAGGTTATATATGGAAATAAAGTGGCATGAGATATGTGGTAAAGAGTAGTATGCTTAAGTGTGTGTGTGTGTACCACACACATTTTTTCTTTATTTAGTGAAAAATATCACTAAAGCTATATTTGACATTAGAAGTTCTTTTAATTTCAAGCTAGGGTCTCTAATTTCTTTTTTATTTTTAAAAATATTTTTATTGATTTCAGAGAGGAAGGGAGAGGGAGAGATAGAAACATCAATGATGAGAGAGAATCATTGATTGGCTGCCTCCTGTATGCCTCCTACTGGGGATCGAGCCCGCAACCTGGGAACTTGCCCTTGATCAGAATCGAACCCGGGACCCTTTAGTCCACAGGCCGACACTCTATCCACTGAGCCAAACCAGCCAGGGCTCTAATTTTCTTTTTAAATCAAGAGTTGCCATTTGAAAACTTTGTCATCCTTTCAGATAAATTCCATTTTATTCTGGTTGAAAGTATTTGAGCATTCTTCCTGATACTTTCTGCATGCCTTTGCCTTGCCTGTCTTGCCAGTTGTGTGATAGCGACCACCCCAGAGCACATCACATGCCATTACGGTGGCTTTATTAAAGATCAAAACATTGTATGGCAAACAGAAACCTTGAGGAACTCATTCAGGAAGACAAAAACTTGCTATGTGAAAACCAGCTTTACCAAGAACTGAAGTTACCTAATAAAAATGGATAGATTCTAATTTCGTAAGTGCCACTCCAATAGCTAAACACCAAGAACAGTTTTCTGAGGTTAATTTGTCTCTAGGACATATCATTGACTCAAAGGTCATTTTCTTTTTTGACATAATGTCGGCTGAGAAGCTGAATAGAACTATTGTACGTACACATTCACCTCTTAGAAAATCATATTGGGAACTCATCCACAAACCTATTCCTAAGCAATAGACTAATGTATCGAGTGGAATTAATTTAGAAAGTAAGTAGTCTCTAATAGTCTAGCTGCTATCACCAAAAGATTTCTTCCCTGGCTCATAGGCATTTTTGAAATGGAATTTGGAAACAGATAGGGACTAGGGTTTAAATTGAACCTATGCAACTTTCTAGCTGTGTGACCTTTTGCAAATTATTTAGCTCATTTTTCTTTAAATGCCATTCTTGACATTACGATCTCAGAAGTTGCCTAAGTAGCTATAACCTTGTCACAAATTGAGGGAGGAAGGGAAGAGGAGGCTTTTGCTTTGAAAGTTTCCCCAAACCAATAATTCTCATGGTAAGACAAACTAGACCCCTTGACCTGATTGGTGTGTATTTTCCTTTCCTGAATTTCATTTGTGGCATTTTCCCTTGAACATTTGATTCTTACTCTCAGCTTGTCTGTCCCTGTCATCACCTTTGCATGTAAACAGGAGAAAGGTTCTGCACTCAGTTAATAGCATGAAGCCCTTCTACTAAAATAGGGAAGTACCTAAGCAGAAGGGTTTTCATGCTATTCTTATTAATAATTCCAGTAGAAACAGACTTTAGTTTACAGAAAGTTTTTTTTCCCCAGTAAATTTTGGTTTAAGATATAATAGGAGCAAAGAGGTTTAAAGATTCTGATTCACGATTGGGGTTCGAGCATTGTGGCAGATAGGGCATCCAGGGGACAGTGGAATTCATGGTTGCTTTGGGAGCTTTTCAGTCCTTTGTAGTTACTTTGACTTTTGTGAGTATTTTCCATTTCAACCCAACTTCAGAGAGTAAAGCTTTGCTGCCTCCTTTCTGACTTTCCCTTATTTTGCTGCAGATCTTACTCTAGCACCTCCATAGAAGAGGCCATGAAAAGGGGCGAGGACCCTCCCACCCCGCCACCGCGGCCACAGAAAACCCATTCCAGAGCCTCCTCCTTGGATCTGAATAAAGTCTTCCAGCCCAGTGTGCCAGGTGAAGTTCCTTTCTGCACCCCAGCCCTTCCCTTTCCTGTTAGAGTCAGTGGATGGGTGTCTGCCACAGAGGCCTTCGTGAGCCCAGAGAACGAGCAGATCTGGCTGTCTCCCATCCCAGGAAAGTCTACACTTACTATGAGATTTTTGGGGGAGAGAAAGCAGTTCTAGGCAGATAGATATCACATGTGTCTGGAGCCTTGCCCACACTTGCTCTGGACCAAGAATTATGAAATTCTGTACCAAGAGGATAAAAATGCTTCACTCAGACAGCCCACTGAGTGTGTGGCTGGGGTCTTGTTATCTGCATTCTGGTAATTTGTATACAAGATTGTTGTCTGTCATTTCTTCAGTTCTTCTATGAAAGATCTGGGTGAGCAGTGCCTGGCCAGAATGCTTTGCATTTTATCCCTGTGGTGAAGATCCGGTGTCCTATTGGGTTTAATGCTAAGGGGACTCTGCTTTCTAAGTCTGACTGATGGTTAGGTGGTAGGTGGTGGGGTCTAGGGTAAGGGCTCCTTCAGGTGGGATGCTCTTGGACTTCTGGGGCTGTGACTTTCTTGAGCCAGCTGCTGTAGAGCTGGGCTGGAGTGTGGGTAGTGTCAGAGGGGCCTGACTGCTCCCCTGGCTGCCTGTGAAGTAGAAGACTAGGGGACCTATGGAACAGAAGATGAGAATCATGTCTTTGCTTTGCTGAAGGTAGTAGGATACAGCGCCATCCCAAGTGTTCCTTTCGGAGCAGCAAGGGCCTTTCCACTGATTAATGTAGGCAAGCTATAAATACACTGATTTCCTGGACCTTTTTATACCTATGTGCATTTTAAATCAAGCCAACCTCATATGCTAATGATTTGCAGATTATTATCTTTTCTACTAAAGCAAGAAAAGACTCCTTGGCTCACACATTAGCGTGACCTCTGTGTCCCGGTAGAGCTCAGCATGTTTTATTTATTCTAATAAAGTACTCTCTTCACAGTAAAGTTATAGAATGTTTTTTAATATACTAGAATCTGGAACTCTCTCTGAAATTTGATTCTCTGCCATGAGTTCATCAGATAAAAATTTGCCTTGAATTTCCCCCCATACTTTGATCCAAATTCTGGCACAATTTCATAGTAACTAGTATCTGGGGTGGGAGTAGCCATGGATGACGATGCTATAAAAATTTTACATGACTGGTGGATTATGACCTAGAAGATTTTTCTGTGGATGCAAGAAGATTAAAACAGTCTGGGCAGCTGTCTCAATATGTTTTCTTTGCAAAGAGAGAGGCTAGAAACACAAGCATCTCACAGCCAGCTATTTGGAGAATGGATGTGCTGTGGCTTTTATGACATTGCATCCTAGAGAGGAAGAGACAAGACTGGACTCAGAATCTTGCTCAGCTGCTTATTAACTATATGATTTTCATCAACTGGTTTAATCTTTCTGCATCTTGGATTCCTAATCTATAAAATAGGGCCAATATCCAGAGAATTGGAGGGTTTGGGTGAGATAATCTATCTATATATATAAAAGCCTAAGCGACCATTATGACCAGAACGACAGGTCGACCAGTCACTATGATGTGCACTGACCACCAAGGGGCAGATGCTCAATGCAGGAGCTGCCCCCTGGTGGTCAGTGAACTCCCACAACCAACCTCCTGTGGTCCCTCCCCCTGGCCGGCTGCAGTCCCTCCCCCCCAGCTGGCCTGATCGCTGGCCAGGCCTAGGGACCCCCCCTCATGCACGAATTCGTGCTCCGGGCCTCTAGTAAATATATAATCCAAATAGCAACATGTTTGGCTCATAGGCACTCATTCCTGGAGCAGAATGATGAGGGAAGGGAGTCTGAGGATGATAAAGCCCTCTGACTTCCTTGACATCCCCCCCAGTGTGACAATTCTGTGATTTGTCCCCCAATTGTGTGCTGTAGTACTCCATTAATAACACACCTTTTCTTGACTTTCTTCCCTCCTGCCCTGTGTCACTTTCCCCACATCGAATAAAATACCTGTTACTAAGTCTCCATCTTAGGAGTTGCTTTTGGGAGAACCTGAATTAAGACAGCTTCTTTTAAAAAAATATATTTTTATTGATTTCAGAGAGGAAGGAAAAGGGAGAGAGAGAGATAGAAACATAAATGGTAAGAGAGAATCATTGATCGGCTGCCTCCTTGATCCCCACACTGGGGGTCAAGCCCACAACATGGGTATGTGCCCTCACTGGGAATTGAACCATGACCTCCTGGTTCATAGGTCAACACTCAACCACTGAGCCATGCCGGCTGGGCTCGAGTACAGATATTTTACCTCCTTGGTTAAGTTTATTCCTAAGTATCTTAATGTTCATGTTGCAATGGTAAATGGGATTGTTTTTCTTAGTTTCTCTTTCTGAGAGTTCATTATTGGTGTATAAAAATGCCATTGATTTCTGGGTGTTAATTTTGTATCCTGCTACATTGCCAAATTCATTTATTAAATCTCATAATTTTTTAGTGGAGTCTTTATGTGCAATAGCATGTCATCTGTGAATAACGACAGTTTTATTTTCTCCTTTCCAATTTGGATGCCTTTTATCTCTTCTTGTCTGGTTGCTGTGGCTAGGACTTCCAGTACTATGTTGAATAAGAGTGGTGAAAGCAGACATCCCTGTCTTGTTCCTATTCTTAGGGGAAATGGTTTTAGTTTTTGCCCATTGAGTATGATGTTGGCTGTAGGTTTGTCACATGTGGCCTTTGTTATGTTGAGGTCTGATCCCTCTATTCCCACTTTGCTGAGAATCTTTATAAAACACACTTTAATGAGCAGTTTAAATTGATCACATGAAGAGAGCAGTGTGAAAAACAGGTGATACCATTGCATTTACTTAATTTGTTTCCATGCTGGTTAATTCTCATAGGAAAGTACAAAGATCTAAGTTATGTAGAATTTTAGTGTGTTGCATTTTGCTAGAAATTACTTACTAAAATCCTGACAAACTAGGAAAGCATGAAGTAGACTATAAACCTATCAAAATAGTGCACCCAGTGAGAACCATGATGCCCATGTAGTAACCCCTCAGCTACACTTGTCTTTATATGTCAATTTGATCAACTGGGTCACACTATGTTGCTGTGCTATATCCTGAACTTCCCAATTATTCATCTTTCTATTTCATAATAGAGAGCCGCATAATTTCTTTTCATGTCTGTGTGATATGGATGTATCAGAATTGATGGTGCGTGGATGAAGAGTTTTTTCTCAGTGTCTCTTGCCTACACTTTTCTCTCATGTTCACACACTACTCCTTCGTGTGTGCTCTCCTTGCTCCTTTCTCAAAGAGCCCGTTGCCTCTCTCTTTCTCCTTTTCATCTTCTCTGTGCTCATTCCTGCTCCTTGTCTTTCCTCCCCCTTCCCTTTTCCTCTCTTTCTCTCTCTTCTCTCTTTCCTCCCCACCCCCCCACCTTCACAGTCATGAGGCTATCTTTTTCAGGCTCCTCCACCAAACTCACTTTGCCCTCTGATCATAAACAAGGCAGAGATTTTTAAGGACTTTGTATCCATATCTTTGTTTCCCCATCTATTTCTTTTCTTGGGCTGAATCCTACAAGTTGGAGTTGCTGGGACAATGGCCATAGACGTTTCAAATATAGATATATGTTGCTAAACTGGGCTGTAGGAAACTTGGACCTATCAACTTACCCCACTGCTAACGTCTGAGTGTTTCCTTACACACCCTTGCCAACACTGGTTAATGTTCATCTTATTTATTGTTACCAATATGATGGGCAAACGTTTGCATTTCCTTGATTCCTAGTGAGACTGAACATCTTTTCATATAATTATTGGCTGTTAATATTCTTCTTTTTGTGAATTGCCTGCTCAGAAGGCTCATTCAGCTTCTGTTGCTACATCTTTTTGCCTAATTACAGGGACCACTTGTCTCCTCTTTGTTTTTCTGACGAGGTTCTGGACCTGTCTTCTCTGAAGCACTTGGGAATGTGAGGGTGGCCATAGGGAAGGTAACTTGACCTGCTACTTCACTAGGTCCATGTCCTTCAAGCCCCCAGAACCCCATTTTTAAAAAAATATATTTTTATTTTTTACAGAGAGGAAGGGAGAGGGATAGAGAGTTAGAAACATCAATGAGAGAGAAACATCGATCAGCTGCCTCTTGCACACCCCCTACTGGGGATGTGCCCACAACCAAGGTACATGCCCTTGACCGGAATCGAACCTGGGACCCTTGAGTCCACAGGCCTACGCTCTATCCACTGAGCCAAACCGGTTTCGGCGAGAACCCCATTTTTTCTACCAACTTTATCACTTAAGACAGACTCTACAGTACGAGAGAAGGAAAGGTAAAGGTAAGGGATAGAGAATGTACAATGAAACAAAGATGTGGGCCTGAGTTGAAAGGGAGAAAATGAAGCTGATGTTTTGAAAAAGGAGAATCACAGGATTGTGAAAAACAGTGAATAAGGCTCAGTTGCTGTGTCAGAGTAGCCTAAAGTGGAGTGATAGTGTGCAGAAGAAATAGGATGGATGGAAGATGCCAAGAAGCAAGAATGAAAGAGGGAAACGAAGAAAAAGGTAAGATGGGTTACATGGAGTGATGATGTTTATATAGAGGGAGAAGGAAATAGATCAAAGTGAGGTGAACCCACAGACTTGGTGTAGTATTCAGAAAGGATTTAAGAAAAGAGCTTAGAAGTGGGTAGCTTCAATGCCTTCAAATTTATGAAGCTCAATAACAGTCTATGGGGAAGATTAACAACTAGCTGTTATGTAAATGTGTAAAAATGAACCAGGTCAACTTTGGCAGTGTGGGACAATTAGTTTTAACTTTGATTTCTTTAAAGAGAATGTGAACATAATGATTTACCGGAGTCTAGACTATCCCAGGACTCTATATAGGTAGGTGCTGGCATTACACGTAAAGCTTGTGTTTTCCCAGGGAGAAGTTGATATAATATGATCACTGCATGTAAGCGGGGATTACCTTTGTTTCAATAAAATATGTTTTTATTGATTTCAGAGAGGAAGGGAGAGGGAGAGAAAGAAACATTAATGATTAGAATCATTGATGGGTTGCCTCCTGCATGCGATCGAGCCCACAACCCAGGGCATGTGCCCTGACTGGGAATCGAACCCATGACCTCCTGGTGCATAGGTCAACACTCAACCACTGAGCAACACCGGCTGGGTCATGTACAAGTTTTGTGTAAACATTTTTTCTTTCTCTTGGGTATATACATGGGGTTGGAATTTCTGGGTCATATGGTAGGTAACACGATGTTGGACGTTTTGAGGAACTACTGAATTCTTTTCTAAAGCAGCTGCACCAATTTGCCATCTCATTAGCAATGTATGAGGATTACCTTTTTTCATATCCTTGAAACACTTGTTATTGCCTGTCCTTTTTATTTTCGCCATATTAGTAAGTATAAAGTGGTATCTTATCATGATTTTGATTTGCAATTTCTAATGACTACTGATGTTGAACATCTTTTCATGTGCTTATTGGCTATGTATATGTCATCTTTGGAGAGATGCCTATTCAAAATCTATGCCCATTCTATTTTTTAAATCCTCACTCTATATTTTTCCTATTGATTATTTTTTAGAGAGTGTAGAGGGGTGAGAGGAGATGGGGAATAGAGAAACATCGATGTGAGAAAGACACATCGATTGGTTGCCTCCCTCACACTCCCCAACAAGGGCCAGGGATCAAGCCTGCAATGGAGGTACATGCCCTTGACATGCAATGGAGGTACATGCCCTTTGGTCTGCAGGCCGGCACTACTAGCAACTGGTCAGGGCTATGCCCATTCTTAAATTGCATTATTTGCCTTTTAATTGTTGAATTGTAAGGGTTCTTTATACATTCTGGATACAAGTCCCTTTTCAGATATACGATTTACAAATATTTTCTCTCATGTTGTGGGTTGTCCATTCAACCATTTTGATGGTGTTCTTTGAAGTACAAATGTTTTAAAAACTTTTTAAAAGATGTGTTTTTATTTTAGACAGAGAGGAAGGGAGAAGGATAGAGAGATAGAAACGTCATTGATGGGCTGCCTCCTGCACACCTCTTATTGGGGATCAAGCCCACAACTCTAGGCATGTGCTCTGACTGAGAAGTGAACCAGTGACCTCTTGGTTCATGGGTCAGTGCTCAATCACTAAGCCGTACCAGCTGGGCTTAATTTTGATGAAGTCCAGTTTATCCTTTTGGCTGCCACTTGCAGTTATTTGTCTTTGAATGGCCAACCAATGCCTTCTAGCTTTCTAGACCTGAATCCTTGCTTTCAGGCCTGATCTTATTTGTGGTAGGGTTCTATTATTAGATGTAACACTCAGAATTCATAGTGACAGAGCATCAGGTTTCCTTTGAGCTTCTCAGTATTTAATAAGTAAAAGGTGTTGGCTGCAGTATAATGTTATTTTGTCATGAGATTTGAAGCATGACATTTTGAGCATAGAGAAGTATATATGGGCTGTTGGGCCAGATGAAAATTTTCAGAGATAAAAGAACAGTCCAGGTATTTGCAAACTTGTCTGTGCCAGTATCCAGCATGCTCATTGAGATATATGCCAGTCTCCGTCTTTGGAAGGTGTGGTTGCAGTGTACAGTCTGTTCTTGGCTTCTTTTTTTCCTTTTCCTGTTTCTTTCTCTACTTATGCCCTTCCCCTCAATAAGTTATGTGAAAGTTTCTATACTAGAACAGTGCTGTGATTTATGCCTCTAAATGTCAAAAGCCTAGAGAAGTTTTCAAAGGCTTGCCAAGGTGAGAGTACAGCCAATGTGGCTATTGGGCAGGGTGCATGCTCTTTTATATCCACCCTCCAGATTTACAGCTGTCCCTGGCTGGCTGAGTCCTCTGACAAGGGCCTGTGGGCAGGAACAGGACTTGAATCTCTGGAGGGTGTAGTGGGAAATGTTAGTATAACCTTTAACTTAAAAATGCTTATAAAACTCATTTGAATGATAGAAAAATACTTTCTTGTGTGTAAAATCAAAACATTACAGGACTGTCTCTAACGTTATCCCTACCAAGCCCAGTGTCCTCCCCAGGGAATGTATTCCTCAGACATTTTCTAGTGCATTTACAAATGTAGATGTGTACCTGTGACATCAATTTCATGTTTTTTATCTTTAAAATAATTGGAATCACATTGTGCATGTTTCCCCTAGGTGTTTTTTTTTAAATTTTCACCCAAGAATATGTATTTATGGATTTTAGAGAGAGTAGAAGGGAGAGGGAGGCAGGGGGGAGAAAGAGAGAAACATCTATGTGAGAAACATCGATCAGTTGACTTCCACATGTACCCCAACCGGGATTTGAACCTACAACCTGGCTATGTGCCCTGACTGGGAATTGAACCCATTACCCGCTGCATGGATGACACTCCAACCAACTGAGCCACACTGGTCAGGGCCCCTCCATGCTTTTTCATAGTACATTATTTCTTGGAGATAATGTCCATGTCAGAACTGATAATTTTATAATTCTTTTATATATGTTTTATATACTCGCTACTCTGTTAAAAACTGTATTATGGAAAAGTTCAAATATATATAAAAGAGAACCCCCATCCACAGATTATTTTGAAGCAAATTCCAGATAATATAATTTCATACATAATTTATATGTATCTCTAATGCAGGGATAGGGAACATTTTTTCTGCCAAGGGCCATTGGGATATTTATAACATCATTCTCGGGCCATAGAAAATTATCAACTTAAAAATTAACCTGCTATATTTGGTCCAACATTTAATTAACTCACCCCTAATGCCTTGTCAGGGCCAGACCAAATGATTTCATGGGCCTTATAGGGCCTGTGGGCTGGACGTTCCCCACTCATGCTCTAATGGATAAGGTCTTTGAAAAAATTTAACTACTAAGCCTTTATTATATGTAAAAAATTAACAATAATCCCTTTACATCATCTAATATCTAACCAATGTTCAGATTCCCTGAATTGTCTCAAGTATGTCTTTCTATAGTGGCCTGTTCAAATGAGTATCCAAACAAGGGCTACATGCACATCGTGTTTGTTTTGACATCTGTTAACTTTCTTGTAATAGATAGGGTCTTCCTTCAGTCTCCCCCTTTTAATACTCATTCATTTATGCATAGGAAAATTATCCACCCTGTAGACATTTCCACGTTCTGTATTTGGCTGGTTGTCTGTTCTTCCATCTCCTATAATTCCTATAAACTGGTAGGTAGATCTAGGCTTGATTAGAATCAGATTCTATTTTTGGCAAGAATACTTCATAGTGATGCTGTGTACTTCCTACTGCATCCTTTTAGGAGATCCCTGATGTCTAATGCTGCTGTTTTTGTGATGTTTCCTTGATCAGTGTATTCACGTAGTATTAGGCTGACTAATCCATTATGATGAGGATCCCCAGCCGCCTTTCAAATAATGGTTTTTAGTTAAGTATTGATCCTTGCCTACATCCATCAGAATGTTGGTAAATGTTTAACAACTGGCCATTTGCCAATTTTTATGGTATAAACACTCCTGTCATGGCCAATTTCACTCTTATTGATGTGTCGCTGAATGTGGGGTTGGAACAGATGTGCACAGTTGGCTCTCACAAGCTGGTTTGAATTGTTTCCAGCAAACCACAGCTTAGATCCATTACTTCATTGGTAGTTGCAAAATGGTGATACTCTATTTTATTACCTTTACCTTTATTAATTTGGACCATGGTTTATTTAACCATTTTTCTTATTGTTGGACATTTCACTTATGACTATTATAAAACTTGTGAGCTGAAGAATACCATAAAACAATATAATTCTCAATACATCACCACATTCATTATATGCATTTGAGTTTATAGAATCATATGAAAACTGAAATAGACTTCAGTAATGATGACCAGGAAAAATGTCTTATTCATTTAACCAGTATTTACTGAGTATGTACTGTGTGCTTGCTGCTGTGGAGAATTCTAAGAGGAATATGGATATGACCCCACATTCTGCCAATCAGTATTACAGTTAACTTGTGAGAAGAGTGCTGAAGTCTGGGTGGTTTCTAACTAGGACGAGCTGTGGATGTGTTGGTGGGGAGGGTACACAAGCTGTTGAGTTAACCTTTGAAGGATGAATATGATTTTTGGAGTCACATTTTGTTGATTCTTCTTTAATATCTGCCTTGGTTCACTTCTTATTCCCAGCTGCCTAGGAGGCTACTATAGTAATTTTTAATCTGGCTTGCTTGCTTTGTTCTTTCCTTCATTGAGTAATAGGATTAATTTTCTTAAGCACAACTATGATGTCACCTCTCTACTCAAAACCCTTCCTTTATGTGACTACCAAGTATCTTTGTCTTGAAAACTGGACCTGAAGCCACGAGAATACATGAGTTCAGTAAGGGACATAGTACCATGGTCTGGCATGCCCAGGGAGGAGTATATTTCAGGAATAAATGGATACCAGAAGTCTAAAAAGTCTGCTGACTGGGCAAAAAGAATGGAGAGTAGGGGAGGAGTTTGTAAACTGTCCTTAGGAAGTCTTAGAACAGTTTTTTTGCAGTGATAGGGTTAATCCAGGTTGTAAAAGGTTGTGGAGTGATTGAGAAACTAATGTGGTGTAGTTGTCATCACAAACTCATTTTGAAATGCTTAAGGCTTAGAAGTTTGTCTGACTATATGTCACATTTAAAAAATTCATGATAGAAAAGAGACAGTTTCAAGATAGTAGAATCTTTTCCCAGGTTGCCTGCCTTCCTTCCCTTCAAAGCGCGCGCGCGCGCACACACACACACACACACACACACACACACACAGCTAGTGATTTTAACCAAACTAAAGAGTTTAATAATAAAATTGATCAGGAGAAATGCATTGATGTAAATGTAATATGAGAAATGAAAGTTGACTTTCATAAGATTAAATCTCATGTGTTTTTTTGATGCTTAACTCTGCATGTCTCTCCATCTGGAATCTAGTAAACCCTTATCACATATCCCATGGTGCACGATGAAGGAGTTATTGGTAAACACTGGCAAATAAATTAAAGAATCATAGAGTGTCAGTGTTGAAAGAGAATTTAAGTATCATCTCGGTCAATTCTCACATATTACAGGCAAGGAGCTTGAGGTCCAGTGAAATGTCACTTGTTTTGTTCTCCTTCAGAATCCTGTGAAGATGGGAAATCTTTGTTCAAATCTTTGTTGCAGCAGATTTGGTATCAGAGAAAGCAATCTGTATTAATTTAATTTGAGGGGCACACCTTATTTTTTTCCATAGGTAATAACACTAATATATAAACTTGAAAGCTACATTGAAGAATAAATATGGTTGCCCTCTTTATGCAAGAAATTAATATTGTTTTCCTGTGTTCTCTACCACGTGGTTTACAATGTTGGGCAGATTTCCCTGAGATACTTTAGGGAGACAGGAAAGAAAGTCTTGTCTTCATAAATACTTAGAAATTTTAGGAATATATCTATTTTTTATTTAATGATAAGAATTATTATAAAATTTATATATAATATATATACATAGTATATATATTATATATAAAAGGAATAGTATATTGAATCCCTGGCTTCAACAATGATCAGTATGTCCCATCTTGTTTATTAATCTGTATTCTCCCTCCCATAAAATTAATTACATTTTGTTCTCCCCTTATCTTTTTAAAAAGTATATTTTTATTGATTTTAGAGAGGAAGGGAGAGGGAAATAGAGATAGAAACATCAATGATTAGAGAGAACCCTCCCCTCCGCACCCCCCCCCCCCCACACACATACACTGGGGATTGAGCCCATGACCTGGGCATGTGCCCTGACTGGGAATCAAACTGTGATCTGGTTCATAGGTCGATGCTCAACCACTGAGCCATGCTAGCCGGGCTCTGCCCTTAGCTTAAAAAAATTGAGATATAATTTTCAGACCATAAAGTTCATCCATTTTAAGTATACAATTTAGTGATTTCTAGTAAATTTATTAAATTGTGCTAATGTCACCGTAATCCAGTTTTAGAACATATTCAGCACCCCAGTAATACCCCTTGTGTCTGTTAACAGTTAATCCCATACCAGCACCAGGCAACTACTAACTACTTTCTGTTTCTATGGCTTTGCCTTTTATGGACATTTTATATAAACAGAATCATACAATTTGGGGCCTTTTGTGTCTGGCTTCCTTTATTTTGTATAATGGTTTTGAGGTTCATCCATGTTATAGCATGTATCAGTATTTTAATTTCTTTTTATTGCTGAATAACATTTATTGTATGGCTGTGCTACATTTTGTCTATTCATTTTTCAGTTTGATGGACATTGGAGCTGTTTCTACTTTTTGCCCATTATGAATAATGCTTCCATGAACATTTGAATACAAGTTTTGGTATACACATGCTTTAATTTCCCTTGGGTATACACGAAGTGCAGGAGTACATTTTCTGGGTGTATGGTAAATTTTTGTTTAATCTTTTAAGAAACTACCAAACTTTTACAAAGTCTCTCTACCATTTTACACTCCTACCAGCAATCTATGATGATTGCTTGTTCTTTATATCTTCACCAATACCAATTATCTTTTTTATTATAGCCATCCTAGTAGGTGTGAAGTGGTATTTTATTGTGGTTTTGATTCACATTTCCCCGATGACTAATGATATTGAGCATCTTCTCGTGCTTATTAGTGATTCGTATAGCTTCTTTGGTGAAATATCTATTCAAATCATGTGCCCAGTTTTAATATTTTGTCTCATTGTTGAGTTGTGTATTCTGGAATGTGTATATTTTTGTTATAAGTCCTACACCAGATATGTGATTTGCAAATACATTTTTCCAGTCTGTGACTTGTCTTTTCATTTTCTTAATGGTGTCTTTTGAAGCACAAAAATATGAATTTTGATGAAGTGCAATATATCAGTTTTTTCCCATTTGGATCATGCTTTTGGCATCATATCTAAGCAATGTTTGCCTAACCTAAAGGTCTTGAAGACCTTCTCTTATTTTCTTCTAAAAGTATTATAATTTTACTCTTACATTCATGTCTCTAATCCATTTGATTTAATTTTTTTAAATTACTTTATTGATTAAGGTATCACATATTTGTCATCAATCCCCTCCCCCAATTTGATTTAATTTTTATACATAGTATGAGTTAAGGGTCTAAGTTCATCTCTTTGTATGTGGATATCCAGTTGTCTTAGCACTACTTGCTGAAAAATACTCTCCTTTCCGTACTGAATTGCATTGACACCTTTGTTGAACATCATTTGTCTGTGAATAAAGGGTTTATTTCTACATTACAGTCTATTCTGTTGAACCGTATATCCTTATGCCAGTACTACACTGAATTTTTTTAAAGCAGGGGAGTAATATATAGTCTTGTCGATAGGCAATCACATGATTCAGAAGGCTAAATATGTGCTACACTGGCACATTTTTAGATAGTGACTAGTATCTTATTTATTTGAGTTTGTGGTGCAAGCATAATCAGAAGCATTTTTTTTTTTTAGTTCCTTAAAGTTGCAGTACTTTCTCGCTTTGCAGACTTCTGACATGCTTATTCCCTAGATGTAGAATAACTTCTGTCTACCTGCTTACCTCATCTCAGTTCCCTTTTTTGCTTTTTACTACTACCTGTCTCATAGGTTCAAACTGTTATATTGATTGCTGCCTGATCATAGTAGCCTTGTGACATTGGTGATGTCATTTTACTTCCCCAGGCCTTAATTTTCTCATTTGCAAAGTGAGAGAATTGAATTTGATATTATTACTTTTCCACTCTCAGTCATTGATATTTTCCATGTTGAACATTTCCAAGGCATGTATAAGTTCATCTGTTTCTACTGGTGAAGAAAATTGTTCTTTTAACAGAGAATTGAATGAGCTTGTATTTTGGGGGTAGGTTGGGCATCACCAGAGGATCAGGGCAGGTATCACTGGAAAGGTAGTCCTGGCAAACATTTTATTGTGTACATAGGTGTATATGACAGATGAAACCATCACTGTGTAACTGGGTGATCAGGGCATAGGCTCGCACATGCTTTTGTGATTAGGAAGGAGAGAGAATGATTTCTGTTACAAAGAAATAGCCATTTTTATGAACTTGCCAAGAAGAGGAATGGTCCTTACTGATGAAATCCTTGAAGCTTTGCATATGGCTAACTCTCTATTTGATTGATACTTAAAAGTGTAGGTCCCACTGGCAGGCTCCTTTCAACATTTTCCATCCTTTAAGTGTTTTTTTCCCCTCTTTGGCATTTGAATGCTTTTATTTTCTTCATAAAATATTCCGAGTTTGGGGGAATAAGAGGCTCTTTTCCACAGCTGAAGTTATTCCAAGTTTCATTCCCCTGAAGAATCGGCTTTCTTTCCTTGAAGCTTTCAGTTGCCACATCTGCTGCTTTATTTCCACTCAGTAAGTTAGAACATGTTTTCATTTAGTCATTGATTTGGGGCTTTGTAAAAATCTCTGAAGGAAATTAGTAAATAGACAGTAATATCTATGAATAATATTTTGCCTGGAAATTTCTAAGTATAATGAGGTAAGAGGATAAAAATCTTTAGAGGTTAGAGTTTTGAATGAAGATACCAAGAAACTGAGATTTAGCAGATCAGTTTCAGAAAATACACATCTTCTAACGGTGTTTTAGTAAACACTGGAAATCATTACTGGGTTTTCTACATTTAGGATTAAATGGCAGTTTCTTTCATGAACTTTTTAATCTGTTTTTTTTTTCCTTCAGGATTTGGGTATGTATTATTTTTTCCATGGTTGCACTTATAAAACTGTGGATTTGACAAAGCCTTGCTGGTATCTGGTGTCCCACCTTATTAACTATAAGACATCATGAATAGACCTACAATTGGTCATGAGTATGATGGCTTTAATGTCTGCAGAAAAATGTTGTCCTCTCCTCTCTTCTTTCTTCTGTTATCTTCTGGGAAAGCAGTTACATTGTCATCTTTTGCATGTGTATACTAGATCAGTGGTCGGCAAACCACGGCTCGTGAGCCACATGCGGCTCATGAGCCGCGGTTTGCTGCTCTGTTGACTAATGAGTTTGCCGACCACTGGAGTAGACTAAATGTTATCGTGTAGTTGGAAGCTGTGAGGATTAGGCAATTGTGGCATATTGTGTGCAAAGAGGTAAAGGGTAGTATATGACAGTGGCTCGCGAGCCTCGGTTTGCTGACCACTGTACTAGATTATTCAGCCAAAGTATTTTTTCAATTTCATTTTTCATGAAGGTGTAATTTTTCTTTCTTCTTTTTTTTTTTTAAAAAAAAACACACAAACATTGACTAGAGCATGCTGGATAAAATTTTTGAATATATCCCTAGCCAGGTGGCTTAGCTGTTGGAAGTTGTCCCATACAACAAAAGGTGGCAGATTCGATCCCCAGTCAGAGCACATACCTGGGTTGTGGGTTCAATTCCCAGTAGGGGCATGTACAGTGGGCAACTGATTGATGTTTTTCCCTCACATAGATGTTTCTCTTTCTCTCTTTCTCTCCCTCCCCTCTCCTTCTTCCTCCTCCTGTCTCTAAAAAAATCAATAAAAGTATATTCTCCAGTGAGGATTAAAATAATGTCTTGAATCTAATTTAAGGCCATGAATGAACTAAAAATATTATAAGAGGAGATTTTTAACTGAATTCAATTCTCATTATTCACTCACTGTGTGAGTACTTATTAAACACAAGGCAGTGTGTTTTCGTGCTATGGGAAACAAAAAGATGAAGTAGATAAAAATTGGTAGAATAAAGCTAGATTAATATCTCCTACCACTAAAGGAAATGAACACAGAATACAAACACAAGGATGAGATTTTTCAGCAGCATCCAAACAAGGAAAGATGCCTGAGCTAATGGCATTTTAACTTTGGGAACAGTGGTCACTAAGGGAAAATCCGAGATTTGGGGCATGCTCTCGATTGCCTGTCTCCCTCCAGAAGCCATATATGTGAAACTCAAGATATCTTACTGATACTCCAAATCGGGAGTGAAGTGGAGTGAGTAGGTACTCTCAATTTTCCCTTCTCATGACTTCCGGAAAGAGAGGGAAAAAGCTGGGAAAGTGATATGCTGGAAGGGAAGGCCCAGGGCTCCATCCTGAACTGCGGGGACAAACTGAAGTCTGAGAAGTACTCCAAGGCCATTGGTATACCTCAAGACTTGGGAGAATACACTCTGCTATTGGATATTTTATGTTGATTGTTCTGATATTTCCTTCATATTTCAAGATAACATATTTGTATAACCTCTTGTTGACATTTCAGTGTTAGTCATCATCTATTGTCTTCCTTCCCCTAGCACATTTCCCCTCTTCCACTTTCCCAGTACAGTTATATTATAATTTTGATTAGATTAATATTTAGTGTTTATATTATTATGGCTATGTAAGCCATTTGCTAAATTATTTACTTTTCTTCCTTGCACAGATTTTTGTATGCCTTGGAGCTTGTTTTCTTTTCAATGTACTTGCCCCCGAATCAACTGTAGACTCAGTGTTCCAAAGTTCTTCTTATGAAATTCTGACACATCAGGTATTAGTTTCACCTTTTTGAGGAAATCTAAAGCAATTATCTTCTATGCATGTTATATAATTTTTATCATGGTATCTCCGTACACTGTCCAAGGATTCCCTTCTTCTTTCTCCTATGTTGGATCTACTTTATCCTGTATCCATGTCATGCTCTTTCTTGATTTATTCTCTTGTTTTGGTAGAGAATATCCTTGAGTAGCTTTCTTGGAAAGGGTGCGTGGAACTCAGTTTGAGACCTTGAATGTCTAAAAATATATTTAATTGAGCCATCATGAAGGCTGCTAGTTTGGGCATACAATTATTGTGGAAATAAGTTTTCTTCAGAATTTTAATGGCATTGTTCCAATGAATTATAGCTTTCAGTAGTATATTAAGAAGTCTAAAACCATATGGACTCCTGATCATTTGCTTGCCCTCCTTTACCACCCTCTGCTGGAAACTTGTGGAATCTTCTAACTTCAGTATTTTAAAATTTCATGTTGATGTGCCCTGCCAGGGATCTGTTTTTGTTTTGTTTTGTTTTGTTTGTTTGTTTTTCCCCATTGTCTTGGGTACTCAGTGGGCTCTTATAATTCAGAAACTCATATTCTTCATTTCTGGGAAAATTTCTTGAACTATTTAATTGATTTCTTTCTGCTATTTGCTCTATTTCCCTTTGTGGAACTTTTATTTGGAAATTGCTATACTTTCTATAAGATTTCCTCAGATTATCTTTGAACATTCTATTAAGCTTTTATTTTTGAATGTTAAAAGATATCTAATGAAGAAATTAAGTATTTTTGGCCACAGGATTAAGTCTGTAGTTAGGCTGGCTTTCAAGATCCCTAACATCTTGCCCTAGCCATTTTGGCTCAGTGAATAGAGCGTAGGCCTGTGGACTCAAGGATTCCGGGTTTGATTCCTGGTCAGGGCACATGCCTGGGTTGCGGGCTCGATCCCCAGTAGGGAGCGTGCAGGAGGCAGTTAATCAATGATTCTCTCATCATTGATGTTTCTATCTTGCTCTCCCTTCCTCTCTGAAATCAATAAAAATATATTTTAAAAAATCCCTAAGATCTTGATATTTTATAACTGTGCTTAGACTTAAAATGTGGTTTAACTTGTCCCATAAACCTTCAGTTCTCTTTATACCTATCATCTCCTAAAGAAAATGTGTGGACTTCATGTGTTGTACTGCCTCAGAAGTGATCACATCTGTTCATTTTGTGCATCCCAATGCCTAGCACAGTGCCTCACACATACCAGTCACACACTGTTTTATGATTGATTGCACCTACCATGGGCAAGGTGATAGGAGAAAAAATACAAAGACAACTCAGAAACATTATTTGCATCAAGGATCAAATAAATTTCAATTAGACATTTAAAGAACCTTTCTATTAAGCTTTCTCTTTCTGCTATTATGTTTTTAATTTCAAAATGCTGTCTTTACAAATAGCATTTATCTCTCATTGAGACTTTCCCTGATGACTCTATTTAAAATTGCATTCCTAATTCCGACCCCGTTATCTGTAGAATATTCCATGAGGGTAGAGGTTTTTTCCTATTTTTCCCCCCACTAGTATTTTACCAGAATCTCAAAGTGTCTACCACATAGTAAATGTTTACATATTTCTGGAATAAGCTGGATTATCTTTCTGACGGTATTAATAATATACATTTAAATTTTTCTCCTAGTATAGATCTAATCTGTTTTTTTGGTGTTACCTTTTTATATTTTTACTAGAGGCCCAGTGTAACCGCTCGCAATCCAGGACCACTTGGGGATGTCGGACATCCCTCTCGTAATCTAGGACCGCTGGCTCCTAACCGCTGGCCTGCCTGCCTGCCTGATTGCCCCTAACCACTTGCCTACCTGCCTGATCACCTCTAACTGCCTTTGCCTGCCTGCCTGATCACCCCTAACCACTCGCCTGCCTGTCTGATCACCCCTAACCACTCGCCTATCTGCCTGACCACCCCTAACCATCTCTGCCTGCCTGCCTGATTGCCCCTAACTGCTCGCCTGCCTGCCTGATCACCCCTAACCACCTCTGCCTCGGCCCCTGCTACCACGGCTTCATCCAGAAGGACGTCCGGAAGGTCGTTCAGCTGTCCGGTCTAATTAGCATATTATTCTTTTATTATTATAGATTGCTCTTAGATTAGAAAATTTTCTGCAGATATCTGGTGATACATTATCTGTTTATATTTAAGAATAGGGGTTAAAAGCTGACTGGAGTAAAAGAATAAATGGATGGGACTTGCCATCTGTGGGCTTCATGGTAGAATGATCTTGTTTGGCTGTGGGGAGCTGCACGGCCATGGCATACTCAGCCCCAGAGTGCCTTATGTGCTGCGCCAGCTCAGCCAGGTTCAGTGACCCTGAGTGGGGGCGGCTGAAAGGCTTAGAAAAGACAGACAAGAGAAGGAAAGCTGGGTCTCGGAAAGATGCTGCTTCCCTGATAGAGAGACAGCGCCACGGACTACAAGCCGTATCTTTATTTTGTAGCCAGATGCCACGAGGCAAAGTAAGGGCGTGGTCAAGATGTTTACAACATTCTTGTGGGTTTCGATCCTCCTCAACTACATGCACCTGATCAAGCTCTGTTTCCTTGCAGCCTGTATCACTTAGGCACATGGGGCCATGTGTTCGGACCATAGGTTCAAGCTCACAACTACAGCTGTTGGCTATCACTGTGCTGGGAGGGCTCTGCCCTCCAAGCTGGGACTTGCACGTGCCCATGAGAGGACTGTGCCCTCTCGTCAGTCCAAGGCTTGGACCTGTCCAAACACTGTAGCCGTGCCCCACATTTGGCCATCTTGTTGGATATTTCCTTATGTTTGTGTCTAGATCTTCCTTGTTGACTGGTCCAATTACCTGGAGCACAGTCTCCCACTCTTTGGATGTAATAGTCTGGGAGCATAGAGGAAGAGGGCTGGAAGAGACTCAGCCTCCAGAGTACATATGTAACTAATCTTCCTGTTTTCAGTATGGCCCTCATGCCTTCACCTGGCCATCCTGGCTGGAAGCAAAAATCAGTTTAATTAAATGGCATATTTCTTAGTCTTCTTTTGTTAATAAAGGGTTGTTTTAACAAACACATTAATGCTGGTGCAAGGCTTTTCCCTTAAAAGCGCATATAGATTTTTTGTGTTTTCATTTTGTTTTTAAAGTAGCTGGTAATTTAAAGGCCCAGTCCATGAGTACCTATAGAGTAGGGGCCCTGAGATGTATAATTCCTGAGGCTTTTGTCATTCTCTGTTGCTGCGTGCTTTGTTATTGAAGGCTGTACAAGGTCTCATCAACTTTGGAGTTTTGACCCACTGATTATTTCATAAATTGTAATGAAAGACAGATTGAGAGAAATCATTGATGGGGCCACATGGTTGTACAATATTTATGCACTGGCTTAGAATGAAAATCTCTATAAAATTACCGAGTTACCTTGGTGGAAAGCCTCAAACTCCATCTTCTACCTTGTCTGATCTAGCTAGGACAAATCAAGAGTGATTTGCAAAAACTATGTTCCTGGCACATTGCTATGATTTATTTTTAAGGCACAGAAAATTGTCTAAATATTAGCACACATATTACAGATTTGCAAATAAACTATATATAGTTATATAGAGCATGCTGTGCTTTTCTAAGGAGTCTGTAAAGAATGTGGTTTAACTTGCCAGTGTGTAATAATAAACTTATTTTTGTGTGATTATGAGCTTTATTTATAATTCAATAGCAGATGTTTATTTTCATTAAGTTATAATTAAAATGTTTTTGGCTTAACCAAAATTTCCTCTATATCTCACAAAATAAAAAAATTAGACTGAAAGTTTCTTTCAAAAGATTCCCTTCAGATGGGACCAGGTTATTTTAGAAACAGATTTAATTATCCATGATAATAAGGATTAGGGAGCAAAAAGGAAATTGTGATCTTTGAAGAACTCCTAAATATCATTTTAGTCCATCACTTCAGCTTCCCCTACTGCTACCAGACCCACTCACTCACAGGGCACTATTGTTGCCTTGGGATCCTGGCTTTCTTAGTTTCTGCAGCCTATTCACTGAGCCAATGAACAGTGTAATAGCCCAAAGCTAGGGAGAACAAAGGATCTAGATTATTTGAAACTAAAAAAATTAACAGCAGAATAATGAGCGATCGACTGTCTTTCCTGTGCTGAATTCCAATTTTTTTTTTTATCAAAGGATGTTTTTTCTTACCATTATACACTTTCTTAATCACAACAGCCTATATAAATACTTGAATATTGGGTGGGATAAAAATGAAAAAAAGGGATTAGAAAAAGCATGTACTCTTTTTTTTTTAAATTAAGCCTTTAGATGGCCTTTAACAACTTGTTAAAGTTGTTAAATACTAAAGTTGTTAAATACTAAATATGTTAAATACTATTCCTGCCTTAGCCTGTCTTGCTTAGTGGTTAGAGCGTTGGCCCACAGATTGAAGGGTTTCAGGTTTGATTCTGATCAAGGGCCTTAGTTGCAGGCTCAATCCCTTAGCCCCAGTTGGGGTACATGCGGGAGACATACTATTAATGTGTATCTCTCACATCGATGTTGATGTTTCCCTGTCTCTCCCCCTCCTCACACTCTCTCTTAAAAAATATCAGTGGAAAAAATATCATTGGGTGAAGATTAACAAAAAGAAAAAGTAACAAAACATGTTATTCCTAGTTAACAATCAGAAGTTGTGGTTTATTTTGTTTTTGGTGGTCTTTAACAGTATATGTTTTTCTTTTCAGCTACTAAGTCAGGATTGTTGCCTCCACCACCTGCGCTCCCTCCAAGACCTTGTCCATCACAGGTAGGAGACAGATGTTGATTTCTATAAGCTGTTGGGTGGTAGAGAACAGCTGTCCTACCACTGTGCTTCCTTTGGGGGGATGGATCGCCACACAACTGGCCAGTCAGGTTCCCAAGATCTGAGAATGGTTGAATTTCTTCTTATCTAGCTAGTCCCCTAACCTCATGTGGAAAAGGA
Organism: Eptesicus fuscus; assembly: GCF_027574615.1. Classification (NCBI taxonomy): domain Eukaryota; kingdom Metazoa; phylum Chordata; class Mammalia; order Chiroptera; family Vespertilionidae; genus Eptesicus; species Eptesicus fuscus. The sequence continues at coordinate 8,716,662 of NC_072473.1, forward strand.
AAAGTTTTCTCAATAAGCAGCCAAGCAAATGTATACTAGTTCAGTCTTGGCTGTAGAAAGGTTGAATGTGGTTTTCATACAGACAGGGAGTAGTAAATGGGGCATCTCTCTAATTGAGGTGGGGGACATGGTTTTTCTGTATAGCGTATGCACTCTTGGTGCCTATAGTTTCATATGTATTTTAGGAGCTGTGCTAATTCTGAACAAACTAAAAAGAAATGCTTATTAACCTGGGGTTAGTGCTGTGGTTTGGGCCCGCAGTGCTTTCTTTAGGATAGTCTTTTCTCTTGGAAAAATAAGCTGAAACAGCAGGAATTGGGAAAACATGTCACCAAAAGCTCTTTCACCTATGAATTTATTCTACCTTATTTACATGTGCTACTCTGGCCTTATTCATCACTATTCTTTGTAGAGTTGAAAATGAGAACCAAGCAACAAATCTGTGGAGTGTGGTAAAGGGTGCGACAGATCCTTCTTTTCATTAATTTCTGCTTAAGAAACTTTCTAGCTTTAAAGACCTTCTCTGACTTTTGGCAGAAAATGTTGGGCAATTTCTCAGTAAGTACTCCCAGTTTCTAACGTATTGCTCTGGGTAGTTCAGAGCATACCTTTCCATATGGGGCATCTCAGGACTTGCTGAGTCACTGAAACCACTTAACATTTGCTTGTCCTTTTAGAGAATTAGATGGTTTTTGGCATCCACTCAAACTTGAGATGTAAATACCGTGAGGTATTGATTTCCTGCTTCAGTTTGAAGTGGAATAAAAGCCCTGTTCTTCCTTACCACATATAAACAAGTAAGAACCTCGTTTCCAATACTCCAGCAATGGATTTAAGAGATGTTGTTGGATAATCTGTCAATAAGTATTTATCGAGTCTCTGCTATATATCTAATGCCAAGCTTTAGTTCCACCCTAAGCATTTTTCTGGTTATAATTTCTGCTCGTTTAATTATTGACTCTGTATATTGAGCATTTACAATAGACCAGGCATTAAGCAGAGTGCTTTCAATGCATTCTTTCATCTTCACAAAAATTCTATGGCATCGGTACTAATATTATCCTTTTTGTTTTTACAGATGAGGAAATTGAAGCATACAGGGATTAAGCAAGTCACCCAAGGTGACATAGCTAGTAAATAGTAGAGGCAGCTCCCAAACTGAGGCCCATCTCCTGCAGGTCCCTCCCCCCCCTCCCCATCATTGGAGTCAGAATGTCTCTGTATACAGGAAGACAGTGATCCATAACACTGGCAATTGAGGCTTTCACCACATCCCCCTAAGGAGGACCTAGATGAGATGAGGCTCTGGATTTGCACCAACAGCAAACCTGGACTTTGTCACAGCAAAATTAGTGGGCATTCTGCCAGCTGCTGCCTTCAAACTGGGGCTTGGGAGTCACCTGGATGAATGAATGGAAGGCCTGTCTGAAAGGGCTTTTGTGACCAACCTCCTTATCTTTCTCCTGCTGTGCAAGAGCCAATAGTTACTTCTCCTTGTGCTTCTGCTATCAGCAGTCCTCATCTGAGCTTCTGGAGGTGGGCTTCCTGCTTGCTTTGGGGCTTAGTGACCCAGGGTCTGACAGGAGCTGGGACTTCTCAAGTCACTGTTAATGTATGAGACTGCTGCCTTGTCTGCTCCATTTCCCATCACAATGCAAACAGTGAGCCCAGCACTCAGCACAAGCCTTCAACTCAGCTGCCTAACTATGGAGATCTTAGACTACAGAAACAGGTGTGTAAGAATGCAGGCAGGAAGGCCCCCCCCCCACCCTCCATCTTTCCTTCACTGTAAGTGGGGCACGCATATTCAAAGGAGGAGGCCCTGGGTAATAAACACACGATTGTCTTTAGTCTGAATATTGGTCCAGGAAAAACTCACCTAACCACTTGTGTGTTTTTGTGTTCCCCAAACTACTTGTGATAAAAAGGTCTCTGGGAGACATTACTAGGGCCCTGTGGTAAGACACAATTGCAGGCTGTTGCCTCTGTGCCGGCTCTGGGAGATTCCCAGTGCATATGAGCCCGTGAAAGGCTTTGAAGTCCTACAATAAAGAAACCTGGTCAATTTTGTTAAAGCTGGCAATTTCCTAGCTTGTGTGACCATTCATCTCTTTATTTTTAAAATACCTATTCATATCCGGAGGGCTTAGTGGTTAGGAAACATTATTATACACCAGCCTTAAGGTATTGGTAAGAACATTTCCAAACCCCTTTCATCTGTCACCTCATCTCTATATTATGTGATTAAAGCTAAATTTTTATATCTTTTGCCAATAGTTTTTTTTTTCTAGAAAATGAAAAAGAAAGTTTACTGCACATTAGCTTGGGATTTTAAAAATTGTTATGCTTTCAGTTTGTTGTGTTTCCTTCCTCCCTTTCCTATTCCTTCTTGCTTACTCTCTTATGAGGTTGTTTCTACCACTAAACACTCTAAATTCTTCTGTGCTGTTGAATATTTTTGAATGTTCCTTGGACAATCTTCCTGACTTTGGGAAAAATATATATGCAGAGTGGAGGAAAAGTAGGTTTGCAATTGTTCACATGGAAAAAACACAATAATTAATAAATAATAATCCTATATAATAAAAGGCTAATATGCAAATCAACCAAATGGCCGAAAGGTCGCTATGATGCACACTGACCACCAGGGGGCAGATGCTCAATGCAGGAGCTGCCCCCTGGTGGTCAGTGTGCTCCCACAGGGGGAGCACTGCTCAGCCAGAAGCCTAGCTCACAGTTGGTGAGAACAGCGGCGGTGGTGGGAGCCTCTCCCGCCTCTGAGGCAGTGCTAAGGACCCCTTGCGGGGTGTCCGACTGCCGGCTTAGGCCCGCTCTCCCTAAGCCAGCAGTTGGACATCCCCCGAGGGGTCCTGGACTGCAAGAGGCACAGGCCAGGCTGAGAGAACCCTCCTCCCCCAGTGCACGAATGTCGTGCACCGGGCCTCTAGTACACTAATAAACTGCATTTTGCATACTCACAACTGTAAACCTACTTTTGCCCCACCCTGTACTTAACTACAGATATTTCTTTTATGTGGCTTAAACTGTAGTACCTAGGGGAGAAACCAGGAAGCCTGGTATAATTAAAATCATTATATTTATTAGTAGTTCTGAGAAGAGATTAAGAGAAATGTTTTTGAATTATATTTGGCTTTAAAATTTTCATGTTATTTTACTTGCTAAATGGGCAAAACTAAGTTGTAATAAATAAGAAAATGTTTTATTTCCTAGAAACACTTTTATAAACTATGTGACCCATCAGTGATGTACTTCCAGGTTTTAAGTATATAAGAGAAAAGAGTTTGGCCCTAGCCGGTTTAGCTCAGTGGATGACCCTTGGCTTGCGGACCTAAGGGTCCAGGTTCAGTTCTGGTCAAGGGAACATACCTCAGTTGCAGGCTCCTCCCCAGCCCCGGGCCTTGGTTGGGGTGCATGCAGGAGGCAACCAATCAATGCGTTCCTCTCACATCACTATTTCTGTCTTCCCTCTCTCTTCCACTTTCTCTAAAATCAGTGGGAAAATATCCTCGGGTGAGGATTAAAAAAAAAGAGTTTATATGTTTGCAGCTGTGTACACAAAGGTATATTTAGATCATTTCTACATATACCAAAAGTATATCTCTACTGTTATTAAGTGAGAGAGATGAGTATAGGTTTTCAGCATAAAACACAGTTTAGCTGGCCTCTACTTACACTAAGCACCACTGTGATATGAACATCTGGATTAAGTTATACAAATGGGGCCCTGGAGTTAGGAAAAGGAATAAATTCAGAGAAACAGATCTTTTTATTTTTCATACTGTAGGTAAGATCAAGAAGGACGCAGTGACTGTGTGAACAATCAAATGGTTGGTGTCCCACATTTTCCTGTGGACAGGCTAGAGACCAGGGCATGGTATTTTGGCTCAGCTCAGAAGAGGTGACACACTCCTTTTTTTTTTTTTTAAGGAGACTGATTCATAGCATAAATGACTAAAAGGTGATTAAAGTTAACTCTTTCATAGGGAGCAGTGTTAAAATGAGAGTTAGTTAAGCTTATTAGCTCACTGTGTGCATAGAAACTAAATGAAATGCCATCTACAGAACTGGTGCTTGTCCTGTAGGTCAGTTCTCTGCTAAGGGCCTAGTTAGTACTTCAGGAGCTAACTCCCTTTAATAGTGTTGATCTCATGCCAAATTTCTTATGGCAATTGTAATAGAGCTGCAGCGTCAATGTAATTATCTTTACTAAAGAAAAGATTTTTTTGATACAAAGCATAATCTGTTCAATTTTATATTAGCACCACATTTGATGAATCTGGGCTCCCTGTAGACTAATGTGCTCAGAATTTTCCTATTTATATCACTAATGGCTCACCTTATAATGGCAGGTGCTCCTCACCAGCAGTCTGATGAATACTAAAGTAGCACTATAAGAAGAAAGCATTATGAAGGAAACACTTTATCAATACTTTGAAGCTTAGAGAGACAGAAGAGGGTTTCATGGAAGGGCTGAGGTGAAGAATGAAATGAGTTTTATTTTTAAAAGTTTTTTTTTGTTAATCCTCACCCAGGGATAATTTTTTCCATTTATTTTTAGAGAGAGTTGAAGGAAGTGGGGGAGGGGGAGAGAGAGAGAGAGAGAGAGAGAGAGAGAGAGAGAGAGAGAGAGAGAGAGAGAAGAGAGAGAGAGAGAGAAACATTGAATTGAGAGATATATTGATTGGTTGCCTCCTGAATGCACCCCAAGTGGGGCCGGGGATCGAACCTGCAATCCAGGTACATGCTGTTGATTGAGGATCAAACCTGAAACCCTTCGGTGCTGGGGCCAATGTTCTAACACAGTGGTCGGCAAACTCATTAGTCAACAGAGCCAAATACCAACAGTACAACGATTGAAATTTCTTTTGAGAGCCGAAAACCGACTTCTGCGCATGGGCCACGAAGTTTCAATCGCACTGTACGTGCGCGCCCACACGTGGTATTTTGTGGAAGAGCCACACTCAAGGGACCAAAGAGCCGCATGTGGCTCGTGAGCCGCAGTTTGCCGACCACTGCTCTAAACAATGAGCAGCACCGGTCAGGGCTAAAATGAGCTTTACAGAAACAAGATAACTTTTCTTTTTAGATGATTGAGGCATTCAGTGATTTACTGTAGAGAAAAAGCAAAGGAACAGGCATGCAAAGAGGTCCCCATGTGTTCCAGGAACTGCCTGAAGTTTGGAAAAGCACGAGATTTTGGGGAAGAGACATCTAGTGTTCGGAGGTGGCAGTGAAAAAAGCAAGTGGCCCACTCACTCCAGTCCCGTTGCTGCCAGAGCTGTGGGAGAGGAAGGACCTCCTGACAAGAGAGCTCTGTCTGAGAGCAGCCCCTTAAGACAGAGCGCAGGGTGTTACTTAACTTAGCCCAGCGGTGCTCATCGTTGTGCACCCTGGAATCATCTGGGGGAACTGAACCTACTGAGGTCTGGGTCTCATACCCAGAAATTTTGGTGTGGGGTGAGGCTTGGGAACTGGGAGTTTTAAGAAGCTCCCAGGTGATTCTGAAATGCAGCCAAGACTGAGAAGCAGTGATTTAAGGCAAGAGGAAGGAAGGATTATTCAGTGAAGATGTTGAAAATATAGATTTTTTGATGTTGTGCCATGAGTTCTTCAAGTGCACAGTGGAAGGCTTTCTTGAGTTGGGGAGGGTGGGAGGTCAGATTAGGGCTGCACTCAGATCCCATGGGGACAAGAACCCAGATCACGACAGTGGCCTGGGACTTGGGCTTCTTGCGATGAATGATGCCCACAGGGTAAGAGAACGCTATGGGGAGGTTTTGCTGGAAGGACTAGTCACTGTGTGCCACAGGTCCTGTGTGTACTGTTGTGATGGACTAGCCATGAACACAGATGGCTAATCTCTCATGTAAGTTTGTCATGTGCCTAGAATAAGGTCCCTAAGGCAAATACTACACCCAAAAGGAATATGCTGGGCATGCTGCTCTGTTTCAAAGCCAGGTTGCTTAGATACAGCTTTTTATAAAATACTGCCTTTGTTTCATTTAGAAGGAAAGATTGAGGCTCACATAAACTCAAATGACCACTTGGAGACCCTGAACTTCTGAAATATTTGACAGTCCGTGTTTTAAAAAATACCTTGTCCTTGTAAATTAATATCCTATCACTTCAAGTATTCTTTCCATAAGCTAATGGAAATGAGAAAACTAGACTAGATGGCTCCTTCTAATGCTTATGGTCTCTGATTCTGTGTCTTATTCTTCTGTACAAGAAAATTTTGTTGCAAATATAGATGAAACATCATCATACACAATTGGAGAACAAGATGGCTTAGTCCAGTGGTTGGCAAACTGCGGCTCGCGAGCCACATGCGGCTCTTTAGCCCCTTGAGTGTGGCTCTTCCATAAAATACCATGGCCTGGGCGAGTCTATTTTGAAGAAGTGGCGTTAGAAGAAGTGTAAGTTTAAAAAATTTGGCTCTCAAAAGAAATTTCAATCGTTGTCCTGTTGATATTTGGCTCTGTTGACTAATGAGTTTGCCGACTACTGGCTTAGTCTAATTTCTCCCTGCTCTCCCCTGCTAAGTACAACTAAAAACCCTGGATATAATATAACAGAAGGAGGACTTTGAAGGATATAAAGAGGAAAGTAACTGGCTAGGGTCTTAGGAATGGCATAGCAGTGAGTTCCCTGAAAAAATTTTTAAGTCTCCCATGTGTTCTGGACTGGGCACTATAGAAACCTACAACCTGGAACCATAAACAGACACAGACCAAAAAAAAGCCCCAAGAAAAGTCTACTGTCTAGCCAAAGGACTGGAAAATGGATAACCAAGCTGGATACAAATCTTTGGCAATACCTGCCCGACTCCAGCCAATCACCATAGATACCCTTCCCTCTGACATCAGCACAGACCAACTGAGGAGTCTGGTATCTTGCCCCTTACCTGGTGGCAACCAGCCTGGGGTGGTGCTTTCCTACCTGGCAGAGATGGCTTCAACAGAGACCAAAGAGGGAATCTAGTCTCCTAACCCCAACCTTATGGCAGCAGGTGGCCTGGGATGCACCTTACACCCCCCACAGACAGTGTCACTGAAGACTGAGACTTCTCCAGATTAGCAAAAACTCAAGGAAGTTGTCACTAGTAGACCTGCCCTATAGGAAATGCTAAAGGGAGTCATCCTGGCTGAAATGAAAGGATACTAGACAGTACGTTGAAGCCATATAAAGAAATGAAGAATGGTAAAGGTAGCTACATTGGTAAATATAAAAGCCAGTAGTGTTGCAGTGTGGGTTTGTATTTATATATGATATAAAAGGGAAATACATAAAACAATAATTACTGTATTTTCCGGCGTATAAGACGACTTTTTAACCCAGGAAAATCTTATACGCCCAGTCGTCTTATACGCCGGAAAATACGGTATGTATCTGTTAATGAGCACATGTATAAATATGCAATTTGTGATAATATATAAGGGGGCAGTGGGGCTGTAAAGGAGCAGAGTTTTTGTGTATTATTGAAACTAAATTGGTATTAATTCAAATTTGATTGTTAAAAAGTTATGATGTTAACTGTAACCCCTGAGTAACCACTAAGGAAAAAAAACTAAAACATACAGAAAAAATGAGAAGGTAAGAAAAATGGTACACTAGAAAAAAATAAATCACAAAGAATACAGTGATGGAGGAATTGAGAAACAAAACAGGTATAAGAAATAGAAAATAAATAGCAAAATGGCAGAAGTAAATCGTTCCTTAATAGTAATTATTTTAAATGGATTAAAATCTCCAGTTAAAAGGCAAAAACAGAACGGATTAATAAATATCCAACTATATGCTGTCTGCTCACTTTAGATCCAATGATACAAATAGATTGAAAGTAAAGGATTGTAAAGAGATATTCTATATACATAGTAACCAAAAGAAAGCTGGGGGTTTATACTAATATCAGACAAAATAGACTTTATGACAAAAATTGTTATAAAAGACACAGGACATTATGTATTGATAAAATGGTCAATCCATTAAGAAGATAAACATAAACTTATACACACCTAACAACATAGTCTGAAAATATATGAAGCAATTCCTAATGGAATTGAAGGGAGTAATAGACAGTTCTACAGTAATAGAGACTTCAATAGCTCATTTTCAATAATGGCTAGAACAACTAGACAGAAGATCAATAAGGAAATAGAGGACTTGAACAAAACTATAAGTCAACTAGACCTAATAGATATCTATAGAACACTCCACCCAAGAACAGCAGAATATACATTTTTCTAAAGTGCACATGAAATATTCTTGAGGATAGTCCATATGTTAGGCCACAAAACAAGTCTCAATAAATTTAAAAAGATTGAAATCATACAATTATCTAGTCTGACCGCAATGAAATAAAATCAGAAATCAATAGCAGAAGTAAAATCAGAAGATTCACTGATATGTGGCAATTAAACATCATATTAAAAAGCAATGGGTCAAAGAAAAAATTAAAAGTGAAATAGAAAATACCTTGAGAAGAATGAAAACAAAACATAACAAAACATATGGAATGCAGTGATAGCAGTACTCAGGAAAATTTATAGCTGTAAACATTAAGTAAGAACAGATCTAGTACCTTGAAGGCATTATGCTAAGTTAAAAAAGCCAGTCAGAGAAAGATATATACTGTATGAATTATATTATTTTTAATTTTTTTCTCTTTGTATGACTTCTTTTATATGTGGAATCTAAAAAACAAAAAAACAAAAAATTAAACTCATGAAAAACAATCACATTGTGGTTAAACTGAGGCAGGGGGCAGAGAGTAGAGGAATTGGATGAAGGTGGTCAAAATGTATAAACTCCCAGTAATAAGTACTGGGTATATAATGTACAGCATGATGACTGTAGGTAATACTGCTATATGATATGTTTGAAAGTTGCTAGAAGAGTAGATTCTTCCTAAAATTCTCATCAAAAGGAAAAATATTTTATTGTAACTACTAGTGTATTAGTAGATTGGATATTAACTAAACATTGTGATGATCATTTGCAATATATGTATGTCAAGTCATTATGCAATACACCTTGTGCTTATACAAAACTATATGTCAGTTATCCTATATAATAAAAACATAATATTCTAAGTGTCCGGTTGTCCGGTCAGCCGTTCAACCAATCAAAGCGCAATATGCTAATGATATGCTAAGGCCACTCAACTGCTTGCTGTGACATGCACTGACCACCAGAGGAGCAGACAGTCAACCAGTCGACCAGTCGCTATGACATGCACTGACCACCAGGGGGCAGACTCTCCAACTGGTAGGTTAGCCTGCTGCTGGGGTCTGGCCAATCAGGACTGAGTGAGATAGGCCGGACATGACCTGGAGCCCTCCTATGGTCCCTCCCAGGCTGGCCAACCCCCACATTCCACCCCGGCCCCACGCAGGAGCTGCCCCCTAGTGGTCAGTGTGCTCCCACAGGGGGAGTGCTGCTTAGCCAGAAGCCAGGCTCATGGCTGGTGAGCGCAGTGGCAGTGGCGGGAGCCTCTCCTGCCTTGGCTGCAGGTGGACAGTAAGGAGTGAGGGGTCCTGGACTTCATGAGCCCTGGACTGTGAGAGGGATGTCTGACTGCCGGCCAGGGATCGGGCCTAAGCTGTCAGGTTGACATTCCCCAAGGGGTCCTGGACTGCGAGAGAGTGCAGGCTGGGCTGAGGGACCCTCCCCCAGTGCATGATTTTCATGCACTGGGCCTCTAGTATCTTAATAAAACTGGAAAAAAAGAAGAGAACAAAGTCAATAAGCTAACTTTGCATTGTAAGAATTAGCAAAAGAAGAGCCTGCTAAATCCAAAGCTAGGTGAAAGAAGGAAATAAAGAGTAGAGTAGAGATGAATGAAATAGAGAATAGAAAAACAATGGAGAAATAAATTATTGAAACCAAAAGTTTCTTTTTTTTTAAAGATCAATAAAATTGACAAACCTTTTGTTAGACTGATCAAGAATGAATTTAAGCTTGTGTTGTCCTCTGGTCAAAATACAAGGCTATATTTTAAATTAAAATCAGGTTTTGATAAATTTATCTCTCACTGTGGATAACATTGTTTTGAATTTATCGAAGTTGAATACTCCAGTAAACTGGTTCCGTTTTAAGGTATTTTTTTCCTGTACTGACTTTGATGGTACATTTTGCTATATGTTCGCTAGTTGTAGAATTGCTTCATAGATTACTCAAAGAGCTAATCATAGCTTCAGGTTGGTGTAGCATGAAGAAACAGTTGTGGTTTAGACCAACATCTGTTGATTAAATCTCCAGAGTTCTGCAAGTCCTCTTACAAGGATTTATTAAAGGAATTTGAAAACTACTATTCTCAAACAGTTGGCACTGAATGAGAAATTCAAAAGGCAAAGGAAATGGCTGTAATGATAAGTTCAAGGAGAAGCGAGAGTGAGAAATAGTGATGAAATACTGGCATTGGAATAGAGGAGAATAGATTAAGTATAAACCTCTCTTTTTTTTAAAGGAGCACTTAAAGTTTGCCAACTATCAACAAATGCCATTAGAATTTATCCCAAGAACTAGTTCAAAAGAAATGAAGAATTCTATGATGACATTTCTTTTAGTAGTATTGATAAAAATAAAAAACAATACAACATAAATGTCTAAGAAGGAGGATCTGGTTAAGGCTCTATACCCACCTAATAGAATATTAGACATCCATTAAAATGATTACATGGAAGGTATTAGAAAAGAGGGGTAACAGCCACCTGCAGAAATGTTTCTTGATTTTACTGCATAAATGTGCATAGTAAACCTTGACACTAAGGTTTTCTGCTCTCTGAGGGTGATCCATGGAACATAGTGATTGGCCCTTTTGCTGTGGTCAGATTTTTACTCACTTTTTCAGTGATATTGGCCAGTGTTCCCTTCCCAGTGGGTCTTTGAGGTTCTTGACTCCTCAGTGAATTTCCATTAACTTAAAAAAAAAATCCTCACCTGAGGACATGCTTATTGATTTTAGAGAAAAGGGAAGGGAGAAAGAGACATAGAGACAAACACACACAGAGAGAAAGGAACGTCTATCAGTTGCCTTCCATATGTAACCTGACTGGGGATCAAACCTGCAACCTAGATATGTGCCCTGACTGGGAATCAAACCCGCAGTCTTTCTGTATATGGGATAATGATCCAAACAACCGAGAGCCACCAACCAGGGCTCCACTAACTTTTACTTAGCAGTTTAAAGGGGTCACTTAAGTAATTCATTTACAATTTAGCTATCTTTATATAAGTACATTCTCTAGTTTCAGAAGATTCTATATGAGTAGTATGTGTGTGAATTGAGGTATCCTTGAAGGTCTCCAGTTGTTTTAGTCCTAAATGTCAATGTCTACTCTTAAGCATTTGGAGGTAGACTACTAAGTAATTGGTAGATGTTTAAATAGATGGGGAAATTAGGCAGTTTTTCTTTTAAAGATATCCTTTTAAAAGCTATCTGATATGACAATTAGACTAAAAATAGTCATTCACAGCTGTATCAGAATAAAATGACCGTGGGGAGGTACTTTTAGAGACCATGGTTCCAGAACTTGTGATAAGACATATAATGATGCATAATCATATAGTTGGGATGGTTCCAGCAATTGTGAGGTTCAAATAAACAGCTTACTGAAATATATCAACTAGTAGTGTTTTTAATCTATGTTCTCTAGATAGTAAAATCTTACTGTCTTTTCTCTTAAATGGTAATTTTGCTGTGTATAGAATTATAGTTTGAAGGTATTTTCCCTCAGCAGTTTGAATGTATTAACCTCCTTCTCTTCTGGCATTTATTGTTGCTGCCATTGAGAATTCTACTGTCAATCTATTTTTGGTTTCTTTGGAGTTTCTTTTCTCTAGGGTGGCTTTTAAAACTTTATCATTATTTTTGATGTTCTGTTTCAATTTCACTGTGATATGTCTAAGGCATAGATTTGAACTTATTTATTCCAAGATGACACTTGATGTGCATTTTTCCATCTGGAAAAGCATGTCTTTAATTTTAGAACATTCTTACTAGTAATAATATCTCTGCGGGTTTTGATTCTCTATTTATTTCTTCTATTTTCTTCTCAAACTCCAATTAGCTATGTTTCTATGCCTGTTAACACATCTTTTATTTCCAGAAATGGCTTTTTTATCTTTCTATGTTGTGATCTCTCTAGGCTGGCTCTGGATGAAATTTCTGTCTCCTAAATTAATAACTCTTTTTATATAACTGTGTATGATTCTAGGTTTTATAATCTATTTAAAATATTAATCTGTTCTTCTTACACTTTTCCCAATTTCTGTTACATACTTATCTCTTTTTTAGAATGTGTTCTCTAATTTTAATTTTGGAAGGATTCTAAACATAATTTTGTAAAGGTTATTTTAAATGCGTTCTATTTTCTTTTTGCCAGGAGTAAATTCATCTTTTTTTGTGGGCTGTTTTAGCGTTTTTTTTTTCTTCTTCATGCTTTTTGGAAATTTGTTTAGCAGTCTTTTTTTTTTTTTGCTTTGTCAATCCTCACTGGAGGATATTCTTCCATTGATATCTTTAGAGAAAATGGAAAGGAGGGAGAGAGAGAAAAACATCAATATGAGAGAGACACATAGATTGGTTGCCTCCCATGTGCGCCCCAACTGGGGCCAGGGGTCAAACCTGCAACCCAGTACATGCCCTGACTGGAAATCGAACCGGCGACCCTTCACTCTAACTGCTGGGCAACACCAGCTAGGGCTACCAGTCTTCTTTTGAATTGGAGTTTACATTTCATTCTCAGTTCTCTGAGTGCCTGTCTTTCCAGCAGTTCAGTGGAGTCTCTACCAACTACACCCCACACCCCTGCTCCAGTCTAGCCCAGTTCTTACACCTGAAGTTCAGCACTTCCATCTGGTTCTGATGTCAGGATCGTGCAGATGGCATCAGATGGTGGCTTGGCCCAAGACCAGCCTGCAATATTATATCTGCTTCCTCTTCCTTTCCTTAAGAGGATAGCCCTGAGCGCCTTCACAGACTCTATCTTGTTTTTTTTCCCATCTTGGTTTTGCAGCTTACAGGTAGTGAAACACACTTGAACCTCTGGATTCGCCTCATGTGGGCATTTAAATCCCTGTTATTCTGCTGTGTACCAGCTCCCAGCTGCCTCTACCTGCTTCTGAACTGTCAGCCTGGCCTACACTTTGTGATTTGGTCCCTCAGGGATCTTTATCTTGCTTCTGAGCTGTGTCTAAGCATTTTGAATTTTAACACTTTGGTGCCTACGCGCACATCTGTCATTGCATATCATTTTATGGAAGAGGAAGTTGAGGTTCAGAAAGCAGAAGTGAGATACTTGGAACCTTACAGCTAGTAAGTGACAGAGTCAGCTCTGGAGAAAGGAGAGCTGGGAAAGGTGTCTGTGGAAGTGCTAGGAATTTGATGATAAGCATTTAGAGAGAAAGAAAAATAATTTATTGTGTGTCACAAAAATTAACTATAGATCTGCTAAGCAAAAGTGAATAGGAATTACTAGTCTCTGTGCCCATCAGTAATTTTCTAAATATGAAGTATTCCCTTACATTAAGCTAAAATTCTTATTACAAAGTGCCTTCCCAGTGCAGACTTATATTAATCTTGATCAAAATAGCTTTCACATTTTGGTCAGTGCGTCACATTTGGTGTAGCGAAAGGCCAAGTGTAACCCTTATCCTGCCTTCTAAAGGGGAACAAGGTTACAATTGGCTTTTTGCTACACCAAATGTGACGTACCGACCAAACTGTGGAAGCTATTTTGGCAAAAAAAGACAGAACTTCAGCATCATAAATAATTATTTTTAAAGTTGATTTTAGAAGTACACAAGCCATAGAGGCATTGTGATTCTTATTTATTTTATTAATTTACAAAGCACTTCAAGTATAGTGCATATGCATCACTTTTCCAAGTGCTTTACACATATTAACTCATTTAATGCTAGCAACCATGTGCAATAGGTTCTGTTGCTATCCGCATTTTGAAGAGAAGCAAACCAAGGCACAGAGAACTTTAGGAATTTGCCCAAGGTCACTCACAGAAAGTACGTTAAAGCTGCAATTCTGACCCTGGCTATCTAGCCCCAGAGTGCCAGCTCCTCCTACTATGCTGTGCTGTACAACCACATCTCAGAATTATTTTCTTAACCTCTCTCTTTGTAACAACTGAGTTGACATGTTATCTTGGTCAGGAATATATTTTATGTTATGAACCTCTGCTAGCTTGTTTTCTTTCTTGGGCTCCCCCCTCCTTATTGTTCGTGTTCATGATATTGTGTAAAAGTTACTTTGCTAACATAATTCCTTTGGAAGGTGCCATATGTTCATGCAATAATTCATCGGGTGTTAATGGAATGTACTTACCATAGGGCCACACTTCGCTGAGAGCTGCAGGAGCACGAAGGTTGTGATATACTCTATCCTGTAGCTCCTTCAGCCTTTCTTACTTGCATGCCTAATGCCATCCACTCTTAGTTTCTCATAGTGTGCATGTATAACTGTGCCATTTTCTGTGTGTCTCAATTAAACTCATCTCCTCATGCTTTATTGTCAAGGGTTGTAAGCAATAGCTGGATACCATGTTTGCTATAACTAACAAGCTAGCCCAGTTTCCCCCCTGGGGGTCAGTGATGGCTGGTTTCTAGGTTCCTGAACTAATGGAATCCTTATTTATCTTCTCTGATACCCCAACCACTCTGTGACAGAAACTAAGAAGCACTCCTAAATATCAGGGCAGGAGTGATTACAGAAATGGGGCAGGATGGGATGGCACTCAAATGTGCTATGGTGTTAATGAGAAAGGACAGCGGAGGTCAACCAGAGGTCGAGCCCAATGAGGCAGTCAGAGTAATTAAGAACATGGGCTCAGTATTCAAATCCTCTTTCTGCCTCTTACTGGCTGTGTGTCTTTGGGCAAGTTACTTAGCCTCTCTGTGTCTCAATATCATCATCTGTAAAATGGGGATAATGATAGTGTCTACTCTCATAGGGTTCTTGTGATGCTTAAATGAGTTAGTATCCCTAAAGCAGCTAGAACAGTGCCTAGCATATTGTCAGCCCACAATGATAATTGGCTGTTAATAATTATTATCATTCCAGGCCCAGAAAAACAGAGGCAGGGACTAGTTAGCAAACACAGAAGAACAGATTCAGTATAGCCAGAAGTTAGTGGTCATAAGTCCACTAACTTCTTAGTGGGATCACATTCTTTCCCACTTCTGTGACCTTTCACAGGCTGTCCCTCTGCCTATATCAGGGGTCAGCAAACTACACTCTGTAGACCAAATCCACATCACCACCTGTTTCTGAAAATAATGGAAATGAGATGAATCAATGGAAAGACAAATCAGTCTCGCCATTAGCCTTTTAACCCACTATCTCCTGACTCAAGGACTATAATCGATGCCCATGTCTGTAGTTTGTGGTTTTGCCTTGAGGAACTCTTATCTGATCAAGATGCCCTGTCTTTCAGACTCCACAAACAAAACCTTGAGCAAATACCCTTTATCTGACTGGCAGCTTCACAAACTTGCTGTGGGTGGTCCTTCCCAACTCTGTTTCTCAAGCACTATTAGAAGAAACCAGTCTAAGGCCTCACCTTCAAGGTGAGAAAGAGGGAAATAAGGCTGTCAGTGGAAACAGGATAAAGGATTTTTTCCTTCAGACTCCCTCCTGAAGACCCTGCTCTGCTCAGCAGGGTATCACCTAATGGTGTGCTGGTAAATCTCTCTGAAACCCCCCCCCCACAAAAAAACAAAAAGCCCCAATTTATAGCCTTGGCTGATGTCTGTGCTGTAAATCCTCCCATTGTGGCTGATTGCGGGTGGAGTTGGGAATAGATGTGCATCATCACTGGCTCATTGGTACCAGTGTGCTCTATGTTTTTTTTTTTTGCTTGTTTATTTGTTTTCTTGTCGTCTAGGGCACTGTTTCAGCCCAACCCCAGCATGTGCTGTTAGAAATGGGCCATATTTTTGAAGTCATTAGAGATGATCTTCCCTCTTGTTTACATTTAACTTGTACCACTAGGTGGCACTTTAAGGACACTACAGGAAATTGGCTCTACTGGATTTATTTTTTTACTTTTTATTGAAGTATAATTTGCATATTGAAAAGTACACATTGAACGTGCAACTCAATAAATTTTCACAAGCAGAACACACGTGTGTAATCAACACTGAAATCAAGAAACATTACTAGCACCCCAGAAAGTTCCTCTTATTCTATTTTCGTTTCTATCCCTTATTCTTAGGGTTACCACTATTCTGACTTCTAACAGCATAGATTAGTTTTACTTGTTTTCTACCTTACGTAAGTGGAATCATGAAGTATATACTCTTATGTCTGTTTTTTTTTCTGAAATGCTGTTTGTGTGATTCATCTATATTGTGTGTAATTGTAGATCACTGCTGTATAGTATTCCATTGTGTGCAAATATATCACTGTTTTCTACTTTTGGTGGACATTTGAGTAGTTTTCACATTTTGGCAATTATAAACAATGCTTCTATGAATATTCATGTACAAGTTTTCATCTCTCTTGGATATACACCTAGGAGTATAAATTCTGACTCATAGGGTAAGCATCTATTCAGCTTTAGTGGATACTGCCAGAGAGTTTTTTAAAAAACATTTAATCACCTTTTTTATTTTTTGTTTGTTTTTGTTAATCCTCACCCGAGGATATTTTTCTGTTGATTTTTGGAGAGAATGGAAGAGAGAGGGAAAGACGAGAGAAACATCGATGTGAGAGAAACACATCGATTGGTTGCCTCCTGCAGGAGCCCTGATCAGAGTCCAAGCCGGGGAGGAACCTGCAACCAAGGTACATGCTCTTGACCGGAATAGAACCTGGGGCCTTTTGGTCTGCAGGCCGATGCTCTATCCACTGAGCCAAACCAGCTAGGGCCTGCCAGACAGTTTTATAAAGTGTTTGTAGTGGTTTATACTTCATCAACAGTGTTCTCATTTCAGTTCCACATCCTCATCAATACTGAATTTATTTTATGTTAGCTGGGTTCTAACTCTCACATAATTTTATAGGTCCCTCTCTAACCATCTATTTCCAATTGGATTTTTAAAAAGCCACCTTCTTCTGATGGAAATAGCTTATGCAGGAAGGGCTGTGTCAACCCAAAAGGGAACATCTATCATAGTCTAAATATGAGCTATCAGTGGTTAGAAAATATATTATTCAAACATTTCTTCACTAATATAGAGCAATGAAACCTGGAAGGGGGTTCAAAATTATAAGTGTGGTAAAATATTGGGTGAGGCTAGGACTTTGAAGCACTTTGAAATTTTTATATACTTTAGGTATTGTTGCAAGGCCTATATATGTCTAGCATCTGGGGTCAGAAAAAAGGATTTCTAAAGGCCTCATAACCAGATGCCTTTGATTGTGATGGTGGTGAGTGCCAGTTTTAGCAAGGGTCTGCTTGGTGTGGTAAGAGGCATGCAGATGGCATCTTTCTTCAGCCTTATCCAATAGGGAACATGAGTCTCAAGAGAATCCTACCACAGATCACCATTTCTGTGAGGTCCATGTTGTTGGCTCTGCAAGTGGTATTATAATATGGCTTTGAGTACGTGATGAGTAGAGGTTCTCTGTTCTATTACTAGAAATTGGAACTGGAAGAACAAAACCCTAGTCACGGTCAAACTATTTGTCTTTTAGACCAAAATATAGTGCCCATAGTTCTATAGTTCTAACAGTAAGTCTGTTTCATGGATGTTGTCCATAATAAGTGGTTCCAGGAATCCCCAAGGACTTATAATGTGTCATTGCTGTATCCAGGGATTAGTTGCCTGTTATAGTTACTGATTATTTATGTCCATCAGAATTGTCCCTGAGCTCCTCTGTCACTGTTGCCCTGGTTGTCTCCAGTATTGGACTGGCCAGTCGTAGGGGCCACCAGAGACATTCAGTGAAAACTGCCTGAGATGTTGGTGCTGAAGCAGCCAGGATGAAATCTGAAAGGGCTTTTATTTTTGAAAATTTCTTCCTCTTATACTGATAGTAGTAATATCCAGTACCACAAATTTGGATTGTGGATAACCTGCTATAGTAGATCTGCTTATAATCTAAATTGGAGTCAGCATTTTCTCAGTTTAGGTTTTAATCTTTTGGCAAGAGGGGAAAAGTCCCTTATGTTGAATTGGCTGCTACTTTCAGTAGCAGATCCTATGTCTGGGAAACCAATTGTACTTGTGTTTTTTTTGCACCAAAGGCATATCCTAGCTTTATTAAAGGGCCTGCGACACAGAGTCAATATAAAAACACCAAAAGTCCCATCAGTTTAATAATAAAAAAAACACCCAAAATGGAATACAAGGGGCAGGGAGGAGGCCCCTAAGTGAAGGGCACAGGGAGCCCTGCTTATGGCACCCGGCCTGGCTGCAGGGCCGCTTGGTATTACCCTTGCTATGAGGTCAGAGGGCAGCGATTGTCCTGTGGGAGCCACTGTTCACCTCGGTTGAGGACCCTTACTTCTTCTGGGGTGTGCTCAGCTTCTGCATGCCCCAGATCTTGTCCAGCATGCCAGAGATGAAGGGCCTTAGTGGGTTTGTAGCAGTCAACCAGCAGATCCCAGCATCTCCTTGACCCTGAGCTGCCCCCAGGCATCCCCGCCGCCGCCGCCGCCCTCACCACGTAGTCCTGCGGAGTCGAGCCCACCAGCTAACCCCAGCCCATGGCCCGCAGCCAGCCAGGTGGGCGTCAGGAAATGGAGATCCCTGAGCTGGAGATTGATGTGGATGAACTCCTGGACATGGAGAGTGATGATACCAATTGTACTTTTACTTCTGACTATGATAGTAGCTGCCATTATTGAACAGATACTATATAATTGTGCTTCGCACTGCAGGACATATCTTTCACTTAATCTTCATAATGGTAGGAGTTTAGGTGGATTATACCCTTTCTCAGACAATGAAATTTTGGCTCATAGAGGTTAAGCACATGCCCAGGTTATACATCAAGCAAGTGCAAATGGGTTTGATTTCAAAGCCTGTGCCCTATAACTGCTCTGCTCCATGGTTCCAGTTACTGTGGGATGAATTTTTGACTTGTCCCCTGGAGCATGGAACAGTGTTGGGTTCATTACTAGCTCATTGCACACATTGATCAGAAGGCCTGCTATTTGCTGGTATTCAGCTTAGGCACCAGGAAAACGATAATGAAACAAGACATAGATCCTACCCTTTAGGCGCTTATACTTCAGCTCTATTTCTGTCTCTTACAGGTGACTTTGGTCATGGGTTTTGGTAGTTCTTACAGAGAATTCAGTCCTAAGGATTCCCTATTGAGACTGATTGGGGAATGATGGGTTTTGCTGTGGGCAGTGTGATGCTGGCCATTGGTGTTGCATCTTCTATGCCTGTGCTTGACCACATAGCTTTCTAGTGTGCCCTTACCTAGCAGAAATGGGGGTTAGATGAAAGTTAGAATACCAATAAGATGCTGGAGATCCCCCTAGAGCAGTGATGGCGAACCTATGACACGTGTCAGCACTGATACGCGTAGCCATTTCTGATGACATGCGGCTGCATGCCGAGGATGAAACATTTGCTGCTCCTGAGGATGAAACATTTGCGACTAGAGTCTTGGAGTTAGTTTTTTCCTCAAAGTGACACATTACCCGAGTTATGCTCAGTTTTTTGGCGAAGTTTGACACACCAAGCTCAAAAGGTTGCCCATCACTGCCCTAGAGGATGTAGCAGGACTGTCTGCTCATTTGCGTAGAATTTAGCCCCTGCCTTTGTGATTCCTGGCCTTAGGATCTGCCTGGATTCTTGGGTGATAAATGGAGTTTGAGTTTCTTTTTCTAATCGGTCAGTTGCATGAACATTTACGAATTTTTAAAAATTCATCAATTATATACACCTTAGCAATTAGTTCAGCGACTAGACTACTTATTTTTTAATGAGATACGATTTTTAGTTGCAGATTTGACTTTTAAACAAGTCTTATTGCTGAAGATTTTGCTTAGCTTCAATTATTTACTTATGGAACAGTATTGCACACACCCTCTATTCCCTCCATGGCAAATAGGCAAGAAAACAATTGAGAATCCTAGTTAGTTTTTTGCTGGAGCATTCGTGGCCCTTTCCAGACTAGGATCTTGGATACTTGGTTTTCTCATCTCTTAAATGAAGAGTTTGGACCATCACTGGCCCCAGTTGATCTGGGCTGGCTTCATAAAAATCACCCAGGGAGCTTGTTAAAATAGAAGTTTCTAATGCTCCACCCTTAGGAGATTATAATTAGGGAAGTCTGGGGTAGTATCTAAAAGTCTGTAATTTATAAAAATTTCCTAGATAATTCTCCTGTGCAGCTGTATTTGGGATCCACTGGGCTAAATGGTCTAGAACAGTGGTTGGCAAACTCATTAGTCAACAGAGCCAAATATCAACAGTACAACGATTGAAATTTCTTTTGAGAGCCAAATTTTTTAAACTTAAACTTCTTCTAACGCCACTTCTTCAAAATAGACTCGCCCAGGCCGTGGTATTTTGTGGAAGAGCCACACTCAAGGGGCCAAAGAGCCGCATGTGGCTCGCGAGCCACAGTTTGCCGACCATGGGTCTAGAACAAACGGAATTGAATTGGGAAGAAACTTCTGTGGAGTTTGAAGATTAAGGTAAAAAATGTGCCTGGAGCGGGTTCCATCTGGGCGAGCTAATGCAATTGTGATGCAGAGGTAAATTGGAGCCAGATGATGGAAGGTCTTTAATTGGCTGAGGGATTGTGTTGTGTGCCATAAGCCTTAGGGACCCATTGAGGGTCTTTGAGAAAATGTGTTTTGATGAGAAAGTGCTTTACAAAGTAGTTCCTCAGTGGTGTGCAGGGTGGATTGGACTGCGGCGGGGGGGGGGGGGGTGGCTGAAGGAAGGAAAAAGACCACTGACGTTTTTGCAGTGGCCCAGGCAGGAGGTGTGATGAGCACCTGGACTCAGATGGGCGCTATGGGACCTTTGTAAAACTGGCCTGCCTGGGTGGAACTGGATCTGAGATGTTTTGTTTTTAAGCTACTAAAAAAAAGCCATAATTTATCAGTGTTGTGTTCATATGCTTTAACTATTATAATGAATAATTTTTATTGTTTGTGTCCAGAAGGTTTTAAAAGAGCCCAGTAAATAAATTCATGCAGAATAGCTGGCAGCAGGAGCAACAGCTGCTACTGCAGAGGAGAAGGGAGGGAGGGAGGGAGGGAGAAGAGGATGGGAGGAGGGAAGGGAGCCCATTTTTGCCAGGCAGCAACCCCATCGTCACCCTGCCTCATCCTCTTGGCCAAGGCGAGAGTGGGAGGTATGTACAGCAGGGGTGCCTGGCATTGGATCTGCCAACCACTGTGGAGAATGCTCCTCTCAAAGGATTGGGTGTGGAACATGTCATTTGGCATTCAAATAAAATGGAATATTTTCCCTTTGTTCCTCTAAAACCCAGCCTATGGTCCAGTGTTTCCCAAAATGTGTTCCACGGAACATTATTCTGCTGGGTGTTAATAGAAGGTACATGAGAATAAGGAGTGGACTCCAGATAAATTTGGGAATTGCTGGGCTAAGCAAAGTCAGTAGCTTCCTTTACCTCACAGGATTTCAGAGCCGGTGATGTGCTATGTGCTTTATGAATTTCTAAGAGGGAGATAGACTGTGTGGTGTTTCTTACCGTAAGCTTATTTGTAATACTTTTTCTCTCTAGGCCAGGGGCTGGCAAACTATGAACCACATGCCAATCTATCCCACCACCTGTTTTTGTAAATAAAGTTTATTGGAGCACAGCCCCACCCATTCATGGTATTGCCTGCGCTGCTTAGCACTCAAGGGCAGGATTGCAAAATTGCAATGGAGACCTGGAGACCCAGAGATTGAGTTCCCTGGACAACTGAAAATATTTAATATCTGTCTCTTTTTTTATTTTATATTTTATTGATTTTTTACAGAGAGGAAGGGAGAGGGATAGAGAGTTAGAAACATCGATGAGAGAGAAACATCGATCAGCTGCCTCCTGCACATCCCCTACTGGGGATGTGCCCACAACCAAGGTACATGCCCTTGACCGGGAATCAAACCTGGGACCCTTGAGTCCGAAGGCCGACGCGCTATCCACTGAGCCAAACCGGTTTCGGCAATATCTGTCTCTTTATAGAAAAAGTTTGCCAGTCCCTGCTCTAGGCAATTTATGGAACTGGTGTTGGTCTAGCACTGCTTTGTGATGAATTTGCTTAATGTTCCTCAGTTAGTATGCTGCCACATTTCTTCCCTCTTGCTTTAAATTATTTTCTCTCTCAACCATTGACCCATTGTCTAAGATAAGTACCTGGATTCTTCATGTCATTGCTCTTTCACTTAGCACATTACACCAATCACCAAGGATGTATACAGTCTCCAATCTAAATAGCTCTCAAATCTGCCTATCCTCACTTCCATCAGTCTGCCTATCCTCACTTCCATCAAACTGGTTTAAAGGACCACCATCTCTTATCTTGTTTTCTTCTTTTGCCTTCTAATTGAGTTCCCTTCCTCTAGTTTGGGTTGCTTCCAATCCATTCGCCTGCATGGCCCTCAGAATAAGTTCAAATCCTGAATAGGGATGTATCAGCCAAAGTCTAGTTAGGAAAACAGAATCCATTCTAGGTATTTCACACTGGAAGAGGTTTCATTCAAGGAATGTGGTACTTTCTGAAAGTTAAGATATTGTAAGAACTGAAGGAAACAGCTGAAGATGCTCAGACTGCCTGCTTTCTCATCCTTTCCAATCCCCAACCCATTGTTATTTGTGTTTTTAGAGATGGTTAAGAGAAAATGAAGGCAATGACAGGCACAGCTACTACTTCTGTTATACTCAGAAATGTCATTAAAAAAAGGATCCAATTTATCATTTCTTTTAATATTTTCACAAGAAGGAGACTTCATTCATCTCTACAGGAAAGGGAGCCTTAGGGAAAATACTTCTCTCTGTCTGCCTGATGGTAAAAGGGAGCTGACCAATTGAAAGGCAGAGTAATTGACTGACTGCTCTGTCTCTCCTTTTCTCTCTGCCTGGCTGGTGGAGTGTGCAGTGCACCTGAGGTCCCTGTAGGGGGCTGCACACATAGGCTTGGGGCCAGAACATATGTGTTCCAAGCATTAGATTTCAGGTAGAAGGCAACAAAGGACCTTGGGCCCAATTTGTAATTCTTTAGTAGAATTCATGGGAAGCCCTTCATTTGGGGGTTTATTGGGCCCTCATTCAGCCATTACTAAAACTGACAGGAGGCTGGCCGATCTTCAAGTACGATGACATTTGTCAGAATCCCCAGGAAGGTGGGTGAGTGCCTGAATCCCCCAGACTCCTGACAGTGAAGGCTCCTACATGGCTTGCTTGGGTGTTTCCCACATGATTCAAACTCAGTAGGCCTCAAAGTGAGCTCCCCCTCACACCTGCTTTTCCTGTGGTTTCCTTCTTGGTGACTGGCCTCAGTGTTCTTGTGGTACTCCAGGCTGATATTCTGGGTATTG
The DNA here is from genome assembly GCF_027574615.1 of Eptesicus fuscus. Classification (NCBI taxonomy): domain Eukaryota; kingdom Metazoa; phylum Chordata; class Mammalia; order Chiroptera; family Vespertilionidae; genus Eptesicus; species Eptesicus fuscus. Next base: position 8,740,161 of record NC_072473.1, read on the forward strand.
GAGCATAGGAGGCCCTTTGAGCCTCCTTTCTCACCATCCCAATGTAGTGCCCCTCTGGTTGGCTGAACCTTGTTTATCATTCAGATCTCAGCTGGGATATCACCTTCACCTGAATCTTTGCTGACCCAGAAGGCTGAGTGCTTCTGGAGCTCTCACCCTTCCCGACCACCATCCTAATTCCACTGAAGCATGTTTGCCCCATCATTTCTCTGCCTTTCCCACCAGACTTCAAACTCCTTGTAAGCAAACTCCTGTGGGGCTTGCTCATCCTTTAATACCAGTGCCAGCATAGGGTCTGCCTGTAGTAGCTGTTCAATAGATATTTCTTGGCCCAGGAAATATAAAGTATAGTGGTTACAACAAGCCCAGCATTAGGACCTGAGGCCTGGGTTCAGACCCTTCTATTTGTGTGATTTTGAGTGAGTTCCTTCTCAATCCTCAATTTTTTCACTAATAATATGGGGATAATAACTATTTCCTAGGACAGTGGTCGGCAAACTGCGGCTCGCGAGCCACATGCGGCTCTTTGGCCCCTTGAGTGTGGCTCTTCCACAAAATACCACGGCCTGGGCGAGTCTATTTTGAAGAAGTGGCGTTAGAAGAAGTTTAAGTTTAAAAAATTTGGCTCTCAAAAGAAATTTCAATCGTTGTACTGTTGATATTTGGCTCTGTTGACTAATGAGTTTGCTGACCACTGTCTTAGGATGTGTGATGAAATGACATAATTCATGCAAAGCACCTAGAATAATGTGTAACACATAGTAAGTGTTCTGTGTTTTGCAGTATCTAATAATAATAAGTCATAAGAATACAGTTAGCCTTAATGGAAAGGAGAAAACTATAAGAAAAAGTTGGAACTAAAAATCGGGCATGTTGAGTACTTGTAAAATGGGCTTGGAACAGGTGGGAGCTGTTTTTGAACCAAGGTTTCTAGATAGGGTGGTGAAAATGTAGGAGCAGATGGGATTACTCTGGGAAGAATGAAGAGGGAGGGAAAAATCGGGCAGGTAACTGACGACAGAACCTTGAGAAATCTTACGTCTGAGGGATAATAAGAGAAGTCAACAGGAAAGAAAGATAATGATTTTAGTAGGAGATCACGGTTCATCAGATGCCAGGGACTGGTCTAGAGAAGACTACAAGAGGCCACTAGAATCAGCTAAATGGGAGAGCAGTTGTGTCCTGGGGTACAAGCCTTTTCAGCAGAGTCAGGAAGAAGGAAGCCACATTCAGAAGAGGCTAGGTTAGGGATGAAGGGGGAACACTAAGGCTGGCTCTTATGCTGTAATGTGTACTTGTGTAACACAGATTAGTTTGTGGGTAAATAGATGACTGATGTCAGTGTAATGTGGATGTTACTTTGGTTTGCATGAAGCCCCCCCCCCCCCCCAGCCCAGTGTTACTATTTCGCATCCCTGGCCAGTAGCAGCTGAAAACAAAGTGCTCTAGCACAGCTGAATGTAGCAGCCTGGGGCTGGGGGGATGAGGGGACATGGTACCCAGTCTCCTTGGGTCTTCTGCTTGGCTCTTTGGTGCCCGCTCTGCCTAGAAGGGCTTTGGGCAGTCTTTGCCCATCTTTGTGCATCCATTCACCGATTTTGTATCACTTAGCAGCCAAACCCCCTGTTTACTCCTTCCATCATGCTTACCCTCCCTTACCTTATTTAAGGTAAGAAGTCATAGCTACTAGAATGTTTCTTTATTAGGAATTTAATATATGTTTTAAAATTTCAGTGTTTTTAATTATGATTATTGTTTTTGTTAGTGCCTGGGTTAAAATTTTAACTTCTTTCCCAGCCCTATTTTTCCAGTAAGCTTTGTTATTTTCAGTTTGAACTTGTGAAGTGTTAGTTTTTAGCAATATAGATGTCCACTTATAGAAGACATCCTCATGATTCCTTTTCCTAAGATTCAACAATGCTGGAAGGAAGGATGGGAGGGAAGAGTAGGGTCTATGGAAGGTTTTCTCAAGGATCAGCACACTTGCCTATGCTTGGTTGCAACTTGGTCTAAATCAATTTCCTCCCTCATAGGGACTGTTCTCTTAAGTGCTCCTCATTATATATTTGGGTGGTTATGGTTTGACATTTTTGTCTTCTCTCTGATCTTTTGCTGCAGTCTGAACAGGCATCTGAGGCCGAGCTACACCCTCAGCTGAACAGAGCCCCCTCGCAAGCTGCAGAGAGTAGTCCAACAAAGAAGGTAAGGCCAGCAAAGGAGTGCCACTGGGGTGACGTTGTGAGCCCTGCCTTGGACTTTTTGTCTCTGTGAGCACATCTACCATTTTAAGGTTTTCATGTCCTGACGTTAATGTCAATGACCCAGATTTCCTAGAATTTGGATTCTTTGTGAAGATGGGGTCCTGATGACTCCTGGGCTGGACCTTGATGTCACTGACAGTTTGTACTTTCCTCTTCAACCTCCCAGCTAAATATGGCGGCTTTGCTGTTGGTAAGACTAAGAGTTGAGGTGGAGAGGGACAGATGCCTTTTGCAGAATCCCACACACTGCTAAGCCTCTAGGAGTACCTTTTGGGGGAGTGGTAGTCTTCCTGTCCTTGTCTTTGTGCTGTGGTCTCTTCTGCATCTCAGCATCTTCGCCTCAGCCTACGTGCGTACCTGAGTCCTAGGTCATTTGCTCAGTAAACACCACTCACTCATGGTGTTGTCCTTTCATTTTCTCAACCCTTTTCTGTCCTTCCCCACTTTCTCAGGCCCTTCTCTCATGAAAGAGAGTGGGCTCTGGGCTCAGGAACACAGGTAAAGCAGGGGCCTTCAAGGAATCAGGCCAACTGTCTCCTTCCAGAAGACACCGTGACTCTTGAGCTTGATTTCATGTAGCAATTGGGGGTAGGAGAATTCTGAACTTATGACTAAGACCATTACAAACTTCAAAATTATATTCCAAAAAGCCCCAAAGTGGAGCAAGAGCGAATTTTATTCAGTAGAAAAGGCTCTGTGCTGTGAGATGCACACGGCATTTAAAATAGGAAAGAAAAGAGGGTTGGTGGACCCCTGGAATCTGATTCCTGTGTCCTTCTGGGTGACAAAAAGATAATAGGCTGCAAGCATGAAGAAAAAAAGGAGGAAAGAAACAAAGGCCACTGAAATCTGATACCCATGTCCCTCTAGCTTTTACCTAGCCAAAAATCAGTCACATATCGTTGGATGCAGAGTTTCAGTAGAACACATGCCTGACCTTGGGTTGGCTTAGAGGGACATAGGACATTGGCATGATAGGGGAGCAATTAATTTTTTAACTTTTTTTTAATTTTGTTCTTAATCTGCAGGACACACCATATTCTCAGCCTCCATCAAAGCCCATCCGTAGGAAATTACGACCAGAAAATCAAGCTACAGAAAATCAAGAGCCTTCTACCACCGTTGGCGGGCCAGTGTCTGTAGCAACCATGAAACCCCATCCAACAGTCCAGAAGTAAGTAAAACAGATAAGTGAGAGCAGGATCGGAGGCTTCCTTTTAAATCTTCATGTATATGTAGATGTTTACATTTACACTCATACCATAAAAGGGTGTGATTTTATGGATGTAGTCTTACCTTATTTATTTCTGTGATGGGATTACCATTTTCCAGTCTCATTGAAAGAGGCTTCTAAGCTATAGGACATATCCTGACACAAAGGGCAAGTGAGGACAAGGCCATGGTATGTTTCCTTCCCTTCTCTCCTCCCCTTTCACTTCTTCTGACCTCTCTTCCTTGTACTGGCCCACATTTTCTCAGGAAGAAGACAGTAATAAAAATGGAAGTTTTCTCTTTGCCTGTCTTATTTCATGTTTCCCCATGGCAAATAGCTAGCTTCATGACCCTCAGGCCCAACTTTCAGTAGATGTGATGTCTTTTAAAAATTTTTAAAAATTAATTTATTATAATTATAATTGATATACAGTATTATATTTCAGGTGTACAACACAGTAATTCAACATTTAGATTTCTTACAAATTGATCACAATATGTCTATTAACAATCTGTCACTACATAGTTATTACAATGTTATTGACTCTTTTCCCTATCTGTACATTACATACCCATAATTTTTTTAAAAATATATTTTTATTGATTTCAGAGAAGAAGGGAGAGGGAGAGAGAGATAGGAACAGCAATGATGAGAGAGAATCATTGATCAGCTGCCTCCTGCACGCCCCACACTGGGGATCGAGCCCACAACTTGGGCATGTACCCTGACCGGGAATCGAATGTGACCTCCTAATTCATAGGTTGATGCTCAACCACTGAATCACCCTGGCCGGGCTATCTTTTTATCCTCATAAGGAGTTACTGTTATTGATCATCTAAGCACAGAATCGTCACCTGTAGAGCATCCAAGATATCTATCTGGCCAGCTGTAACAGACATTGGAGGGAGGGTGGGGACTTAGAGAACAATGCTCTGGACAAACTGTCTTTTTCCAGAAGGCTTTGGCTTTAAGAAAAGCTATCACTTGCCTCAGTTTCCCTTTTGTGAAATTGAGCAAGGTGTTGAGAGCAGAAACCTGCTGCTGTGTGTGACTCCAAGTGAGCCTGACTGGTCACTAACGTAAATGCTCAAGATCCATCATGAAATTGCTCTAGGGACCTTGCAGGTCTCAGCTGCAGCTGTGGATTTTTCTCCTGCTTACACTGTTATGGAGAGAAAAACAACAGGTGGTATATTTTTTTCCCTTTTAATTTTTTCAATTACAGTTTACTTTTAATATTATTTTGTATTAGTTTCAGGTATACAACATAGTGGTTAGACAACCATATACTTTACAAAGTGTTCCCCTGATATTTCCAGTACCCACCTGGCACCATATGTAGATATTACAATACTAAAAGCCCAGCACGCGAAATCGCACGGCCCCTACCACCCACACGCCTCGCTGTGCTCGCAGCCCCGCCCACCCGCATGCGCCTTGCCGCACATGCAGCCCCGTCTGCCCACGTGCGCCTCGCTGCACATGCAGCCTCTTGGTGACCGGTCTTTGGTCGTTACGACATCACGACCACTGGGTTTTTATTGTATAGATTATTGACTATATTTCCTATGCTGCCTATGACTATTTTTGTAACTAAGAAAAGCAGCAGGTTTTGTGGGTGTAACTTTCCTTTGAAGCCAAAGCCTCATTCTGTGCAGCACTCTTTCAGAGGATGGTTTTTGTTTTTGTTTTTCCAAATGGACAGTTTCCTGGTGCCATCAGTGCATAAAGGAAGTATATTTTGTCCTTAAGGGTCACTGAGAGCTTTCACCACCTTCCAGCCACCCCCAAGTCGAGGGCATGGATCTCTATCAGGGACAAAGATAGCTAACCTTTCTTCCATGTAATTCCCCAGCTTTCCACTTTAATCTCTGCTTCACATTAATGCTAGTCAGTCAGTGGTGGCTATAACATCTTCCAAAGTTGGATTGGCAGGGCAGTTGATGGAGTTCACAAAGCGATCTTTTTCATTTTCTTAATTTTTTAACAGCTTTATAGAGATATAATTCACATAGCATACAACTCACCATTTTCAGTGTACAATTCAGTAGTTTTCAGTATATTCACAAAGTTGTGCAACCATCACCATGATCTAATATTCAAACATTTTCATCACCCAAAAAAGAAATCCCATGTCCATTAGCAGTCACTTTCCATTCTCCCCTTCCCTACCCGCCTCAGGCAGCTACTAATCTGCTTTATATCTTTATAGATTTGCCGGTTCTGGGCATTTTATGTAAATGGAATCATACAACATGTGGTCTTTTGTGACTGGCTTCTTTCATTTAGCATAATGTTTTCAATGCTCATCCATGTTGTAGCATGAATCAGAACTCAATTCTTTTTTATTGCTGAATAATGTTCCATTGTAATGGATAGACTACATTTTTTTCATCCATCCATCAGTTGATGGCCATTTGGGTTGTTTCCACTTTTAAGCTATTAAAAATAATGCTGCTATACTATTTGTATATAAGTTGTTATGTGGATTTATGTTTTCAATTGTCTTGAGCATATACCTAGGAGTAGATTTTCTGAGTCTTATGGTAAGTCTATGTTTTACAGTTTGAGGAATTGCCAAACTGCTTTCCACAGTGACTGCAGCATTTTACAATCCTGCCAGTAATGTATGAGAGCTCTAATTTCTTCTCTTCCTTGCCAACACTTGTTGTTATCTGTGTTTTTATTATTATTATTATTATTATTGCCACCCTAGTGTGTGTGAAGTGATATCGAATTGTGGTTTTGATAGCATTTTCCTAATGATTAATGGGGTTGAGCATCTTTTCATGTGCTTATTGTCCATTTGTATACTGTCTTTGGGGAAATGTTTCCTCAGATTCTTTGTCCATTTTTACATTGGATTATTTATCTTTATTTTTGGGTTATAAGCTCTTTACATATTCTGGATATAGGTACCTTATCAGATAGATAATTTGCAAATATCTTCTCCTATTCTGTGGGTTGGATTTTCCCTTTCTTGATAGTATTATTTGCAGCACAAAAGTCTTAAATTTTAATGAAGTCCAATTTATTCATTTTTTTCTTTTGTCACTTGTGCTTTTGGTGTCACATCCAGGAAACCATTGCCTAACCCAAGGTCATAAAGATTTGTTCCTGTGTTTGCTTCTAAAAGTTTTGTAGTTTCATGTCTTAGATTGAAGCCTATGGTCCATTTTGAGTTCGTTGTTGTGTATAGTATGAGGAAGGGGTCCAACTTCATTCTTTTGCATATGGATATCCAGTTGGCCCAGCACCACTTGTTGAAAGGAGCTGTTTTATCTGCCTGTTCAGTGACTGTCCCTCACTATGGTACATTCTCACTGGTTAGGTAAACACATAGTGTCAGGCTGAGAGACTGGCATCCACCAGTAACACAAATAGTGCAATAAATGGCAGGGATTTAAGCTTTGGGGTCAGGGAACTTTGTACAACTGACTTTAGTTCCCAGACCAGTTTATTTTGAAGTGATAAGAAGTGACTTAGCATTAATAATTTTTAAGCCCTAAGGAAGAGAGACAGCTATACACACGATAGTTATGGTCCTGTCTCAGCCAGTGTTCTGGGAAAGAATTAAGCTCTGATGCCCTTAGACATCCATTTAAGTAAATCTCTCTTCTATTCATCTAGAGTGGTATTTACTCTGTATTCTCTTTTGGAAAATTAAGCAAAGAGTCACAAATTATTTTCTTAATTCTCTATCAGAACACTGGTTAAGAAAGGCACTCCTTTCATCTCGTGTGATCTCTTTGCGCATGCTCTTTTCTCTCGAGCTCTTCTCCCGTTTTCTCCGATCGCGTTATCTCTTTTCATTCACCTCTTATCCTGTAATGGCTTCTCTTCTCTCACACTCCTCTTATCTCACGTGATCTCTTTTTCTCTCCTGTGCCCTCCTCATTTCGCATGATACTTTACCCTTCTCATGAACTCTTCTTGTGCCCTCTTCTCTTCTTGCGTGATCTCCTCTTGTCTCCCAACACTTCTCGTGTGATCTCTTTTTACCTCTTCTCCTGAGATCTCTTCTTGCTGATCTCTTCTCTTCTTCTCATGTGATTGCTTCTTTATCACCCATCATATCATATTTTTTATTTTGATTTGCAAGTGTTCACTGTTAGTATATGGAAATTATTTTGATTTTTGTATGTTAATCTATCCTGCAAATTCCTTTTTATCCATACTGAAATCACTTATTAGTTCTAGCGGATTTTGTAGATTCCTTGGGATTTTCTACATAGACCATCATGTCATCTGCAAATAGAGACAATTTTATTTCTTTTCAAGATGTGTAACTTAATACCGTTTCTCACACTATTGTGCTGGCTAGGATTTCTAATATTATCATGAAAATAGTGATGAAAGTAGAAATCTTGTCTTGGTCCTAATCTTTAGAGGGAAAACATTCAGGTTTTCATTAAGTATGATAGCTGTAGTTTTTAAAAAATATCTTTATTGTTGAAAGTATTATATATGCCCTCTTTTCCCCCACATTGACTTCTAGCCCTCCCCTGTCCCCTGTCCCCTGCCCCAGGCCCTCACCACCTATTGTCTGTGTCCATGGGTTATGCACATATGCATACAAGGTCTTTGGTTGATCTCTTCCCACCCACTTTCCTCCCCTGCCTTCTCTCTGAGATTCCACAGTCTGTTACATGCTTCTATGTCTCTGCATCTATTTCGTTCATCAATTTCTTTTGTCCATTTTTGGATTGCCACCTTCTCCACTATCCAGTCTGGGATCTATGAAGCAAAAACAACAACAACAACAACAACAAAAACAAACAAACACAAATTCCCAAGACACACAAATCAACAACAACAATTTACTGCAATGTATTTCCCTGGGTACTGAATTCCCTAGCCTTCTCCATTCCTCTTTTTGGAGTCATCTTATGTTTGTTTTCTACATTATGTCCAGGGTTTTAACTGTATGTATTTATTGGAAGGAATAGAGAGAAGTATATTATTTCCATCTTGTCCTGAAACCAGAAATCCAATCTATATATTTTAAAAAGTAGATTTTGAAGCCCCTTCCCTGCATATATATGGATGAAAAATTAATCTTCATATTTGTTGGGGAAAGGAGTATGCATGTCTTATACAGATTAGCGGAGTGGCTGGCATAGAGAATATTCTCAGTGAATATTAATCATATCACTACAGTGGTCACAATGCATATCAATTGAGTTTCTCTGGCCTAGAACCCATCTCCCAATGATTACAAATATTTTTTAGGGGAACTTGAATTGCCATTTTGCTCTGATATTCAATATTTCTTGCTGTGGAATATAAAGTTGTAGGTTATACAGCCATGTTGATTTATTATCCCAACTGTGGACAGTTTTGAGGGAGAAACAGGGTGCTAAGAATAATTAGGGCCGGACAAGCAGTGTAAGCAGAGACTGTAATGGACAAAGTGAGACATTTGGTCACCTTATTTATACCTATTGAATGAGTTTACTATTGACTTAATTTGGGAGCACAAGTATTGAAATAATTCTGTGTATTTCTCAAGTGCTACAGATATACATGCTGGTGTATGCACATGCACATGCTCACTCACACTCAGGCATTCATGTCTCATAATAAAGGAATAAAGGAGAGTTATGAGGATTGGTTAAATTAATGTAGGATCATTGCTAAAGAGAATGTTCTATTTTTACCTTCAGACTAGTCCACAGGGGCCACCTGCAGGTTTTTTAAAATGCCATTAATGCTTACACAAAAAGGGCATTGCAGTTAATATGGTTTGTCCAGAAGAAATACTTATTAAAATATCTTGGAATAAATGGAATGCAGAGTGTTTATAAAGGCCGATTCACAGCCTTTCTTCAAGTTATAAAATAGAAATTACTTCAGGTGTCAATAATTCATCCTGACAAATTTGTTTTATTTGGGGTGTGTCTGCCTGCCTGCTTGTGAACATATGATTTTATTTTTGGAGGCCTGTGACATTAGCCCCTTGTTAATTTAGCACTTTTCATGAATCAGAGAGTCTTGACAAGGGTCCAGACCTCTAAGTTTTATTTCGTTGAACTGTTTGTACTTTTTGTAGACAGTCTTCCAAACAGAAGAAGGCTATTCAAACTGCTATCCGCAAAAATAAAGAGGCAAATGCAGTGCTGGCCCGGTTGAACAGTGAACTCCAGCAGCAACTCAAGGTAAGGAAGGGGCTTTCTGATTTTGGATTACCATGCTTTTCACCTCGTTTTTTTAATTCTGTTTTGACCATTAACTGAGCATCTGGTTCCATTCCTGTTGGTAAGACTTGCTTCTTTGTTCTCAAACTCCTTTTGGAAGGCAGAGCATTGCTATATTTAAGTTTCATGGGTTGGTTCTTGAATACTTAGAGGAAGACTAGTAACTTTAATATGTAAGCTGCATATTGTGTTAGTTAAAAGGACAGGGAATCTATTACAAGGGCAGTTTGAAGCATTCATTATAGTCTGAAGCTTCTGGGTAAAAGCTTACTTGTTGGATCTACCCTGAATGATGCTATACTTATTTCAGTGGAGGAAGGTGGTCCTGATACTATCAAAGGCCAGCCCCTCTCCTGGTACCTTGGAAATGGCTCCTATCACCTTGTCAAGGACATTACCCCTGTTCTTATCATCTGTGTCCCTTCATTATTAATCTCCCCTGTATTAGTTTCACAGGGCTGCCACATCCAAGTACTACCAAGTGGGTGGTTTAAAAGAACAGAAATCTAGTCTCATAGTTCTGGAGGCTAAACGCCTGAAATCAAGGTGTCATCACAGCCAAGCTCGTTCTCGGAAGGCTCTAGGGGAGAACCCTGCCTTCTTCCTCCCAGTTTCTGGTGGTGGCTGGCAGTGCTTGGCGTTCCTTGGCTTACAGACGCATCACTCCGATTTCTGCCTCCACTCTCACAAGACCTTCTGTCTGTCTGTCTGTCTGTCTCTGTCCAAATTTCTCTTCTTATAGTGTCCTCTTCATATAAGGACACTGTTAACTGGATTAGGACCCAACCTAATCTAGCATAACCTCATTTAAATAAATTAAATAAGCAAAGATCCTTTATCCATATAAGACCATACTTACAGGTACTGGGGGTTAGGACTTACTAGTAAACATATATTCTCTACTGGCTCATTCCCGTCCATACATGAACATGCTCCCTTATCCCTCTTCAGCTGCTGCTGGTCTCTCTGGCCTCCTTCACAGACACTTTTCTTAGGAGTCCTTTCCATTTACTGTCTCTGCTTCCTCACCAACAGATTTCTCTCCCTTCACTTCAGTGTGGCTTCCTTCTCCTCCACTCCACTCCTCTTATGGCCAAATCCAACAGGCCCGTTTTAATATTATTTGACTTTTCCAAAGAATTCTACACAATTGGCCGCTCCCTCCTCTGAAGACACTTTTCTAAATGGCTTTTGGGAAACCAAACCTGGCACATTTTTTTTTCTACTTCATTGGTGCTTCCTCTTTAGCATTCTCTGTTGTCTATTCCTTTTTTTATTTCTCTTTTCTTAACCCCCTTGCCTTGATATTTTATTATGTACATTCTCAAGCATTCAAGAAAGTTGAAAGAATTATACAGTAAATACTTTTATAGCCACCACTTTGGTTCTGCCATTAACATTTTCCTATACTTGTTTTATCACTTATCCATTCCTTTATCTATTCCTCTATCTATAGTCCATCTCATTTTAACATATTTTCAAGTAAATTGAAGAGATCTGTACATGTGTCCTAAATATTCCAGCATGCATAGCATTAACTAGAGTTTAATATTTTTACAGGCATTTCTTATGATGTAAATTTTATATACAGTGAACACACAAATCTTGAGGGTACATTTGTTGAATTTTTAACAAATGCATACACACTTATAGAGCCCAAACCCCTATCAAGATTCAGAACACTCCCATCATCCCAGGAAGCTTCCTCTTGCTCCTTCCCGGTCAATTCCGACCCCACTCTTAACATGTACTTTTCTGTGAAACTTCTTTTACTTAATATTGGTTTTGAGGTTCATTTATACTGCTGTATGTGTCATTGCTGAGTAGTATTCTATTGAGTGAATATGCCACGATTTGGTTATGAATTCTCATATAATGGACACCTGAACTGTTTCAAGTTTTGAGCTATTTTGTATAAAACTGCATTTTGAATCAGTCTTTGTGTGCAAATACATTCTCACTTCTCTTGGGTAACTATTTAGGATTAGGATTTGTAGATTAGGTGGTGACAATATGTGATTAGTTTTATTAGAACTTCTAGAGTTTTTCCCAAGTGGCTAGAGCATTTTGTATTAACCCTCACTAATATAGCAGAGTTCCAATTGTTCTACATCCTCATCAACATTTAGTGTGTTACTCTTTTAGTTTTAGCCAGTCCTGTGGTGATGTCGTTTTAATTTCGCATCTTCTTGATGCTTATGTTGAGCACTTTTCTATGTGATTATTTACCTCTCATATATTTATGAAGTGCCCTTTCAAAATTTTGGCCCTTTTAAAAATTGAGTTTTTAGGGCTTTGTTTTATGAATGCTTTCTTCCAGCCTTTGTTTTACCTGTTCATTTTCTTAACCGTGTCTTTTCATGAACAGTAGTTTTAAATTTTGATAAAGTTTAATTTATCATTTTTCTCTTATAATTATTACTTTCTTCCTATATAAGGAAACTTTGCCTATATCTAAATTATGAAGATACTCTCTTATGTTTTTTTTCTAAAGGCTTTATTGTAATATGTTTATTAAACATTTGCTAAGAGGGTAGGACTTATGTTAAGTATTCTTATCACATACACAAAATAATAATAATAATAAATAAAGAGGGTGGGAGGAAACTTTTAGAGGTGATAGATATTTTTATGGCATAAACTGTAGTGATGGTTTCATGGATGTATAATTATCTCCAAACTCATCACATTGTATACATTAAATATGTACAACTTTTTTTTTGTATGACAGTCATACCTCAATAAAGTGGTTTTAAAAAGCAAATAGATCATGGGTATTATTCATCTTACATAACTGAAACTTTGTACCCTTTGAATAATACCTCCCAATTTCCCCTTTACTTTAGCCACTGGCAACCCCCATTCTATACTTTGGTTCTATGAGTTTGACTATTTTAGATTCCTCATGCTGTATACGTGATGTCATGTAGTGTTTTCCTTGTGTGTCTGGCTTATTTTCTTTAGCATATTGTCTTCCAGGTTCATTCATGTTGTCACAAATGACAGGATTCCCTTTATTTTATTTACTTATTTTTACATTTAAGTATAGTTGGTATACAATATTATATTAGTTTTAGGTGTACAATATAGTGTTTCAACATTTACTAGTATATATCTTATGAGGTGATCACCACACTAAGTCCAGTAATGATTTTTCTTTTTATAGGCTGAATAATCCATTGCATGTGTATACATTTTCTGTATCCATTCATTCATTATTGGACATTTAGGCTGATTCTGTGTCTTGGCTATTGTGAATAAAGCTGCAGTGAACATGGGAATATGGATATCTCTTTGAGAAACTGATTTTAGTTCCTTTAGATATATACCCAGAAGTGGGATTCCTGGATCATATGGTAGTTCTATTATTTTTTCAGCTTTATTGAGATATAATTGATGTGTAACATTGTGTAATTTTAAGGTGTACAACCTGTTGGTTTGATATACTTATATATTACAGTATGATTATCACAGTATTGTTAGTTAACAAATCCATCACCTCACATAATTTTCATTTCTTTTATGTGGTGAGAGCATTTAGGATTTACTCTCTTAGTAACTTTCAAGTATATAATATAACATTGTTAAGTATAGTTACTATACTGTACACTAGATCATCAGAACTTACACATCTTATGACTGAAATTTGTGCTCTTAACCAACAAATCCCCATTTATCCCATCCCTTAGCCCCTGGCAACCACCATTCTACTCTCTGTTTCTATGAATTTGGCTTTTTTAGATTCTACATATAAATGAGATCATACAGTATTTGTCTCTCTCTGTCTAATTTATTTCACTTAGCATAATGGATGCATGGTTTATCCATGTTGTCACAAATGGCAGGATTTTGTTCTTATTTGTGACTGAATAATATTTCATTGTATGATCTGTCTTGTTCTTTGCTGGTATGATCGCACCTACAGCAGAATCTGGCCAGTAGTAGATAGATCTCAGATTGTTAGATGGGTGGGTAGGAGGGTGGGTGAATAAATGCTAAGAATGCCTTTATGTGTCTCCCTCTCTCCCTGCCAATAAATATGTTTTAGGGCTGAAAAAATGAATTCCCAAATAGCATATTGCTGATCTTCTTTTCTGCCTTTCACCCAGAAGTCACACCTCAAGCCATATTTTGTGCAGCAGCCTAGATGAGACTTTGATAGAGGGCCATCCAAGTGCACTTTTTCATCCCTCAAATCTGACTGTGTATGGTGTTGGATTAGAAACAAGAGATTGAATAGAAGTTGAGTCCATGATGGATTCACCTCTCAGTATTAGAAGTCTACTTTTGCTTTTCTACTCACTTCCTAATCAATCTTTTAATGTTTAACATTATTCTCTACCAGTCACTGTTCCTGTTAAAACTGAAGGTGAGATTGAGGCTGTGGCAGGTGTGTGTGTGTGTCAGTCAGTTCCATTTCATCATCCTCAGAAAAAAGTTAAGAGATTACAAAATGTGAAGCTTCCTTTGACTAATCACCAGCTATAAACATGATACCTTCCAGTCCACCCGTCCTTGAGTCATACGGTACTTAAGTCTTTATGGGTCCAGTTATATTCCTTTTTAATATCTCATGAACTAAGGATGAACCCAGGAAATGACCCCTTTGCTTTTTTTCTCTTTTCTCTGCTTTATATAACTCAGGAGGTTCATCAAGAACGGATTGCATTGGAAAACCAATTGGAACAACTTCGTCCAGTCACCGTGTTGTGACCCCAAGATCCAAGTAATAGCGGGTGACCTTTTCTGCCAAGATCTTTCCTTTAACTGTTTCAAACCAACTACTTGTCATAGATGTCTGACTGTGTCAAAAGCTGTGAGCAGTGGAATAGAATCCATGTCACCTTTACTCTTATACTTGTGTACTTTACTGTGATGGAAATATATAACTGATTATCACACTTGAAATTGTAATTATCAGTGGAATTTCTCTCTCATTCTTCAGTACTTTCTTGAGATGTTAGATGTTGCTCCTTAGCAAAAATCAACCTTCTAGCAAATGACAATGTAGAGCATTATTTATTTAAAGAATTTATGATTTGTACAAGACCTTATAATCCAGTACATTTAGGATGCTTGTTTTACTTTTGTATGTATATCATGTACAGTAGGTTGGTTTCCTGAATAATTGGAATTCTAACTTTGGCATGATGATTATAAAACAAAAACTAAAATAAAACAAAAGCATCAGATTTAGATTGGCACTGTGCCCTCCACCACCATATGCCAAAAATTGCTTATCTAGTGCCATTTTGATTTTATCTAGCTATAAATAATACATAACTATTGTTTTCTACTGAATGTCAAAGACTTACTCGGTCTTTACACCTCTGTAAAGTGGAAGTTTTGTCAGTGATCTATTTAACTTGGCCCAGCTAGGCCATCAACCCAGATAACTCAGTCCTTTCATGTAAATTTTTAGGCAAGAGCAATGTGCTTTAACTGCTTCTCCTGATCATATTAAAATAGTTGCCAGATCTCTTACTTTTATCTTGCATGGGAAAACATATCTGTAAATGCATGAATTTGCAAACTACCCATTAAATATGAAAGGCTGATGAGACTGTTTGGATTGATAAACATTTGTTGTTTGAACCCAGGTGTTCAAACTGGGGAAGAAGAGGGAAAATGGTTGTTACTAGCTATTCAACAATCTCTGGTAATTATTTTTGTCTTTGTTATTGTAACCTGGATTATGAGTATATTGGATGTGAAGAAATAATGAAAGGAAGCCAATTCCGACACTGGATATATAAGTATTGGGTTCTGTGTGAAGCATACTCTTGGGAAGTGATTGGTTTATGTGTAGTACAGAAGGGCCCAACTGACTCCAGTGTTAGTGAGATAAAACAGTGAGCTCAAATTGCAGAAGCCAGTATCCTATAGAAATTCTGATAACTGTTGCTTCACCTGAAAACTCAAGTTGAAAATGGCAATTGACCAACCCTCACAGAGATCAGGACACATCAGCTTTAATATCACTTTGAGAGACTGATGGCAAGAAAAGCTATCTCTTATGCATTTTGCTACTTTACACATTCTTAGAATAGAGGGGTGGGGTGTGCTTAGGGTCCTTTATGAAGTGATTTGGATAGGTTTATAGCATATGAGAGTGTCTGACTTCAAAAGAGTTGACAGCTTTTAGAAAAGTAGGAGTTTATTTAACGTTTCCTTATTCCATTGTCAAGCTTTATCAATGGCTTAATGACAGAAATAAGGCTTAAACAGATGATGTTTTTCCAAAGAAAAACAAATTGTTGATTTTGTTCTGTGCATATTAAAGGTTTTTCAATTGGCTTGATTTTAAAAATCAGAAATCTTGAACGCTTTCTCTATTTCATACACTTTTCCTTCCCCTTTGGCTACCCTTTTGGTCCCTGTAGAAAGGGTTCAGAATCAGTTTAAACCCTTCCTAAGGTCATGAATGGGTCAGTGCAAAGTTAACCTCTTTTCCCATGTTCTCAGTTCTGGGGACTGCAACAAATTTTATCAACAGTGTCCTTGTTGCAGACATTTTATAGCATGTTTGCCTTTTGTTACATTAAATCCAGGAAAGAATAGCCTATGCACTTTATCCCGTAATCTTCCAGTATATACACATTCACTCGAGATAGCACTTCATATCCATTAAGCAGACATATAAACCAAGAAATGTTATACGATGTACTTTTTAAAAATATTGACATTTCCCCCCATCAAGCCAGTGACAGAGTAAGCCAAATTAGGTTGGGATTTTGTTTAGTTGGTTTGGTTTTCATTAAGGTAAAAAACTTGCATCAGACAATCAAAGCTCCATGAGTTGCATAGCCTCACCAATATTTTAAGATAGACATTGCATTAAAGCACATACCAATAATATCTATACCCAGTTTTCTTGACTGGACTTTTAGTGACCTCAGTTTATTAGTTGTTTAGAAGTGGATTTTTAGAAAATGATTAAACACAAACACATAGATGCACATACACTTACACACATTATTATCACCTAACTAGTGCTCATTCTTTCTCTGTTTTCTTAGGATGTACACTTTCAATTTAGAATTATAACTCCCGATAATGTTTCTGTGAGCCTTTAATGTGATTTATAAGAAGACTGAGCTATTTAAATCATTATTATACCTCTTCTATAAAACTGCTCCAAAATTAGACCTGCTTGTTGGGCAGAGTTCTGTGGAGAGAAGGCCATGTTGCCCGCATCTGTGGGGATTTAATAACTTTGTTGGTAAGTGGTGGTCCTTCATAGATGTCCCATAGTCCCAAGGATGGAAGTACAGTAGGAGTTGATAGTGGGCCTATTGGATACCTTAGTGTCTCTTGTATATGGCATATTGCTTTTGCCACCTCCCTATCCAGTAGACATAGAGCAAAACCAAAAGGTAGATCTGGAATGGAGGCACGTGTTGTCATCAATGCAGATATTTGCTTTAATTGGAAAGATTAAACTGCTTTATTAATATTAGAGAAGTGCTTTGGGCCTGATTGGGAGAGGAGGCAGTTTAGCTGGAAGCTATGCCCATTTTACTGTCATTAGAGAATTAAGATGTCTGACCTCTGAGGACCTGTACCCATCTCTTGCTGTTTGCTTAGGTAATTCAATGCCCTGAGAAACCACAGTTCCTAGCCCAAGGATCCATAGAATTAGTGGCAGAATTGGGATGCCCACCTGATTTATGGATTCTAAGTTAACTCCTTGAGCCTCTAGCAATATTAAAAACAGATTAGAAGGTTTCTTCTATTTACCTTGTTGAATTTTATTTACTTAATCTTAAAATATTAAAACATGTTTTAATGAATATTAGTTCTAGATGTTTCTCATGGATTGAAGCAAAAAGAATATGAAGGGAAAGAATATGATTAACTATTTGTTCTTTTGAACACCTCACCTTTCATGATGCAATAAGTTACTATGAGTTTTTTTGGCAGAACTTTTGAGAGCTGTTGCTTTGAATGGATTCCATTCCTGTATTCCTTATGGGAGTTTGTTTTTAAATAGACCAGAAATGAACTCAATATGTAGTAAGTTAGTTTTCTTCAGTATATCTTTTGTTACTTGGTTGCAAATGTTCAATTTCAGCATAGGGTGAGTAATCAAAAACATGAGTTTCCCTTTGATTTATACCAATGTCTAAACTATCATAAAGCATCCTTCTCTTCATATGTGACTTGATTCTATAGTCCGTTTCTAAATGATATTGTCTATTTCTTAAATGATCTCACACTCATGGTAATAATAGATGTGTATTCAGAAGATCAATAAGAAAGTAATCGGGAATGGATGTGTGTTTTTTGCAGTTAAGGCAAGCTCTTGCAAATGCCTTCTAAGCAGTAGTTTGAAAATCTCAATTATAGTATAACACCTTAGAGCTAAAAACATTTGTTCAACACAAGCTAGAATCACACCTCTTGGCTAGATATCACCAAGGGAAATGTGATTCTAAACATATAAAAAAAGATTTTCAAATATCTTAGCAACCAGGTCTTTCCATATTGACAAGTAGGACTCAGTAGGTTGTAGCTTGAAAATTATGAATGTGTGAACAAAATGAAATATCAGTTGAGAGGCCTTTTTTGTTTTTAGTTAAATAGAACAGTACTAACTTTGGTTTCTCTTTCCAACTGGTTTATTTTGTTTTAAGTGTACATTTTTAAAACTCTAATCAAAGGATTACTTGAATTTACACTTCAGTTATTGGTGTTCTTGTCATGATTTTTTTTTTTGTACCATGACTTAGTGTGGAACAAAGTAGACATTGGAGTTTTTGGAGTCCTGAGCTGGCATATCTTGCTTCTGTTTTGGCACAGGCTAAGGGGAGCTGCCCACCAATGCCAACAGATAAGTCATTAATGGATATTTGAGTGTGAGACTTACTCTGTGAGCCACCCTACTTTGCTTGTTTGTGTTGAGAAATGCATCTAGTTATGTGACCCTCCCAAGAGCAACTATAAGAACAGCAGACATAGAGGGCCAGACTTTAAAAGCAATACAAGCAGATTCTAAGAGCTGAGTCCCTCCTCAAAAATAGGCTTTCAGAGGCTGACTTACAAGTGTTCCTTGAAACATCAGTCTGTTAATGTGAGCAAGACATTCCAGGTATATAGTTGCTTTTAGGCTTCTGTGATTATTTTCTACATTGACTAACACACATGATGTGAAAGGAACCTTTTCTAAAAGACATTGCACGGTTTCAATTGAGATGACTTGTTCAAGTTATAGAAGCCTTGGTCTGCTTTTAACAATTGAGGGGTGTTCATTTTTCACACCAATTGAGGGGTGAGTAATCAAAAACATGAGTTTCCCTTTGATTTATACCAATGTCTAAACTATCATAAAGCATCCTTTGTGAGTTTTATCTCACATTCAGCTAAATTTATGGCTATGTGAGATTGGAAAAAGCGTGTTTATGACTCTGAAGACCAGAGGACATTGGCATGAATTGGAATTTGGGGACTACAGTAAGGAAACATAGCTCCACTATGCCCTGGGGATGGAACAGTTGACACAATAAACCCATTATATTATGATTAGGTCAACTGAATTGTGTTGTTTTTGTTTTGTTTTAAGGCAACTTGTGTGAGGGCTTCAGTTGCACCCACCCTGGAAACTGGGTGTACCTTTTTCTTTAGCACTACCATTCTGTTCTTCTTTAGGCCAAATACGTTCAAGTGAGCCACAGGCAGGAAGAGCCACTTTAGGAAGAGCCACTTTAGTTTCTGTAGCAATGGGCCAGAAGAGAGAATGAGCTGATGGTCTATTTTAACCTTGAAAGTAAAAATGTATATTTTTTCATGACAGGTACATGTAACAGTAAAGTATATATTTTATGCCTTCTGTGTTTTCATGAGTATGTGCTAATAAGTTGTGTTAATATTTTACTCAGCCACAGTCTCGTTCATTTGCTAAGCATTGGGAACATGATCTATATTGATCTTAAATGTAAATAAATATAGGGTATCCTGTATTTGGATTGTGACTTGTAGATTCCAGCTAACCTTTACTGCCTCCTTTTCACACTTGTTGGAAAGTCTGTGAAGAACATAGTAGGTTAAGAATCTCCAGCTTTGGAACATGTACATGATGTGAAACTGGGGTGCTATGTTAAAAATAAATATATGATAACTAATTGTGGCTTTTATGGAGTCTTGGTGTCAGTATATTTATTGTCTGTATTTTGAAGAGAGAAACATCAACGAGAGAGAACCATTCACCGGCTGCTTAATCCCTGCAAAAAAAGGTCCCATCATAATGCCCGTAGTGGGAGTGGAAGTGAAGGGGAGGGATCAGGAAGAGTTGGCTTGAAAGTTCTGACCAAGTAATCTGGTACCCCAGCAGTTTCTCACATTTAAAATTTAAATGATTTTGGAGGCACTAGTGTCCTATCAGGTGGGGCTTTTATTCCGCAATGTGAATGCCAGTGGTGGGCCAACATAGAATATTTCTAATCTGGTACCAAATGCCAAACTAACTTTGAGAAAATCATCTATGATTTGGCTCATAAGCTTGACACTGGAGATCACCAGGCCTTGACATTTCCAAAGCACTGGTGAGGATCACTGGGTCACTCGCTTTAGAGATGAAAGAGATCTGAGATTATCTAGGCAAGTGTTTCCCAGATTAGCAGTATCAGCATAATCAGGGAATTTATTAGAAATTCAAATTATTTGAACCCACCCCAATTGAATCTGGAACTCTGGGAGTGGGCCTGGTAATCTTGATGTAAACAAGCTCCCCAGGTGATACTGATGCTCACTCACTGGAGTTGAACTGATCTAGCTAACCTCATTTTACAGTCAGGGAAACTGGTCCAGAGAGGTAAAACTGACTCATTAGGGTCTCAGCTAATTCAGAGCAAAGGATAAAAATGTGCCCAGGCAGACTTTCTTCTGTGCTACCGTGTCCATTCATGAGTTGTTTCCCTTTCTTGACCTTCCTTCCACAGATATTTACTATGCCCCTACTGTGTGTCAAGCACTATGATAGGAGCTAGAGATGAGACCTCCAAGACATAATCCCTTCCCTTAAGGAGCTCACAGAGACCTACAAATGATTTTCAAAGCAGCATGAGATAGGTCAGTGGTTGGCAAACTCATTAGTCAACAGAGCCAAATATCAACAGTACAACGATTGAAATTTCTTTTGAGAGCCAAATTTTTTAAACTTAAACTTCTTCTAATGCCACTTCTTCAAAATAGACTCACCCAGGCCGTGGTATTTTGTGGAAGGGCCACACTCAAGGGGCCAAAGAGCCGCATGTGGCTCGTGAGCCGCAGTTTGCCGACCACGGAAATAGGTGGTAAGATGTATTAGGGTAAGCTAACTGCTGTAACAAAGTACCCTAAGTATTCAGTGGCTTGGCACAGTTAAGGTTGATTTCTCACTCACCTACAGTCCAGAGTGGATGTTCATAGTTTTGCCATTTTCTTTGTGGTTATGCAGGGAACTACAAAAGATTCTCCTGTGGACAGAATAGGTTGATGTGGAGTGCAGAGTGGGGGGAAATGGCAAGAGTTGTACACAAGGCTGGATGGGAAGGCCTTACATGAGAAGGCACAAAACACCCTGAGATTACAGCTCCCTTTCAAGATTTAAGCACAAATTCATGAAGTTACTCACTTCATTAATCTTCAAGGAGTGATTTGTGTTCTCCCAATTATTTCCTCCCCCTAGAAAGAAAATGCTTTCCTGGGAGATTGTAAACTAGTGTTTCTAACATGAATGCAACCTGTCTGATTTGTTACACATCTTTTGGCGTGTGCTTGGACAAAGGTCCAATGCCCAGAACACAAGAAACTAAACGCTGGTAGGCCAGAATCCTATTGGGTAAGTTGAGCCTTTTTCACCCTCAGCTCTTTCTTTTTTGGGAGATATTAGGGGGCCTCGAGATGACCAAGAGGTGCAGAGCTCTTCTTTTGGCACAGAGGCTTATCAAAGTGTAGGGTTTGGAAATGAAGCTGAAATATCCAATTCATGTTGAACAAAAATTCTTAGTTGAGGTTATTTAACAATTCTGAAATATCCCCAAGCCTGGGGGTGAAAATGCTTGCAGTGTAGCATCTCCATGGCAAACTCCAATTTCAAGGGGTCCTGCCATGTTGTTTTTCAAATATGAGGTGTTCTGAAAGTGTGGACACTAGTATTTGCAGGCATCTGAGTGGGTTTCCTCTCATTGCATTTTTCTTTCAAACAGACTAAAAAGGATTTTTATCTTTGAGTATAAGATTGTAACCCAGATATACCTTCATTTATCTGCCCTGAAATTCTCAGCAGATTTGGCACAGAAATCATAAAATTCACCTGTGAATATAAGCAGGTCCTCAAATAATATTGTTTCATTATAATGTTGATGAGATGCTACAGGAACTCAACTCTTGCTTATATCTATTAGCCTATGGTTAAAATGGGTTTCATTATACATCGTTTTACTTAGTCACTACCTATGAACGATGAAGTAAGGACTTACTATATTCTCTAGCACCATAAGCAAAAGCAACATAATTAGAGTTGAAATACTGCATGTATATGTGTGTGTGTGTGTGTGTGTGTGTGTGTGTGTGTGTGTGTGTATAATGTCTATATTTATATGTATACATATATAGAGAATATTTGTCTTTTGCTGGTGTTGCTTATGCTTATGTTATAAATATACTAGAGGCCTGGTGCACAGATTTGTGCACTGGTGGGGTCCCTAGGCCTGGCCTGTGGGGATCATGCTGAAACCAGCTCTCCAACCATCCCCCAAGGGGTCCCGGATTGTGAGAGGGTGCAGGTCATGTCGGCTGACCAGCCAGTTGCTTGGGCTTTAAAAAAAATAATAATAAAAAATATATATATAGATGGGTGGGGCCCTAGCTAGGTTGGCTCAGTGGATATATAGGTGGGGCAAAAGTAGGTTTACAGTATGGGGTATAATCTATATATATATAAAAGCCTAAGAGACTGTTCGACCATTTGACTGGTAGCTATGACGTGCACTGACCACCAAGGGGCAGATGCTCAATGCACAGGCATGGAAACATGGAACAGATTGATGAATCTCAGTGGGAAGGGGGGAAGGGGGGAGGGGGGGAAGAGATTAAAGATCTTTCATTCATACTAGAGGCCCGGTGCACAGATTCATGCACTGGTGGGGTACCTCAGCCTGGCCTGTGGGGATCGGGCCAAAACCAGCAGCCCAACATCCCCCAAGGGGTCCTGAATTGCGAGAGGGTGCAGGCCGGGCCGAGAGACCCCACCAGTGCATGAATCAGTGCACCGGGCCTCTAGTATAATAATAAATAGTAATACAAAAATAAACTCCTTGTTTTGCATACTTGTGAATGTAAACCTACTTTTGCACCACCCTGTAAATATAAAAATTACATACATGTTTAAAACAACAATAGCCACAACAATTGTTTAGAATATAGAACAATAGAATATTTTTGGGGGTTGGCAGGAGAGGAGCATTTTATCATCGACTAATGTCTAAACCAGTGATGGCGAACCTATGACACGCGTGTCAGCACTGACATGCGTAGCCATTTCTGATGACACGCAGCCGCTGAGGCGGCCACATGCTGAGGATGAAACATTTGCTGCTCCTGAGGATGAAACATTTGTGACTAGAGTCTTGGAGTTAGTTTTTTTCCTCAAAGTGACACACTACCCGAGTTATGCTCAGTTTTTTGGCGAAGTTTGACACACCAAGCTCAAAAGGTTGCCCATCACTGGTCTAAACAATTCTAGAATTGCTGGTAAATGGTGATAATAAGAGCAGACTGACTTTTAGTAAGTTTTAGTGTTTTCAAAATTTTCTACAGAGAATGCAAAAATGCACCCCTTATTCTTGTGCCTGGAGTGGACCACTCCCATCCTTGGTGTAGAGCAGTACCTCCACCCTTGTGTTATACTTAATCAAAGCTACAAGGCTGAAGGAAGGCCAAGGGGAAGAAATATAATGCTTGGGGAATTAAATACAGATACAGAGAATGGTGAAGCAGGGCCTTTGAAATGCAAATGAAATTGGCCTAACCTCAACCCATGTGCAGTGAGAGCCTGCATCTCAATCTTTCTGCGAGGCAGAGGTAATGGTGGAAGAACTGATGTTTTTATCCTAGTCACTTCTGACTCTGGTATGCTTCCTAGGAATTAGTTTGATAAATGGACCATCTCTCACCTCCCCGCTCCCACCCCGCAACATCATTTACAGCAGTTGTTCATGTGTATATGTATGGAAGATGGAGTGGAATGGCAAAGGGGCATAATACACAGAATACTCAGGGAGAGGGAGCTTGTAAATAGTTTATCCCCAGGGCCACCACATTGAACAACTGTAGGGGACATTATTCACGTATTCTATGCACTGTTGTTCTGCTTCTGCTGGGTGAGGGAAGGGGGCAGGTGATAACCTTGGGAATCCTGCCAGTATTTGTAACCCAGTGCCCATACCCCCAATGTAGACCTCTTTTTTACCCTTACTGTTTTTACTCTAGGTCAAGGCCAGTAGTTTTCAACTGGGTGCAATTTTGCCCCTGCTCCCAGGGACTTTTTGGCCATGTCTACAAACATTTCAGTTGTCATAACTTGGAGGGGCATCTAGTGGGTAGAGAGGGTCAGGGATGCTGCCAAATGTCCTACAGTGCATAGGACAGCATCCACTACAAAGAATGATCCCACCCCAAATATCAATAGTGTTGAGGTGGAGAAACTGGCTGCAAAGAAGCCCCTCAGTTTTCCCTCCATTTCCCTCAATTATTCATAGCAATGTAGCTTACTCCTTATGATTACCAGTAACATCCCTTCACAGGGTCAAAGCTACATCAATAGGCTCTGCTAAATTAGCCTATTAATTCAGATACCTCCAGGATCCAAGTAACAATGTAAATAAGTGAAGCCAGTGAGGAGAAAGTAAAGTGGTACTAGGCTATCTGCTTCAGTAATAGGGAACAATACATGGGGACTATGACAAATTGGAGCTTGTAAACCCTGTCTATAAAGGCAGCTCTGGATTATTGCCATACAGGCTCTTGTGTTGCTAGATTTCTGATTCCTTGAGAGGTTCAATGTCTCATCTCCCTCACCCCCAGAAAGTCCTTTTGACGTTACTTTTTCATTGAGAAATGACATATATACTTATGTGCACCAATTTTAAGTTTTCATCCTAATGAATAGTCAAGATAACCTTGAAGAAGATAAAAATTAGAGGACTTACATGACTAAATTTCAAGGCATATTATAAAGCCACAGTAATTTAAGAGTGGTATGTAAATGTTAAATGAATAGCTCAATGTACAGAATAGAGAGCCACCAAACATCCACACATATAGGTTCCCTTGATTTACAATAAAGATGCCATCATAATTCAGTGGGGGAAAATATGATCTTTTCAATAAGTGGTGATGGAACTATTGGATATCCACATGGAAAAAATGAACCTGGATCCCTACCATGCACAAAAATTAATTCAATATGAGTCATAGACCTAAATGTGAAAGGTAAAACAATAAAGCTTCTAGAAGAAAGCATTGGATAATATCTTCATGAATTTCATAAGGAGTTTTTTTTTTAACAGGGTATACAAAGCACTACCATAAAGGAAAAGATTGATAAATTAGATTTCATTAAGAACTGCTGTTTATCAAAATTCATAACTAAGAGTTTTGGCAAGCTGTGGAACAAGTAGAACTTATTTGCAATACATCTGTCAAAGGATTCTTGCCAAAGAATATTTTTATATAGTTAGCAACTATTGCCAATTTAAAACACTGAGGGGAAAAAAACCACTGTGCATGCTACCATTATGCAGGCCAAACAAAACATGCCTGGGAGCCAGCTCAGGCCCATACATTGCCAGTTTGCGATCTCACCTTTAGCAGTGTAAAAGAATCATAGAAGTTTTAACAATTTCATGTTTTATCATTCTCTCCTTGCCAGCCTCTGTAAGGGGAAGAAACAATGTTGAGATCTATCCTATATAATAAAGAGGTAATATGCAAATTGACCATCACACCCTCGCACAAGATGGCTGCCCCCATGTGGTCACAAGATGGCTGCCACAAGATGGCCAGCAGGGGAGGGTAGTTGGGGGTGATCAGGCCAGCAGGGGAAGGCAGTTAGGGATGACCAGGCCAGCAGGGGAGGGCAGTTGGGGGCAATCGGGCTGGCAGGGGAGCAGTTAGTTGTCGATCAGGTTGGCAGGGGAGAGGTTAGGGGGTGATCAGGCTGGCAGGCAGAAGCATTTAGGGGCAATCAGGCAGGCAGGCAGGTGAGCAGTTGGGAGCCAGCAGTCCTGGATTGTGAGAGGGATGTCCGACTGCCGGGATCAGGCCTAAACTGGTAGTTGGACATCCCCCGAGGGGTCCCAAATTGGAGAGGGTGCAGGCTGGGCTGAGGGACAACCTGCCCCCCCCCCCCAGTGCATGAATTTCGTGCACTGGGCCTCTAGTTTATCAATAATATGAAATATTCTCTTTGGTGGCAGAGTGGCTGGTGATAGTGAATTTAGGGTTTAAAAAGCACTTCCTCTCAACTCTGTTGGACACATTAATGAAATAAATTATTTTAAAATACAGTTTGATCGAGTTTTCTTTTATTGGTCCCCACTGTGTGTTCAGCCTGTTGGCCCTGTGAACACCCCTTTCACTTTGCTCTCTGTCTCTAGAATTTCTCAGCATCTCTGGAAGTCAGCTTCAAGCTGCAGTGAGGTAGAGATATGGAGAAACAGAGCTTAAACTTTTAACATTTGAGCTCATTAATGTCCAGCTTCCTTATTTTCTACCTCCTTCCCTAACTCTGGTTATGGTCTTCTCCTTTTCTTTTTCTTCCAAGCACCGCTCTTCCTTACTTCTATGATGGCCCAGTTAGAGGCAATGGAGGTAGGTAGGTGGGGGAATAATTTCCTGTTGTTACCTCCTCTAACCCCACTGTTACGATGAATAAGAAGAGGTGGCCTAAAGGTTGGCACTCTGGCAACATAGCCTAGTGGTTAAAAACATGAGAACTACCTGGATTCAAATCCTGGCTCCATCCCTCAATAGCTATGTGATCTTAGGCAAGTTACTTGCTTCTCTATGTCTCACTCCCTCATCCATAGGTTACCAATAATGCTGCCTATATATTAATATAAATACAAAGCACTTGGAACAGTGCTTAGTAAGCATTAGACGTGTTTACTAAATTAAAAATTGAAGGTTGGTTGGTTGATGCCAGGCCTTGGCACCATGTCCAGCACTGGAAAGTAGGACACCACAGGGGCCTCTACCTCGGAGATAATTTCAAAGTCCGCCAGCCCACTCGTGATTTAAAGACAGGCAAACAGCTTGGCCAAACTGCTTCCTCATCACCTTCCTTAAACTGGCCAAAATGTGACCACTGGATGGTTTAATGACATTCTTCTTGTGGAGCTTGGTAATGACTGAGCTCCAAAGCCATACGGAAGATGATTAAGATCATTCTGTGGGGGTATTCTTTCTCCTAACGTTTGAAACTAGAATAATTATGTAGATGAGGAAATTTTTAACTGTGGAGGTTAAGTAACTTGGCAGCATGATAGAAGAAAACTTCGAATGTCTTGAACAGACTGTTGGTAGAACTATGGATATTAAAGACTTGGTGATGACTCAGAGGGATTGAGGACAAGTGTAAAAAAATCCTAAATCATCTTCGTGAAAGCCTAAATACTGTAAAGAGACTTAGTAGACATCTGGACTTGGAGGCCATGGGGAATGGATGCATGTGGGGTGCATGGGAATCATGGGGCTCACCTGAGTATGGGTTGTGGTAGGCAGAATTTTGGCCCCCATAATCTTACCCCTTTAGTGTTACTACTGTGGTAATAGTATGTTACATAGCAAAAGGGACTTTGCAGATGTAGTTATGGTGATTAATCAGCTGACTTTAAAACAGGGAGATTATCCAACAGGCCCAATGTGATCACATAAGCCTTTATAGGCGGCAGAGGAAGGCAGAAAGATGTGAAGCATGAGGTGTTGCAGGTGGAGAAGCTGATGTGATGAGAAATGCAGGTGTCCATGAGATGCTGAGAGAAGCTTCTAGCTGACAGCCAACAAGGAAACAGGGACTTCAGCCCTGTGATCACCAGGAACTGATTTCTGCCAACAACTTGAATGTTCATGAAAGCAGATTCATTTCCAGAGCTTCCAGAAATGAATATAGCTTTGTCAATACCTTGAATTTGTTTTTGAGAAACTATATGCAGAGGACTCAATTGCACCATGCTATACCCAGATTTCTGACTTTCAGAAGTGTGAGTCAATAAATTTATATTGTTTCAAACCACTAAATTTTTGGTAATTTGGTATGGCAGCAATAGGAAGCCAATACAAAGTCCTTATTCAACTTCTAACATTATGGTGTCTACCAGGAATTTCCGGGGGGTTGGTAGGAAAGGATAGGGGAGAAGCCAAAAGATAAAATCCACGCCCCCTTTTTAAATTTAATCCTCACCCAAGGATATTTTTTCCATTGATTTCCAGAGAGAGAGAGTGGAAGAAAGGGGGAGGGGGAGAGACACACACATATGGATTGGTTGCCTCCCGCACTCACCACTATTGGGGCTGGGGAACCTGCAACCAAGGTATGTGCCCTTGACCTTGACCAGGAATCGAACCTGTGACCCTTTGGTATGAGGGCTGATGCTCCAACCACTGAGCAAAACCGGCCAGGGTGATAAAAGGCCCTTTTTGACCTCTCTGAGCATTTATTTGTTTTTCCTTATAAAAAACTGTCTCTTGAAAAAAAAATTTCAAAAGGTCATAGAACTACAACAGGTGCTCTTAATTGGTTTCTAGAGGAGGTTCTGTTCTTTCTTATATCAGTCCTGTAGGGTTGCTATTTACTCCCCAGTTCATAAGTCTGGCCATGGAAGCAACACTTGTCATTAGCACAATTGCAGATACAAGCTATAACAGTGAGGTTAGTAGAGGGAGCATCAGACAGCTTGGACCACAGGAATTAGGAGTCCCTGGAGACTCCCAAGACCTTCAGAGGAGGATCCTGAGGGAAAGGACTAGCAGCTGGGCCCCAGATGTCCACAACAAGGAACAGAAAAAGAAAGAGCAAGATATCTGGGATCAGAAAGCTTGGACCAGGGGCCCAGTTGCTACCTCCAGGCTGTAGCTAGGTGGAAATCATTCCTCCTAACTTCTCCTTGGCTTCGTATCATAAAGTAGGGACAAGAAGGTCCACCTTGAGGAATGGTAACCCCAATTAAATAACATAATGCATGTGGAAGCATTCTGTCAGCTGTACAGCATCACATGTCAGCTGGGACTTGTTACACCTGATACAAAACTTAAATCAACAGACATCAATTGAGTTCTTCATATAAAATGTGTTGGATAATACGAAGGAGACCCTGCCTTGGTTCCTGCTAAATGGCAGATGGGGCTGCCGCCATGGGACCCCCACAACCATAGCTCAAGTATCCCAAAGGATTTCTCCCTCCTTCACAACTCCAGGGGGCAGCGGCAGGAAGTGGCAAGTTGCCTGTTGCCTTCCTACCTCCTTTTCTCTTCCACCCAAGGTAGTTTTCTTGGGAGATGGGGTTAGGGGAGGCTGAGGGAAAACAACATTGATGTATTTGTGGCATTGTGATTTCTGAGTGATTTCAAGGTAAAATAATATGCAGTGAAGTGTGTGTAGGTGTGCATGTACGTGTGTATGAATATAGTGGTAGAATGGTAAGAGACCCCAATAGCATATATGGAAGCACTAAAATTAATTGAAGTAAGATTAGGACTAGAAAGAGAGAGAGAGATCCATTACTAGTATGCTGAAGGTCAGTTTTCTTTTGACTGTGGAATCTCAAGTGCCTGTGGACTTCAGATAAGATCTGGACAGAATGTGCCTGTGTACTGTCCTTCTCTGGTCTGTGTTTCTGGGAGGTCTGGAATAGTTAGATTCTGTAAGTGCTTAGATTCACAGGGCTTGGATTTTATAACAGCAGGAATGGTGCATGTCTGGTTTCTGCAGGTAAGGAGTGTTTTGCAAAGCTGTGGTGCCTGAAAATGATTATGGGAATACCTGGAATCACTCAGGGAAATTGTCAGAAGCCTGCTAGCTTCCAGGTACCAAATATAAATAAAAGAGAAAATAAAAGCATTTGGCAAACATTATATCCCTAGTAGGACTTCTTAATAGGGGAATTTATTATCTCACAAAGTAAAAATTACTAGGGAAGAGTGATTTTATGGCAGATCAATTAAATGGCTTGACGATCCATCCAGAACCCAGGTTCCTTCTATCTTTTTGCCTGCCATCTTTAGAAGGTTGTTATTCCTCACACTTGTTTCTTCCTGAACTTGCTTTAGCAGTTCCAACCACTTTATTCTTAACAACAGGGTGGAAAAAGCTATTTTCTCTCATATGTCTTTTTTAATTTTCAAAAATTGAAATAAAATTCAAATAACATAAAAGTAAACATTTTAAAGTGAACAATTCAGTGGTACCACATTCACAGATTGTACAACCACCACCTCTATCTACCTACAAAATATTTCCATCATTCAAAAAATTCAATGGGGTTTAATTGAGCAATCATTGCCTAGTCCCTTGTCCCCCAGTCCCAGGCAACCACTAATCTGCTTTCTGTCTATGGATTTGCCTCTTCTGGACATTTTGTGTAAATTGAATCACACATTATATGTGAACTTTTGTGTCTGGCTTCTTTCACTTAACATGATGTTTTCAAGGTTCATCTACATGGTAGCATGTATCAGAACTTCATTCCTTTTTATGGGCGAGTAAAATTTCTTTGTATGTATATACTGTGATTTGTTTATCTGGTTTCTCATTGATGGACATTTTGGTTGTTTTGACTTTTTGGCTATTATCAATAATGCTGATATAAAATTTGTGTATAGTTTTTTTTTTGTATGAACAAATGTTTATTTTTTAGGGGCTAGATACCTAAGAATAGAATTGCTGGGTGATGATAGTTCTGTTCAAACTTTTGAGGAACTGCCAGATTGTTTTCTACAGCAGCTGTACCAATTTACTTCCCCTCCCACCAACAGTGTATGAGGGTTTCAATTTCTCCACATTCTCACCAACACTTATTTTCCCTGTTTTTGGAAAATCCTAGTGGATGTGAAGTGGTACCTTATTGTGGTTTTTATTTGAATTTCCTTAATGACTAATGGTGCTGAGCATCTTTTTATGAGCTTGTTGGTCACTTTATGTCTATTTTTAAGCTTCCTTCTAGAACTCACAAGTTGGTCACACTTTATTTCTTTTGGAGAAATTCTTTCCTCTTCCCTACATGTTGTTTGTGGAGCTTTCGTATCTGGTGCTCTTGATATGGTTGCAGATGTAAAATAAATGCCAAGTGAATGAATAGACATAAAAAGCCATTGCCCTCCCATCTCTGCTATTATTCTTTGCTAATAGAAACCCAGTTTGGTTCAGGTAATGGGTAGCCATGTGATTCAGGGGAGGCTAAACAATTTGGACACTGGTTGGCTTAGTGAAGAACTTAGGGAGAAAAAGTGATGTCATTAGCAGGGCTGGTTTAGCTTTACACTTAAAAAATTTTTAAAATATGTTTTTAAATTTAATATATATATACACTGAGTGGCCAGATTATTATGACCACCCCATCAGTACTTCGTTGGGCCACCTTTTGCCTTCAATTCTGCGGTGATTCTTCTTGGCATTGACTCCACGAGATGTTGAAAGGTGATGCGAGGAATCTGACACCATGCCTGATGACTAGCACTGTCCAGTTCTGTGAGATTTGATGGTTGTGGAACCAGCTGCCTGATGGCTCTTTTAACTTTGTCCTACAAATGTTCAATTGGATTGTGATCTGGTGATTGTGGGGGCCACCTAAGCAAGGTAAAGTCTCCCTCATGTTCTTGAAACCACTCGAGCACCGTGGCATGGTGCATTGTCTTGTTGGAAGAAGCCATCTCCATTGGGATACGCCATCAACATGATAGGATGAACTTGATCAGCAACGGTACTTAGGTATGTTGTGCTATTCAGACGTTGTTCCACACGAATTAAAGGGCCCAAGTCATGCCAGGAAAACATGCCCCAAACCATAACACTGCCCCCACCAGCTTGAAGGGTTGTACTCATGCATGTGGGGTGCATGCTTTCATGCTGTTCCCGCCAAATTCTCACTCTGCCATCTGCATGATGCAACTGGAAACGTGATTCATCGGACCACATGACTTTTTTCCAATGCTCGACTGTTCAATCCTTGTGTTCCTGTGCGAATTGGAGACGTTTTATCTTGGTAACTGCAGACAGCAAAGGTGTTTGAACAGGCTTTCGGCTTCCATATCCCATATGATGCAGGGTATGGCTAATTTGCCTACAAACGTCAGGTGGTCATAATAATCTGGCCACTCAGTGTATATTTTACTTGATTTCAGAGAGAGGAAGGGAGAGGTAAAGAGAGATAGAAACATCAATGACAGAGAAACATTGATTGGCTGTCTTCTGAATGCCCCATACTGGGGATCAAGCCCACAATCTGGGCATTTAGCATGACTGGGAATTGAACTATGACCTCCTGGTGCATGAGTTGGCACTCAACCACTGAGCAACACTGGCTGGGCTACATTTTTTGTATGTTTTTTTTTGGGGGGGGTTACATTTATTATTTAAAAGTTTAAACATAGAGCCCTAACTGGTTTGGCTCAGTGGACAGAGTGTCAGCCTATGGACTGAAGGGTCCTGGGTTCGGTTCTGGTCAAGGGCACGTGCCTGGGCTGTAGGCTCAATCCCCAATAGGGGGTATGCAGGAGGCAGCTGATCAATGATTCTTTTTCATCATTGATGTTTCTATGTCTCTCCCTCTCCCTTCCTCTCTGAAATCAATAAAAATATATTTTAAAAAATCTTAAAACAAAGTTAAACATAGAAAAATGGAAAGAATTGTACAGTAAACATATCCCTACCACCTAGATTTTAAATAAAAAAGGTACTATCATGTCTTTTGACCTAATAATTGTACTTTGGAACATCCTAACATATAAAAACCCTGGGTCTGTCACATCCACAACGACCAGAGGCTCGACCAACCGGAAGTCTGTCCTGCAGTCAGCACTGGGTTGCTGTGGTGACCCAGCACTGACTGCTATGGCTGCAGGGGTGGTGACCCAGCACTGACTGATGATGGGGCTGTGAATCAGGCCCAGAGAGAGGCCTGAAGAGAGAAGCAGGGTCTGATCCATAGCCTCTGTGGCAGCTGTTGATCAGCACTTGCCTCTCTCTTTCTCTCTGGGCCTGGCCAGCAGCTGCACTTCCATTTCTCTGCAGGCCTCCACTGGGGCTGCTGATCAACCTCACCTTTCTGATCAGGACCCATTTATAGGCCAAGAGATGCTGACTGGTGTAGCAACCAGTCAGAACCAAATCTAGGTCAACTGTGAGGAGCCAATGGCTGCCTAGGAGGCGGAGCTTTTGATGCTGACTGGCATAGAAACTGACCAATCAGAACCAAATTGGCAGTCAGAGGAGGGCAGTTGGGGGTGAGATCAGGCCGGCAGGGAAGGGCAGTTAGGGGTGATCAGGCAGGCAGAGGCAGTTAGGGGCGATCAGGCCAGCAGGGAAGGGCAGTTGGGGGTGAGATCAGGCCAGCAGGGAAGGGCAGTTGGGGGTGAGATCAGGCCAGCAGGGGAGGGCAGTTGGGGGTGATCAGGCCAGCAGAGAAGGGCAGTTGGGGATGACCAGGCCAGCAGGGGAGGGCAGTCGGGGACAACCAGGCCGGCAGGGGAGGGCATTTGGGGGCGAGATCAGGCTGGCAGGGGAGGGCAGTTGGGAGTGATCGGACTGGCAGGGGAGTGGTTAGGAGGTGATCAGGCTGGCAGGCAGAAGTGGTTAGGGACAATCAGCCAGGCAGGCAGGTGAGAAGTTAGGAGCCAGCAGTCTCAGATTGTGAGAGGGATGTCCAACTGCTGCCTAAACTGGCAGTCAGACATCCCCTGAGGGGTTCCAGATTGGACAGGGTGCAGGCTGGGCTGAGGGACCCCACCCCCCAGTGCACAAATTTCATGCACTGGGCCTCTAGTATGTCATAAGCAGATAACCAAATGAGAAAACAAGTTGTAAGATATAACTATAGCCTAGGAAGCCAAATTTTTGTAATCCCATTCCTTTTGCCAATGACTGATTTAGGGTGGACATGTGACCAGTTCTGGCTAATGGGATGTCAAGATAAGTCTGCTAGGGAGAGTTCTCATAAAGGTATCTTCACATGTCAAAAGAAGACACTTTGGGATATTTGTGTGTGTGGATGTGATCATTGGAACTGCTTCAGCCACCTTGTGATCAGGAAGGGAGTGGTCTGAGGACAAATCCAACATGCTAAGGATAGCAAGCAAAAAGATGGAAAAAATGTGGATCCTGGATGGAGTGATTGAGTCATTAATTAGCCTTCTCTGAAACCACACTACTTTTAAACTTCTTTTATTATTATTACCAGAGACCTGGTGTACAAATTTGTGCACTGGTGGAGGCTGTAGCCTGCGGGGATCGGCCCGCTGTGGGATCGCCACTCATCCCAGTCAGCCAAGCAGTGCTCCCACTGTGGGAGTGCACTGACAACCAGGGGGAAGCTCCTGCATTGAGCATCTGCCCCCTGGTGGTCAGTGCGCATCATAGCAACTGGTCGACCAGTCGTTCTGGTCGTTCTGCTGTTTAGTCACTGGGCTTTTATATATACAGATTATTTTAATCTTTATTGTTGAGATTATAGATGTCCCTCTTCTTCCCCCCCGGCCATTGCCCTCTCTACCTGGTTCCCTCCTCACCTCAGGCTTTCACCACCCTATTGTCTGTGTCCATAGGTAATATAAGATCTTTGTTTAATCTCTTCCTGCTCCCCACCCCCCTTCCTCTGAGAATCGTCAGTCTGTTCCATTTCCATACCTCTGATTCTATTTTATTCACCAGTTTATTCTGTTCATTAGATTTCTTGTTTATTTTTAGATTTGATGTTGATAGGTATGTATTTGTTGCCATTTTGTTGTTCATATTTTTTATCTTTTTCTTTTTCTTCTTCTTCCTCTTCTTAAAGAATATCCTTCAACATTTCATATAGTACTGTTTTGGTACTATAATGAACTCCTTTAGCTTTGGTGATAATGAACTACTTTAGCTTTCCCTTGTTCGTGAAGCTCTTTATCTGACCTTCAATTCTAAATGATAGCTTTGCTGGGTAGAGCAATCTTGGTTGTAGGTCCTTGCTATTCATCACTTTGAATATTTCTTGCCACTCTCTTCTGGCCTGCATAGTTTCTGTTGAGAAATCAGCTGGGAGTCATATGGACATTCCCTTGTAGGTAACTAATGGCTATTCTCATGCTGCTTTTAAGATTCTCTTTGTCTTTTGCCCTTGGCATTTTAATTATGATGTGTTTTGGTGTGGTACTCTTTGGGTTCCTCTTGTTTGGGACTCTCTGTGCTCCCTGGACTTGTAAGTCTATTTCACTAGGTAGGGAAAGTTTTCTGTCATTATTTCTTCAAATATCTTGCTCTCTTTCTTCTTCTGGCACCACCATAATGCAAATGTTGGTATGCTTGAAGTTGTCTCAGAGGCTCCTTACACTATCTTCATATTTTTGGATTATTTTTCTTTTTGCTCTTCTGGTTGGGTGTTTTTTGCTTCCTTATATTTCAAATCGTTGATTTGATTCTCAGAATCCTCTATTCTACTGTTGAATCCCTGTATATTATTCTTTATTTCAGTCAGTGTATGCTTAATTTCTGACTGGTCCTTTTCCACTTTTGGAGGTTTCTAGAAGATTCTTGAGTCACCTTATAACCATGGTTTTGAACTCTATCCAGTAGTTTGCTTTCTTCCATTTGTGACATGTTTCTTTGTCTACACATTTTGACTGCTTCCCTGTGTTTGCTTCTGTGTACTGGGTAGAGCTGCTATGTTTCCTTGAGTTGGTAGAGTGGCCTTGTGTAGTAAGTGTTCTATACAGCCCAGTGGCTCAGCCTCCCCATTCATCTGAGCTGGGCATTCTAGGTGCACCCCTTTGTAGGCTGTGAGCAGTCTTGTTATAGTTGAGACTTGATTGCTGTTGGTGTCACTGGGAGGAATTGACCTCCAGGCCAATTGGCTGTGGGGACCAGCTGCGACTACAGTGGGAGAGCTGCTGTGCAGGAGACACCCTTATGGAGCAGCACTTGCTTCAGTGGGGCTTTGGTGCTGAGTCTGCCCCTTGAGTGTGTTGCTTATGGATGTGTAGAGTTATAATCAGGTATGGTCTGCCATTGAGCACTGAGTACACTGGCTCTTGGGTCTCTAGGGTGGTGCAAAGTCAGCCACTGCCTGGGGCCACCCAGCAGGAGCTATAGAGAGATATGCAGATTCCTCCTCTTTGTATTGGTTTTAGAAGTGCCCAGAAGAGGCTCAGCTGTGAAGCAAGGCAGGCTGGTGCTGGTGCTGGGTCATGGGCCTTTTATTGATAGGTTTGGGGCTCCCTGACCCAGTTGCAGCTTGTTTGAGATTTTCAAGGACAGGCCATTCATATGCAAAAGCTGCTGCAGGCAGCTTGGGTGGGGTTGTAAATTGGATGAGGCGGGGTCTTAGGGAATCACTAGGGCAGAACAAACAGAAATGGCTGCCAGTCAGCCCTGGGACCGACTGGGAAGGTCCCAGAACAGGAACAATGATCCCCACAAGCACCTCCGTCTGGGAGAAAGCCACCCCAAGTTCCTGCCCAATGCCATACAATCCAGTTCCTCATATGTGTCTGTGTTCCCGAGAGCCTCGCCCTGGTGCTGGAGCTCAGAGGAAGCACATGGGACCTTGTAAGTTCAGTTTGTGTGCCGGCCTTTTAAAAGGAGCAGCTGGGTCTCCAGCAGCCTCTGTGTCACTGAGCCCCAATCTGCACTGGTTTTTACAGCCCATAGTTACAGGGATTTCTTTTCTCAGTTCTGGGACCCTGGGCTGGGGGTCTGGTGTGGGGCTGGGACCCTTGCTCCTCCGGTTGGCCTTCAGAGAGACCTTCTCCTGATTGAAAAAGCAGCCCACATGGGTGCTGGGCCAGCCTGCTCTGTACCTCTGCCCCTCCTATCAGTCTCAGTGTGCTTTCTTCTTTACTTCTCTAGTTGTAGGACTTCCATTCAGCCAGCTTTTCGACAGTTCTGGATGATGGTTGCTCTGTATTTTAGTTGTAATGTGATGTGGTTGTGTGACATCTTGGTCTGCCTGAACTTCTTATTATATGAGATAAAATAAATTTCCCTACATTTAAGCCAATTTGACTCACTTGTAGTCAAAAGCTTCCTGAGACACACAGCAACTGGATATCTCTTCTCTCTCTAGTTTTCGCCCATAAATTTAAAGCTTAGGATATAATAGCTGAATTCCTGATTTGCACCTAAGTTTTCACTTGTTCAAATAAGTGTTAAGATGTGGTGGCTTTGTAATGTGTCAATTTGGAAGCTGGTACTACATTTCCCAGAGTTCCATTATCTGTATGTTTCTAGTTAGTGTTAGTCACAGGAGAAATTTGCAGATGTGGAAGGTGGAAGTAAAGTGATAGCCATGTTTGCTGTCAGAAGGTCAGTGTCGGTCCGGCCCTGTTTTAGCTTGTGCACATTTTCATGGCTCTGCTGGTGTACCTTGCTTCCAGGGCAGCAGGCAGGCTTATAGTTTCAGTTTTTGCAGTATATATTCCTTCAGCTTCTCCACATCCTAGGCCAGGCGCCACTGTGGATTCATGGCAATAGCACTAATTTCTGCAGGTCAAACAAAGAAGCAAGGTTGGAGGCTTGGAGATGGTAAAGGCCAATGCACATTCCAGCTTGTTCCTCACAGGTTTTAGTTGTCCCAGATGCAGAAGAAACAGCTAAACAAGACTGTTTTACCAGTGCTCATAATTGCTTTAGATCAAATCTCTATGATCAATTTCTATTCTACATCATTCCTAGTAGTTCTGTTTCTCTGACTAAACCCTGTCTGATTCACAGAGTCAACTTTTTCTGACCCCAAGGTTTAGCTTTAGATTTTTACATCCAATTTATAGTAGTGAAAGAAGTTTGATTAGAGGTAAGCTGTCTAATATAGACTCACTTATTCTTTCTGACTTAAAAGAAGACAAGAAATCATGCTTTCAGCATCCCATAGAAACACATCTATGGATGTGGATGGTGGGCCACCAGTTTGAAACCTCTGATATGGGTATTTTAGAATCCATCACTTATCTAGATATTTAAGAGCATTTAGATTACTTGCTGCATTTATCCATTTTCATGTGAATTTTGGGCCTTATTGTCCCAAGAACAGTTATATTCCTCAATCTCCAACCTTACTGTATTAATTACCTATATCCATCAAAATGCTATGTAACAAACCACTCAGTGGCTTCAAATATCTATTCTAATAATAGACAAATATGCAAATTTAACTGTTCATGGGTTAGTGATTTAAGCTGGACAGTATATCTGGTGTTGCCTGACTCACTCACATATTTGGGGATTAGCTGACTGTCTGCTGATTCAAGATGGCCTTGGCTAAAATGAGTGGGCCAGCTTGGCTCTGCTCCACGTTTTTCTCATCTACTAGCAGGTCACCCTGAGCATGTTCTCAGGGTGATGGCAGGAAGCAAGAGCAAGCAAGTTCAATCATGGAAGCTCTTTTCCAGCCTCTGCTTGTGTCATGTCCTCTTATATTCTGTTGTCCTAAAGTAAGCCACATGGCAAAAGGGTGTGGATACAGGGAAAGGTGAAGAATTGGAGCAAATCTCACAATCTATCACAATTACCAACACTTTCTCCTCAGAGGTGGTAACTAACTTTGTCAGCTGCTGCTATTTCCACAACCATTTCATTTTCAATATCTAGGTTTCTCATGGCTTTTAATTGCCATGTTAATGCATGATGCAAATTGCTCATTGTCAATCCATTGTGTTTATGCCTTGAGCCTAGCACCCTTTCTCATTAGGATAAGTAATTGCCTTATAAAGCTTCAGCTTTTTGCAATGAGCTTGCCCACTCTTTTCTTCTCGGATATCTTAAGAAAACAAACAAGTTAGGGGTAGCAAAAACAGAAAGCCTAGGGGTGAAAAGTTGCTGAACAGTGCCAAATAGACAAATATATACTTTTAGGATTACAATAAACTGAGTGATGGCCAAAGTTGTTTGAGTTGTCCATCAGAACTGGTGAGAAGACCAGCTTTAATCCAGTTGAATATATTATTGCTTATTTTTAATTGCATGGGTTTTATAGACAGTAATTCTGAAGCCTATTTGTAGACTAAAAAATAATCCATGTTTTAGGTTCTTGAAATTCTTGGTAGTTTTCCTATTTAAGGGGAATATCTTCCTTAATAATTTTTCTGAAAGATGCTCATGTGTTCACTAAAGGGGCCTACTACACATTTGTCTTAGTTTGGGTTCCCCAAGAAACCAGCTCTGAGAGAAAAATTTAGTGCAACTAGTGAATTTGGAAATAAAGTAAATGCCAGTCCAGGAAGTGGGAAAGTGAAACAAGGATGGGAAGGCAGCCATTAAAGGGTACATTATCCAGCCAGTTTGCTCTGTAGGCATCTGCAGAACATAATCTTGTTGTGGAACTCTGGGAAACAGTGTATAACATGCATTTCAGAGTTACTCCACCCTAAGGGGGAGAAAGTTGGGATACTTATATAACAATCAATTCCCAGCAGTTACTAATGTAGGCAGTTCCTCAGGGGGCATTAATTCCCTGGCACTTTTGGCCTGAGAAATGAGCAGGTAAAGTAGGTTTCATCAGCTAGAGAAGTCCATCAGACAAATGCAGGTGCTGGCTGTTGGAAGTTGGGC
The DNA here is from genome assembly GCF_027574615.1 of Eptesicus fuscus. Taxonomy (NCBI): domain Eukaryota; kingdom Metazoa; phylum Chordata; class Mammalia; order Chiroptera; family Vespertilionidae; genus Eptesicus; species Eptesicus fuscus. The sequence goes on from NC_072473.1 coordinate 8,779,599, forward strand.
AGCACCTGAAGTGGTAAGGGTGAAGGCATAAGGGCAGACCACCAACAGAGTCTGCCCTGATTACCTTGATATGCTCTGATACCCAAACTATAGATATTTGAACAATTCTTCTGCCTATAGAAAGTTCACCTTCTTTATTTGAATGAAAGCACCGAACTGGTAACTTTTCATTAGAGAATAAAGTACAATCAGATTAATGCATTTTCTAGTATTATTAAGGTATAACTGATGTACAATTTGCACATATATAAAGTGTAAAATTTGATGAATTTGGCATATATACACATATCAATCTTGCCATCAGCAATTATTGCAGTTGTGTTGTAAGGGTAATTTTTAAATATTCCCTTAATTGTCTGTATAATTTTTAAAACATTTCCTAGGTAATGAAAATCTATACATATAAAAGCCTAATATGCAAATTGTCCCCATGGGAGTTCGACTGGGAAATTGATCACTCACTATGATGTGCACTGACCATCAGGGGGCGGCGTGGAATGAAGGAAGGCCCCAGCTGGCAGCTGGCAGCCAGAAGGAAGGCCCTGGCCGGCAGCTGGAAGGCCCTGATCGGCCCTGATTGCTGGCCAGGCCTAGGGACCCTGTCCGTGCATGAATTTCATGCACCAGGCCACTAGTAGTATAATAAAAACACATATGTACCAAAAAAAAGATTGAATTTTATTTCTCTCTCTTTTTTTTTGATTTATTTTTTTTTCAATTTTTTTAATTAAGGTATTATACGTGTACATATCTTACCATTGCCACCCCCCACCCCACTCCCATATATGCCCTCACCCCCCAGAGTTTTGCATCCATTGGTTATGCTTATATGCATGCATACAAGTCCTTTGATTGATCTCTTATCTCCCCCACCTCTCCCTAATTTTCCCCCTGTAATTTGACAGTCTGTTTGATGCTTTACTGTCTCTGTATCTGTCTTTTTGTTCAAGTTTATAATGTTCTTTATTATCCATAAATGAGTGAGATCATGTGGTATTTTTCTTTCATTGACTGGCTTATTTCACTTAACATAATGTTCTCCAATTCCATCCAGGTTGCTGCAAATGATGAGAATTCCTTCTTTTTTTATGGCAGCATAGTATTCCATTGTGTAGATGTACCACAGTTTTCTGATCCAGTCATTTGCTGACGGGCACCTAGGCTGTTTCCAAATCTTAGCTATGGTGAATTGTGCTGCTATGAACATAGGGGTGCATATATCCTTTCTGATTGGTGTTTCTAGTTTCTTCGGATATATTCCCAGGAGTGGGATTACTGGGTCAAATGGGAGTTCCATTTTCAGTTTTTTGAGGAAACTCCATACTGTTCTCCACAGTGGCTGCACCAGTCTGCATTCCCACCAGCAGTGCACGAGGGTTCCTTTTTCTCCGCATCCTCGCCAACACTTGTCGTTTGTTGATTTGTTGATGATACCCATTCTGACAGGTGTGAGATGGTACCGCATTGTTGTTTTGATTTGCATCTCTCAGATAATTAGTGATGTTGAGCATGTTTTCATGTGTCTCTTGGCCTTCCTTCTGTCTTCTTTTGAAAATATTCTATTTAGGTCTGTTGCCCATTTTTTTATTGGATCATTTATCTTCCTTTTATTAAGTTGTATAAGCTGCCTGTAGATGTTGGAGATTAAACCTTTATCAGTGATGCCATTTGCAAATATGTTCTCCCATGCAGTAGGCTTTCTTGTTGTTTTGTTGATGGTTTCTTTTGCTGTGAAAAAGCTTTTTATTTTGATGTAGTCCCATTTGTTAATTTTCTCTTTAGCTTCCATTGCCCTAGGGGCAGTGTCAGTGAAGAAGTTCTTTTGGCATATGTCTGAGATTTTGCTGCCTGTGGATTGCTCTAGTATTTTTATGGTTCCCCGTCTTATGTTTAAGTCCTGTATCCATTTTGAGTTTATTTTAGTGTATGGCGTAAGTTGGTGATCAAGCTTCATTTTTTTGCATGTATCTGTCCAATTTTCCCAACACCATTTATTGAAGAGACTGTCTTGACTCCATTGTATGTTCATGCCTCCTTTGTCAAATATTAATTGAGCATAGTGGTTTGGGTTGATATCTGGATTCTCTATTCTGTTCCATTGATCTATATCTCTGTTCTTGTGCCAGTACCAGGCTGTTTTGAGAACAGTGGCTTTGTAATACAGCTTGAAATCTGGTATTGAGATCCCGCCTACTTTATTCTTCTTTCTCAGGATTGCTGTGGCTATTCGGGGTCTTTTTTTATTCCAGATGAATTTTTGGAGAGTTCTTTCAAGGTCTGTGAAATATGCCATTGGTATTTTAATGGGGAGTGCATTGAATCTATAGATTGCTTTGGGTAGTATGGACATTTTAATGATGTTGATTCTACCAATCCATGAACATGGTATGTTCTTCCATCTGTTTACGTCTTCCTCTATCTCTTTTTTCAGTGTCCTGTAGTTTTCTGCGTATAGGTCTTTTACCTCCTTAGTTAAGTTTATTCCTAGGTATCTTAATTTTTTTGGTGCAATGGTAAATGGGATTGCCTTTTTAGTCTCTCTGTCTGTAAGTTTACTATTGGTGTATAGAAAGGCCATAGATTTCTTGGCGTTAATTTTGTATCCTGCTACATTGCCGAATTCATTTATTAAGTCTATTAGTTTTTTGACGGAGTCTTTCGGATTTTTTATGTACAATATCATGTCGTCTGCAAATAAAGACAGCTTTACTTGTTCTTTTCCAATTTGGATGCCTTTTATTTCTTCTTCTTGTCTAATTGCAATGGCTAATACTTCCAGTACTATGTCAAACAGGAGTGGTGAGAGTGGGCATCCCTGTCTTGTTCCTGTTCTTAGGGGAAATGTTTTTAGTTTTTGTCCATTGAGTATGATGTTTGCTGTGGGTTTATCATATATAGCTTTTATTATGTTGAGATATGAGCCTTCTATTCCCACCTTGTTGAGAGTTTTTATCAAGAAGGGGTGTTGGATTTTGTCAAATGCTTTTTCTGCATCAATTGATATGACTATGTGATTTTTATCTCGCAATTTGTTTATGTGATGTATCACGTTTATTGATTTGCGGATATTGTACCATCCTTGCATTCCTGGGATAAATCCTACTTGGTCATAGTGAATGATCTTTCTGATGTACTGCTGGAGCCGATTTGCTAGAATTTTGTTGAGGATTTTGGCATCTATGTTCATGAGGGATATTGGTCTGTAATTCTCTTTCATTGTGTTGTCTTTATCTGGTTTTGGTATTAGGGTGATGCTGGCTTCATAGAAGGAGCTTGGAAGTGTTCCTTCTTCTTGAATTTTTTGGAATAGTCTGAGGAGGATAGGTTTTAGTTCTTCCTTGAATGTTTGGTAAAACTCTCCTGTGAAGCCATCAGGCCCCGGGCTTTTGTTTGCCGGAAGCTTTTTGATGACTGCTTCAATTTCGTCCATAGTTATTGGCCTATTGAGCTCTTTAGATTCTTCTTGATTGATTTTTGGAAGGTTATATTTTTCTAGGAATATGTCTATTTCCTCCAGGTTGTCCAGTTTGTTGGAATAGAGTTGTTCGTAGTATTTTGTAACAATCCTTTGTATCTCAGCGGGGTCTGTTGTTATTTCACCTCTTTCATTTCTGATTTTGTTTATTTGGGTCCTCTCTCTTTGCTTCTTGGTGAGCCTGGCTAGAGGTCCATCAATCTTGTTTATCCTTTCAAAGAACCAGCTCTTGGTTTTGTTGATCTTTTGTATTGTTTCTTTGGTCTCTATGTCATTTATCTCCGCTCTGATCTTTGTTATTTCCTTCCTTCTGGTTACAGTGGGCTTTTCTTGCTGCTCTTTTTCTAGCTCTTTGAGTTGTAGGGTTAAGTAATTTATTACCATTGCTTCTTGTTTTTTGCAATAGGCTTGTAGAGCTATGAACTTCCCTCTCAAGACTGCTTTCGCTGTGTCCCATAGATTTTGGATTGTTGTGTTTTCATTGTCATTCGTTGCCATGATGTTTTTTATTTCTTCCTTGATCTCTCTGGTGACCCAGTCATGGTTTAATAGCATGCTGTTTAGTCTCCATGTGTTTGATTTCTTTGGATTGTATTTATTGTAGTTGATTTCCAGTTTTATGCCACTGTGATCTGAGAAGATGCTTGATATAATTTCTATCTTCTTGAATTTGAAGAGACTTTGCCTGTGACCCAGCATATGGTCTATCTTTGAAAATGACCCATGTGTACTTGAGAAGAATGTATATTCTGTGGCTTTGGGGTGAAATGTTCTGAAGATGTCAATTAATTCCATCTGGTCTAGTGATTCATTTAGGATTGCTGTTTCTTTGCTGATTTTTTGTTTAGAGGATTTGTCCAGTGGTGATAGTGGGGTATTAAAATCTCCTACTATGATTGTATTGCTATTAATCTCTCCCTTGAAATCCTCCAGGAGTTTTTTTATGTATTTGGGTGCTCCTATATTGGGAGCGTATATGTTTACCAGAATTATTTCTTCTTGTTGGATTTCTCCCTTTAGTATTATGAAGTGGCCTTCTTTATCTCTTGTTATGGCATTTACTTTGAGGTCTATTTTGTCAGATATAAGTATTGCTACCCCAGGTTTTTTTTCATTTCCATTTGCCTGAAAGATATTTTTCCATCCCTTCACTTTCAATCTGTGTGAGTCTCTTGTTCTGAGGTGGGTCTCTTGTAGACAGCATATATATGGGTCGTGTTTTTTTATCCATTCAGCTACTCGATATCTTTTGATTGGAGCATTTAGTCCGTTTACATTTAAAGTTATTACTGAAAGGTATTTGTTTGTAGTCATACCTATTTTTGTGTCTGTATTCCTTCTTACCTGTTTATTACGTCTTTTTACAGTATTCCCTTTAGCAATTCTTGCATTGCTGGTTTGGTGGTGATAAACTCCTTAAGCCTTTTTTTGTCGGCAAAGCTCCTGATTTCCCCTTCAATTTTGATTGATAGTCTTGCTGGATATAGTATTCTTGGATTCAGTCCTTTGCTTTGCAACACTTTGTATACCTCCTTCCATTCACTTCTAGCTTGTTGTGTTTCTGTTGAGTAATCATTTGACGATCTGATGGGTGTTCCTTTGTAGGTAACTCTCTGTCTCTCTCTTGACGCCTTTAAGATTCTCTCTTTATCATTCATATTTGCCATTGAAATTATGACATGTCTTGGTGTGGGTCTTTTGGGGTTGATCCTGCTTGGGACTCTCTGTACTTGCGTAACTTTTATCTTTCCCATATCCGGGAAGTTTTCTGTCATTATTTCTTCAAATAGATTTTCTAATCCCTGCTGCTCTTCTTGTCCTTCTGGCAGCCCTATTACACGTATGTTACTTCGTTTCATGTTGTCCCGAAGCTCCCTTAGGCTTTCCTCCTGCTTTTTAATTATTTTCTCCAATTGCTGTTCAGATTGAGCTTGTTTCTGTACCTGATCTTCTAACTCACTAATTCGGTCCTCTGCTTCTTCTAGTCTACTGTTGAAACTTTCCATGGTGTTTTTGATTGTAGCTATATCACTTTTCATTTCTTCCTGATTCTTGCATAAGTTGTTGATTTTCTCATCCATCCGATGTATAAATTCCACGACCATTACTCTAAACTCCTTTTCGGTCATGTTGCAAGCTTCAGTTTCACTGATTTCCTTTCTTGGCGACTCCACATTTTCTTTCCTCTGTGAGTTATTTCGTTTCCCCATTCTGGCTATCACCAGAAAGCTCAAGCTTCCGTTTGCGTGGACCTGGGCCATGTGCTGCGGTGACTTCGCTCCACCCGAGTTTCACTGAAGTGCTCTGACACTAGGACGTGTGGCTGCCTTTGGTTGGTGGGAACCAGACTTGCCCAGGGTCAGTGTCCCCAGTGTTCCGTGTGGTCTCGTGTGCACACTTAGAATCAGGGGCCCTGTCTGCACCACACTGTTGGTATGTGCCAAAAATGAGATCCTTAGCATGTGCCAAGAGTCAGAGTTTCCCTGTTTCTGCACCAAGACTCGAGTGTCAGAGTCTCTGTTGCCTTGTGCGGTTTCTCATTGAGAATCAGGGTCCCTGTGTGTGCATGCACCAACAATTGGGATCGCTGGCTCTTAGTGTGAATGCGCTGTGAGTCAGGGATCCCAGGCAGCTGTGTCCGGCGTGCCAAATTCCCTGAAGTGGAGCTGCGTCCTGTGTGTGCTCTCTCTACTGAGCCAAACCGGGTAGGGCGCACACTCTTAATTTCCTGAAGGTGAGCTGGCTCCCTGCACTCTCCCGGAGTCCCGGAAGGGGGGCGGAGTCTGTCCTGCGCGCCAAATTCCCCAAAGGGGAAGCCCCTCTGTGCAAGCACCAAGATTCCCCGAAGGGGGAGCTGCGACCCGCAAGCCAAATTCCCCCAAATTCTCCGAAGGGGAGCCCTCTGTGCGCACTGACAGATTTCCCCAACAGGGAGCTGCTTCTGTCCCCCCCCCCCCCCCCCCCCCCCGCGCACCAAATTCCCTGAGGGGGAGCGAGTCCCTGCGCAAAGTTCTGCGGCTTGGGCGAGGGGCGGGTCTTTCAGTTAAAATGGCGCTGTCTGCGCGCCTGCGGGGAGGGGGATAGGCTCTTTGACTCACGGAATTCTGCCAGGAAGTCTGGATTCTTGTTGTCTGTTGGTCTGAAGCTGTGATAGCAGTTCTCTGTCCCCAGTGGCTGCAGGGTCCTGGTTTGTTTCAGAAGCCAGGATCCGAGTCTCAGGCAGCTCTGTTTCTCAAGATGGCGTGGTCTCCGTGTCCGCACCAGGCGCGGAGATGTGTCCGCTTTGTGCGCGGGGCTCTGCCGTCTAGGACTGCCCGGTTAGGCAGCCCCTTGGAAGACCTGCAGAATCTAACTGACCCTAGCTCACACACACACACACACACACCACACGTCTACACTCTCCTCTATGGGTTCCTCACTCACACTCTCTCTCTCCCTACCTTCCTGCCGGTCGCCATCTTCCCAGAAGTCCTATTTCTCTCTCTTGATATACCATGTTCATGAATCAGAGGGCTCAAATTTGTTAGGTTATCAATGCTTCTCAAATTATCTATAGATTCATAGCAATTTAACCCTAGACTTCTTTTTTTGTAGAAACTGATATCCCAACTCTAAAATTTATATGGAAATTTGTTTTGGTTGGATGGCTCAGTTGGTTGGAGCATTGTCCCATACAGTTGTGGGTTTGATTTCCACTCAGGGTGGATATGGGAGATGATCAATCGATGTTTCTCCCTCACATCAATGTTCCTCTCTCTCTAAAATCAATAAAAACATATTCTTGGTTGAGGATTAAAATCAATCAATCAATAAAGTTTATATGGGATGCTAGAGCTATATACAGACTAAGAAGCAACAATAGTTACCTTTACTTCCATACCTTTAACTTCTCGATCTCTCTCCTCTTCAAGTTTGTAGCACCCTTTTATGAACTTCGTGGGATTAATATTATTGGGAATGTTGGAACAAGAACCTCCCCCAAAAGCATCTCCTCCATACAGCAACAAGAACACTGACAAAAATGGTCAAAATTATTTTTTTTTCAGAACTTTAAAATTAGCCAAAAGTTGACAGCAATCTAGGGAGCTATATGTATAGGAACAATGCTTCTGTATACTGAATTTTAAGTTTGTATTAATCCAAACTAAGTTATTATAAGTTAAGGTATTAATTATAATCCTTAGGATAATTGCTACCAGATTTAATAAATGAATTTGTCAATGTAGCAGGGTACAAAATTAACACCCAGAAATCGATGGCATATACATACATTTTTATACACCAATAATGAATTCTCAGAAATAGAAACTAAACAAACAATCCCACCTAGCATTGAAACAAAAAATTAAGATACTTAGGAGTAAACTTAACCAATGAGGTAAAAGACTTACACTTGGAAAACTACAGGACGTTGAAAAAAGTGATAGAAGAAGATATAAACAAGTAAAAAAATATACCGTGTTCATGGATTGGTAGAATTAACATCATTAAAATATCTGTACTATCCAAAAACAATATAGATTGAATGCAATCCCTATTAAAATACCAATGGCATATCTCACAGATCTAGAACACATACTCCGAAATTCATATGGAACCACAGAAGACCCCAAATAGCCACAGAAATCCTGAGAAGAACAAAATTGGAGGGTTCACAATATCAGATATACTACAAAGTCACTGTAATCAAAACAGCCTGGCACCAGAACAGATATATAGATCAATGGAACAGAACAGAGACCCCAGAAACCGCCCCAAGCCATTATGCTCAATTAATATTTGACAAAGGAGGCAAGAACATTCAATGGAGTCAAGACAGTCTCATCAATAAGTGGTGCTGGGAAAACTGGATTGATACATGCAAAAAACAAACAAAAACCCACAAAAAAAACCCAAAAAACTAAAACACCAACTTACACCATATATAACAATATACTCAAAATGGATAAAAGACTTGAATGTAAATTGTGAAACCATAAGAATCTTAGAAGAAACCACAGGCAGAAAAATCTCAGACATCTCTTATAGCAATATGTTTGGGGATACATCTCTTAGGGAATGGAAACTAAGGAGAAAATAAACAAATGGGACTACATCAAAATAAAAAGCTTCTGTACAGAAAAAGAAACCATTAAGCCCTAACCGGTTTGGCTCTGTGGATAGAGCATCGGCCTGCGGACTGAAAGGTCCCAGGTTCGATTCCAGTCAAGCGCATGTACCTGGGTTGCGGGCACATCCCCAGTAGGACGTGTGCAGGAGGCAGCTGATTGATGTTTCTCTCTCATCGATGTTTCTAACTCTCTATCCCTCTTCCTTCCTCTCTGTAAAAAATCAATAAAATATATTTTTAAAAAAGAAACCATTAACAAAACAACAAGAAAGCCCACTGCATGGGAGAACATATTTGCCAATGTTATCACCAATAAGGGTTTAATCTCCAACATTTACAGGGAACTCAGATAACTTAACAAATGGAAGATAAACAACCCAACCAAAAAATGGGCAATGGACCTAAATAGATACTTTTTGAAAGAGGACATAAGGAAGACCAAGAGTCACATGAAAACATGCTCAAAGTCACTAATCATCTGAGAGATACAAATCAAAATGACAATGTGGTACCATCTCACACCTGTCAGAATGGCTATCCTCAACAAATCAACAAACGACAAGTGCTGGCAAGGATGCGGAGAAAAAGGAATCCTCATGCACTGCTGGTGGGAATGCAGACTGGTGCAGCCACTGTGGAGAACAGTATGGAGTTTCCTCAAAAAACTAAAAATGGAACTGCCATTTGATCCAGTAATCCCACTTCTAGGAATATATCCCAAGAAACCAGAAATACCAATCAGAAAGGATATATACACCCCTATGTTCATAGCAGCACAATTCACCATAGCTAAGATTTGGAAGCAGCCTAAGAGCCCATCAGCAGATGAGTGGATTATAAAACTGTGTACATCTACACAATGGAATACTATGCTGCAGTAAAAAAGAAGGAATTCTTACAATTTGCAGCAGCATGGATGGAACTGGAGAGCATTATGCTAAGCGAAATAAGCCAGTCAGAGAAAGTTAAATATCACATGATCTCACTCATTTGTGGAATATAATGAACAACATAAACTGATGAAGAAAAACATATCTAGAGACATAGAAGCATTGATCAGATCGTCAAACCCCAGAGGGAAGGAAGGGGAAGGTGGGGGTAAGGGGGAGAGATCAACCAAAGGACTTGCATGCATTCATATAAGCCTAACCAATGGATACAGACAACAGAGGGGTGAGGGCGAGTGGGGGGTGGGGTGGGGGACAATAGAGGGATAAATACACATATGTAATACCTTAATCGATAAAGAAAAATAATAATAAAAGTAAGGAGCTTTCTAATTCTCCTCTTTAAACCTTTTCCTGGTCTCCATTCTGTTGGTTTTATTGTGGATTTCTTATTTGGAATGACCACTAAGGGGGATGGTTTGGCACATAGTACAAACTGACTTAGTTCCATTCCAAACCCTCTAAAGCATGCCTTACAGCCTGCTGGGGACTGAAAATCTAAATAATTCATTTCCCATTTTCTCTTACAGCTTGGTTTCCATATGTGTCCCAGGTTTTGCCTTCATGATACCTCACTGAGAGATTTTCAAAGTGGAAATGAGGTGGATGCCATGCTTTTCATGGCACAGGCAGTTACAGAGTTCTGTTTCTCTGCAGCAGTGGTACAGTGGTCCCTGGGTGAAACTCTATAACTTCATGTGTATTGAGAAGCAGATTGTGGGGCTTTCATTTTGTTGATATGGCTTGGGCTGAGGCTGTATGGTACTTGAGCAGGAGTTAACAAACTTTTTCTGTAAAAGGCCAGGTGGCAAATACTCTGGCTTTGTGAGCCATGTGGTCTCTGTTGCAACTCCTCAACTCTGCCCTTATAGTATGAGAACAGGCATATACACTGAGTGGCCAGATTATTATGATCTCTGAACGCATAATAATCTGGCCACTCAGTGTATATCCTATATAATAAAAGGCTAATATGCAAATTATCCCCTCAACCAGGAGTTCGACCAGCAGGTAGGCCGGCCAACCGCCCATGTCCCCTCCTCCTGGCCAGGCTGGTCAGACCCCACCCATGCACGAATTCATGCACCGGGCCTCTAATATATATATATAATCTGGCCACTCAGTGATTACATATCACTGAATGGCCAGATTATTATGTGTTCAGAGATCATAATAATCCGGCCACTCAGTGTATAACATGTAAATGAATGAACATGGCTGTTTTCCAATAAAACATTATTTATAAAAATTTGGCCCATGGGCCATAGTTTGCTGACCCCCCTGTCCTAGAGCAATAATAGTGGTGGTAGTATTCTGATGGTCTATTAGCTTTTTTATTGCAGCAGTGGTAGAATTTCCTTTATTGGGTCAGTTCTGTAGTGTGTTTTAAACAGTGGATTATCTTTTAGTACTTGATTTAGGGATTTAAAAATGCATACTTAACTTTTCAGTCTATTTAGAATCAATATTTTCCTACTTCAATAAAAATATAGAAACCTTACTTCCATATAGATCCCTTTATCCCCGCTCCCCCTTTATGCTATAGTTGTCTTAATATCCTCAACTCCATGGCCTCATTGTTCTTTAGTTGCACACACCTGACAAGACCCCACCTTTAGTTCAATCTAGATCTCTGACTGATTCAATCTTTACCTAGGCTCATAGGGAAAAATTAGACAATGGCACAAAGAAAGTTAGATCGTTGAAATTAGCTGGGACATCAAAACTGTTATACAATCATTCTCTATGTCCTTAGCTCTCTTTGTCCCATATTTTGGCAGGGGCTGTTTTAAGCCTTCTCCATTTTCCTTAAAACTGCCCTCCATCACCACATGCGTGTGTGCATGTGTGTGCTCATGCGTGCATGTGCACACACATCACCATACCACCTGCATTAAACTTATAGGAAATAAATTTGTCATTATTTTTATAGAGAAGATAGAAGTCATCAGATGGGAACTTGTTCAACTTCTGACCACCAAACTTAATAAACAGCCCTGGTTTTCTCCACCAAAGACAGATCTGGTGAGTCAATGGGAGTGTGAGAGAAGCCCTTCGTAAAGACTTTGAAAACAAACTCTGCACATTTAAGTGAGAGATTGGACAAACCAGTTTGAATAAACTAAGGGAACTTGGACCTTTGCCCACTGCCACCAACAGAACCAGATTGATTCCTAGCTGCATTGCTTAGGATTGACTCAACAATGAATTGCCTATTTGTTTCCTGGTTAGAAATTGTTCTCAGTGCCTGGCAATCTTGTTCTCCCCTTAGTCATTTAAAGTGAGTCCAATATTTTTATGTGGCTTTCCCCCAATTTTGTTTCAAAGGGTGGCACTCTCTCTATGTTTCCATTGGCGGGGATTCTGGTTGTGAACTAATCTGCACCCCACTTGGTTGTCTGAGGGAGGGGCAGAGTATGTTTTTGAACAGACTCTACTTTTGAAAGTTACTTTGAATCTGCTTTTTTTTTGCAATACCCTGGCCTAATGCTGAAACATCATGCTAGGGAGATTGTTATTCATCACTCATTGACTTCCAAGCTTGTGAGAAAGGGATGATATGAAGGGAGGAGAGGTTGTGTGGAGAGGAGGAAAGAAAACAGCTTGTGTACTTGTTTGCTCACGGTGAGAATGTTATGCCCCGTCCTTATTCTTGAAGAGAAATGATGCCTAGCTTTACACAAGTAACCTGATCCCTCCCTACAAAATGTTTAGACACTGAGATATATGTGAGCAAAATAGATATTCTTGCATTTACTAAAAGAAAGACGGGAAGCAAGCTAGCTGTGACTTCTAAGGCTCTATTTCTAAATTTTATTTAAGCTTTCCTGATTATTATACATAATTTTTATAAAACTACACTGGATTCCAGCACAGGAGGGAGGTTCAATAATTCCAAAGCTCTTTTATGATGCTCTGCTTCTCTCACCACTGGCATGGATGATAATGGCAGTGGAGGGGTTGGAAGTTGCTTATGGAAAGAGAGGTGGGAGAGGTGTTGCTTTCTTTGCCACCCACAGAGTCCCTGGGTATATTCCTCCTCTGATACAAGAGGGTTTGTATTAGTTAACCCCAGAAGAAAGATAATCACAATGGCCAGGACTTAGAGAGATGGGGTTTATCTGTGACTCTAGTGACTGTGGGCTATTCCCTAGGAAGTGGATTTGTTTCCCTGCTACTAATCTTCAGCCTTCTGTAATAAGGGAAAATAATAAATGAGCCAAGCATGTTATGTTGGGTTTTAGCTCATTGACTTAAAAGGCTGAGGTATAATTTCTGAAATTTTTACAGTTGTGAACATCTGCTTACAGGAGCCTGCAACATCTGCAGCCCTTGTAGTCATTCTTTGCAAAGGACCATAAAGTTTATGGAAAAACGAATCCACCCAGACAGAGAAGACCTGGCAGAACCACCTTCCTGGCTGAGAAGTTTGTTATTTTATATTCCAATATGGGCAACAGAACATTGTGAGCCTATATTTGAGGACATGTGGGGGGAAAACAGAGCTGGATTCCTACTCTGCTTCTCTCTACACCCCCCAGTAACACATACACCCCAGGCACACTTACAGAGTCCCTGTTGCATGCTGGGTACTTTCTCATTTATGTTATCTCCTTTAACTCGCACAGTGGCTCTGTTGGCAGCCATTATCTCTTTCCAGAACAATGTATACATATGTAGACAGACAATTTCAAGTGCACATACTGATTTGGGAAACTTAAAGTCCCAAACCTAAGTTTCTTGTCTGTTCACAATTATGTGGGGAAGAAGAAGAGGTAAATAGAGGTAGCATCATATCATAGGAAGAACACTGGGTTGGGATTGGGAAACTTCCATTCAGGTATCAGCTCTAAGACCTTCATATATCTCTTGATTTCTTTGGGCCTTCCATTTCTCATTTATATAGTGAGGAAGTTGGACTCCATTAGCTATCTCTTATAGCGCTCATGCTAAATAAACCAGGAATCAATATCCAATATGACTTCAATCATGTAACATAAATATGTAGGAAGAAGGCAAGAAGGAACTATGCCAAAATGTTTTCAGTGGTTACCCTTGTGTGGTAGAATTATGAAGGAGTGCCAGCTCTATTCTTTGTTCTTTTTGGCATCTTCTAACTCTTTTATAATGCACATGTATCATATTTATGATCAGAAGGACGTTGTAAAATATTGAACGGTTTGGTGAAGATGGCAACTCGTTTTTATTGCATTATCTCCCTCTACAGCTAGTCCTGCATTATGTGAGCCAGACCAATAAAACACCTCCCTGCATAACATTGTCCCCTCAGATCACTCCCATGGTACTGCCTTAGACGTGCTTACTTTTGCTTTGGGCATCTTAGACTCTATGGTGTGTATGTGTGGTTTTCTAGCACAACTAGATTAAAACATTCTCAAGATTTGGGAGTGTTGGTATTCTGCTTGTTTTGTTTATTTTTGACAACCCTTCTAGTACTGCCATCATAGGTACCTATAGTTCCTTCTTGAAAGAGAGTTTGAGTGAAAGATTACAATGCCTTGGATCTAGGAGTTTCTTCCCTCACTCAGCCAAGATAACTGATAGCACTTTGCCAAAGGGCCAACATAGGAGTCTAAAACGTTCTGTCCAATGTGGCCATTGTCCTCCAGGAACTTGTAGTCCATCAGGGGAGTTTATGCACATGTATGAATGTATGCAATTAAAAACAGCGTGTAATAGGTGCCATAAGGATGATGGAAACTTCAGAGCACAGAATCCCTGTGGAGGGAGAATTCCCCTCCAATAAGATATCAGATAATTTATACTTAACATTTTTGGAACCTCATAAAACATTCCCTGGTCTCTGATTTCAGACACAGCTGTAGTCGGTAGTTCCAGGCAAGCTCAGGGTCATGCTGACCACATCCCACTTCAAGCTTGCTTATGTTTTCTTTCTGCCTCAAGGATTTCCCACGATGCAGTGGGAATGGCTTGGTTCATCTGCAAGAGCAACCCAAAGGTGTGGAGGAGATACTGCCCTCCAGGGTAATCCTCAACCAATGAAAATGGTCACTGGTGGATAAAGTCTCCAGGTTCCACTTCTTTGAAGGGTGGACAATTGTGAGAGGCATCCCATAGTTACTCAGGGATCCCTACAGAATCAATCTCTCATTGCCCACAGCAGTGGTCTCAGTAAAGCACTCTTACATTGGTTTTTCCTCCATCTATGCTTTACTCTCCTCACTTCTTCACTCAACATAGTCCTTGTCTCAGGCTCTGGTTTTGGGAGAACCTAAACAAAATCAGAAGTCACTGTGAAATAGAAGGCATTTGAACTGGAATTGTAGATGGCACATTGTCAGGAAGACATAGAGAGTACAGCAAATATCTAGTGTAGTCATTTTGAAGCTCCTCCTATTAAGATGTGAAATTTATTTTCCACCCCTTGAATCTGAACTAGCCTTGTGACTTGCTTTGTCCAATAAAATGCTGCCAAAGTGAGTTCTGAGTTTGGGCTTCAAATGGCTATGTACAATTATGTTCTCATTCTTACAAGCCAGCCACTTTTATGTTTAAAAGCCAGGCCTACCCTACTGGAGGTTAAAAGATCATGTGGAGCAAAGGCAAGCTATCCCAGCTGAGGAACCATCTAGATTCAAAACCCCCAGACAACTTAGCAACTGACTGTAGACACATGAGTGAGTATAGCTGGACCAGAAGGCTCTATTTCTAAATTCTCAGCTGAACTCAACCCAAATTGCCAATTAAATAAATAGTTGTTGTTTTTAGCCATTAGTTTTTTGAATGGTTTGCCATGTAACAAAAGCTAACTGATATATTTGGGGAAAAACTGAGTCATCTTGATTGGTTAGAATATAGCCTTCATGACTTGAATTTGAGCTAAACTGGGGTAGGCCCTGAATGCCATCCTAATGATGTTAGAAGTAGCCCTGGCTGGTGTGCTCAGTGGTTATAGTGTCAGCCCATGCACATAAGGGTTGCAGGTTTGATTCCTGGTCAAGGGCACATACCTGGGTTGCAGGTTCCATACCAGCCCCAGTGGAGGCAACCAATCGATGTGTGTCTTTCATATCAAAGTTTCTCTCTCTCTGTCTCCTCTATCTATCCATCCCTCTCTCCTTTTCACTCTCTCTGAAAAGCAATGGAAAAAATATCCTCGGGTGAGGATTAACAAAAAGAAAAAAGAGAGGTTGGAAGTAATTCAATAGGTAAAGAATTGTTGTGGAAGACATGGTTGGCTGACCACCAAAGATTTGTAGTGTAGAGTTGTTGCTAGGAATAGGCTGCTCAGCTAGGAGCTGTATTTTCCCAGCTCTCTTTGCACACAACTTATTCTCTCCAATAGGATGTAAGTGGTAGGGATGTGTGTCACCTTTTGGCTGAGATAGCGAGGTATTAAATATAGGATCCCCCATGCTCTCTGTCTGTCCCATCTGGCAGCTGTATGATATCAGGGAAACCTTGAACATACAGGATGGTAAAACAAAACAGATACAACCTGAATTTCTGAGTTTCTCCTTAGAGGAGAACCATTCAGCAGAATGGACTTTGCATAAGCGAGAAATAAACTTGAATCATGTTAAGTCATTGAGATTTTGGGGTTGTTTGTTACAGAATCTAGCATTACTCACCCTGACTAATGTAGGCACCTTCATATTAGGGTATGGGAACCTTCAAAGCAGTAATTTGGTATTGCTGACTTTAGGAGCCAAATGCAAGGTATAAAGTTTCCTGCATTGCTCTCAGTCTAAGGAGATGATGACCAGGATATGGTCTTGGTCATGAGAGCAAAAAGGAAAGCACCAAAGTAGACAGTCCTTTCAAGTTAGACATCTTCCTTCCAGGGGAGGAAACTATTTAAATCGTGGACAGTCCCATATGCACAGGAAAATATTTATGTCTAAATCTGTTTCTACCTGTCTGGTTGTTAATTAGAAAATTGATCCCAGCATTTCAGGATTGGAATCTTAAAAGGCTAGTTCTTAAAAAAATGAACACATCTGAAGGCTCTTTTAAAGGATGATAATAACAACAATAGCAGCAGTAACAACAAAAGCCTGGCACTGTCCCTTCTCTGAGTCTGGGATATATTACTCCTTCCTCATGCACTCCTGAATTCCTAATCTAAACAAAATGGATGCCACCATTTGGCTGCTTAGTTCTTTGTGAATTTGGAGATGGGTTCTCCTGCGGAAACATGAGGATCCTTTAGGAATCTTCTTGGACAAGATTTAGATAAGAGTTCATTTTTTATCCTGTTCACCCTGGGAGCGATTCCATGCCTGTCTCTGGAAGTGTTTTGGAGCCACATTCTGAGAGATTTATCCCTTAGAATTGCTCCTTGGATAACAAGCCATCCTTAGTATCTCATAGCTTTGACACTACTACCAATAGCTTGGCTCCCTTGCACCATCAGTGGCTTGGCATAGCCTCTGCCCACCACTCTCTGCTAAACTTCCAAGGCCAGGCTTTCCCAGGCAACAAAAACTTTGTAGGACCTCCCAGACTCCATCTGCCTGTCTGGCTGGCCATTTGCCTATTGCTTGTGGCCATACCACCAGACACCAAGTCTATAGGTTCCTTGGTGTTGGTGTCTCCCCTGCTGCAGCCTGTTTGTCAAGTCTCCTTGGCCTGGTCTGCCCCAACCAAGCCTGGATTTTGACACTATCCCAAGGGCAGCTGTAGCTCTTCAGCTGTGCTTCATGGTGGCCTTGGAATGTTTCCATCTCCCACCCAGTGCCCAGAGGCCTCTGGAATGTTGAGAGAGAGAGCTTTGACCTAGACCTGGCTCACCTCACACCATAACTAACCAGTTTATTATAGCATGAAATAAACCTCAAACCAGCTTGACTCAGACTCTTAAAGGGCCAGTTACAACCATCCCATATCATGCCAGCAGAAGCATAGTGCTAAGTGTATTTAGTTAGCATTGAAGTGGGAAAATTGTGTCTTTAGCATCCACTTTAGGTCTTTCAGGGGATGTGATATTCCTTTTAATATCTGAGTTGTCATGCCATAATTATAATTCTTATAATTTTCTTTTGCATTTGTTTAAAAGCTGAACCTAAGAACAACACGATGACTAAAATATTGGCCACCCATACAATGGGAGGTTGGTTCATAATCATACTCAATCATAATCATAATCATACTAGTAGTAACATTAACATTTATTGAACACCTAATATATGCCAGGCTCATTTAAAAATAAATTACATAGACTATCTTATTGACAATTTCCTTATCCTATAAAGTAGATATTATTATTCTCCAGTTTTATAGATGAGGCTAAATAATTTGCATAACTTCATAAAATAAAACAATTGGGTGGCCAGGCTTGGAATCCAGATCATGTGATACTAGAGTTTGTGTTGTTAGCTCTATATTATCCTGTATCTGTATGTTTGGTGGACAGACCCTGATGGATAGTTTTCTCCTCTTAATTAAATCCGGGAGCAATAATGGAATTTGTATTTAATAATTGAAAAAAGTAATTAGGAGTTATTTATTTATTTAATTGCACCAGTCAGTCTCAGCTCTTCAAAGTAGAAAAGTTAAAATAACTTTAACCAGAATCCTGGAATATAATGTTCAACCGTAATTTTACCAGCTTGACATAACCACTGTTAACACTTGAATATTTTTTAAAAAATATATTTTTATTGACTTAAGAGAGAAAGGGAGAGGGCTAGAGAGATAGAAACATCAATGATGAGAGAGAATCACCAATTGGCTGTCTCCTGCACACCCCACACTGGGGATCAAGCCCGCAACCTGGGCATATGCCCTGATTGGGAATCAAATCATGACCTCTCGGCCCATAGGTCGCTGCTCAACCACTGAGCCATGCCAGCCAGGCAACACTTGAATATTTTATTCAGTATTTTATTTCAATGTTTTCTAATATTATGTTAATAATGTAAGTAATTTAAGAAACTGCCCAAGTATCAATCAGTAGATGAGTGGATAAAAAAGCTGTGGTACATTTGCACCATGGAATACTATGCAGCTGTAAGAAAGAAGGATCTCTTACCATTTGAGACAGCATGGAGGGACTATTATGCTAAGCAAAATAAGCTAGTCAGAGAAAGGTAAGTATCACATGATCTCACTCATATGTGGAATGTATTGAACAAAATAAACTGATGAACAAAATAGATCCAGAAACATGGAAGCATGGAACAGATTGACAAATCTCAGAAGGAAGGTGGGGGTGGGTGAGGTGGGTGGGGAGAGATTAACTGGGAAACTTACCGTATTTTTCCATGTATAAGATGACCCCATGTATAAGATGCCTCCCAATTTTCCAAACCAAAATTAAGAAGTCAATATTTTAAGCATTTTTCTGGTTTTCCTCTTAAGGCCTTCTCTTTCGGCATCTTAAGGAGTTGTTCTTCCTGTTTTCTCCACTATCTGATCATATACTTAGTGGGAGGAGGTCCAAATTGTCTCTCTGCAGCACTATTTCTATGGCTTTGCATAGCTGATTACATTCAGTTTGAATTTTGCAGAGTAAGACAATTGCTTACAGGTATTTATCTTTTTATTTTTTTTGACATCTTTATGGGCTCAGAATGCTCCAGTCCCTGTTGCATCTGTGAACTCTCCACCTCCACCTCCAATTACGGCATCAGCTGATGACAGTAACAATAAGGCTCGTGATTGGAGGAAGCCTGTTTGACAAGGTATGGGCTGCTATGCACCCACGGGGCTCCCTCCTGGGCTGACTTCCATGTATAAGACACCCCTCAGATTTTCAGTATAACAATTTTAGGAAAAAATAGCATCTTATACATGGAAAAATATGGTATATGCATATGTGCATAACCCATGGGCACAGACAATAGCATGGTGAAGGCCTGGGAGGGTTGGAAGAGGTCAGTGGGAAAAAAAGGGACATTTGTAATACTGTCAACAATAAAGATAAATTAAAAAAATAAAGTACAGAGAATCAAAAAGAAGGAAATAGAAGTTATCCCAAGTTCTATATTACTAGGTTTCCAGATTCTCTCTCTCACAGCATTTTGTAAATATCTTTCATATAAAAGAATATTTTTCTATGACACCTCTAATAGTTTCTATTTCAGTGTAACAAATTACTAAACAATTAGTGGCTTTAAGCAATACACCTTTGCTATCTTACAATTTCCATGAGTCAAGAGTCCAGGCTTGGCTTAGCTCGAGCCTCTGTGCTGGATCTCACAAGGCTACAATCGTGGTGTCAGCTTGACTAGGGAAAAATCCACATCTGAGCTCATTCAGGTTGTTGGCAGAATTGCATTCTCCTGAGGCTGTATGATTGAGGGTTCAGCTTCTTCCTGGATGTTTGCTGGAGGCTGCTCTTAGGTCCTAGAGGTCTCGCACAATTCCCTGCCATGTGGCTCTCTCCATAGGCAGTTCACAATGTTGGCAGTTGTTTTTTTTAGGCTAGCAAGAGCGTCTCTCTGTCATGTGCTTGCAAGACAAGTATTATATCTATGACTATGTTCATGTCCATGTCCGTGTCCATGTCTGTGTCCATGTCCATGTCCATGTGTATGCCTGTGTCTATGTCTATATCTATTATTATCTAACCACAGAAGTGACATCAATGCCATGCCATCACCGCCCTCTTCTATTGGTTAGAAGAAGTTGCAGGTTCTGCACACACTCAAGAGAGGGGATTATACAGGGTGTGAATGTGGGGCCACCCTTGCATCTGTGTGCCACACACCATTTATTTATGTATGTTCATGTTTAGTTTGTTTTATATGCATTAAAGATTTTACTTAACTCATTAATCTAGAAGGGACCCAGGCAGATGGTATAACCAGTTAAAAAAAATCCAAAGAGCACACACATTTATAGATCAAGATTATTGAAATGAATGTGCCAATGAAGACAAAACTAGCTTCTTCCACAGTTGGAGAGGGAAGTCATAAATCTCAACAGGACAGGACAGAATTTGCATGTCTCTAAGTAAGAGATATTTTGCATTTCGATCAGTTATACAATTTATAGAGTTATAAAATAGCTCCCATAGAGCCAGAGTCAGATAACATGGAAGGGTGTGCCATTTAAAACTGAGCCATACTAATCCAGTTTTTTGATGTGCTATAATTTATTTAATGAATTCCTTATATTTGAACATTAGTGTTTCATTTGGTCATTATAAAAATTACAATTACCCCTGTGGTTAAGTTTTTCATACACCCTTAATTAGTTCCTCTTCATGACTTATAAAACATTGCTGGGTCAAAAATTTCACACATTTTAAAGGCAATTGCTAGTTTTGTTACGTCGTTCTCCAGAGCAATTTGCCCAGGGGTGTGAGAGGGCACAAGAAGGTTATTTTAGTAAACTAAGCCAAGTTAATATTTGTAAAGTGTTTGAATAGTGCTGGGCATACTGGCAGGCTATATGTAGATATTAAGTAAAATAAAAAAAAATCGAGTTATTTCATCCTCACAACAACCCTATGAAGTATGTTAGTGGTGTATCCATTTTAGAGAAGAGGGAGATAGGGCCAGAAGGGTTAAGGAGAAATATTACTGAATTAAATGCCAAAAGGCCAGCTTCTTCACTTACCAAGCATATGACTTTAAGCAAATTATTTTTCCTATGTGAGTTTATTGTCTTCTCTGTCAAATGGGGCCAACAGTCTTACATCACGGGAGCTAATGCTGGATGAGTGCTTGGAAGCTGCAGTCCAGTGATTCTCAGCCTTGGCTGTACAGTGGAATCACCCGGGGAGCTTTAAAAACTCCAGATGCCTAGATTCCAGCTCTGGAAATTCTGACGCCATTGGGCTAGGTTGTGACTGGGGCATCATGAGTTTTTAAAGCTCTCGGGGGATTCCAATGTGCGGCCAGGGCTTTGACCTACTCCTGCAGCCTCCCGCATTTGTAGGGGATTACTTCTGTATACAGCTGAGGAAGCAACATGCTCCGAGCTGTCAGGAAATGGCCCACTAGGGTAGGGCTGGAATCAAACCTCTGTCTTAAACTCCAGAGTCAACTCAGTCTGCTAAGTTAGTTTGGGAAGCCATCAATTACCTGCTGTTTTACCCTCCGGTGTGGGTCCCTAGGCTGCAGGGTGTCAGCATCAGCCATGCCAGCAGGGCTGCTTTCCAATGGAGTCTGCTGCTGCTGCTCCTGCTGTTTTTTCTAGAAGCCAAAGCTCACATTAGAGCTTCAGCTCTCTGTTGCCTGTCAGTCACAGCTGCATGACTGAGACTAAGGGACCAGACGCCTGGCTGCCCGCCACTGGAGCTGGGTAGCAGATTTGCTGAGGTGTCTTTGGGGCCAGGCCAACCATCCAGCTCACTGTGAGGGCTGTGGATGAATTTCTCGGAGCAGCCAAACACAGCTCAAAACGAACGTGATCAATCAGCGGAATGAAAACCTTGGTCAAGTTGCCCCAGCAGCGAAGGCTAGCACCAGCCCCACCCTGTCTTTCTCCTGTACATGATAAATTGCAAGAGGTATGTGTGGCTGCCCTTTTACTAAGGTCAGACAGTACCCAGTGATTATGAGGGGAAATGGTAGTGTGTAGCAGTTCCCAGAAAAAGACAAGGAAGAAAATAGAAAACTCCTATTTCAGGTGGGCCTACCTTAAATCAGGTGAGCCTGACTATGCAGCAGGCATTGTGAGAACAATAGATATGTAATCTCAACGAATCTGAGTGTTTTAACAATCTCGGCATTTCAATGTGGGTATCTCTATTTTAAAGGTGAGGAAGTTGAGCCTGAGAGGTGAAGCATCCTTGTGAATCCACACAACTAGCCAATGACAAAGCCAGGATTCACATCTATGTCCACTGCTTCTTTCATTGGAAGGGAAATGTTTGATCCAGGTAGTTTTTTTGTTTTTTGTTGGTTTGTTTGTTTCTCATTAGGATTTTTGTCAGCAGGGCCCATCCTTGGCCCAGTTGTGAAACAGCAAAGATTGCTTATGGTTCAGCCTTCCTGCTGAATGAATTTAGGCTATGTTGGCTGCTATAACACATAAACCCCTAAAATCTCAGGGACTTAACACAATAGACATTTCTTTCTTTCTCATTCAAAGCCCAGCTGCCCATGTGGGGATGGGGGTTCTGCTCCATGTAGTCATGCAGCAATCCAGATTCCCTCCACCTGCAGCTCTGCCCTCCCCTGGGCTGCAGTATGATCCACTGGATCCTCTGCTTCTAGAAGGCAGGCGGGAAAAAAGTATGGGGAATCCTGTAGGAGGTTCTATGGCCCAGGCAAGCTACATTCCATTAGCCAGAACTCAGTCACATGTCAATGCCTAAAGCAAGGGAGGCTGGGACATGTATCTAGCTGTGTGCCAATGAAGACAGGCAGCTATATATGCCCCTGAGGTATCTTCATTCCTGAGGCCTCATCCTCTTAACCCCACCCACACCTTTTCCAGAACCTCACCTTGTGCTGCATGTTAGCTCTCCTCTGACTGACAAGTGCCTTCTACCAATTTTCCACCGAGGGTGCATAGATCAGGGCAGGACCACCAAGGGTCTTCACAAGGCCTCTTCACACCCAAGTGGTACCTGGGCCACAACCCATGGGCCTCTCAAAAGTCATCTGACCTACCTTCTGCCAGGCCTTCAGAAGAGAAAGACAGTAATGGAGAGGTTGCAGACCTTTGGCTTGACTTTTCATTTGGCTAATGATGATGAATGTTGGTGTCTTGGAATCTGAAAGCCCTGGCTGTTTTTCCGGCAGTCTCCTCCTCTATGTGTTTTCTTTTTACTCAGTTCTGCTAGCATCAGGCCCCAGGGAGAAGATGAGTTTTACAGTGAGGGACGGTAGGGATTTTTCACAGCTGCCAATTCTGACATCCCAAGTCAGCAGCATCTGTGCTGACAATACATGATTTAGAGGTGCTCCATTAAGACCCAAAATGTTCCCTTAGTATTTTCATGATCCTCTGTGGTCAAGGACGGTTATAACTTAGGCTTTCCTTCTGAACAAGCATGCAGGGGGGAGGCTCAGTCAGTGGCGAGTGAAAATTCTTTTGCTGTCTCCCCTCCCCAGCTTGAGTGCTCCCACAGCCTTTTGTAGTCCCTGGATGAGTGGTCAGGTCTCAACCCTGTGTGCCTTGTTCATGGCACTTTTCAGAATCAGTAGGGCCAGCCCAAGTAAAGTTTATCTGGGACACTACTTTCAATTGCTTCTAGGAGACCTATTAGCATTTTATTTTTATTTTATTTTTTTAAAAATATATTTTATTGATTTTTTACAGAGAGGAAGAGAGAGGGGTAGAGAGTTAGAAATATCGATGAGAGAGAAACATCGATCAGCTGCCTCTTGCACACCCCCTAATGGGGATGTGCCCGAAACCAAGGTACATGCCCTTGACCGGAATCGAACCTGGGACCCTTGAGTCCAAAGGCCGACGCTCTATCCACTGAGCCAAACCGGTTTCGGCCCTATTAGCATTTTAGTAGAGAAGGCTTGATCTAGAAAGTTCAGTGAGTTTATAATACCTTGCCAAGATAAGGGAGAAACAGGGCAGTTGCTGTCACACTGGCTTGTAGCCTGGAGATGGAGGTACCTGCCACCAGCTGGTGTGAATAAAAACTCCAGGCCTTAAGCCATCAGCTTACCCTACCCCGCCCCTTTCCTAAATCAAGCCAGTGGGGACCTTAGCAGCCCCCAGTCCCAATATTCACCTTTGCTATTAGGCTGGGTTCCCTGGAAGCAAACTGTGACCTGAGGCTTCATGGGACAGTGCTGTGTGAAAGACCAAGAGGGGAGTGAAAAATGGGGCTGGGGCAGGAAGGAGGTGAAGCAAGGGCGAAACAGCCAGCAAAATCCACGAAGTTGATGGATTCAACCCTGCAGCGGCACACTGGAGTTTGTGTCTGCATTAAGGGACAAAAGGGGTTTATACCTTCTACCCATCAGTATGTCACCAATGCGCTGTCCCTGGGCAGTTCACTGTCCATACCCAAGACAAAGTAGGCTCCAGCAGTCCAGGTGGAAATTAGGGTGCTGGTGATTGGGCAGAAAAGCCCAGTGGGTTCCATGTGTGAGAATGGAGAAGGGTAGAGAAGCAGGTAGAGCTGGAGGATCCAGGCATGAGGATGCAGCATGGAAGTGAGGGCCTTCAGTTCTACACACTGAGTCAGGTCCCAGAAGCTGGGGTGAGGGATGGGCATGAGGGCTCACTTTGCCTGGGAGCTACCTTCTTAGGGTGAGAGCCAGAGTAGTCCTCTTCTCTTGGGGGCTGTCTCAAATAGTTCTCAGCTATGGTGGCCTCTTGCTGTCAGGTCAAGATCACAAAAATTTTAAAGTTAGAAAGCACATTGAAGGTTATTTGGCTAACCCCTCATTGTACACATGGTAGAGTTAAATTCACCTGCATATGGCTTGTGCCAAAAATTGATTTTATGTGATCCTTAATAAATCCACAGAGCCCCACCTCCTTGTTGGTGGGATAAAATGAAATGAAATGTCCATTCTGGTTTAAACGAGGTCAGTTTTGATGATATAAATGGGACTTTTAGTAGACAGTCAGACTCTCATTTGGTGAAAACTTTTCTCTCAGAGCACTTTCCCAACTGCAGGAGGAAAAGGCTTATTTAGGCAGGTCCCTTAGACTCTTCCAGATGCTAAGCTGATATCTTTTTTGCTGGTTCAACTTGGGATTTGATCTTTATCCTGGTCTGGCTGAGGCCTGTGGCCTGCCAGGATGATCAGACACCCCCTACCAATCTCTGGGTGACTGCTGAGGCCTCTGTGCAGGCCACTGTAGGGTGACATTGTCCTGCCAAGGTGGGCTCATGGTGGGCCCTCTGGTTCTTAACCTAGGTGTTATAATCTACAGGTACCAGAGGCAGCTTGGAAAGACCAGAGCCCCCGTGACCCATCCCACTGTGCCACTCAGTTGACTTTAAGTTGACTCAGATTTATCCAAGGCCCTTTTGTCTCTCAGTGTGGCTACCCCACATTCCAGGAAGGGGAGCTCAGGGTCCACCTGTATCACTGCTTTCTCATCTCACATTTTCCTACTTTTCACAAATTCTTAGGTTGGAAGAGGGGTGGGGTTTTATTTTATTTCTCCTTTGTCATATTTCCTTCTCTCTGATTCCAACTATGCCTTCATGGAGCGGAGTCTTCAAGTTTATTTGCTGATTGGCTACAAGAAGAGACAAAGGGTTCTAGAAAATGTTTCCTCAAGACAATCTCTTAGCTTACAAGCTCCTTGCCTGCTGCCTAATTTAATTTTGAGTGTCAAAAGCCAAATATTACTTTGGTCTTTCTCTCCACATTCCCTCTGTAGCAAAATATCAGTCTTCTTTCACCCCACCCCACCCCATATCCTAGAAAATAGATGCCTTGGGATGACCATGGTAAAGTAATGTCCTTGAGAAGGAACAGAAAAATGTACCCTAAAATTGTGAAAATATATTGTCCTTGTTATATAGACACGAGGCAGCTGAGGGTCTCAAGGTTACATTGTTTTCCCCAAGGTTATCTGAAGGTCCCCTATTTCCCAGCTACTATGAGTGTTGGCTGAAAAATCATAGCTGCTCCTGTCTTTGCAAGCTCTGCTCCTCCCCTACTCATGGACCTCTCTCCCCCATACTCCCATAGCCCTTGCTCAATGACTGACTGGCATGGGTGTGTAAAAGCCTTGCCAAAGTTTAACTAACTCTGTGGTGCTATTTATGCTTCAGAGCTCCCCATGGGATCAGGCTGAAACTAGTCTCCAGTAGAGATCACATCCTTGCTCAGCTTTTCCCCCTACCCTATTCTGCACCCTCCCTCAATAGATCACTTGCATGAGTATCTCTCTCAGGTTCTGCTTCTAGGAAACATGACCTAAGACCTGCTTAGGCTTAATAGCAGCTGTATTAGTTTTCTACTGTTACCTGAAAAATCACTACAATTGGTGGCTTAAACATTGCAATTTTAGTATATTATGGCTCTGTAGGTGAGAGTCTGACAAGGTCTCCCTGGGCTAAAATCAAAGTGTTGGCAGGGTTGCATTCCTTTCTGGAAGCTCTAGGAAAGAATCCATTTACCTGCCTTTTTAAGCTTCTTGAGGCCACCACATTCCTTGGCTTTGTCCCTCTTTCATCATTTTCAGTGTTGCATCTCTGACCATTCTTCCATCTTCACATACCCCCTCTCTCCATAGTGGGAAAACATTTCCCACTTCAAGGACTCATATGATTATATTGGGATCGCTTGGATAATCCAGGATAATCTTCCCATATCAAAGTCCTTTCAATAACCTTAATCACATTTGCAAAGTCTCTTTTGCCATGTACGGTAACATATTCAAACATATTTGTGTCTCCCCAAAAGTTCGTGAAGTCCTAACCTCTACTACCTGTGAATGTGACCTTATTTGGAAATATGGTCTTTTCAAGTGATCAAATTAAGATGAGGTCATTAGGATGGGGCTAATCTGATATGACTGTATCCTTATAAAAAGGGGAAATTTGGGTACAGACAGACAGACACACACACACACACACACACACACACACACACACACACACACACACGGATAAGGCCATGTGAACACAAAGACAGAGAGATTGGGGTTATATGTCTATAAGACAAGGAATACCAGAGATTTCCAGCAAAACACCAGAAGCTAGGAGAGAGACCTAGAGCAGATTCTTCATTACAGCCCTAACAAGCTAATACAACTTCTTTGGGGGACAATTATTCTACCTGTTACACCAGGCTTATGAATTTGGGGAATGAGTAGAGAACATTCTGAAATCAAGTAGTGGCCTACTTACAGTTCATGTGACACTAAAAGGATCTCAGGAATAGGAGATAAGTTGCTCTAGACCTTGGCCAAGAATGTTTCTGCAGTTAGGGTCTGCTCTCTGTTCTTCAAGACTAATCCTCCTAAATGAAGTAGGAACAGACATTAGGAACTCCATTAAGGGGTTAGTAACCAATCTGTGGGGTGGGGTGAGGATGTGGTAAGAGGATAGAAGGTGAGAATGAGGATTGTTCTTTGGAGATAAGTTGTTCATAGCTTAGTTAAATATTAACCTCTCAAAATAGATGTAGCCAGAGAGGAAGGCTGTGGTTTATGTTTTGGGTAAAGAAGTGAGACAGCTAAGTGGAAGAAATAAGAAAGGCCAAAGACTCAAGGACTGGGGAGGGTTGGGGGACAGGGGGAGGTAAGAGATCAACCGAAGGACTTGTATGCATGCATATAAGCATAACCAATGGACACAAGACACTGGGAGGGGGGTGAGGGCATGTGCCGGGGGAGGGATAAGGGAGGCTAGGGGAAGGTCAATTGGGGGAAAAGGAGACATATGTACTACTATTTGAAATACTTTAAACAATAAAAAATCATCTATCTGAATGGAAAAAAAATAAAATAAAATGACTACATTGCAGTTTGATATAAAAAAAGGACTCAAGGACAAATTTAAAAAATAATTTAATATTCTAAAATACACTCATGGCCTCACTTTGCACAATAACACACTTACCTCTGGGTTTTGTCTGACCATGTAACCTTGTCCATTTATGTGGTAGGTAGCTTTTCTGCCCCAGTTGACCTTTTGTTCTTCCAGTCTCTGGTTTGAACTGTTCCATTCTGTCAAAAAAAAATGTAAAAAGAAGAAAAACAAAACAAAAAAGAATTGAGTTGCTTTACTTTTTCTTGCTAATGAGAATATGTATGTATTGAGGTTAAATTATAACTCACTTCTGGGATAGGTGGTAAATGATGAATGGGAGCAGCAGTGCTAGACTGATATCCTCTGGAAGGAGCTTGATTGCCAAGGCCATCAGGAAGTCCCTGTAAGTCCCTAGTCACCCTGTCTTTAATCTTGTTATGGGAAGAGAGGCATTCACTGAAGACAGGGGCTTTTGAAGCCATTGGTAATCTTGGTAGATTGATTTTCATAAGATTTAGTGCACATTTGGTCCCCCATGTTCAATATTTCCTTGACCTGGTTTGTATACCCCAAATTCAACCTTCAGGAGATGACTCCCCAAATACCGCTGAAACACATGGAATGAAATTCAAAAGTGCCTGCATGATGAGGCTTGCTGCTCCAGGACCTTTCCATTATATGAACAAACATGGGCTATCCTACTGGAGGATGAGAGACCATGAGGGAATAAACCAAGGTGCAGCTGGCTGATGATGCAGCAAGCACAACAATCAGCTGAGGTTGGCAAAGATCAGAAAAACTGGTCCACTGAACCCATTTCAAATTGCTGTCCCACAGAATCATGAGCTGAATGGTTGTTGATCTACAGTTAGCTTTGTGTGAAGTATTCAAAGTATAATAGCTTCTCAATAAATGAGCTTCCTTCTTCCCCTTGTATCCATAATCACTTTCTCTTTTAACCCCATAAAGGTAGGACTTTAAGGCAAAGCCACAGATGAAACCAGTTCAGGTTGATCTGTGGCTCTTTGTTCATGGTGCATATAATCTCCTTGGCCAGCACAAGTCATGATTTAACTGACTGGCTCTTTTCATTGGTGGCAGAGCATACTTTCCAAAAATGGCCATAATATTTCCACATGCTCTTCCAGAGTCTTGCCACCCTCAACTCCCCATCAAGAGGTGGAGTCTATGTTGCTTTTCCCTTGAACATCAGATGGGTCTTTGTGACAGTCTCAACTAATACACTACAATATTAGTTGTGACAAATATGTGCCTTCCAAGGCTAGGTCATAAGAGGCAATATAGCTTCTCTCTCTCTCTCTCTCTCTCTCTCTCTCTCTCTCTCTCTCTCTCTCTCTCTCCCTCTCTCCCTCTCTCCTCTCTCTCTCTCTCTCTCTCTCTCTCTCTCTCTCTCTCTCACACTCACACACACACACACATACACACACAGTCATTGTTGGAGTCCTGAGCTACCATGTCACCATATAAGAAGTCTGGCTGCCCTGTGGCTGCCATATTGGAGAGACCACAGAGAGATGGAGATGCCTGGGGAGCCTCAGCTGTTCAGCTCTGAGCTGTTTGAGTCTTCCCAGCCCAGGCAGTAGACATCTAACTAAATAAGCATACAAGATGACCTCAGTCCCAGTCCCTCTCTAACTAAAAACTCATGAATAACTTGGACTACCACCTCTTTTGGTGCAACAGGAAACTTTTCCACAATAGTATCTGGTAATAGTCACCACGCAGTGTGCTATTGTCATGTTTTTTCTTACACAGGCAATCCACAGTTAAGAACTCAAGGCTGGTGCTGGCCAATGGGACAATGAGCATGAGGACCAGTCATTAGGACAACATATAGTCAAAACTCACAGAGACAGAACATTAGGAAGGGAATTCTGGATTAGTGAAAGTCTGAAATATGATTTTTTGTTAATTTTTAAATGAAATATAATTCTTCCCCTTTTAAATATTTACATGAAGAAAGACATGTAGCCCAATGACTGGCATCCTAAAGACATTCAGTGTTAATAACAGCTAACTCTGAGCACCTGCTTCATACCAGAGGCTGTTCTAAGCACTTCCCATGAATTAAAAAATTTAATCATGATAACACCACCATATGGGAAGTACTATTATTACCTCATTTAAAAATTATATATATTTTATTGATTTTTTACAGAGAGGAAGAGAGAGGGATAGAGAGTTAGAACATCGATGAGAGAGAAACATCAATCAGCTGCCTCCTGCACACCCCCCTACTGGGGATGTGCCCGCAACCAAGGTACATGCCCTTGACCAGAATCGAACCTGGGACCCTTGAGTCCACAGGCCGACGCTCTATCCACTGAGCCAAACCGGTTTTGGCTACCTCATTTTGAAAAACATGCCAAAGATCACACAAGTAATAAATGGCAAAGTTGGAATTTGAATCTAGCAGACTGGCTCCACAGTCCATGGTTTTAAACACCAAACTGCACTGTTTCTCAATAATTATGAAAGAAACAAATGTTTCCCAATTAAGTTATAACAAAAAAAAATTTAAGTAAATGGATATAAGTAAATGGTTGATATCTTGGGAGACTGTAATGGGGATTCTGGATTAAAAAAATGTTCAAAATAATTTCTGAATAGAAACAATTTTGATCCTATTCACAAAATCGTGACTATAAGAATTATAAACCAAATACCAAATACTCCATTCTATGTTACAACCAGATGTTAGATTTATGTTTTATCCACTTTTTTTGAGCATGAGGAAAATTTTATGCACCTATTAATAATTAACAATAAAAATTGCATAAAATATGAGTAAATTATACACTTAGTAAAAATCTCCTCAATAAAAATTTTGGCATAAGCATATGAAGAGTAAAGCAATACCACAATCTAAAGTTTATTAGACATGTGGATTAAATAACAAACTGCTTTCAAGCCAGCATATGTGTGGCAGGGAAGCTTTCCTTCCAAAATAGTTCCAGAACCTGATCCCTCTCACGACCACCACTGATACCTCCCTAGTCTAAGCCATCATCTTCTTTAGCCTGGATTTTACAATAGCCTCATAACCAGCTTCCTGCCTCCACTCTTGACACCCTAGAACCCACCCTCCCCACTGCAGCCAGAGTGACCTTTCAAAGATGAAAATCAGATGATGTCACTCTTCTGTTTAAAACCCTCCAGTAGTTTCTATCTGCATTTTGCCCACCTGTCTGACTTTATCTATAGTCTTCCTTTCCCACGGGACTGCAGGCACACTGGCCTTTGGAAACATGTCTTAGAGGCTTTGATTTGCAATTTCCTCTGCTTTTGGGTCTTCACCTAACTGGCTCCTTCTCCTAATTTGCGTCTCAGCAAAAATATCACCTCTTTAGAGAGGTGTTCCCTTGACTATCTTTTCCAATTTTGTCACCCATAGTTCTTCTCCATTACCTCAATGTGTTTGTTTCCTTTATTGTGAACATCACAATTTGTATTAACTTGATCTTTTATTTTGTTTTCTTCTTTACATTCTGTCTCCTCCTATAAGTTAGTCTCATTTTATCTGTTTTGTTACAGAACAAAATACTCCAAAATAAGTGATGTAAATAATCACT
Source organism: Eptesicus fuscus (assembly GCF_027574615.1). NCBI lineage: Eukaryota > Metazoa > Chordata > Mammalia > Chiroptera > Vespertilionidae > Eptesicus > Eptesicus fuscus. The sequence goes on from NC_072473.1 coordinate 8,811,073, forward strand.
TATTGAATTACTAGAGGACTGGTGCACGAAATTCATGCACTCAGGGAGGGGTCCCTCAGCCCAGCCTGCACCCTCTCACAGTCCTGGAGCCCTTGGGGGATGCCTGACTGATGCCTTAGCGCTGCCGTGGAGGCGGGAGAAGCTCACCAGCCTTGAACCCAGCTTCTGGCTGAGTGGCACTCCCCCTGTGGGAGCGCACTGACCACCAGGGGGCAGCTCTTATGTTAGTGTTTGCCCCTGGTGGTCAGTGCGCGTCATAGCGACCGGTCATTTCACCGTTCGGTCAATTTGCATATTAGCCTTTTATTATATAGGATTCCCGGTTTTGTAGGATGCCAATATGGCATAGGCTCCACTGGATTGTTCTGCTTGGGCCAGGATTGGCTGATTTTTGGCTGGACCTACTCATGCATCTGCTGTCAGCTGATGGGTCAGTAGGACTGGCTGGTTTATATTAGCCTTCATTGGGAAGTCTGGGACACTGGGGCCTTTCTTCATGTGCTCTCTCACCCTCTAGCAGGTTAGCCCAGGCTTCTTCTTATGGCAGTCATAGCCTTCCAAGAGTTTGGGAGTGGAAGTTTCAAGGCTTATTGAGGTCTAAGGTAGGAATGGACACAGCATCACATTTGTTGCATTCCATTGGTCAAACAAGTCACAAGGCCAGCCTGGATTCAAGCGGTGCGGAAATAGACTCCACCTCTTGATGAGAGGAGCTGCAAAGTATTGTGGCCATTACTACATTTGACCACACCCCATTGGACTGTATCTCCATGGGAGTGGGGCCTTGGCCCTGCTCCATGGACTGGTGTTTGGAAACTACTGCTCAAAAGCTCAGGACTGTGCTATATTCTGGTCAGTCCCATATTCAATCCTCACTTTGGGTTAAGTTATTCAAGATGTGGCAATTCTGCCTTTCACATTAACCCACTCTGGAATGTAACCACCAACTGAGAAACTGTCAGCTTTAGAGAAAAATTACCCAAGCTGGAATGGTGGGAGGGGAGGGGGTAATATGAGAAACTTCAAATTAAAGAGTGAGGCCGAAAATCTGTCAAGTTCTGTAAGATAAAAATCTTCTCAAAAGGGCACATCTGCCAAGACTGCATTTTCACAGGCAGTCTTGACTGGAAATGAGGTCAGCATGAATCTAGTGTCCTCTCTCCCAGCCAGTCCTGGGGAGAGAGTGGAGGGATTTTGATGAGAACTAAATTGGATCCCCAAAAGTCAGTGCTCTGTATCCTATCTTAATAAGAAAGAAAGAAACCTCTTAAGCTGGCAAGAGATGCTGGTCAGGGCAATCTCATTTCTACTGTGGATTTGGAATTAGGCTATGTGGAGTTTTACCCTTCTCACCTGAAATGTTTCAAAGTAGACTCCATTGAAATATATTCCGTGTTTCAGAGGTAAGTCATTAAATTAGTCAGCCCATTAATCAGTATTTAGAGATGATCTAGTGTATTTGCAGTACTGTGCTGAATGTCTTGGCAACACCAAAGAACTGGGAGGTTCTGCCTTCAGAGAACTTACGAGGGACACAAAGGCCCCGAAGGCACTGACAGTTAGTTAGCCTGTCTGCTGGCAGCACTTCCTGCAGCTAGGACAATGAGGCTTTCCTCAAGGGAGGATTTGGGGGCACAGATCCATGTCTATCACAGCTATAATTTATGAAGAATTCAAATATGCAGGCATTCTGCTACGTGTTTTATGCTATCATGCAATTGAATTGTTAAAACGCTCTCTAGACATGAGTGCTATTAGCATCATTATTTTATCAATGGGAAACCGAAGGCCAAAGTTACAGGACTAAATCCAAGATTTCAACCCACATTTTTCTAACTCCAAGCTAGAACACTGTCCTGGCTACCCAGTCTAAGATTATCAGTAGTAAAACTAAACAATAGTATCTATTATTATGCCAGACTTTACATGAATTATTTTTACTTAATATTTACCAGAACCTTAGGAGATAGTTACAGTTATGTCCATTTCACAGATAGGGAAACCGAGGCACAAGGTGATTAAGTTCTTGCCCAAGTTTATAAAGCAGGTCAAGGTAGTTTTCCTCATAATTTTATGAACTGATGGTGACCATCCTTCTTGTTCTTGGTGCTGATCTGGTTCAGTGCTAGAAGAGCTGCTATCTACCCATCGTACCTTCAAGACACATTCAATTGGGAATACTGGCTATTTCAAAAAAACCTTCCCAATGACCCTGATCCTATTCAGAGTGGGACAGTCATGACTTCCATTTCTTTTGTTGCCCTAAATTTCCTCCCTGCTGAAATCCTTATGGATTTTCTCCTTTGCTCCTTCATTGGAGGCTGGTTCTGTGGAAATTCCTTCCTTCTCTCTTTGCCTGTCATGGTCTCCCCTCCTAAGAAGGCTGAAGGGCCTAGGGTGCACAGCCAAGGAGGGGGGAGGAGATTTTAGAAACAAGGCCACCAAAGGGGCCCTCCTTAGGAGCTCCTGAGAAAAGATCCTGAGCAGCTGACCCAGAGGAATGTGCCCTGGATCCGGCAGCCTCCTGTTGGCTTGAATTCAGGCAAATGAAAGCTGTCTTTAGAAGAAGGAGGCCAAGGAAACCCAGCCCTTCCCATTTCTTGGACATAACACCCAATTACCATCTTAGAAGATTCCAGCTGGAGAGGCTCCAGAAATGACTGCAATTCTCCCTCTTGTTCTGTATAGGATAGGACTGAAACTCAGAGGTCATGACTAGTACAAGGTTGTATAGCCCTTTAGTGACAGAGCCAGGCCTAGAGTACTCATAGCCAAGTCACTGTTCTTTCTAACCACGTTATGGCAGGGTTTCCAGACTTCAGTCCTTTGGAGACAATCTTTAGAATTTTTGCCATATCCACACACCATCTGTGCCATTGCTTCAGATTTTCTTTGAATTGACTAATATTTTAAACAAATCAAATGTATTGAAAAGGGAAGCTTCAAATTACTAATTTGTTCTGGTTTTACATTTTGCTAATAAATACATCCAATGTAAAATTAAATTATTTTGCATCCCCTCCTCCCCCCCCGGCAGTATGCCCTCTACCTTTTTGGAAATAGGACTCTACAGATAACCACGAGAAAGAGCTCCTAGTTTGAGTTCCTCTTCTGTTATTTACTGGCTGCAACGTCACGGGCAAGTCATTCCATCTTTCTGAGTTTCAGTTTTCTCATCTGTGAAATGACAGTTAATACTAAATTCTACCTCTGCATTCCTTATAGAGAGGCTATGAGAATCAAACATGAAATATGCTTGAATGAGCTTTATTCATCCAAATAATCTAAATCAATGAAAGGTTCCATTCTCTACTTATGAGGTTTATTATTTTCCCATTTGCAGTAGAAATATTTATTCAGTTGCTTATCTTCAAAGAGATAGAGGTCTTCTAGTACAGATTCCATTTTTTTTTCTGAAAGAGAAAATGCCTATTGTCACATGCTTATCTGTCCTATGGGGTCTCTACTCCTCCTTGGTACTCAAAGAAATCCCCAGGCAGGTGATGAATGAAGGTTTATTTTCACATAGCTTGGTGAAAAGACTTTCCTAAACAGAGTTTAAGTCTCCAAAGTCAGAGAGGAAAATCTCCTAGAACGGCTCAGCTGGTATAGCTCTGGACAGGGAAGGGAAAATTCTGGCCTGTGGCTAAGAAATCCAATTTGAACTTTTGGTAGTAAAGTGACAGGAAAAGCCCTTCTCAGTGCCTAAGGGTCGAGACAGTGAATGAATGTCAGTTTGCAGCCCTTGCTGGTACCAAGAACCAGTAATAAATTTCACCAGAGATAACTAATTTTCTTTTTTCTTATCCAGCCTCTGTAAAAATCTCAAAAAAAGGGGCTTATTTGGACTTTTAGATTTTAAATTTGTTGAAGACAAGGTGTGTGTGTGTGTGTGTGTGTGTGTGTGTGTGTGTGTGTGTGTACCACTTATAGCATTTATGTGTTAGGCACTAACGTTTTACAAATATTAACTAATTTATTCCCCTCAACAACCTGTGAAGCAGGTACTATTAGTAAGTAGCCTCATTTTTTTACATGAGGAAACTTAGGCATAGAGAAGTTAAGTGATTTGCCCAAGGTCATCCATCTAGTATTGGGTGGATCTGGGATTTTAACCCAGTAAATCTGGCTCCTCCTCTTAACTAGTATACTAGGTTTTGAAATATAAACATTTTGAATGTCCAATTTCCATGATCTTTTAAGGCCTAATTTCTAAGGTTCCTGCTGCCTGAGGACTCCCCTGACCTCATACAAGAGAAAGCTTCTCTTAACTGCAATTGCACTTTCTTTGTACCTCTCTAAAGGCATATACCACTCTCTAGTTTGCATTAGAATGATTTTTATGCCTTATCTTCGTGTGTGTGTGTGTGTGTGTGTGTGTGTGTGTGTGTTTACCTTGATAGTCATTAATGCTCTACACCAAGTATTTCTAGCATTCCACTTTCAGGCATATGGTAGAATTGCATATCCTAGCTCCCTTGTGGTGAAGTGGGATCATGTGACTTGTTCTGGTCAAGGATTTGTGAGCACAATGTATGTGAATCACTTCTGGGTTGACCAATGAATCTTCTATGAAAAATTCTCTGGAATTCTCCTTTGCTCTGGCAGAGTCACAGGCAACATTTAAGACAGTGACTGGTCTATGTGTTTGGGTTCCTGAGAGGCCATGAAGGGAAGGTTCCTCTGTCAATCCATAATGGACATATACTATGAATAAGTTTTTACAACAAACCCTTATACATTGCTAGTGGGAAAGCAAAATGGTACAAGCACTTTGGAAAAGAGTTCTTAGTGTCTTATAAAGTTAAACCTACACTTATCAGGAATCCCTCTTATAGGTTATTTGCTCAAGAAATGAATATGTATGTTTACACAAAAACCTGTATATGAATGTTTTAGGAGCTTTATTCATAATTGCCCAAATCTAGAAATAACCCAAATGTCTTTAAGCTGGTTAATGGTTAAACAAATTGTGCTACATTCATATATGCCTCAGTAATAAAACAGAAGAAACTATTGATACATAAACAACTTGGATGATTCTCTAAGGCCTTATGCTAAGTAAAAGAAGGCAGACCCAAAAGGCTACATACTCTATGGTTCCATTTACATGACATTGTGGCAAAAGTAAAACTCTAGAGACTTATGGGGATAGAGAACAGATCAGCGGCTGCCAGGGTGGAACAAGGGGTTGATTACAAAGGGGCACCTTGAGGGAATTTTTTGGTGTGATAGAATTGTTCTGTGTCTGAATAGTAGTGGTGCTTACACAATCACATGCATTTATTCAAGATTATAGAACTATGTACCACAAAGAATTAATTTTACTGTGTGTGAATTAGAAATCTATAATAATAAAAGTGTAATATTCTAATTTAGCCAAACGACCTTCCAGATGTCATTCCGGATGTCCTTCCAGATGAAGCCATGGTGTGTGTGTGGGGGGGCTGAAGCAGAGGTGGTTAGGGGCGATCAGGCAGGCAGGCGAGTGGTTAGGAGCCAGCGGTCCCAGATTGCGAGAGGGATGTCCAACTGCTGGACATCCCCTGAGGGGTTCCATATTACGAGAGGGTGCAGGTCAAGCTGAGGGACCCTCATGCATGAATTTCGTGCACCGGGCCTCTAGTAGATAAATAAAAACAATGAATGCATATGTTATGTGAGTTTAGTACACCCTGATACTTTTTCTCAAATCTCTATCTCTCATTTTGGGTATTCAAATCCCTCTGGAATCATTGCCTATCAGAAGTAGATGTGTGTGTGTGTGTGTGTGTGTGTGTGTGTGTGTGTGTGTGTGTGTCTCCCAAATTCAAGTTTCCAAGGGAGCAGAAATCATCTGTGCTCAAATAATTCCTCCATCTCCGCCTTAGCATGAGTCACCCTTTTGTTAACAGGAGACAGGGAAAGCCTCTGGAGGCATTTTAGCATGAAGTGCTTATCCTGCCTCATGCTGCAGTGCCAATCTCTCCTCTGGCTTCCCACTAATTATGCTTACTATTGTGTCAGTTTGGCTTTCCCAAATAATCCATTGGTGGAGCAGTCAACTGGCTCTGTCACACATCCTGGTGTTGACAGATCCATGATGATGATGAGGAGGATAGGAAAGAAGGATGGCCTGGTTCAGTGTCTCCTGAAGTTAATGGGGGAGCAACTCTCCCTTGTATTTTTAAAATTCTTTATTGTTTAAAGTATTATATGAGTTTCTTTCCCTTAAATTTTTTGATAACATTTATATAGTAAAGGGCATAAAGTGCACAAATCTTAAGTGTTTTGTTTGATGAATTTTTACCTACTTGAGTAACCACCACCCAGATTAAGATTTAGAACTATCGCCGAGACCAGTTTGGCTCAGTGGATAGAGCGTCAGTCTGCGGACTGAAAGGTCCCAGGTTCCATTCTGGTCAAGGGCATGTACGTTGGTTGCGGGCACATCCCTGGTGGGGGGTGTGCAGGAGGCAGCTGGTCGATGTTTCTCTCTAATCGATGTTTCTAGCTCTCTATCCTTCTCCCTTCCTCTCTGTGGAAAATCAATAAAAATAAAAAAAAGATTTAGAATTATTTTCCAGTACCCTAGATAGTTCCTCATGCCCCTTCAGTCAGTAACCATCTCCCATTCCCTTCTAGAGGCAATCACTATTCTAAACTCTATCACCATAGATGAATTTTGCCTGTTCTTGAACTTCACATAAATGGAATCACACAGTATATACTTTTGAGTCCAGTTTCTATAAGATTAATCCATGTTGTATATATTAGTAATATTTTTTGCTGTTTAGTATTCTGTTGCATGAATATTCAACAATTATTTATCCAGTCCTATTGATGAACATTTGTGTTTTTACAGTTTTTTTAAATAGGAGTCCTCTTCTTAATTAAAAAAAAATTAAAATTGATTTTTAGAAAGAGAGGAAGGGAGAGAAAGACAGAGAAACATCAATGTGAGAGTGAAGCATCCATTGGCTGCCTTCTGCGCGCCCTCTACCGGGGACTGAGCTCACAACCTGGGCATGTGCCCTGACTGGGAATTGAACCAGCAAGGGATGATGCCCAACCAACTGAGCCACAATGGCTTTTTACAGTTTGGGGCTAGTATGAATAAATCTATTATGAACATTTTTGTACATGTCTTGTTAGACATATGCATTCATTTCTCTTGAGTTTATGCTTAGCATTTGGATTGCTGGGCTATAGAATATGCATATATTTATTTTTAATAGACATTGCCAAACAGTTTTCCAAAGCTATTGTACTATTTTGAATTCCTATCAGCCGTGTATGAGAGCTTCTGTTGCTCTGCACCTTGACAGCACTTAATATTGTCAGTATTATTAATTTTAGCCATTGTGATGGTATCTCAATATGGTCTTAATTTTCCCCTTAAAATGTACACATGCCCCTTTGCTGTTGCCACAATTTCAGAATTTCTGATTGGTTTCAGGGGTGTGAAGTGGAAGTGAAATGGCAATTGTAAGTGATGGGCTGGTGGGAGAAGCACTTTCATTAGGAGAAAGAGCTTAAGAATTGCCCCAGCTTGAAGTCCAGAAGAGGACAGCATGTATGTGTCTGTTTTCCTGAAGACTCTCCCTTCAGAATGCTGGCTCATTATTGACAGGCATACTAATTCTTCCAGGAAACTGTGCTTGAGTTATGAAGGCAGAATATGTCCCTCCCCTGGGCAGATGAGCTTCTCTGAAGCTTTTTCTGGAATTATATAAACTGGCATGACATTTCTAGTCAATTGTTTTCATAATGACAATGTATCAGTTTAACTACCACTCCCCTGATGCATTTGTCAATTGAAAGAGAAAGTGGAAAAAGAACACAAGAAATAATGGAATGTTTTTCAAGATGTGGGATACCAAATCTCACCTTCACCTTTTGATTTGGCTTGTTGATGACCCTCTAAGCACAGGCACCTCTAAAACAGAAATCCATCAAGCAGGTTAGCTACCAGGTATTTCTCTGCCCAATTCCTCAGGCCTGTCCTGATTTATGGTGGGAAAATAATGGAGAAATCTGGGCTTGCATAAACAGCCCTAAGTGCTCTCATTCTGGGCTCATTTTGGTCAGCTCCAGCCCCAATGCCCGTGGTAGCCCAAGGAAAAATCCATCAACTCAACTTGCAAATAACTCTCATGGGCTTGGGAATTAGAATCTTAGTGTGAATTCGGACTGTGTTACCAATTGTGTGACCTTGGCATCCTAACTGGCATTACTGAGCCTCAAATTCTTCATTTATAAAGCACAGATACTAATATTTATCTCACAAGGATTTTTTAGGTGTAAATATTAGTTGGGACAACAGATGCAAAAGTGCCTATCATATATATAGTAGGTGCTCAATAAATATTACTGATCTAGTAGTCCCAAACTGGACGTAGTTCAGATGTCCTTCAATAGGTCAATGGTTAAATAAACCATGTTATATACATCCTATAGAAAACTACTTAGAAAAAAAGAAACTACTGATACACACAAAACTTAGATTAATCTACAGAGTATTATTCCGACTCAAAAAAATTCTAAAGGTTACATAATATATGATTCCATTTATATCATTTTTCAAATGACAAAATTTTACAAATGGAGAACAGATTAGTGGTTGCCAGGGGTTAAGGATGGAGTGAAGGGGTGAAAGGGAGGTGGGTATGGTTACAAGAGAGCACTATGAAGGAATTTCTAATAACAAAACTATTTGGTATCTTGGCTATGGTGGTGGGCACACAGACCTACACATGTGATAAAAAGCCTAGAACACTAAACACACACACACACACACACACACACACACACACGTGCTAGTAAAATAGGGAAATTCAATTAAGATCTGTGGATTCTTATCAATGTTGATTCCCTGGTTGTGATATTGTATTGTAGTTTTGTAAAATGTTTTCATTCAGGGAAACTGGATAAAGAGTTCACAGGAACTCTTTATATTTTACAACTTCATATAAATCTATAATTATCTCAATAAAATTTTCAATTAAAGATACTATTGAGCCCTGACCAGTTTGGCTCAGTGGATAGAGCATTGGCCTTCAGACTCAAGAGTCCCAGGTTCGATTCCAGTCAAGGGCATGTACCTTGGTTGCAGGCACATACCCAGTAGGGGGTTTACAGGAGGCAGATGATCGATGTTTCTCTCTCATCGATGTTTCTAACTCTCTATCCTCCCTTCCTCTCTGTAAAAAAATCAATAAAATATATTAAAAAAAGATACTATTGATGTCTAAGTATTACATGGGCCATGGATTATAAGAAGTTCTATTTAATAACAAGTTCAATTAAATAACTTAAGAAAAAAGAAGAAACACATTACCTCATTAAATCTATTTATAGATTACAGGATAAATCATGACTTGGGAAATATTAACATGTGTATGGGTGTAAACGAGGGAGAAATCACAAAAATCAAGGAAATACTATAGTTTCTAGAAGCTTCTCAACCCTCCCCACACCTTCCATCTTCTATTTCTCTTCCTCCTTCCTGTTCTCTCTTCAGATACCCAAGTCTCTCATTAAGCCTAATTCCCAAAAGGAAGGAAAAACTAAGTTATACTAAGTAAGTTATTCCTAACTTGATTGATTCATTTTTATTTGTTGTTTCTCCCTCATGTCTGCCCACTCTTCATCCCAAACTCATCTTTGAGCCCTACTATAGTGACTTGTATGTACTGCTCATTAAATATTTGGTGAAGCTAATGAAAGAATTTTGAAAGAGGATTGTTAATTAGTATAATTCCTAAGTTAGAGGAATTTCTCTCTAATGGTGAAATGTTCACCACCTTGGCACCAAAAGGAATGGGGAACTTTTCTGGCACTGTTCAAATAGTTTAACAGAACTGCCTGCCCACTCTAGTCTTATCCACATACAAAGCTCATCTTTCTCCAAATACGTGTTCGAAGTTTTAAACAATTTAGCCTAAAATTGTAAGAGCATGTACATACTGGGACATCAAATTGTCATTAATACAATGTGACTTCTGGTGAGTGTTCTAGATCTATCAGATGATGATGATTGATGAAGAGAATTTTGTCTCTTAAATGCATGATCTTGCTTCTTCTATCCTGGGAAAACACTTTCAAAATTGTATACATAGTGTATTTGAGGTAATATTAAAAGATTTCTCCCTCTGGCTTCAAAAGTCCCCTCTGGAGAACAATAATTAACTTGAATTCAGATTTATGCAAAATGCAATAAAAACAACTCAATATTTTAGTTATTGGCAAACCAATTTTCATTTTCTTAGAGTAGATATAATTAAAAATGGAAGCCAATACTTCACAATTTCACATGACTTTATTCTTCAACTTAGCTTAGATATTAGAATAATGTTTTAAAATATTATACAAATGTGTTTTTCCTTTTTGATAGGTAGCTGTGCTGGCAGGAGGTGGACATAGCGTAGGACAAAACGAAACAGAATAACTTGCTGTTCTGTTATTAAAATTATGCCATAAGATGGAGGCTGTTCTGGTAGGAGGTAGACATAGCATAGGACAAACTAATCTATGCTTAGCTTTAAGTTAACTAGATTTTTAAAAGCCCTGACTAGGAAAATAATCTTGAAAGCCAGACTAATAAGGGAAGAAAAAGACTTTTCTCATGATTCCCAAAGTTGGGCTCTTATAAAATAGAAACCAAAGCTTAGAGGGTTGGTCATGTAATAGCCACAGAGAAGAAGGATGATGATACAGTGTAGGTAAGGGAAGCTGCTGTATCTAGGAGAGGGAACACCCTTTCAGTTCTGGGAGGTGAAGCTGGTCAGAGAAAGGAAGAAGCAAATGTCTCCCTATATCCCTATCCTTCCTGTGCTCCAAATAGGGCATGGGAGCAGAAGTAAGGGATGGTGGAAACACCCACATGGGCTTAGGAGAATCTGGGTAAGTGACCACCTCAACAGGCACATCCTGAATTAGTACAAGCATCTCAGAGAAACCTGCCCTAGCACTGTGTTCATCCTCTTTGATGAGAGAGAATTTGAAGCATCGGCAGCCCCAGTTGTACATACTCCAGAAGGCAGGAGAGAATTTCTGGCTCCTGACTTGGACATGAAAGCATTGAGATGTACTCCAGAAGGCCTGAGGAGACCTTGCAGAATTTGTGGACCTTGGAATGGAGGCAATGGCAAGGGCCATTATCAACAGCAGGGGGCATCAGCACAATAACCCTCAAACAAGCCTCACCTCAGTGGAGACCAGGGCAGGATAACAAGTGATCAGGTGTGCCAAGCCACCCCCAGAGGACATCAGGGGGATCAAGCCATTTTCCCACAGCCATAAAAATTCACCTACTCTCCATATTGGGAAAAAGAGGAGCAAGAATCCTTGATAGGGAGGCAAAACTGAAAAACTAGGTAACTACCTGAAAGAAACAATTACAGCAGGAAGAAACTGAGCTGCCTATAATTAGCACCATCAGTGGAGATAGGAGCTAAAAGCAAGAAACAAGTTATATTTTTATATGCCCCAGTTGGTTAAGTTTTAAATGTTTCACTGGTGCACTTTTTAAAACCTATAATTTATTCAAAGAAGAATGGGCAAAGGAATTGTGGCAAATGCATGGAAGTGAAGAAGAGGAGTTCCATTTCCGAGGTTCAGTCCTCAGTTTCCTGCTTTGGTGGCTGGTTAATGCTGCTGGCTTCCCTAAGACAGTAAATGAGAAGGAAGAATGCATGTTGACAGAAGCAGAAGGTGTGGCAGCCAGTCCGGAATTATGGCAGGGGTGGGCAACCTTTTTTCTACCAAGGGCCATTTGGGTACATACAAAATTACCAACTTAAAAATTAGCCTGCTTTATTTGGTCAAATATTTAATTAACTCACCTCACCCCTAAAGCCTTGGCAGGGCCATATCAAATGATTTTGTGGGTCTTACTAGTATGAAGCCCTTAGGCTGGACATTCCCCACCCCTGGATTATGGTTAGAGATACTTCTGGGTTAATAAATTGGAGATGCTGAGGAGACAGGGTACTTCTTTCACTCTGCCTGCATGATTCAACCATCCATTGTTTCTGGGGTCTGAGGTTGGCTCAAGAATGTTGACACCCTGAGCCTATTGCCCCTACAAACCTGTGCTTCACATTCCTCAGATAGGCTTCACTCCACTGAAAGTTTTTCATTTCTTTCTAAAAGACAGTCTCAATTCTCCACAGCTCTATTTAAGAAGGCTTTTCCACTCCCCAGCTTGGATGCTGTGGTCACCTATTGCTGCATAACAAATCACCCCAGAACTCAGTGACATGAAACAACCACTTATTATGTTTGTGGATTCTGTGTGTCAGGAATGGTTTATTTCTGTTACACAGTGGTACTTCAGAGGCTGATGGTGACCTGATAGCTGGGAGCTAGAATCATCTGCAGGCTCACCTTAGCTGAGGTTGTCAGACAAAAGACCTACACATGACCTCTTTGTGTAGCTTGGACTTCCTCACAATATGGTGGCTCAGTTTTAAGAATAAGCATCCCAAGAAAGAGAGAGCAGGGTAGAAGCTATATTGCCTTTTCTATTCTAATCTTGAAAGTCACACACCACTTCTGCTGCATTCTATTTGTTGAAGCAATTATAAATACCCACCCAGGTTCATGGGGAGGGAAAATAGATTCCACCACTGGATGGGGGAGTGTGAAAATTCTGGAAAAGCATGTGCAACTGAAAATACTGTTCAAGACATTTTTTTTTGGAAAATACTCAGTACAAGACTAGAAGCCCTTAGATACCCTTCAACCTATTTCCTCTCTACCCTTGCATTTTACTGGGGTCTTATTCCACATTCTTCCCCTTTCCATCCTCTTTCAAAAAGAGTTCCTCTGTCTTTCCAAGGCCCACTTCCCTGTAGTAATCCCCTTTGATCCATCACTCCCTGTTCCAACCTTCCCCAGTTCCTTTTCTATAATAAAACCCACTTCATATATAGGTGTCACCTAGCCCTCTTCACATCCCCTGTGCAAATTGGGGCTTGGGAAGCTGATGCATAAAATGCTGATAATATGGCTACTATTGTTGCTGTGAGTAAGAAACTGTCCTTCATCTTTGATCCAGGAGTCTTGTGTCTTTTATAAGCATCCACAAAACGGTGGCAGACTAGCTTACTAGTTTGCAAACAGTAAAATCTTAGACTCTTGACAGTTCTTTTTTTTTTTTAATTCTCACCAGAGGATATTTTCCCATTGATTTTTAGAAAGAGTGGAAGAGAAAGGGAAATACAGACAGAAATATTGATGTGAGAGAAACACATTATTGGTTGCCTCCCACACATGCCCTGACCAGGGCCTGGACTTGGGAGGAGCCTGCAACCGAGGAACATGCCCTTGACTAGAATTGAACCCAGGACCTTTCAGTCTGCAGGCCAATGCTCTATCCACTGAGCAGAACTGGCTAAGGGTCCTTTGCAGTTTTTGATACCCACTTAGTTCCAGGTGCTTTCACGTACACTATATCTAATCTTCACAGTATCCCCTGCAATGTAGGTGTGCATAACCCCATATTGTAGATGAGGGAACAGCTTCTAAGAGGTTTAGAAACTTGCTCAAGTAAGTGGCAGGGTTTGCATTTGAATTCAGGACAGCCTGTTTTATGAGCCGCGGTTTTTCCATAGTTTTATAATCCTGTGGCCATAGCCTCTCTTTGTTTCAGGGAAAGAATGAGACTTGGTTACTTAACTACTGTCCATTGTCCCAGAGATTGTTCACCTACTGTAGAGGACAAAGCCATTCTAAGAATAGCATTCTACTTGACTTATGAAGTCTTTGGAAATTCAGAGTTATTTGAAACAAAAATCTGACTCCTTACTATATTTCATTTCTTTGTGGCTTTTTACATATATTTCTCTGTTATTGCAAAGTTCCACATGGAATTTGAGAATCTGGCAGTTGGTAATTTTTCTCAAGGAAAAGAAACATTAAGACATTTGTTCTTGGAAAAATAAATACGTGTATGTGACATGTATACCCACACATATATACAATGGAGCAATCTATTCAGGATTTATTTTTATATAGAAGGCTGCTGTTATGCAAATACACACAGACTGACTCCATGTTTTAAGGACATTTTCTATATGAAGAACCAGGGATAGCAGGAAGGAGAAGGAGACTGAAAGAGACACGATTGCATAGACACACAGAACAAATTTACCTTCCCTAACCTATTTTATTTTATTTAAAATATTTTTATTATTGATTTCAGAGAGAAAGGGAGAGGAAGAGAGAGATAGAAACATCAATTATGAAGAGAGAATCATTGATCGGCTGCCTCCTGCACACTTCACACTGGGGATCAAGCCCACAACCCAGGCATGTGCCTTGACCTCCTGATTCATAGGTCGATGCTCAACCACTGAGCCATGCCAGCCGGGCCCTAGGCTATTTTATTTTATATTGTTTAAAGTATTACATATGTCTCCTTTTCCCCCCCGATTGACCACCCCCAGCCACTCCCACCCCCGAGGGCAAGCCCCCACCGCCTCAATGTCTGTGTCTATCGGTTATGCTAATATGTATACATACAAGTCCTTTGGTTGATCTCTAACCCCCCTCCTCCCCTGCCATTTGTCTCTGGATCTATTTTTGTTCATCAGTTTATGTTGATCATTATATCCCACATATCATGAGTTTAGACAAATGCATAGAGATCATGTGATATTTATCTTTCTCTGACTGGCTTATTTCGCTTAATATAATGCTTTCCAGTTTCATCCATGCTGTTGCAAATGGTAAAAGTTCCTTCTTTTTTTATTGTTTAAAGTATTACAAATAGTAGTACATATCTCCTTTTTTTCCAATTGACCTTCCCTCAGCCTCCCCTACACCCTCCCCACACATGCCCTCACCCCCCTCCCAGTGTCTTGTGTCCATCGGTTATGCTTATATGCATGCATACAAGTCCTTCGGTTGCCCTAGGCTAGTGGTCGGCAAACTCATTAGTCAACAGAGCCAAATATCAACAGTAGAACGATTGAAATTTCTTTTGAGAGCCAAAAACCGACTTCTGCACAGGGGCCACGAAGTTTCAATCGCACTGTACGTGCACGCCCACACGTGGTATTTTGTGGAAGAGCCACACTCAAGGGGCCAAAGAGTCGCATGTGGCTCTCGAGCCGCGGTTTGCCGACCACTGCCCTAGGCTATTTTAGATATCATTGGAATAAATGTTGTATATCGATTTGAAAGCTTATTCAGTATTTTAGCTCCACCTTTACAATTAGAGCTCCAAATGCTATTGAATGTCTGTTGTGGTTTCTTGAGGTTCACATTACTGTAATTCCACAATAAAAGCCGAACCCCTTTGTTGAAGAAACTGAGTAAAAATAGCAACAACATCTGAAGTTCTCTAGACCCCAAATCCAATTTTAAATCTCTCCTAGAATGATTTCCCTCCTGTCATTGTTGATGACAGTTCAGGTGAACAGTGATGGTATATCTTGCTGTATGCTACTCTACATTCTGGAGTGTGGGAAGCTTCCAAAGCCCAAGTGTCAGGAAAATAAAAGAAGATTAGACACCCAATCATGGTGGTGGTAGCATTACTATGCATTTGTCTAAACTCATGAAACACACCAAAAAGAGTGAATTTTAGTCCATGTAAAAATTTAAAAAGTGAATAAAAAGCAAAATACATAAATAAACAAATAACTAAATAAAAAAGAAGATCAGGGGCCACTTGGCCTCAGACCTCAGCCTCGAACGAATGCAAAAACAACTGCTGAAGTCTGATTTCACCATGTTCACCAGGACCCCCAGGTTTAATTAGCATAACTGTGGCTGTGAGAGCACATGGCAAAGATTATGGTTTCCATGACCTCACTGATTCTGGAAAAAACTGATATTTCAGAAAAGGTATGTATTCTTTTCTTCTGGGATTAAGAACAAATCTAATAACACATACTGGACACCTCCTCTGAGTCTTCTCTTACCATCCCCCAACCCCCCCCAATTATAGATCCTCTTATTACCTTTCCCACAACCAATTTCAAGAATCCATTTAAATGGATTCAGGGTTAAGAGGTACAGAAATGAGCTGATTATCAACACTCTGCCCAATAGATGTAGTCCATTGTCTCCTGCATCCCCCTTTTTGGAAATGACTATAATGCCTTCCCACTTCTTGGAAATGACCTGCATATCCTTTCTTCAACAACGCCAGTTGGACAAATAGGTAATTTCCTCCCCATATAATTCCCTCTTGGTGAGCTGCTGTAGTGGGAAGCAGCAAATGGAGCCCATTTTCTTAGCAGGCTTCGTTGGTTTCCTGTCCATATCCTTTAAACTCTACCATTTCAGAATGCTACCACTGACTTCAAAATGGCAGCATCTATGTACATCTCTGTGCCTAATGGCATTTTCTGGAGAGTGGGGGCCACTATGCTCCTATATGTGGCATGGTTAAAGTTCTAAGGAATTAGCATTCCTGAGAACATCTTTCAACCAATAACTCTTGGCTGTTGGGGTATAAAGTACCTCAGTTCCCTTTCCCCTTATGTAAGATAAATTTGAGACTTGTGTTTTACAATTTCCCGGATTGTCCCTATGGAATTAATTTCCAATTACCTATTGTGGGTAGATGACTTGATAATGCACTCCTTATTGGATGCCTTCCCTTCTCTGAATCACCTTTCCAATCTTCTGTTTATGTTCCCCAAACCTCCCAAATTCACTACTTGCAAAGAATTCTTGAGGGAACCCAAACTAAGATATCCTTTAAACATTATATAAGATCAATACAGAAGCCAGAAGTGCAAGGAAGCATGGGTTAATGATTCTGGTACCCTTTAGAAGCTCTGACAGAGGGGGAAGCTTTGGTAAAGAAGTTTTATATGAGCAAGTGAATGAATTTTAGCTTTCTTCTGGTCAATTATACTCTAAACAAGTTAAGCAGCCCTTGCTGAGTTTGGTAGTTTTTCAAGTGCTTGCTCACCAATCTCCTTTACCCACTTTCATTTCTCCCAGTGGGTAAAATCATGGTTATTTCTGTAATGGGAATAGTCCGATGCCTTTATACATAAGGGATCTGGGTTTCAATCCCTACCCTCCCAATTGTGGTCTAATTGAGCATCTTTTAAAATTCTTTTTAATTTTAGTTCCCTTATCTCTAGAGTCAGGGCAAAAATACATTAGGTAATTCACTGAACAAATATTTATTTTTGCACCTAATATATACTGATTTTGTGCCAGCTCCCTGAGGAAACAGTAATGAATGGTTGTAGTTTCTTCTCTCATGACACTCAGCATAGATATTATGGTTTCTGGAATGAGATGGCTTGCCTTCAAATTCTACTTTCAGCTAGCTCCATGACCTCATTAAACCTTTGTTTTTCTTTGTGAAGTGGGACCAGTTTCCTCACAGAGTTGTGAGAATTAATATCTATGATCAAGTTAAAAGTACATAGTACATTGTTTTCCCAGTATGTAGAAAATGTTCAATTGATGGCTAAGATGTAAGAAAATTGCAATCCTATATAATAAAAGGCTAATATGCTAATTGCCCCTACAGGGGAGAGTTCCATGGACTGGGAGTTAGGCGCTGACCACCAGGGGGGTGGCACTGGCAGTGGGCAGCAGTGGAGGCACTGCCAGCCCCGATGAGAGTGGGATCATGGCGGGATGGTGGAGCAGGTGAGTGGGTGGTGCCAGGCCAAGGCAGGTGCGAAGGGAGGCCCCAGCTGGCAGCCAGCAGCCACTAGGGACCCTACCCGTGCACGAATTTCATGCACTGGGCCTATAGTAGTTAATATTTATTAAGTGTTTATTACATGTCAGTCACTGCTTAAATATTTTAAATGCATAAACTAATTTAGGTCACCCAAGAGGTGACAGTATCAGAGGCAGACACTATTCTTTGCTGTTTTCATCATCCCCATTTTATAAACAAAGAAGTACAAAAAGGCTAGGTGGCTTGTCAAAGGTCACACACATAGCTAACATATAGAGCCAAGATTTGAACCTAGCTAGTCTGGATGCAGAACCCACACTCTTAACTTTCAAATTGGCTTCTCAAGGTGTGACTCTTGGAGGAGCTTGTTAGAAATGCAGAATCTTGGGCCCATTCCTGACCTATTTAACCAGAATCTTCAGTTTAACAAGATGCCTAGATGACTCATATGTACATTACAGTTGGAGGACTGCTCTACCCCAAGCCAATTGGAGTTTGGTGAGTTAAAGGCTTTGGTGGAGCTATGTCTATGTCTAAGATACTATTACAGCAAAATTCCAGGAAGGCCTGAACTGAAGATAATTAAGTAAAATATAATGTACCTTATCTGAAAGTCATTGGTATACAGGTGCTCAATAAACACACACACACACACACACACACACACACACACACACACACACACGCCATAATTATGAATGTGAGCCCACAGCAGTGACTTGTGAAGGCCTAGCTTCCTCCTCTACCACAGCTGCCCCCACAGGTGCCACTAGCCCTAACTCATTCAGCATTTGTCATTGCCCATTAGGCCTTATTGCTGACGGTGATATTCTCTCTCACCTAGACATTTAGGAAGGAATTTGCATAGGTATAATTGGTTTGTTTTGTTTTCATCTCTTCTTTGTTGTCATGGTTACTCAGTTCATTTGCATCTTCAAGCTTCTTTCATATTAACCTGAAAACACTAGGAGGGTCTCCTTTAAGGGGGAAGTGAATTATATATGAAGGTGAGGCACAGTCCTGATTCACAAGGGTCTGGGTGGTGGTTTTAGATGAAGGCACCTCCCAAGTAGAAACAATTTTAAAGATGCTTGAAACCACAATTCGTTTGGAGACCTCCAGTTCAGATTTGGGGTTGGACCTCTGCATCTTGCATTTGTGCATGTTTCAGTGGCAGAGAATGTGTCCTAGAGCAGAAAAGAAGTCATTAGTGTAATGTGACTCAGTCAGTGAAGAGACTACAGGGAGAAGGCACACTTCCCAAGGCAATTCCATTCTTCAATTGCTCAGGGAAAAATGAAGTTCAGCTCATTAAGCCTTTATCCCTGATGATGTTGGTCACAAAGGAAACTCAATTCATTGGTCACCCCTTATTTACTTACCCTAGTCCTGAGATGACATTGTGCATCTCTGTATCAGTCACCTATTGTACCCCAAACCACTCAAAAACGTAATGGCTTAAAACATTAACCATTTTATTTTATTTTTTAAACCATTTTATTATTTCCTATGATTCAATGGGTTAAATGGGCTAAGCTGGATGGTTTTTCTGATCATGATGTCAGCCGGGGTAGCAGTCATTTGGGGTAGCAGTCATTGATATCCAATGTGGCATGCTCATGTGGCTTACGGTTGATGGAGGCTTTTAAAGAAAACTCCAGTGAGTAGTTGACCAGAGCTCCTTTGTTACCCTCCATGTAGTCTCTCCATATGGCTTAGACTTCTCACAGCATTGTGGCTGAGTCCCAAAAGGGAATAGTCCAATGAAAGAAGGACTCAAGGGACAGCACTGATTCAAGGGGAGAGGAAATAGGCTCTTCACCTCTTGGTGAACATTCAGGTAAGACAGGACTTGTTGGGGAATCTTTGAAGACTAGCTTGCACACCTCACTTCCTGATATTTTTTTTCTACTTTTCCCCACTACTTAGTAGTTTTACTATGCACTCTGGAATTCTTTTTCAGTCATCATCAAAGTTCCCTCTATCCGAAATATCTTCTCTGAATGTTTTTTGTTCTACATGAAATTTTGACTCTCTCAGGGACACAACTTTTCCTGCCATCTTTTCAGGTGGTAGTTCTTTTCTCTCTCATGTTCCTCATATCCCTCTACTGGAAGGTGGGATGGTTACCTTTCCTAGCTATTTATTTCTAGTTTTCCAGCCCATTCTCTCTTATTATTTACTAATACCATCCCTGTCTCCATCTTTGAATGTCAAGTCATGGGACTATAGCACCCACCACTCCACCTGGTTACAGTCATCTATGAACCCTATGTCATTCTTCCTCTTTCCTCTAAGATTTTAGATCTTCTTATGGTCAATCTCTCTAATACTGCTCCTGTCTTGATTTTTGCAGATTTCCATACCATTTTAATAACCATTCCAATATTCTGTCTCTCTGTACTTTGACTTTCATTCTTCCAGTGATTTTTATTTTCTCCTCTCCTCAGCCACACCTGGAATTATTTTCAGTTCCTTTGTTGCCTTCATAATCTTTGTTCTCCCAAGGCAACAAATCCAAGCAATTAATTTGATTCTATTAAAAGCAGAGCTGGGGTATTTAAAAATTACCCATAATACTCTTAATGCTGTTGAATAAATAGCATGGTGGCTTTAGCCAGTTTATTCAGAACTGCTTAACAGAGATGAACAAGCACACACCAATAACATACTCAACACTGGCATGAAGAAACTTGCTAGATATAACATGTTGTGGGGCACAATGTAATGGCAGTCATATTGCATTTAGAGTCAGAAGGTCTGGGTCTGATATCCAGCTTTGTTTTTTGGGCATTGTGGTTCATTGGGCAATTCACTTAATTCCTATTAGCACCAGTTTCCTTCTATAAAACCACTATAAGGATTCAGCTGAGTCTACCTCATAGGATTGTTCTGAGGATTAATATATATGATGTTCACTTATAAACTATAAAGGACCTTACAATATGATTTATTTATGTAAACATGTGCCAGAATTTGATCTGAAGAATGGTGTGGTAGCCAGAGTTGCAAGAATGTTCCCATTTTCAGAAGAAAGAAAGATGTATTGAAAGTTTTCATAGGGAGAGTTAGTTGTTGGGGACTGTTTGGTTCTGATACAGTTTGATACCTATTCCTAATGTTCAGCACTGCCACTTCTGTTTATTTTAGGGAAACTCATTTTATGACTAACACCATTTTTAGTGCTTTGTTGTGTTATTTTTCAACAATCATTTATTAAGGATTATTGTATGTCAGGTACTGTGCTAGGTGCTGGGGAAAAACTGATGGGAAAAAAGGGACGTGATGCCTACCCTCATAGAACTTTTAGCTGGGGTAATCAATAATCACGCAACTGTGACAAAAACTGCAAAGATGTGCTGAATCTAGGTAGATCTGACCAGGTCAGAATGTTGAGAAGGTTGTCCCTGAGAAGCTAAAATCTGAAAGAAGGTAGAAATAAATTAGATGAAGACAAGAGGTATTTAGGTTTCCTATTGCTGCTGTAACAAATTACCACAAACTTAAAACAACACAAATTTATTATTTCATAGTTCTGGAGTTTAGAATCCCTAAAACCAAGGTGTCAGAAAGTCTGCATTCCTTCTAAAGGCTCTTGGGGAGTATCCATTTCCTTGCCTTTTCTAGCTTCTAGAGGCCACCTATACTCCTGGGCTTTTGACCCTTCCTTCACCTTCAAGTCCAACAGCATAGCACCTTCAAGTTTCTCTCCTCTACATTCTTTGCTTTTATCATCACATCTCCTTCTCTGACTCTGACTCTCCTGCCTCCATCTAGTCTATCCCTTATAAGGACATCTGTGACTCTACTGGTCCCATCCAGATTATCCAGGATATTCTCCCCATCTCAAGATACTTACTTTAATCACACCTGCAAAGCCGCTTTTGCCATATAAATTAACATATTCATGGATTCTGGGGATAAGACATAGACATCTTTGGGGTTGATATTCTATCTATCACAAGCTCATTCTAGGTGGAAGGAATAGTATGTGCAAAAGCCCCAGAATTAGAGCATCTCAAATAGAAAGGACTAAAATCAAATCAGTATGGCTGGAGCCCAGAAGTTAGCAAGGGGGTGGGACATGAGAGTTTGGAGATAGGCAGGAACTACTAGTTCATATAGGAAATTTAGACCATCCTATATAATAAAAGGCTAATATGCAAATCGACTGAACAGCAGAACAACTGGTCTCTATGACGTGCACTGACCACCAGGGGGCAGACAATCAATGCAGGAGCTGCCCCCCGGTGGTCAGTGTGCTCCCACAGGGGTAGCGCTGCTCAGCCAGAAGTCCTGAGCCAGGCTTACGGCTGGTGAGTGCAGGCGAGTGCAGCGGCAGTGGCAGGAGCTTCTCCCGGCTCCACGGCAGCACTAAGGATGTATGACTGAGGGCTCCCAGACTGCGAGAGGGCGTAGGCTGGGCTGAGGGCCCCCCCTACGTGCACGAATTTCATGCACTGGACCTCTAGTGTCAAATAATTATGCCTCAATCCACAAAACCATGGGAAAATATTGATATGTTTTAAGCAGGGAGTTTTTTGTGCTCATATTTACACTTTGAGAAGGTAATTCTTCTGCAGGGTGTGGAGAATGGACTGGGGGTGGCCTAGTCATTGAGGTGAACAATTATGATAGCTTGTGCAAGCTATAAATGGAGAAGTAGAAAGATGGGAGATATAGCAGGAAACTCAATAGGATTTGGTAATGCTTGGTCATGAGGTTTCAGTGAGAGGGAGGAATGAAGGATGCCAATAATAAATAACTAGCTTCAGCCTTGTATTCCCTGGATGAATGGTGGTGCAACTCACTGAGATAGGGAATGAATCATGAACAAGGACTAGGTTTGTTTTGGACACTCATGAGTTTGGTTCAGAATTGCTTAGTTTGGGACACACTTGAGCTAACCATGAGGAGGTGTCAAGCAGGCCATTGGTAGAGGTCTGAAGCTCAGAGGAGAGTTGTAGGGTAGAGAAGAAATTTGTGAGCCATCGTTATATTAAAGTCTGAGTTACAGGTGTGGATGAGGTTTTTTTATGGAGAATAGGAAAGGGAGATGGTGAAGGGCCAAGGACTGAGGAACTCCCAAATCTAATAATTTGGTATAGGAGGACAAACTTAACCAGGCGACAGAGCACCCAGAAAAATAGGAAGAAAACCAGGAGGGTGTTGTTTCTTGAAGCCAAATGAAGATTTTAAAAAGTTAGTGGTTCACAGTGGCTCTTAAGAAGTAGTCAGAGGAACACAACAAAATGTCTATTGGATTTAATGACATTATCCAGTAAATTCCTCAAAAGTATAGAACCGCCTAAACCCATATATATTTTTTCTCATTTTCTTAAGTTGAAGAAAACTGAGTCACACTAAGAGAAAATAACTTAACCAAGTCTAAATCACTGGAACATGACCTGGGTGGAACCAGTTTCTGATTTGTAAGCTCAATCTCCTGGTATCTATAACCCCAGACTGAACTCAGGGCCTTCCTCTTTCTTCCTAAAGGTCCAAAGGAGTCACAAGAAATACAGCACTTATACACAGTTGGTACTCAATATTTGTTAATTGATTACATATTTATAGTATTACATAGTTACAATAAATATGTGTTGATTGATGAACAGCTTATAAAATTCTTCCTGACATATTTATGTTACCCACAAGAATGAATAGCTTTTATCCCTGTACTGCCTACAGGTCCTGATTCATAATCAAACAGAACTTATCTCCTATTTATCCAAGAGTGCTGTTTAAAAACCACAAAACTTATATTCTCACATGCCTGAGAGATTGTTTTCCTATTGTGTGCTCTTGGTCATTTCCTTCTTATGTGAGAAAATGTTTGGGAACAATTATTTGTGTGGACAAAATAAAAAGTATATTTTTTTAAAATGGAAGATGTTTTCATTGTGGGAGAGATGGCGGACAGGGGACCAGAAGTCTAGCCTCCCAGACTGGCTATGGGAAATCATCATGAGCCAGCTTCTAGCCAATTGCCTTCTCTTTTTGAAAAATGGGGCTATGGCAGTTGCTTCAACTGAAGGCAACAAAGGTAAGTTATGAAAAGAAAATTAAGCTCTGTGTTTGTGTATATGTAAATAATTTGATACTTTAAGAATGAATTGATATATCAACAGTTTCAGTTCTACACTGAACCAAAATGCATGCACACATGGACAAGTTGTGTATGTTATAGTATCACTATTGCCAAGAGCCCCAAACTGAAATAAAAAGCCCCAAATGCTCATTGTATCAGTTAGTTTTTACTGCATAACAAACAACCCCCAAACTTAGCAGTTAAAACAACAACCCATGATTTCACAGGTCACCAATTTGGACTGGGTCTAAGTAGGTGGTTTTACTGAGTTGAGATAATTGCGATCACCTAAATATGACCCAGACCAGAGAAGAACTGCTGAGCAGAATGTATCTAAGTACTGGTTATGATTATAGGTCACTACATTTTGGGTGATTTTCTATACAGCAATAAATAAGTGATACAAAGCTACCTCAGTTCATAATCTTAAAGGACATAGGCAAATTTCTCAAGTTCCTGGTATACAAGATGTAGTAGTTATTTCCCTCCAGTTTTTCCTTCTCTTTTGCTTAAAGATAGACTTGTGTTCTTGAAAACAGAGCAATGACAGAAACTGCTGAAATGCTACTTAGCGAATTTAGTTATGGCTACTCTAAGATACAATTATTTTCTTAAATGCAGTATGCTTCCAATTTGTACAAACATGTACCTGGAGCTTTATAAAAACCTTTAAAACAGGGTTTTAAAACCTCACTACTACTGGCACTTGGGACTGGATAATTCTTTGTTGTTGTGTGCATTGAAAGATGTTGAGCAGCATCCCTGGTCTCTACTCATCAGATGCCAGGTGCACCGCCTTCCTCCAGTTGTGACAACAAAAAATGTTTCCAGATACTGCCAAATGTCCCCGAGGACACAATTGCTTCTGGTTTAAAACTGCTCTAGAAAAAATGTCCAGGGAATATCAACTTGGGTACCTCTATGAAAACTGAGGCGGGTGATGATGAATGGGTGGCAGTGAAGCAGGTAGAGAGATATGGAGAAGAGGGATGAATGCTTATTCAGTACCAAATGTCAAAAAACACACAAAAGGGACATCTGTAATACTTTCAACAATAAAGATAAATTAAAAACAACACTGAAAATCACCATACAAAAGGAAACATATAGTTGCTGTTATTTAATCTAACTTTTAAAAAAATTCTTTATTGTTGAAAGTATTACATATGTCTCCTTTTCCCCCCATTGACCTCTCCCTGGCCACTTCCACCCCCCCAGCACATGCCCTCACCCCCCTACTGTCTGTGTCCATTAGTTATGCTTATGTGCATGCATACAAGCCTTTTGGTTGATCTCTTACCTTCCCCCGTGCCCCGCCCCTGCCTTCCCTCTGAGGTTTGAAGGTCTGTTTAATGATTCTCTGGCTCTAGATCTATTTGTGTTCATCAGTTGATGTTGTTCATTATATTCCACAAATGAGTGAGATCATGTGATATTTATCTTTCTCCGAGTGGCTTATTTTGCTTAGTATAATGGTCCATTCATGCTGTTGCAAATGGTAAAAGTTCATTCTTTTTTTTTTTTACAACAGTGTAGTATTCCATAGTATAGATGTACCACAGTTTTTTTAATCCACTCATCTGCTGATGGGCATTTAAGCTATTTCCAAATCTTAGCTATTGTGAATTGTGCTGCTGTGAACATAGGGATGCATATATCCTTTCTTGCGATATATTCCTAAAGGGGGATTACTCGGCCAAATGGGAGTTTCATTTTTAATTTTTTTTAATATTTTTTTATTGAGGTATTTATATGTGTACATATCTTACCATTACCCCCCTCCACCCCACGCCCACACATGCCCTCCCCCCCCAGAGTTTTGCGTCCATTGTTTATGCTTATATGCATGCATACAAGTCCTTCGTTTGATTTCATAACTCCCCCACCTCTCCCTAACTTTCCCCCTGTAATTTGAAAGACTGTTTGATGCTTTACTGTCTTTGTATCTATCTTTTTGTTCATCACTTTATAATGATCTTTACTATCCCTAAATGAGTGAGATCATGTGGTATTTTTCTTTCATTGACTGGCTTATTTCACTTAGCATAATGTTCTCCAATTCCATCCAGGTTGCTGCAAATGATGAGAATTCCTTCTTTTTTATGGCAGCATAGTATTCCATTGTGTAGATGTACCACAGTTTTCCGATCCAGTCATCTGCTGATGGGCACCTAGGCTGTTTCCAAATCTTAGCTATTGTAAATTGTGCTGCTATGAACATAGTGGTGCATATATCTTTTCTGATTGGTGTTTCTAGTTTCTACGGATATATTCCCAGGAGTGGGATTACTGGGTCAAATGGGAGTTCCATTTTCAGTTTTTTGAGGAAACTCCATACTGTTCTCCACAGTGGCTGCACCAGTCTGCATTCCCACCAGCAGTGCACGAGGGTTCCTTTTTCTCCGCATCCTCGCCAACACTTGTCGTTTGTTGATTTGTTGATGATAGCCATTCTGACAGGTGTGAGATGGTACCTCATTGTTGTTTTGATTTGCAACTCTCGGATAATAAGTGACTTTGAACATGTTTTCATGTGTCTCTTGGCCTTCCTTCTGTCTTCTTTTGAAAATATTCTGTTTAGGTCTGTTGCCCATTTTTTTATTGGATCATTTATCTTCCTCTTATTAAGTTGCATAAGCTGCCTGTAGATGTTGGAGATTAAACCTTTATCAGTGATAGCTTTTGCAAATATGTTTTCCCATGCAGTGGGCTTTCTTGTTGTTTTGTTGATGGTTTCTTTTGCTGTAAAAAAGCTTTTTATTTTGATGTAGTCCCATTTGTTAATTTTCTCTTTAGCTTCCATTGCCCTAGGGGCAGTGTCAGTGAAGAAGTTCTTTTGGCATATGCCTGAGATTTTGTTGCCTGTGGATTCCTCTAGTATTTTTATGGTTTCCCGTCTTATGTTTAAGTCCTGTATCCATTTTGAGTTTATTTTTGTGTATGGTGTAAGTTGGTGATCTAGTTTCATTTTTTTGCATGTATCTGTCCAGTTTTCCCAACACCATTTATTGAAGAGACTGTCTTGACTCCATTGTATGTTCATGCCTCCTTTGTCAAATATTAATTGAGCATAGTGGTTTGGGTCGATATCTGGGTTCTCTATTCTGTTCCATTGATCAATATGTCTGTTCTTGTGCCAGTACCAGGCTGTTTTGAGAACAGTGGCTTTGTAATACAGCTTGAAATCTGGTATTGAGATCCCACCTACTTTATTCTTCTTTCTCAGGATTGCTGTGGCTATTCGGGGTCTTTTTTTATTCCAGATGAATTTTTGGAGAGTTCTTTCTAGGTCTGTGAAATATGCTGTTGGTATTTTGATGGGGAGTGCATTGAATCTGTAGATTGCTTTGGGTAGTATGGACATTTTAATGATGTTGATTCTACCAATCCAGGAACATGGTATGTTCTTCCATCTGTTTACGTCTTCCTCTATCTCTTTTTTCAGTGTCCTGTAGTTTTCTGCGTATAGGTCTTTTACCTCCTTAGTTAAGTTTATTCCTAGGTATCTTAATTTTTTTGGTGCGATGGTAAATGGAATTGCTCTTTTAGTCTCTCTTTCTGTAAGTTCATTATTGGTGTATAGAAAAGCCATAGATTTCTTGGCGTTAATTTTGTATCCCGCTACATTGCCGAATTCATTTATTAAGTCTATTAGTTTTTTGATGGAATCTTTTGGGTTTTTTATGTACAATATCATGTCATCTGCAAATAAGGACAGCTTCACTTCTTCTTTTCCAATTTGGATGCCTCTTATTTCTTCTTCTTGCCTAATTGCAATAGCTAATACTTCCAGTACTATGTCAAACAGGAGTGGTGAGAGTGGGCATCCCTGTCTTGTTCCTGTTCTTAGGGGAAATGGTTTTAGTTTTTGCCCATTGAGTATGATGTTTGCTGTGGGTTTATCATATATAGCTTTTATTATGTTGAGGTATGAGCCTTCTATTCCCACCTTGTTGAGAGTTTTTATCAAGAAAGGGTGTTGGATTTTGTCAAATGCTTTTTCTGCATCTATTGATATGACTATGTGATTTTTATCTCTCAGTTTGTTTATGTGATGTATCACGTTTATTGATTTGCGGATATTGTACCATCCTTGCATTCCTGGGATAAATCCTACTTGGTCATGGTGTATGATCTTTCTGATGTACTGCTGGAGCCGATTTGCTAGAATTTTGTTGAGGATTTTGGCATCTATGTTCATGAGGGATATTGGCCTGTAATTCTCTTTCATTGAGTTGTCTTTATCTGGTTTTGGTATTAGGGTGATGCTGGCTTCATAGAAGGAGCCTGGAAGTGTTCCTTCCTCTTGAATTTTTTGGAATAGTCTGAGGAGAATAGGTTTTAGTTCTTCCTTGAAAGTTTGGTAAAACTCTCCTGTGAAGCCATCTGGCCCCAGGGCTTTTGTTTGCCGGAAGCTTTTTGATGACTGCTTCAATTTCTTCCATAGTTATTGGCATGTTGAGCTGTTTAGATTCTTCCTGATTGAGTTTTGGAAGGTTGTATTTTTCTAGGAATATGTCGATTTCCTCTAGGTTGTCCAGTTTGTTGGAATAGAGTTGTTCGTAGTATTTTGTAACAATCCTTTGTATTTCGTCGGGGTCTGTTGTTATTTCACCTCTTTCATTTCTGATTTTGTTTATTTGGGTCCTCTCTCTTTGCTTCTTGGTGAGCCTGGCTAGAGGTTCATCAATCTTGTTTATCCTTTCAAAGAACCAGCTCTTGGTTTTGTTGATCTTTTGTATTGTTTCTTTGGTCTCTATGTCGTTTATCTCTGCTCTGATCCTTATTATTTCTTTCCTTCTGCTTACACTGGGCTTATCTTGTTGCTCTCTCTCTAACTCTTTGAGTTGTTGGGTTAGGTAATTTATTACCATTGTTTCTTGTTTTTTGCAGTAGGCTTGTAGAGCTATGAACTTCCCTCTCAGGACTGCTTTCGCTGTGTCCCATAGATTTTGGATTGTTGTGTTTTCATTGTCATTTGTTGCCATGATGTTTTTTATTTCTTCCTTGATGTCTTTGGTAACCCAGTCATGGTTTAATAGCATGCTGTTTAGTCTCCAAGTGTTTGATTTCTTTGGGTTGTTTTTATTGTAGTTGATTTCCAGTTTTATGCCACTGTGATCTGAGAAGATACTTGATATGATTTCTATCTTCTTGAATTTGGAGAGACTTTGCCTATGTCCTAACATATGGTCTATCTTTGAAAATGACCCATGTGCACTTGAGAAGAATGTATATTCTGTGGCTTTGGGGTGAAATGTTCTGAAGATGTCGATGAATTCCATCTGTTCTAGTGAGTCATTTAGGATTGATGTTTCTTTGCTGATTTTTTGTTTAGAGGATTTGTCCAATGGTGATAGTGGGGTATTGAAGTCTCCTACTATGATTGTATTGCTGTCAATCTCTCCTTTGATATCTTCCAGGAGTTTTTTAATGTATCTTGGTGCTCCTGTATTGGGTGCATATATGTTTACCAGAGTTATTTCTTCTTGTTGGGTTTCTCCCTTTAGTATTATGAAGTGGCCTTCATTATCTCTTCTTATGTCCTTCACTTTGAGATCTAATTTGTCAGATGTAAGTATTGCTACCCCAGCTTTTTTTTCATTTCCATTCGCCTGGAAAACCTTTTTCCATCCCTTTACTCTCAGTCTGTATGCATCCTTTTTTTTGAGGTGGGTTTCCTGTAGACAGCAGATATCTGGGTTTTGTTTTCTTATCCAGTCTGTTACCCTGTGTCTTTTGATTGGGGCATTCAGTCCATTTACATTTAAAGTTATTATTGATAGGTACTTATTTGACGCCATTTTTATTCTATACCCCTGTGTTCCTTCTTTGCTTCCTATTTCTTTCTTCTTTTTTTTTTTTTACAGCAGACCCTTTAGCATTTCTTTCATTGCTGGTTTGGTGGTGATAAACTCCCTTAGTCCTTTTTTGTCTGTGAAGCTCCTGATTTCACCTTCAATTTTGATTGATAGCCTTGCTGGGTACAGTATTCTTGGATTTAGACCCTTCCTTTGCATGATTTGGTATATTTCATTCCATTGCCTTCTGGCCTGATGAGTTTCTGTTGAGAAATCAGTTGCTAGTCTGATGGGGGTTCCTTTGTATGTAACTGTCTGTCTCTCTTTGGCCGCTTTTAAGATTCTTACTTTGTCGTTGGTGTTTGCCAACTTAATTATAATGTGCCTTGGCGTCGGTCTTTTGGGGTTCATTTTGCTTGGAACTCTGTGAGCTTCTTGGATTTGTGTGGGTTTTTTCTTCCCTATATCAGGGAAGTTTTCTGTTATTATTTCTTCAAACAGGTTTTCTATTCCTTGCTCAGTTTCCTTTCCTTCTGGCACTCCTATTATCCTGATGTTGTTTTGTTTTGTGTTGTCCCGAAGTTCCCTTAGGCTCTCCTCAATCTTTCTAATTTTTGTTTCTAGAAGCTGTTGTAATTGGGTATTTTTTTCCATCTTGTCTTCTAGCTCACTTATGCGGTCCTCTGCTTCATCTAGTCTACTCTTGATGCTTTCTATTGAGTTCTTTACAGCAGCGATGTCATTTTTCATTTCTTCTTGGTTCTTCTTCATTTCTTCTTGGTTCTTACTCATATTGTCGAATTTGTCTTCCATCCTTTTCAGCCACTTTATGACCATTTCTCTGAATTCTTTCTCTGATAGGTTGTTTGCCTCTAAATCGTTTACTTCCTTTTCTGGTGATGCCTGCTTCTCTTTCCTGTGGGGGCTGTTTCTTTGTCTCCTCATGGTCTCTCTTCTCCGGATGTCTGGTTATATAGATTTCTCTCTCTGGCGTTGATTTAAAGGTATAAAATACAACACAACCAGGCACAACAGACAAGGCACTGAACAGAAATGTATTCACGATATTAATAATCTCCAATAAAGGTAACCACCAGAGAAAGACAAATTAGGGGATAGGAGTGGAAGAGGGAGAGTAAAAAGAAAGAACAACAAGAAAAAAAAAACAACAAAGAGTGTGAATCTGAACTTGGGAAAAGAGCAGAAAGAAAGAAAAGAAAAAGAAAAGAAAAAGAAAAGAAAAAAAAGTAAGAGAGACAAGAACGATACTAAGAGACAAAAGGGGAACAAACTATATATATGGGGAGTAAACTCCACTAGAACAACCACTATTCCCAGCAAATTCCAGCAACACGAGCCTGGAGATTAATACAAACTGCAACACCAGCTAATATCAAGTGAGGCAAGGGAAAACAAAAGTAAAAAACAAACAAAAACAAAGCAAACAAAAGAACCAACCAAACCAACCAAAAGAATAATCAAAACAATCTCATAAAAAAGCATAAAAATTCAATCTAATCAACATTCAAGCAAACAACAACAAAAGGCCAGAGAGAAAAATAATTTTTTTAAGGTAGCATAGAGAGAGGTTTGTATGGATTTGGAGCAGGGGGTTGGGAATTAGATATATAAGTAGGGTGAAGTTTTAGCAGAGAGTAAACTGAAAAAGTAGGGAAAATCTAAAGCCAGAAAGGGTTAAGATAAACTGGGGACCAAATGGCGAAAGGTTAGGAGGAGAGTGATGGCATAATGTTAGCTTTGAGATACGGTAAAACGATTGTAAGGGAAAGATGCAAATCGAATGTAGGACACTAATCCAAAAATAAAAGAAAGAGAAAATCAAATGACATTAAAAAAAAAAAGTAAAATAATAGTAATAATAATGCTGATTGAAAATAAAAATGTAGTAATTAAAAAGGTGAAAATCGAGTGAGGAAAAAGAAAAAAAATTAGTTTCTTAAGTAAAAGATGCAAAAAATGAAAATAAAAAATATGAGAATAAAAAATTTAAAAAATTGAAAAAAGAATTGAAAATTAAAAAATAGGAAGACTAAAATGTGCAGTAGCGACTGTCATTCACTTCCTCTATTATTCTGTTTGGTACGCCTGTTTCCCAGTCTGGGCAGTATTTCAGTTCAGCTTCATTCCAGGGCTCCTCAGTATTGGAAGCCAGTCCTGCTTTTTTAGCCAGCCGTGTCTTAATTTCTCGTATTTATTTTTGATTACACCAGAGACAATTAGCGTTTCAGCCCCTGGGTGGCAGTGTTTCTAAATTGACTTCCGGGCCTCTCTAGCTCTTTTTTTTTTTTTCCCTCTATGGCACTCACTACCTGTTTGTGGAGGTGTGCGCCTCAGAGCTGCCTCTCTGATGGTCACACGCAGCTCTGGTCCCCAGGTTCCGAAAAAACAACTTCCCCCTGCAGTCTTTCAGGGCCCCTGCACCTGGGTTTTTCTATGTATTGGGCTTAGCAATCAGAGTCGGAAAGAGCCCAAGTGTGCGGACAGTGGGTCTGTGCGCCAGACTGAGGATACTGCACTCCTTTGAAAATTCTTAGTCTGACCCTCCTCGTCAAATTAAAATGAGTTGCTTTCAAGAGGTCACTTCTGTTAGCAGCTCAGAAGACCCCCCTCCACATTCACGGATCACGGCAGTTCCAACTGCCGCCGATTTTTCTAGGCACAGACCTCCCGGTTCCTGCCGGTTCTGCAGCTGCCGCGCTTCCCTCACCCAGCGCTTCCCTCACCCACCGCGGGGATTAGAAACCGCACCTTATTTCAGGCGAAATCTGACCTTTCCGTGGTGCAGTGAAGAGTTCCTTTGAATCCGAATGTTTGCGCTGATAGGGGACCGGTGGTCTGGTGATCGCAGCAGTTCAGTGTTTGCAGTTGTCGCGGAAAGTCAGGTTTCCAATAAAATCCTCCTTTCCTTGCAAGATGGCGAGGCGCCTGGTGAGCCCGCAGCTCCAGGAGGGGACCCAGCCCCTGTGGGTGCTGCGCGGTCAGAGGAACACTGCCCAGCACTCCCCCGCCTTCTCCTGGAGTTTAGCTGTCCCTTGGCTTGCCCACATACACTCCCTCTGCGAGCCTCTGCTGCTCCTACACTCCGCCCCAGGAACAGACTCCAAACCCGACTCTATTCCGTCGCCATTTTTTTCCCCTCATTTTTAATTTTTTGAGGAAACCCAAACTGTTTTCCATAGTGGCTGCACCAGTCTGCATTCCCACCAGCAGTGCATGGGAGTTCCTTTTTCTCTACATCCTCTCCAAAACTTGTCATTTGTTGATTTGTTGATGATAGCCATTCTGACAGGTGTGAGATGGTACATCATTGTTGTTTTGATTTCCTATGGGCAATAAGAACTACAGACTGTAAAAACCAGTGAAGATTGGGGCTGAGTGACACACAGACTGCTAGAGACCCAGCTGCTCCTCTTAAAAGGCTGGCATGGTGAACTTAACTTACAAGCTCCCACTTGCTCTGAACTCCACTGCTGGGCAAGACTCTGGGGGACCCAGATACAAACAAGGAGAAACTGGACTATCTGGCACCAGGGCAGGAACTCAGAAGTGACATGCTGGGACCTCTCTGGTGCAGGGCTGACTGGCAGCCATTTCTGTTTGCTCTGCCCTGGTGATTCCATGAGACCCCACCCCACCCAATTTACAACCCCACCCAAGTTCAAAACCACAGTTATAAGGTTTTTCAAGAATTTTCTAGAAAAGGCTGATAAATTTAGCGAGACCCTCAAGAATATGAAAAAGGACCAACTAGGAATTAACCCTTTGCACTCGCTTGCTTTTTTCGATTCCTTTATTCTACTGCTAACCGTGTCGAGTCACACTCGACATCCAAGTGCAAAGGGTTAAGCATACACTGACTGAAATAAAAAAATATTATACAGAGATCTAACAGCAGACAAGAGGACCACAAGCATCAAGTCAAAGATTTGAAATACAAAGAAGCAAAAAACACTCAACTGGAAAAGCAAAATGAAAAAAGAATTCAAAAATATGAAGATAGTGTAAGGAGCCTCTGGGACAACTTCAAGCATACCAACATCTGAATTATGGGGGTGCCAGAAGAAGAGAGAGAGCAAGATACTAAAAACCTATTTGAAGAAATAATGACTGAAAACTACCCCCCTCCTGGTGAAAGAAATAGACTTACAAGTCCAGGAAGCGCACAGAACCCCAAACAAAAGGAATCCAAAGAGGACCACTCAAAGACACATCATAATTAAAATGCCAAGAGCAAAAGACAAAGAGAGAATATTAAGAGCAGCAAGAGAAAAACAGTTAGTTACCTATAAGGGAGCACCCATACAACTGTCAGCGGATTTCTCAGCAGAAACTATGGAGGCCAGACCCGAGTGGCAAGAAATATTCAAAGTGATGAATAGCAAGGATCTACAACCAAGATTACTCTACCCAGCAAAGCTATCATTCAGAATTGAAGGTCAGATAAAGAGCTTCACAGATAAGAAAAAGCTAAAGGAGTTCATCACCACCAAACCAGGATTATATGAAATGCTGAAAGGTATTCTTTAAGAAGAGGAGGAAGAAGAAAAAGGTAAAGATAAAAATTATGAACAACAAATACATATCTATCAACAAGTGAATCTAAAAATCAAGTGAATAAAAAAATCTGATGAACAGAATAAACTGGTGAATATAATAGAATCAGGGGCATAGAAAGGGAGTGGACTGACAATTCTTGGGGGGGACTGGGCAAAAATCATACACCTATGGATGAGGACAGTGGAGGGGGGATAAAGGCAGAGGGTGGGGTGGGAACCAGGTGGAGGGGAGCTATGGGGGGAAAAAAGAGGAACAGTTGTAATAATCTGAACAATAAATATTTATTAAATAAAAAATAATAAAATACTGAAAAAAGATATATCAAGTGAACAATGAAAACAAGTTTATATAAGAAATTAAGAACAATTGAAAGTGAAAGTAAATAAATTATTGGTACACAAAATGTAATGTAGAAAAGGTAGCCAGGATAGCTACCAACTAAATGTTGGAAGAGAAGGTGAGGGAGTCACTTAAAAGGTAAATTCTTTTGCCAATACCATTTGTTTCACCAGCTTTCCAATTTTTGAGAGCGGGGGGGGATTCATGTTTATTTTTTCCTCGGACTGCATTTTACTTTAAAGTCATAGCCTAAAAATTACCTTTAGGACAAAGTAAAAGATAAACATGAGAATACTTTGAAATGCTGAAAATTTTGAAACATGAAATTGCACAAAGACTAAAGAGATGTAGGTGATACCTCTTCACCCACCTTACTTGGTATCCATATGCAAAGCAGAACATTTTGGGCTAATTCAAACATGATGCTCACTTGAAGTTTGTTCCATATGATATGCTCTGACTAGTAAATGTATGTCGAGTAAAATTGGTGAGCATGACTTAGCCTGAAACAGAAATTCTGTCATATCACTTTTTATTTGTTTAGTGTGTTTGGAGGGTGAAAAAGTTAATATATTGGGAAAAAGCAGTCATTGTTTAAAAAAGTGCTACAACTTTTCAAGAGCCATTATGACAAAAAGTCATTAACTGAACAATTGTTATGTGAGGTAAGTCTGTACCTGGAAAGGGGGAATAGAATTGTCTAGATTGGTTTCTCATTTGTTATAGTCACCCTTTAAACCTGGGCACATTGCCATCCCAAATGAAATTAGAATGAGTCTCTTCTCTTAGAGAAAGAGGGTAGCTGTTGGATAGCCCACCAAGTATGTCTGCTAAATGATATCTGTTCCACATTGCCTGGAAAATGTGCATTATGCAAGGAGTTAACTTATATATGTAATTTTAATCAAAGTTAATAGGTCATTGTGACATTTAGCAATACTTCACTGGCAAGTAATTTATGGCCAGTTGACGGTGCAATGTATCTTCAGTATCAAAGACAGGCAACAGCCAACCTCCATATTGCATGAAATGGAGCATTTGGCACCCTCCACACTACACCCTCCACACTCCACATTGAAATCTGAAGATCTGCAGCATTGTTTCTTTAGTTATACAATGTGGCATGCCCTATCCTGCTTACAAGGCTTGGTGGGGGCTCCAGTTACCATCTCTTGGTGCCATTTATCATAGATATGAAGCATACCCTGATTCACTTTCCAAATGATCAGACTTGGAACTTTCTTTTTCTTGGACATGCTGACTTTCTAATTGAGTTATTGAGTCAATGACACTTTACTGAGCTTCTATTGTTAGGTTAGGCACTTTTCTCAATCCTGTGGAAAATTCAGAGACAAACCAGACATAACCTTTCCCTCAGAGGGCTTACAGTTTAGCAGTGGTGATGAGACATAAATAAAAAGTGGTAAAAGGTGGAAAGTAGTATCTGTACCATAAAAACGGGACAGATAGATGTTTCTGGAAAAATGTAGGAACATTTATCAATATCCTTAAATTTTTCATATCTCTTGATCTAGTAATTCAAAAACATTTAACCTAGAGATAATTGGACCTTATGAAATCCACATGTGACCTTCATATGAATTTCCTTAAAGTGTATGCAAAAGTGTAGTTATATGTTTGATTGTATTATTCTTGGGAGAGGATGCTTAATTTTGTCTAATTCTTAAATAAAAGCATTGTCTAATTCATTACACTTCTACTAGAAACCCATGATAAAAATAGAGATATAGACAATGATTTATTATTAAGGATATTTGTCATAGCATCCTAATATATAAAAACCCTGGGTTGTAACGACCAGTAACATCCAAGGCTCGACCAACTAGAAGTCAGTTCTGCAGTGAGCACTGATTGCTGAGGGGGCTGCGAATCAGGGCCAGAGAGAGGCCTGAAGAGAGAATCAGGGACTGATCCGTTGCCTCTGTGGCAGCTTTTGATCAGTACTTGCCTCTCTCTTTCTCTCCCATTCTGGCTAGCAGCCGCACCTCCATTTCTCTCCAGGCCTCCACCCAGGCTGCTGATCGGCCCTGCCTTTCTGATCAGGCCCCGTTGATAGGCCCAGAGACGCTGACTGGCATAGGAACTGACCAATCGGAACCAAATGTGGGTGCTGTGAAGAACCAATGGCTGCCTAGGAGGCAGAGCTTCTGATGCTGACTGGCATAGAAACCGACCAATCAGAACCAAATCTGGGTGCTGTGGGGAGCCAATGGCTGCCTAGGAGGTGGAGCTTTTGACACTGACTGGCATAGAAGCCAACCAATCAGAACCAAATCTGGGTGAATTGTGAGGAGCCCATGGTTTCCTAGGAGGTGGAGCTTTTGATGCTGAATGGCATAGAAACCGACCAATTAGAACCAATTGGCCAGCAGAGGCAGGCAGTTGGGGGCAATATCAGGCCTGCAGGGGAGGGCAGTTGGGGGCGAGATTAGGCCAGCAGGGAAGTTGGGGGCAACCAGGCCAGGAGGGGAGAGCAGTTAGGGGTGATCAGGCAGGCAGGCAGAGGCAGTTAGGCGTGATCAGGCAGGCAGGCAGGTGAACAGTTAGGAGCCAGCAGTCCCAGATTGTGAGAGGGATGTCCGACTGCCGGTTTAAGCCCTGCAGGATTGGGCCTAAACCAGCAGTCGGACATCTCCCAAGGGGTCCCCAATTGGAGAGGGTGCAGGCTGGGCTGAGGGAACACCCCTCCATGCACGAATTTCATGCACTTGGCCTCTAGTTATATATAATAGTATAAAACTGGAAATAACCCAAATATTGAACAACTGAGAATTAGTTAATTATAGTACACCAACACAATAGAATTTATGTTCTTGTTAAAATGAGACATCAGAGAAGTAATGACATGAAAATATGCTCATGATAAAATATTAAGTAACATAAAAAACTGTATCCATGATATATTCTCAATTATGTTTTAAAAAATCCTCAAAAGGAATAAAGGAATAACATAAAAAATGTTAACAATGATTATCCCTGTGTGCCATTATGACAAAATGGGGTTGAGTGGTTTTTGTTTTTTAATCTCCATATTTCTCAAGTTTTCTACAAATGAGAGAAAAATTAGTTATGTAAAAGCTAGTAAAGATGGAAATATAATAGCAGATCCGTAGTGAGACCCCTTTTATTTGGGAAGTCAGAGGAGCCTCTTAGGGGTGATCTTTGAGCATAGTTTTAAATCATGGCCACAGAGTTGACCTTCTGAGGAGCTGGGAGAGGGCAATCAATGGAAGTGGTTGAAGATGTCCAGTGTTGAAGGAGAGAGCTCCATGTGGAAGTTGAGATGTGGTGGTGACCCAAGCACTCTCACCTGAAGTCCTGAAACAGGAAGGGATGGCCCACTTTTAGGCAAATAGCAGTTTTGCAGTGTGGGCTTATCTCCAAGGCCTCTCAGGACCCAGGAAATGTGGCCTATACTGTCCAGAGACCCTTCCCACTCTATGATAGTTCAACATGGGGTTTCATTGGATAAATTATGGAAGTTTGGGAGATGTAATTTTTTTGGGGGGGGGATTAGCCAAATATTCTGAGTGGGATTAAAAGGCTCAGAGAAGAATGGTGAGAATATATATATATATATATATATATATATATATATATATATATATGGCAATGACTTAAATTGTTTTAAAGGCAGATGTCTTAGTGTGAAGCTGTACTTTTTAATCCATTATAGACCCAGAGGAAAACAAAAGCTAGTAACAGATTGATTAATGCCATATGGTGTAAGTTGCACTGCATAATGTTTATTAGTACAATTTACTATTCTATACTAGTTTTGACAAGACAATATCTTTTAAGGAAGTGATTATGCATTTTGACCCATTAATTTATTTTGGGAATAACACAAGAAATTAAATCAAGAAGGGAAAAAGTAGCTATTTGTGTATTTATTTTATAACAAAGGAAAAATATTAGAAATCTTTTTGCATAAGAGCTCAAAGGTGCTTACACATATTAAATAAAAGAAATACACTATTGCCATGAAAATTGGCAATTTATATGTTTGATTATTATATTAATACATCCATAAATTCAGGTTAGGAAAGAAGAGCACAAAAGTAGTATGTATAGATTGATTGCATTTTGTTAAAATATATTGGTACACTATGGGGTCCCAGTCTTAAGAATAGTGACTGCTCTAAGTTTGAGAGGAGTTAGGAATCTGTGCTGGATGGTTTTGTTTTGACAAGTATTAATCCCCATTTCTTTATATGATCTCCCCTTTATTGAGGAACTGGAAGCCAAGGTGCTGTATCCCCTAGAAACCCTTGCTAGCCAGCTTCCAGGATAGTCTTCTATTGAGAGTCCCGCTTGGAAGACAGAGAAAGCAGAAAAGAAGCAGAAGCCATTAGAACAGCAACAGGAAGTTTTGTTAAAACTAGACAATAGCTTTAAGGTTTTTCAGAGGCTTCTGGGTATTCTCTTGTGAATTACCCATTTCAGTGCGGCAGGCAGTTGAGACCATTAATGACAGCTTTTAAGAATTCTTGCAACTTTCTGATTTCTTAAAAGCTAGGAGCAGGTTTTTTTCTGATCTTCATTTCCTTCCAATGGTTTTGTAAGTATTTAATTTTCTGAATTAAATCTTTTTTCTTCTTGGAATATCTAGTGTGGTTTCTGATTTCCTGACTAAATCCTGATTGACATAGTGTCTTTACAATCCCTCTGCTTGCTTTCCATTATAAAGTTCATTAAACAGTTGAAATATATGTTCAACCATTATCTTATTATGTCCCTCTAGGTTAGATATATACAGGGTATTCCCAAAAATGTATACACACTTTGAATAATTATTAATTCTAATGGGTTAAATCTGAAAAGAAAGAAACATCAATTGAGCTATCAGCTGTTAAGTGTGTATACATTTTCTGGGACACCCTGTATATTCAAATATATATTTATTTTAAATATACATATTTTAAAAATATTGTGTGTAGTAGTCTTACCTGGATAAATTATGCAATGCCTCTCTAACCCATATCACCATTGTTTTTGAAATCTCCGGCATATGATCCCTACATAAAATGATAGGAGTGGATCAACAGATGTTTCCATAAAAGTAAAAAGTGAAAAGAAAATCTTATCACTTTAAATACTTATTGTTTAGCTTGAAGATATTATGATTGTGTGTGTATTTATAGGAGATTACATGGATCAGTTTACAAATTGATGTGAAAACTTTCTATTCCTATCAAGTGAGTAAATCAAGATTGGGACTATTTATTTATTTGACTAGACATGATCAACATTGCTTACACTCTGTATTAGCATGCATAGCTACCAAAAGAACACAGTATGTATGTGTATATACATAATTTGTGTGTGTATATATACATACATATCAAATATACATATGTGTGTGATTTTGTTCTTGTAGAGATATGGAAATGTAATTGAAACAATACCCTCTGGCAACTTTAAACACTTCACATCTTTTCCTTTGTTTCCTCCAAACCATTTCATTTTACCACAGGAAAAACGTGAAACATGGAGTCCAACCAAGCCTGTAACACTGCCAGCCAGATGCAAGAGAGAGTCTTTGCATGGGCTGCTATCTGGATTGGCAACAGGGGGATGGTAAATTTTTTGCAAAAATGCCCTGGCTGCATGCACACCTTTTGCAATGTGACTTTGCAGCAATTCCCATCAAGATGTGGGATCTGTTTCTCTACTCCTTGAATCTAGGTTTTACCATGTGACTTGCTTTGACCAGTGGGGTATTAGAAAACATGATGGGAGCAGAGACATCACAAGTGCTTCTGCACTGGGCTTGTTTTCTCTTGATACCCCCTGAGAACCCTATCATATGAATACACTTGGACTGGCCTGCTGAAAATATGTGGCCCAATTACCCACATAGTTTCAATCAACAGCCAGCACCAACAACTAGACATGTGAATGAGGCCATCCTAGATGACCAGACTCCAGCCAATATACTAGCTGACTGCAGCTATATGCTTAAGTCCAGGTGAGAATAACAGAAGAACTATTCAACCAATCCCAGACCAAATTGATGAACCACAGAATCATATGTTAGTGAGTGATTATTGTTTTAAGTTAAGCTTTGGAGTGGTAAGAATTACGCTAGGTATCAAGTTGTGACCCTGGATCAGAACTGGAGACCCCATTCTCTGCCCTCCCTCTGCCAAGATAAAAAACAAACAAACAAAAATCCATGAGGAGGTAGCTAACTACAATTTATGACCTTTGCCTTAGAGGAAGGAAAACAAGCAGTGTTGAGGACTCCTTTTCTTTCTGTGCTAATTTAAAAATGCTGACAAAAGAATAGCTCATCACCAAGTATAATCAAAGCTTAATGAAGTGAAAATGATTTTGATTCATCAAGAAATTTAAGGAAATTGTGCTGGCCGATGTAGCTCAGTTGGTTGAGCGCAACCTGTACACTGAAAAGTTGCCAGTTGGGTTTCTGATCAGGATACATGCCTGGATTGTGGGCTCAATCTCTGGTAGAGGGCGTGCAGGCAGCAGCTGATCTATGTTAGGTTCTCACCTCTCTCCCTCTACCTCCCTTCCCTCTCCCTTTTCCTCTCCCCCTCCCTCTCCCTTTCCCACTCTACCTTCCCTTCTCTAAGAAAGTCATAAAAAAAGAAACTTCAGGAAATTGAAATGAACCAGAGTCTGCATTCTCTTTCTAATCAAGACCAACACAGTTTTGTCTGAGAATAGTCCATCAATCAACCTTGCTGTAGACTCACCCCCATCCCCCAATCCCACTTTCTTCAAGTTTAGCCATCTTGGATCCATGATAGCCCAGGATCATAGTTTTGTTTTGTGCACTAGGTCCATTTCTCTGCCAGTGATAATTAAACTAGAGACAAAACAGAAAGGAAATACACATGGGAATATTCTTTCCCCAAGTAATAATCTTCCCCTCACCTATCACATAGCTTTCCCACCAGTGCATCTTGAGAATTATATAGCCAAAGATTCAAAAGTCTCATTTCTATAACCCAGTGGTCCCTTTCTTGGAGTAAACAGAGTGGTCTTCTTAAGTGACGAAGTAGTCATCTTGTTTCACTCAAAAAGGGGAAGGGGGTCATGACAGATCAGTTTCGAGGAAGGAGGCAGGGCTGCCTTCCACCTGGGCCTGACTCTCTTCCATTTTCACATGTTATTGGCCATAACTGCAAGATCAATGTTCAAGGCTGATGCTCACATTCCATTTTTTTTTCTGGTCATATGACCCACACATTTTCCTGGTCTTCTAGAAGGCAGGAACCTAAATTTTTATTCTGATTTCTGCAGTTGTCTAGTACTGGCCCAACTACAAAGGTGAGAATGAAAATGCCTTTGGTAGTTCCTAAAGACAGAGCTGGCTCAGGGATATGTTTCATAGTGGACCAGCCATTTATAGTGCCCTCACAGTAGCTAGACTCAAAATATATTTCTTCTTAACCAACCATTCCATCAGGTGAGTTTGGAAATTCACCTATAAGCAAATTTGTCTCTGGAGATGTACATTAAGGGATGAATGAAATGTAAACAGGCATTGGGTGAATTTACTTTATGATATTCAGCTAATTAAGAATTCCCCTTACAAAGGAACTTTATAATGTGTGAAATAGTTAGAGACAAGGTTGAGAATGAGCTTAGACAGTGATAAAATGGGAAAATTTAAATTCAGATATAGGTCTTGTATAAGCATTTAATTCTTGCTATGCCTGTATTTTTTCTCCTAAGGAAATTGTGGGTTTCTCGTGGTCAGGAACTCGGTTAAGCTAGATGGCAAGCTCTGTAATGACAGGAGGTATATCTGTCTTGTTTGCTGTAATATCTCTAGTACCTAGTAGAGTATTTGGCACATAGTAGGTACTCAATAAATATTGAATTAATGGATAAATAAATGTGGCATTGGATACCTTATAACAGCTGTTCAATGGAAGAGTGAACTGATGAATAAATGTATGACAATGAATAAAGTTTTGAAATCTGGTACTGGTTCTCTTGAAAAGCCTAAGGCTATGCATGGGATTGAAATGCCATCCCCAGGAAGAAGGGCTACTGAAAACATACCTATGTTTGCATTTTTCATTTAGAGATGATTTTTTGCTATCTTGATTTTTAATGCTTACTAATAGTCTGATTCACCTGGTTATTAAAAATTGCTTCATTCATTTTTTATTCACTTCACCCCTTAGCTCAGCCTCTCTGCTTTTGGTTTTATTTTCCACTAAGGGGCTTGCTGTCTCTCAGTTCAATGTGACACTACTCTGAAGACCTTGGAACGGTTTCCATGGTTACTTCTTCTGGAATTCTCCCTTTGGAAACTTTGTGTTCTTTCCTCATCTTTAACTTCCATCTCAGAAATGTAAATACACACATTAGGGTTTTCAAAGGTGTTAACACTCCCCCTAGGAACACTTCAAACCATGGAGGACAGAAACCAAGGACTTCACATTCCTTTTCTTCTGTTATATGTGGAATGGGGGCAGACAATTTGATACTGAGATCCCCTAAAGCCCAGAGGTCCAGAGATTTCTAGTGAAAAAACAAAAAAGACTCCCCGAGTTGCCAAAGTTGTGGTCTCCTTATTCCAATTGGATTCATATCGCAAAAATGAGCATTGTACCATCATCAAAGCCTTTTCTTTCTTCTTTTCTTTTGATTTCTTCTTTACTTTTGATTTCTTCTTTACATCTGAGAGATGCAAATCAAAACGACAATGTGGTACCATCTCACACCTGTCAGAATGGCTATCATCAACAAATCAACAAACGACAAGTGCTGGCAAGGATGCGGAGGAAAAGGAACCCTCGTGCACTGCTGGTGGGAATGCAGACTGGTAGAGCCACTGTGGAGAACAGTATGGCGTTTCCTCAAAAACTAAAAATGGAACTCCCATTTGACCCAGTGATCCCACTTCTAGGAATATATCCTAAGAAACTAGAAACACCAATCAGAAAGGATATATGCACCCCTATGTTCATAGCAGCACAATTTACCATAGCTAAGATTTGGAAACAGCCTAAGTGCCCATCAGCAGATGAGTGGATTAGAAAACTGTGGTACATCTACACAATGGAATACTACACTGCAGTAAAAAAGAAGGCATTCTTACCATTTGCAGCAGCATGGATGGAACTGGAGAGTATTATGCTAAGCGAAATAAGCCAGTCAGAGAAAGAGAAATATCACATGATCTCACTCATTTGTGGAATATAATGGACAACATAACCTGACGAACAAAAACAGATTCAGAGACAGAGAAGCATTGATCAGACCATCAAACCTCAGAGGGAAGGTAGGGGAGGGTGGGGGTAAGGAGGAGAGATCAACCAAAGGACTTGTATTCATGCATATAAGCCTAACCAATGGACACAGACACCAGGGAGGTGAGGGCATGAGTGGGGGGTTGGGGGGACAATGGAGGGATAAGGACACATATGTAATACCTTAATCAATAAAGAAAAAAAAGAAAGAATAAAAAAATAAAAATGACTCCTTATGCTAAACTTATTGTCGATGTGTCTTGCCTTGAAGTGCCTTAAATGTGTTAGTGAAAGAAGAAAATCGAAGAAGAGTAAGGCTGGTGAAGATTGAGAGACAAAGGTGATTGATTTTCTTTTAAAGAAACTTCAAAAACAGAATTAAATTTTACACTCTAAAATCTCCCATTCTTTCTTCTTCTTGGATTATTATCTAAGATCTAAACAGCAAGAGACTTCTAGAGATTCTAGTTCCAAACCAGACTTATGCTGGTTAAACCTGGGATACACCTGTGGATGCAATGGACTTAAAATAAATTTATGAGCTATGCAGTCAGTAATACAAACCCCACCTCCCAACCCCCAGGGGAGTACCTCCTCTTTTAAGGCTCCTCTCCCCTCCACCTGCCTCTGCAGAATTGTTTCTAAGCTCTCATTTCCCTCATTCAATCCCTCATTCTTTCTTCAAACAGCTCCCTGCAAAGTCTCTTCTCAGCTTCCAAAGGCACAGGAATCAAAATCAGAAGAAACCATTCCTGGTTCTTTCCCACTAAAGCTCAGTGCACTCAGATGGTATTCAGATCTTGTGCACCATTTGTTTATACCCCAGAGGTATGCTTGGCTCTGGGAAGAGCATAAGGCAGCCAGGCCTCTAATCAGACTTAAGGCTTCTGTCTGAAGTTCAGGAGCTTCCACTTGATCTCTTCTCATATCTTTACGTTGTGATCAGTCCTCATCTGAGGCCTGTCCTTGTACCACAAGCCCATCCCTGGGCCACTTAGGTGCTGACAGAGGCAGAAGCAG
This sequence comes from Eptesicus fuscus, assembly GCF_027574615.1. Taxonomy (NCBI): domain Eukaryota; kingdom Metazoa; phylum Chordata; class Mammalia; order Chiroptera; family Vespertilionidae; genus Eptesicus; species Eptesicus fuscus. Next base: position 8,855,806 of record NC_072473.1, read on the forward strand.
CAGTGGGGTTGGAATCTGGTAGCATATTGATAGGTATTACAGTGTAGTTGCTAAAAGTGCAGACTTTGAAGCCAGACCACGTGGATTTACATCCTTGCTTCACCACTTATTAGCCAAGTAATCTTGGGCAGCAAGTTGCTTAGCCCCTCTGTATCTTTGTTTCCTCATCTGTGAAATGGGGATGATGATAATCATGGTGCCTCACTGTTCTGAGTATCAAATGTATTGTTGTCTATTATTATTATTATTACTAGAGGCCTGGTGTACGAAATTTGTGCATGGGGGTTCCCCTCAGCCCAGCCTGCACCCTCTCCAATCCAGGACCCCTTGGGGCAGTCGGACACTCCTCGCAATCCAGGACCGCTGGCTCCTAACTGCTCACCTGCCTGCCTGCCTGATTGCCCCTAACTGTCCCCTCTGCCAGCCTGATCACTCCCTAACTGCCTCTGCCTGCTGGCCTGATTGCCCCTAACTGCCCCTCTGCTGGCCTGGTTGCCCCCAACTGCCTCCCTGCTGGCCTGGTCACCCCTCACTGCCCCCCTGCTGGCCTGGTTGCTACCTCCTCCCCCCGCCGCTGGCCTGGTTGCCACCTACTGCCCCCCTGCTGGCCTGGTCACCCCTCACTGCCCCCCTCCCTGCTGGCCTGGTTGCCACCTACTGCCCCCCCTGCTGGCCTGGTTGCCCCTCACTGCCCCCCTCTGCTGGCCTGGTCACCCCTCACTGCCCCCCCTGCTGACCTGGTCACCGCATGCAGCCTGCTGTTTGGTCATTTGGTTGCCCCTCACTGCCCCCCACTGCTGGCCTGGTTGCCCCAAGCAGCCTGCTGTTCATTCATTTGGTTGTCCCTCACTAACCCCCCTGCCGACCTGGTCACCCCATGCAGCCTGCTGTTTGGTTGTTACTATGAGGGCATCCTGACCAATTTGCATATTACCCTTTTATTAGTATATATTATCCACATGAAGGTTTCTTTTATACTTGTATAAAAGAATTTCTCTGAAACCCAAAGGATTTGCCATGGGCTTGCTTATTTAAAAGAAGTATTATTGTTTTAAGTGATTCATAAGTTATCACTACCTCAGGTTTATCTAGAAGACTTTCAAAATATTATTTCATTTAGTTAGCTCATTCTTCAATGTAGGAAAAAGTCAGTTTCCATCCAACTTTTCAGGACTTCCATTAATGAAAGTCCAGATGGGCTTATTTAGATATGCTCCTGTGTCTGTTCAAGCTGATTCGTGCATAATGATACTAGGCTAAAGAATGTGGCCAAGGCCAGTGAAAATGTTTGGACCAAGGCCAGTGAAAATGTTTGGACCATGAAAATGTTTAGACCATTTAATGTCTATGCATTAAAATAATTTTTTTTAAAAAATTAATCTTTATTGTTAAGATTATTACAGAGGTCTCTCACCCCCCCCCCATAGCTCCACTCCACCTGGTTCCCACCCCACCCAAGGCCCTCACCACCCTATTGTCTGTGTCCATAGGTAATGCATACATGCATATAAGTTCTTTGTCTAATCTCTTTCTGCACCCCCAAACCCTCTTCCCTCTGAGAATTGTCAGTCTGTTCCATTTCCATGTCCCTCATTCTATTCCATTCACCAGTTTATTCTGTTCATCAGATTTTTTTATTCGTTTCATGTTTCAGATTTAATTGTTAATAGATATGTATTTGTTGCTACTTTGTTGTTCATATTTTTTATTTTTAACCTTTTCTTCTTCTTCCTCTTCTTAAAGAATACCCTTCAGCATTTCATATAATACTGGTTTGATGGTGATGAATTCCTATAGCTTTCCCTTGTCTGTGAAGCATCTTATCTGACCTTCAATTCTAAATGATAGCTTTGCTGGGTAGAGTAATCTTGGTTGTAGTTCCTTGCTATTCATCACTTTGAATATTTCTTGCCACTCCCGTCTGGCCTGCATAGTTTCTGTTGAGAAATCAGCTGAAAGTCGTATGGGTACTCCCTTGTAAGTAACTAACTGCTTTTCTTTTGCTGCTTTTAAGATTTTCTCTTTGTATTTTGCCCTTGGCATTTTAATTATGATGTGTCTTTGTGTGGTCCTCTTTGGATTCCTCTTGTTTGGGGTTCTCTGTGTTTCCTGGACTTGTAAATCTATTTCTTTCACCAGGTAGGGGAAGTTTTCTGTCATTATTTCTTCAAATAAGTTTTCAATATCTTGCTCTCTCTTTTTTTCTGGAACCCCCATAATTCAGATGTTGGTGTACTTGAAGTTGTCCCAGAGACTCCTGTAAATATTTCTCTCTTTTCTGCATCCAGTGTGGCTAGAGAGCGGTCCAATTCCAGAGTAGGGGCGGCTGCAGATTGAGAAAATGAAAGAAAGGGACAGACACAGAGATAGAAGGAAAAAGCTGGGGCCGGGTGGGACCACTGTCCTCTGACAGGGACAGGGACCCTGAGCCAATACAGCATGTTTATTTTATACAGCAAAAAACAGGAAGTTTTACTAAAAGTCAAGACAAAGGAGATAATGTGCATTCTTGGGTGGGCCTGAGTCGTATTCAATCCTGGTGCTTGGCTGGATTTAAATAACAAAACCCTCCACCTGGCACCTGGGCTGAAGGTCAAGGTGACAACACTCCTGCCTTTTGGCAAAGCGTGTTTCCAGGATGTGGCTTTGTCAACGCAACTGGATTCAGCTGACAATAATTAAAGAAATGCCCATGTGCCTTCCCAGGTGCTCTCTACAGGCTCCTTACACTATCTTCATATTTTTGGATTTTTTTTTTTTAATATTTTTTATTGAGGTATTATATGTGTACATATCTTACCATTACCCCCCCACCCCACACCCACACATGCCCTCCCCCCAAAGTTTTGCGTCCATTGTTTATGCTTATATGCATGCATACAAGTCCTTCGTTTGATTTCATAACTCCCCCACCTCTCCCTAACTTTCCCCCTGTAATTTGAAAGTCTGTTTGATGCTTTACTGTCTCTGTATCTATCTTTTGTTCATCACTTTATACTGATCTTTACTATCCCTAAATGAGTGGGATCATGTGGTATTTTTCTTTCATTGACTGGCTTATTTCACTTAGCATAATGTTCTCCAATTCCATCCACGTTGCTGCAAATGATGAGAATTCCTTCTTTTTTATGGCAGCATAGTATTCCATTGTGTAGATGTACCACAGTTTTCTGATCCAGTCATCTGCTGACGGGCACCTAGGCTGTTTCCAAATCTTAGCTATGGTGAATTGTGCTGCTATGAACATAGGGGTGCATATATCCTTTCTGATTGGTGTTTCTAGTTTCTTCGGATATATTCCCAGGAGTGGGATTACTGGGTCAAATGGGAGTTCCATTTTCAGTTTTTTGAGGAAGCTCCATACTGTTCTCCACAGTGGCTGCACCAGTCTGCATTCCCACCAGCAGTGCACGAGGGTTCCTTTTTCTCCGCATCCTCGCCAACACTTGTCGTTTGTTGATTTGTTGATGATAGCCATTCTGACAGGTGTGAGATGGTACCGCATTGTTGTTTTGATTTGCATCTCTCGGATAATTAGTGACGTTGAGCATGTTTTCATGTGTCTCTTGGCCTTCCTTCTGTCTTCTTTTGAAAAGCTTCTATTTAGGTCTGTTGCCCATTTCTTTATTGGATCATTTATCTTCCTTTTATTAAGTTGTATAAGCTGCATGTAGATGTTGGAGATCAAACCTTTATCAGTGATGCCATTTGCAAATATGTTCTCCCATGCAGTAGGCCTTCTTGTTGTTTTGTTAATGGTTTCTTTTGCTGTGAAAAAGCTTTTTATTTTGATGTAGTCCCATTTGTTAATTTTCTCTTTAGCTTCCATTGCCCTAGGGGCAGTGTCAGTGAAGAATTTCTTTTGGCATATGTCTGAGATTTTGCTACCTGTGGATTGCTCTAGTATTTTTATGGTTTCCCGTCTTATGTTTAAGTCCTGTATCCATTTTGAGTTTATTTTTGTGTATGGCGTAAGTTGGTGATCAAGCTTCATTTTTTTGCATGTATCTGTCCAATTTTCCCAACACCATTTATTGAAGAGACTGTCTTGACTCCATTGTATGTTCATGCCTCCTTTGTCAAATATTAATTGAACATAGTGGTTTGGGTCAATTTCTGGATTCTCTATTCTGTTCCACTGATCTATATGTCTGTTCTTGTGCCAGTACCAGGCTGTTTTGAGAACAGTGGCTTTGTAATACAGCTTGAAATCTGGTATTGAGATCCCTCCTACTTTATTCTTCTTTCTCAGGATTGCTGTGGCTATTCGGGGTCTTTTTTTATTCCAGATGAATTTTTGGAGAGTTCTTTCAAGGTCGGTGAAATATGCCATTGGTATTTTAATGGGGAGTGCATTGAATCTATAGATTGCTTTGGGTAGTATGGACATTTTAATGATGTTGATTCTACCAATCCATGAACATGGTATGTTCTTCCATCTGTTTACGTCTTCCTCTATCTCTTTTTTCAGTGTCCTGTAGTTTTCCGTGTATAGGTCTTTTACCTCCTTAGTTAAGTTTATTCCTAGGTATCTTAATTTTTTTGGTGCGATGGTAAATGGAATTGCCTTTTTAGTCTCTCTGTCTGTAAGTTCACTATTGGTGTATAGAAAGGCCATAGATTTCTTGGCGTTAATTTTGTATCCTGCTACATTGCCAAATTCATTTATTAAGTCTATTAGTTTTTTGACGGAGTCTTTCGGATTTTTTATGTACAATATCATGTCGTCTGCAAATAAAGACAGCTTTACTTGTTCTTTTCCAATTTGGATGCCTTTTATTTCTTCTTCTTGTCTAATTGCAATGGCTAATACTTCCAGTACTATGTCAAACAGGAGTGGTGAGAGTGGGCATCCCTGTCTTGTTCCTGTTCTTAGGGGAAATGTTTTTAGTTTTTGTCCATTGAGTATGATGTTTGCTGTGGGTTTATCATATATAGCTTTTATTATGTTGAGGTATGAGCCTTCTATTCCCACCTTGTTGAGAGTTTTTATCAAGAAAGGGTGTTGGATTTTGTCAAATGCTTTTTCTGCATCAATTGATATGACTATGTGATTTTTATCTCTCAATTTGTTTATGTGATGTATCACGTTTATTGATTTGCGGATATTATACCATCCTTGCATTCCTGGGATAAATCCTACTTGGTCATGGTGTATGATCTTTCTGATGTACTGCTGGAGCCGATTTGCTAGAATTTTGTTGAGGATTTTGGCATCTATGTTCATGAGGGATATTGGCCTGTAATTCTCTTTCATTGTGTTGTCTTTATCTGGTTTTGGTATTAGGGTGATGCTGGCTTCATAGAAGGAGCTTGGAAGTGTTCCTTCCTCTTGAATTTTTTGAAATAGTCTGAGGAGGATAGGTTTTAGTTCTTCCTTGAATGTTTGGTAAAACTCTCCTGTGAAGCCATCAGGCCCCGGGCTTTTGTTTGCCGGAAGCTTCTTGATGACTGCTTCAATTTCGTCCATAGTTATTGGCCTATTGAGCTCTTTAGATTCTTCTTGATTGATTTTAGGAAGGTTATATTTTTCTAGGAATATGTCCATTTCCTCCAGGTTGTCCAGTTTGTTGGAATAGAGTTGTTCGTAGTATTTTGTAACAATCCTTTGTATCTCAGCGGGGTCTGTTGTTATTTCACCTCTTTCATTTCTGATTTTGTTTATTTGGGTCCTCTCTCTTTGCTTCATGGTGAGCCTGGCTAGAGGTCCATCAATCTTGTTTATCTTTTCAAAGAACCAGCTCTTGGTTTTGTTGATCTTTCGTATTGTTTCTTTGGTCTCTATGTCATTTATCTCCGCTCTGATCTTTGTTATTTCCTTCCTTCTGGTTACAGTGGGCTTTTCTTGCTGCTCTTTTTCTAGCTCTTTGAGTTGTAGGGTTAAGTAATTTATTACCATTGATTCTTGTTTTTTGCAATAGGCTTGTAGAGCTATGAACTTCCCTCTCAAGACTGCTTTCGCTGTGTCCCAAAGATTTTGGATTGTTGTGTTTTCATTGTCATTTGTTGCCATGATGTTTTTTATTTCTTCCTTGATCTCTCTGGTGACCCAGTCATGGTTTAATAGCATGCTGTTTAGTCTCCAAGTGTTTGATTTCTTTGGATTGTATTTATTGTAGTTGATTTCCAGTTTTATGCCACTGTGATCTGAGAAGACGCTTGATATAATTTCTATCTTCTTGAATTTGAAGAGACTTTGCCTGTGACCCAGCATATGGTCTATCTTTGAAAATGACCCATGTGCACTTGAGAAGAATGTATATTCTGTGGCTTTGGGGTGAAATGTTCTAAAGATGTCAATTAATTCCATCTGGTCTAGTGATTCATTTAGGATTGCTGTTTCTTTGCTGATTTTTTGTTTAGAGGATTTGTCCAGTGGTGATAGTGGGGTATTAAAGTCTCCTACTATGATTGTATTACTATTAATCTCTCCCTTGAAATCTTCCAGGAGTTTTTTTATGTATTTGGGTGCTCCTATATTGGGAGCATATATGTTTACCAGAATTATTTCTTCTTGTTGGATTTCTCCCTTTAGTATTATGAAGTGGCCTTCTTTATCTCTTGTTATGGCATTTACTTTGAGGTCTATTTTGTCAGATATAAGTATTGCTACCCCAGCTTTTTTTTCATTTCCATTTGCCTGAAAGATATTTTTCCATCCCTTCACTTTCAATCTGTGTGAGTCTCTTGTTCTGAGGTGGGTCTCTTGTAGACAGCATATATATGGGTCGTGTTTTTTTATCCATTCAGCTACTCGATATCTTTTGATTGGAGCATTTAGTCCATTTACATTTAAAGATATTACTGAAAGGTATTTGTTTGTGGTCATATCTATTTTTGTGTCTATATTCCTTCTTACCTGTTTATTTCTTCTTTTTACAGTATTCCCTTTAGCAATTCTTGCATTGCTGGTTTGGTGGTAATAAACTCCTTAAGCCTTTTTTTATCTGCAAAGCTCCTGATTTCCCCTTCAATTTTGATTGATAGTCTTGCTGGATATAGTATTCTTGGATTCAGTCCTTTGCTTTGCAACACTTTGTATACCTCCGTCCATTCACTTCTAGCTTGTTGTGTTTCTGTTGAGTAATCATTTGACAATCTGATGGGTGTTCCTTTGTAGGTAACTCTCTGTCTCTCTCTTGCCGCCTTTAAGATTCTCTCTTTATCATTTATATTTGCCATTGAAATTATGACATGTCTTGGTGTGTGTCTTTTGGGGTTGATCCTGCTTGGGACTCTCTGTACTTGCGTAACTTTTATCTTTCCCATATCCGGGAAGTTTTCTGTCATTATTTCTTCAAATAGATTTTCTAATCCCTGCTGCTCTTCTTGTCCTTCTGGCAGCCCTATTATACGCATGTTACTTCGTTTCATGTTGTCCCGAAGCTCCCTTAGGCTTTCCTCCTGCTTTTTAATTTTTTTCTCCAATTGCTGTTGAGATTGAGCTTGTTTCTGTACCTGATCTTCTAACTCACTAATTCGGTCCTCTGCTTCTTGTAGTCTACTGTTGAAACTTTCCATGGTGTTTTTGATTGTAGCTATATCACTTTTCATTTCTTCCTGATTCTTGCATACGTTGTTTATTTTCTCATCCATCCGATGTATAAATTCCACGACCATTACTCTAAACTCCTTTTCGGTCATGTTGCAAGCTTCAGTTTCACTGATTTCCTTTCTTGGCGACTCCACATTTTCTTTCCTCTGTGAGTTATTTCGTTTCCCCATTCTGGCTATCACCAGAAAGCTCAAGCTTCCGTTTGCGTGGACCTGGGCCGTGTGCTGTGGGGACTTCGCTCCACCCGAGTTTCACTGAAGTGCTCTGACACTAGGACGTGTGGCTGCCTTTGGTTGGTGGGAACCAGACTTGCCCAGGGTCAGTGTCCCCAGTGTTCCGTGTGGTCTCGTGTGCACACTTAGATTCAGGGGCCCTGTCTGCACCCCACTGTTGGTATGTGCCGAAAATGAGATCCTTAGCAAGTGCCAGGAGTCAGAGTTTCCCTGTGTCTGCACCAAGACTAGAGTGTCAGAGTCTCTGTTGCCTTGTGCGGTTTCTCGTTGAGACTCAGGGTCCCTATGTGTGCATGCACCAACAATTGGGGTCGCTGGCTCTTAGTGTGAATGCGCTGTGAGTCAGGGATCCCAGGCAGCTGTATCCGGCGTGCCAAATTCCCTGAAGTGGAGCTGCGACCTGTGTGTGCTCTCTCTACTCTGGATTCTTTTTTCTTTGTGCTTTTCTGGTTGGGTGTTTTTTGCTTCCTCATATTTCAAATCATTGATTTGATTCTTGAGATCCTCTAGTCCAGTGGTCGGCAAACTCATTAGTCAACAGAGCCAAATATCAACAGTACAACAATTGAAATTTCTTTTGAGAGCCAAAATTTTTAAACTTAAACTTCTTCTAATGCCACTTCTTCAAAATAGACTCGCCCAGGCCATGGTATTTTGTGGAAGAGCCACACTCAATGGGCCAAAGAGCCACATGTGGCTCGCGAGCCGTGGTTTGCCGACCACTGCGTTAGTCTACTGTTGAATCCCTGTATATTATTTTTTATTTCAGTCAGTGTATGCTTAATTTCTGACTGGTCCTTTTCCATTTTTTTTTTTTTGGCATTCTCACTAAGATCCTTGAAGGTCTCACTAAGTTCCTTAGAGGTTTCTAGAAGATTCTTGAGTAACCTTAGAACAGGGACCTCCCTGGTTGCAGGGAGTGGTTTTGAACTCTATATCCAATAGTTTGCTTTCTTCCATTTCTTTCATTTGTGACATGTTTCTTTGTCTCTGCATTTTGGCTGCTTCCTTGTGTTTGTTTCAATGTATTTGGTAGAGCTGTTAAGTCTCCTTGAGTTGATAGAGTGGCCTTGTGTAGCAGGTGTCCTATAGGGTCCAGTAGCTCAGCATCCCCAATCACCTGAGGTGGACACTGTAGGTGCACCCCTTTGTGGGCTGTGTGAACAATCTTGTTCTAGTTGAGCCTTGATTGCAGTTGGTGTCACTGGGAGGAATTGACCTCCAGGCCAATTGGCTGTGGGGACCAGCTGCGACTACAGTGGGAGAGCTGCTGTGCAGGAGACACCCTTATGGAGCAGGACTTGCTTCAGTGGAGCTTTGGTGCTCACTGAGTCTGCCCCTTGAGTGTGTCACTTATAGATGTAAAGAGTTGTAATCTGGTATGGTCTGACACTGACCACTGGGTACACTGGCTCTTGGGTCTCCAGGGAGGTGCAAAGTCAGCCACTGCCTGAGGCCACCCAGCAGGAGCTTCAGAGAGATCTGAAGATTCCTCCTCTTTGTATTGGGTTTAGAAGTGCCCAGATGAAGCCCAGCTATGAAGCAAGGCAGGCTGGTGCTGGGTCTTGGGCCTTTTATTGATAGTTTTGGGGCTCCCTGACCTAGCTGCAACTTATTTGACAGGTTTTTAGCCTGAGAAAGGGCAGTTTATTCATATGCAAAAGCGGCTGCCCACAGCCTGTGTGGGGTTGTAAATTGGGTGGGGTGGGGTCTCATGGAATCACTAGGGTGGAGCAAACAGAAATGGCTGCCAGTCAGCCCTGCAACCAGGGAGGTCCCAGCACAGGAATAATGACCACTCTGAGCACCTCTGTCTGGAAGAAAGCCACCCCTGAGTTCTTGCCCTGATGCCAGACAGTCCAGTTTCTCCTTGTATGTGTCTTGGTCCCCCAGAGCCTGGCCCAGCACTGGAGCTCAGAGGAAGTGGGAACTTGTAACTTCAGTTCGTGGTGCCAGCCTTTTAAGAGGAGCAGCTGGGTCTCCAGCAGTCTGTGTGTCACTCAGCCCCAATTCCCACTGGTTTTTAAAGACCATAGTTCTTACTGCATGTAGGAACTTCTTTTCCCAGCTCTGGGACCCAAGGCTGGGCATCTGATGTGGGGCTGGGACCCCTTGCTCCTCCCAGGAGGCCTCCGCAGAGGAGATCTCCCTCCTGATTAAAAAAGTAAAGAACAAAGCATACCAGTCTCAGTATGCTTTTTTCTTTACTTCTCTAGTTGTAGTACTTCCATTCAGCCAGCTTTCCAGTGGTTTTGGATGATGGTTGTTCTGTATTTTAATTGTAATTTTGATGTGGTTGTGGGAGGCAATGAGTACAGGCATTTGCTTATGCCACTATCTTGGTTCTCCTCTAAAATCATTCTTTTATACGTCTTTTTAAAAATGAAGTTTAAAGTCTAAGGGCTTTATCATGTTATTTCAGGGTGCTTTTGTTTGCAAGTGACAGATGACTCAACAAAAATGAGCTTAAACAATGAGATAGGTTGGGTACGGGTTGGTGGAGTCAGGGGCTCAACAACATGGTGGCTCTAGTTCCACTTTAATATTCTCTAGTATTTCCCTCTTGGTTTCAAAAGGATTGTGGCAATTCTGGATGTTACATACAGGTGACAATGCCCAGAAGTAGAAAACAAAGATCCCTTTGAAAACATTAGCAAGGCAAAACTTCCCAGACACCTGCATTGGGCATTTCTTAGATCTCATTGGCCAGCATTGTGTAACATGACAATGTCTAACCTGCCACTTGCAAGGGAAAGGCTACCACCATGGTTGGCTTAGACCAAAGTGTACTTCTCCTTTGGTTTTGGCCTCCTCTGCAGGACATGGCTTCTTCTTGAAGGATTAAAAAACCAGTGTGTTCTTGGTAAGAAGAAGAAGGGGATCAAATGGCTATTGGCTGAGCAATCTTCAATGTCTACCATAGTGCTCTGTTCTTTAGTACTCATTTTGAATGGGTAACCTGACCTTTCATGGAGCAAGAGAGAAGGAAACTCTTTTGCTAACATAAGTCATGGGAGAAGGGACTTCTAAAATGTCACAAAGGCAGACTCATGAACAGTTGGGAAAGAAGTTGATGGTCACTAGAGAGGGGGAAACAAAAAATAATGGTTCAAACATGAGACAGTGTATAGAAGAGGGTAGTAATAAAGATTGAGGGGAAGGGTGAATGTAATACAGCAAAGAGATTAAGCATGAAGCACAAGGATTAAATAAGAACATGATTACAGAGGAGAATAGCAAGTGCCTCCCACATTGCATTGAACAAAATGGCAAAAGAGAGACTTTGTAAGGAAGTTGGATGTCCAAGGGGCAAGAGAGTGGTACCAACACATTGAGTAGTTCCTCTGTGCCTAGCACGGGCTGCCTATGTAGAGCAGATGCTGTGATGCCCTGCTTATGGTCCACAGTCCTTTCAGGGTGCTCTGGCCTACTTCCAACTGCCAGTGTCTATGTCTAACTCCCTGAGGACTCATTTCCACTCCCTCCCACCCCCATGACTGTGGAAATATGGGATAATTAACACCTTCCTGGAGTCCCCCTCAACTAATGACTCTCAGGAATTAGTATATAAATATTTCATTTCCCTCAACTCTTGTTGGATACTTCTGAGCTGAGGGCTTTACACTGTTTCCCAGTTTTCCTGAGGGTGAGGTTTTAGTTGCCCACTGGTAGCCAGCTTAACAGTGCACACTTTATTGGCTGTCTTCTCTTCCTTGCTTCACTTCTCCCTCTTCCCTATTAGTAATGTGTGCACCTCCAAATAAACTAGTTCCTCCCCCAAAACCTGGTATCATGATCTGCTTTATACACATTTTGTTCAATTACTACATCAACCATAGCATAGTAGGTATTATCAGCTCCAATTCATGGGTCAGGTAACAGGCTCAGGAAGTTCAAGTGATTTTCTCAAGTTCATTTAGCTGGTAAATAGCAGAGCTCAGATTGAAAATCAGGCCTGTCTGGTGAAAGCCCCTGCTCCTTCCCTAATAACAATTTATATCTTGGTGATATTAAACAAGACACTAATGCAACGACTGGGGGGCCTGGATAAAGCCAAGAACTGTGGAGTTGCTGCACCACCTGTTCACAACCTGCCCTAGGTGGCAGCTGGTTGCTTTAGGATTTCCATCTATTAGGTCTTTCCATGATAAAGCTCAAGGAGTTGATACAACATACTGCTTGTGAGCATAGTGATATGAAGCAGATAAAAGATTATAATCATCTACAGTGAATCAGTGGATCCATAGAAAACATGGATCCTGGCTTCAAATTCCAGTTGGAACCAGAACTGAGATGAGAACTCAAGGTCTGACTGACCATTGTCTAAAGCTCTGAGTACATGTGAGAACTTCACAAATGATTTACTTCATACATGGGTGAGCTATTGAGACAGTATGATGGACAGGTTAGGAGATGGATTTTGGAGGCAGACATGCCCGGAGCAGATTCTTCTCCTACCACTTTCTAAGTTTCTGTGTGCTAGCACCTTCCCACCTCAAGAGCCTGAATGTCCATTTCTCTCCTGTGAGCACTCTCTGATACCACTAGGTCTTCTCAGCCACAAGTAGGTACAACCCAGAATTGTGGGTGAGTTAACATCCCTCAACCAGTGAGGAGTAGTAGTCAGTATAGATGCTGAAGTCTCTCTACCCTCTAGACCAGGGGTGGGGAATATTCAGCCCTTGGACCATATAAGACCTGAGAAATAATTTTGTCTGGCCCTGCCAAGGCATTAAGGGTGAGTTAATTAAATGTTTGACCAAATATAGCAGGCTAATTTTTAAGTTGATAATTTGATATTGCTAGTGAATGATGTTATAAATATTCAAATGGCCCTTGGCAGAAAAAAACGTTCTACACCCTTGCTGTAGTAGGATGATTCTGAGAGATGTTCCACATAGTTTATCAAAGGGACCCTAGCAGAGTTGAGCCTCAGTTGCCTAGAGCTATAACCCATTCATTAATGAGCTCATTTATTGTTTTTTGTCCTTTCCCTGTATCACTATTGCCAAGTTGCTTAATTTTCTTAAGCCTGTGATATTAGGATCACATAATCATAGGGTATTTGTGATGATTAAATGAGCTTCTATCTATAGAGTGGTCTGTACATAATAAACGTTCAATAGGAACATGGTGGTTGTTAAATGATCCCTTCTTTTCAGCCTTTAGGCTCCATCCCTGCAGTTACAGTTCCTCCACTAGGTGGCAGAATATCAACATTCATCATCCATGGAAGGCATGCCTCTTAGAAAGAGTAAGTAAAATAAGTAAATTAGAGACCCCGAGGGACTATGGTCAGTGTGACATGAGAAGGGCAAGCCTATGATTAAAACACAATCCAAATAAAGAAAGCAGTGCCCTGAAATTCCAGCCTCAGTCAGATTGGTGTCTGATTCAAGGCTTTGAAAGGTAGAGTCTGTTGGATGAATTCCCAAAGCAACATGGGGAACCGGTATGAGAGAAGCAGGTGGAGTATGCAAGAAATTACTGGGTGCTATTTTCCCATGCCTGGGGTAATCCTAAGTCATGGGAGATGACTAGGAGGTGGAGGAATGGCAAGTAGCCAGGGAACAACCAAACAATCACCTGAACAAAGTAGATCTTGATAAGAGTCAGCGTGATCCCCTAGTCAGCTTTGGGACAAAAATCTTTCAGGATTATATGGCATTCCTTTTGGCAAGATGTTTGCATCATTGGACAATCCATACCAGCTGATGATTAATCAACTCCTTGGTTAAAGGGTGGGGAAAATGGGGCATTTGTCTACTGGCTTCAATCCATGATTAGTTGAGGGTTTACCCTGAGTTATTAATTCCACCATTCTTGAAAGAAGTTAAGATGCAGACATGTTAGAAATTGTCTACCATATCTGCTGATGAACTCAGGTGGGCAAATGTCATATGGTGTGGAGTCATCAACAATGACTGCTTCTCACATTTTGGTGTATATATAAATCACTTGGGGATCTTGTACAAATGAAGATTTTGATTCTGTAGGTCTCGGATGATGCCTGAGATTTTGCATCTTTTTCTTTCAATTTTATTTTGTATTGGTTTCCAGGTGTACAGTTTAGTGGTTAGGCAATCATATACTTTACCTAGTGTTTCCCAAATATTTCCAATACTCACCTGGTACCATACATAGTTATTATAATATTATTAACTACAAGTGTATATTCCCTATGCTGTACTTTACATCCCCATGACTATTTTGTGACTACCAATTTGCACTTCTTATTTCCTTGCCTCTTTCACCCAGGCCCCCAATGTCCCTCCCCTCTGGGAACCACCAGTTTGCTCTCTGTGTCTATGAGTCTGTTTCAATTTTGCTCATGTATTTTGTTCTTTAAGTGAAATCATGTGGCATTAGTCTTTCTCTGACTGACTTATTTCATTGAGGATAATACCTTCTAGGTTCATCCATGCTGTTGCAAATGGTAAGATTCCCTTATTTTTTATGTCTGAATAGAATTCCATTGTATAAATGTACCACAACTTTTTTATCCATTAACCTATTGATGGGCACTTGTGTTGCTTCCATAGCTTGGCTGTTGTAAACAATGCTGTAATGAACATAGGGGTATATATATTCTTTTGAATTAGTGTTTTAGGTTTCTTTGGTTATATACCTAGAAGTGGAATTGCTGGGTCATAAGGCAGTTCCATTTTTAAGTTTTTGAGGGAACTCCATATTGTTTTTTCATAGTGGCTCCACCAATCCGCATTCCCACCAACAGTGCATGAGAGATTCTGCATTTAAAAAAAATATATTTTATTGATTTTTTTACAGAGAGGGTTAGAAACATCGATGAGAGAGAAACATCGATCAGCTGCCTCCTGCACATCCCCGACTGGACATGCCCTTGACTGGAATTGAACCTGGGACCCTTTAGTCCACAGGCCAACGCTCTATCCACTGAGCCAAACCAGTTAGGGCAGAGATTCTGCGTTTTTAACAAGCTTCTGCATTTTTAACAAGCTTTATATATATATCCTTTATATATATATATTTATATATATATATATATATATTTCAGAGAGAAAGGGAGAGGGAGAGAGAGATAGAAACATCAATGATGAGAGAAATCATTGATTGGCTGCCTCCTGCACTCCCCACACTGGGGATCAAGCCTGCAACCTGGACTTCCTGGTTCATAGGTTGACACTCAACCACTGAACCATGCCGGCTGGGCCACAGATCACATTTTGAGAAGCAAAGCACAATTCTTTAAGCCAGTCCTGCTATTTCTTTCATCATCCCATATCATTAGTAACCCCAAACAATGTTGGGTGCACCAGGGCCCCTGAGCTTTTGTCTTTCTCTAGACTTCAATGTCTTCATCTTCAAAGTGGGGGGCTTGGATTAGAGGAGCTAACTGGGGTAGTGGATGGGGTGAAGAGAGGAGGGAAGAGTTTTAAAATAGCATTTCAATATTTAGAAGACATTGAGATAAAAAAAAAACCACACACCTCTAAAAAGCAAAGTAGGAACAAATCTGGGCTGGCCCAAATCCACAGACAATAACTTAGTTTTCCTAAAAGATCAATATCTCCTGGGAGTGGGGGATGATATTGTAGTTTCCTGATGAGTGGCTTAGAGGTTTTTTGTTTTTATATAAAGAGGGTTATTGGTTTTAAAAGTTTGAAAAAGACTGGTCTAATATCTTTCCACTGAATTTTATATAAATCTATTATATTATTATATCAACTTATTGATGTATGTCTGTCTTCCCTACTGGCTGGTAGCTTGTCTAGCCAGGGATTTATTTCTATCTCTATCACCCACTCTAGTGCCTGGCACACAGTAGATGCTTAGTAAATACTTGAATACAAGAATGAACCTATGGATTTATTTCAGGTCTAAAAAATTCCTGACACCACAAGGCTGAGCCACATACTGGCTTTTTGGAAACGGTCTTTTAAGATATTTTTTGACCGATGTGGTATTAACTCCTTTCAAGTTTTATTGTAACAGAATTCTAGCCACATAAAACCCCAATGTCCAGTATTTAATGACTCTATAAATTAATGTGAGCTGTTCCAGAGTATATACCATTTAGTGACATCCCAATGACAATTCTTTGGCTTGAGAATTGTTTGGAAATGGTGCTTTGGAGTAAGAAACATCTGTCCTGGTTTGCTGTGAATGAGGAGTTTGTAGAGTACATTTTGATGGGCTCTGCCTGATTGAACTTGCCAGGGAGAGGCGGAGGCACCACTAATTACATGTCTTGCACTATGGGTTGGAAATAGATTCACAGAACAAATGCCCTGGCCCACAAAGCCTCAAAAAGTGACGAAAGCAGTATATACTTCAACTTCATTTTTAAAAATCCCAGCATTGCAGAACAGAGTCAGCCATACAATTTTTCCTCTTTTTCACGTGGCTCTTCAAACACACAAAAGAATGAACTAACAGAGGATCTGGAAATCTACTTGGAAATTCAGAAAAACAACTCCACAGTAGCAAAAAAGATATAGACAGTGACATTATTAACATGTGATTTTCACTGGAGGTATTAATTAGTAACTCCCTCAGGCCCTTGATATGCTTGAAACAGGTTAGCACCATTGCTTGACTTATACAAACTTGACTGCACTCAGTTAAATTGCCCTTCTTCAAGTAGGTCTTAGTTATACAATTCCCAAAGAGAGCTTCCTAAAAAGGAGGAAAGTAGTAGAAGCAGCAAGCAGAATGAGAGGCCTAAGTGGGCAATGAGTGGGAGCCAGGAGAAGCCCCACGCATAGGCTCAAAAGATGAATTCTGTAATTGTAGGCAGCCCATTAAGATAAAATTTAGTAGAGTTTAGGCAATAGCAAGCTCAAGAAAAACCATCAGTGGGATGCAGTTGCCCAATGGCTAAATACCTGTGGCAGAAATAGTTGGACTACACTTCCTAGCCCTGTTTGCAATTCTGTGTAGTCATGTGACTGAGTTATAGCCAATAGAATGTGAGCACAAATGAGGTTCTCTGTTTCCAGGGTTGGTCTATAAATACTGCCCACACAGATTTCATGCTTTTCTCCATTCTAACTTAACATAGATAAAAAGGGTGACTTTGGAAGCTGTGTGCTGAATATAGCAGAACCTCAAGATGGAAGAGGCATGGGTCACCACTGCTTGGAGGAGAGCCACCTGACAATCAGGACTTTATGTGAGTGACAATAAACCTTTTTTGTGTAAAAGTGTTGAGATATTGGGGTTTATCTGTTATAGTAGCTTCTATTACCATAATTAAATATATAGTCTTTGGCTATATATAGAGGGAATGTAGAAAGAACAACAGAGGGTTTTGCTGTTCTTTCCTGGACATTACCCTGTAAGAGGGCTTTTGTCAACTGGAACATGTACATCAATAAAATACAAGAGTGATGAGGAGGTGGGAAATGATATATTGGGGAGGATAAAAGCCTGAAGCAGAGGAAAATTGGTGTGGAGTAAGAATATACATCTGTCTGTAAAGTTTTGAAAGTATGTCACAAAGAAGTAGAGTGCCAGAAAGCAAAGTTAAGAGCAAGGTTTGAGCTTAATATAAAGAATAACTTTCTAATAATTAGCACTGCCCAAAAATGGAATGGCTTTTCTTACCAAGTAAAGCCTTCTCCATCTTTAGTAGATGCTATTGGTTGACCATTCGGTATCCATTTCCCCCCTTCTTGACTACATGACTCTAATTTTGTTGAAGTATCATCTTCATGTGATTATGAGAGAGGAACCCCATCACAAGCTTCAAGAATGGATCCTGATTAGTCTAAACCATTCAGCACATGGTATTTTCTCAATAGCTCTTACTGGTCTAGAGGTTGGTACATACCCTAAGCTGACCTAATAAGACTTAAAAGAAGCTCTTTATTGTATTTCATGGTTCAGGGAGATATTTTCCCTCTCTCTTGCTGGACATGCATTAGGACTTATTAATCTTGACTCTCACTGGCAGCCATCTTGTTGTCATAAGGGGACTCAGCCTTAAAATGAAACCACCACTGAGGATAGCAGAGCACAGAGATGGAAAGCACCTGTCTATTAAGCTGCTGATCATCCTATGCCTGGAGGCTCCTCTACCTCTGAATTTCACTTTGAGTTGGGTTTTCTATTGTGTCTAGCTAAAATATCCTAGTTGACATAGTGTTCCTGAGTAGGTTTGGGAATGTAGGTTGTCATCAACAATGTTGGAGGGGAATTCTAGTCTGGGCAGCAGGTGGACCTCTTAGGATAGTATACAACCCCAAGAGTTATAAACTCTGCTGAAGGACATATAGCCAACTTCATTTAAATTAAAATGTAGGCTTCCTTACAAGTGTCTGGAAATACATTTTGTAATGAACTTATGTTGTCTTTTGGCTGTCACACATTCTACCTACTCCCTTTCTGTTGCCCCCCATATTTTTTGTAGAAGGTCTCCCATAACATAAAAAACTTTTTGTCCATAGCAGATCTATGCTTCATCTTGCAGAGTGTGGAATCATTTATTGTAAGCATCTACCTACTGGGAACTACATTTCTCATGCCTCTTTACATGTAATTGAGGTCATAGGACTGTTTTATGCCAATGGGATGGGAGTAGTAGTAATGCACATCTTGTCTGGATTAAGAAGCTTGAACAGTGGGTGTACCTTCATTATCTTTATCCATGTTCCAGGTGAATGCAAAGGACTCCAAGACCCAAGAGGAGGGTGGAGCCACAATATTGAAGGAGCTGGGGTCATGAATAATCTTATGGAAGGTTTGCTGCCAACTAAGAATGTTTGTGTTGGCAGCAAATATTATTACTCCTTAGGCATACAGTTATATGCCTAAGGAATACACTTCAAGCATGTTAAGCCATTAACCTTGGGATTTGTTAATTACAGCAATTAGTATTGCCCTAACTAATACATTCTCACTGTGTATGGTCTTAGTAGGGGGAAATAGCCATTTCAGTCTCTTGGTGGTACTTCCATTATGGAAAGCAAAAGGGTTCAGTTCCCCTTTCTTTTTTTTTATATTTTATTGATTTTTTACAGAGAGGAAAGGAGAGGTATAGAGAGCTAGAAACATCGATGAGAGAGAATCATCGACCAGCTGCCTCCTGCACACCCCCTACCAGGGATGTGCCCGCAGCCAATGTACATGCCCTTGACCGGAATCGAACCTGGGACCTTTCAGTCTGCAGGCCGATGCTCTATCCATTGAGCCAAACCGGTTTTGGCCAGTTCCCCTTTCTATCTGTGTCCTGGTAAAGCTGAGGGTTAGTTAGCCACTTGCACACTCGTCCTGGGATACTGAATCTTAAACAAGGTTCACAAAGATTTAGGGAAAGTTCAAAATAAGATATACTAGCATAACAGTGGTAGCAGAAACTTGAGGAAAAATACTGTGCTGTGGTAATTGGGCTTTGGCTATGGTTTCACTACTTCAGTAGCACCCTTAGGTCTACTGGTTGTCCAACCTTCTCCTCCAGCTTCTCATTGATTCTATTAGTCTGTGATAGCCTGATAATTAATCCCCTCATTTGCTTAAGAAAAGCAGAGTTTTTACTCTTGCTTACAATCATATGGTGGTGGGTTTTATTCATAGAAGCAACTCATTTGAAACTCATGTTTTAAATTTTATAAGTGAAGTCTTTCCCTTACAAATTTCTGTATTTATCTCAGCATATGTCTCTGCTTTACTATCTTAGATTCGTCCTCTAACAGCAGTTCATGTTTGGCACCACTCAATTTCCTCCTTTTGTTGACTGCCTGTCCAGATAATCAAGTAGTTACTTATTTTTTCCTTTTGTAGATGGTTTGGCCTCCTAGCTTTCAGCAATTATTTTCCTCACTTGCCTTACTACAGATTGTCCTTACCTATGCATTTTTGTGGCATTTCTACTTGTTAACCATTTCTAGCATTAAGCTGTGTCATCCAATTAGCAATGTGTAGCGTTTTTCTGATCGGGGAGGGGCACAGTTGGTGGAAAAAACACTGAATTTGTTTTCCCAGAGACCTGCTTCTGTTACTTACAAGATATGTGACCTTGGGCAAATCATTGAACTTGTCTCTCCCTGAGACTTGTTTTGCTAAGTAATTAGAATGAGAGAATACACGAAAGTCTAAGGGTCAGTTACAATGACAGCAGTTAATTAAAGGCCATGTGGCTAGAGACATATAGTTGGAGGGAAAGTAGGAAAGTATGAAGGTAGGAAATCCACAGCATTGCCTGGGAAGTCAGGCAGTGAGAGCTATGAAGCAGGGAAGAACTGTTCACCCAGACTGCCATCAGCTGATAGGAAGGAACCATCCAATCATGGTTTCTTTTGCAGCCAGCTTTATACTTTTGGTTTGTCCTCAAATACAGTCCTTGAAGAGAATCCAAACAGAACAGTGGCCCTGCCTCAGCATTTATTCAGTCCTCACACATTGTGACCACAAGACAAGTTTGAACCCCCACAGCAACCTTTTACATAATTCAGTTCTTGCACAATCTTTGATCAGTCATTTATATTGGTGACTGAACTGCATTATAAACTCTACCCCTACCTCCCAAGAACTGTACTGAGGATCAGATTTGGTTACCTCAAACACTGGCCTCAGTTTCCTCAACACTGGGTGGCTAAACTGCTGCTTCCAGAGTCCCCTCTCAAGTGCCAGCCCACTGTTATGT
Organism: Eptesicus fuscus; assembly: GCF_027574615.1. Lineage (NCBI taxonomy): Eukaryota > Metazoa > Chordata > Mammalia > Chiroptera > Vespertilionidae > Eptesicus > Eptesicus fuscus. The sequence continues at coordinate 8,876,219 of NC_072473.1, forward strand.
TGGAAGATGATCTTGTGACCCCCCCGCCCCCCGCCGACTCCAGAGTCTCCTTAGTTTCTGAATCCAGTTAACTTTACTTCCCAAAAGCAAAAGAATACTTCTGCCTGGAGTTTTCTATTGTTGAAAACCTCCTCCCTCTCCCTTTGCTTGGTGGAGCTTGTTGTCATAGAAACATGTAGCCAGAACTCTGAGGTTTATACTAAATCCAGCCAAATGGACTCATCTGTGGCTACAGAAGGCCAGCACAGAGTATATCTCCAAACCTGGTGATTTTCTAATAAAAACAAGTATTTAGCCACTTTGATAACTTTTCACAAAATTTCCCCTTTTTTTCTTCAAGGTCACTTGACAAAATAAGATAAAACTAGGGCCATTTAGATTCAATTTGCTCATATTTAAAAATATTTCTTATAAATAGATGCATTTATCTTGGGCCATCTTTTGACTTCGAAAAAATTATTTATCTTCTAAAGCATATTGTGTGTTTGAACTTGAGCCAAGAAAAAGAAATGGCAGTAAAAACAGGCTTAAATAACTAATATTATTCAGATAACAATAATCAAATGTTATTTGATAACACTCAAATAAATATTCTGAACAATATCCCCTTCTAGCACATCTACATACACACAACTACACACACACAAAACTACGCATGCGTGCGCACACACACACATACACACGCTTAGTTACCTTTCCATTAATCAGATGAAAATTAAAGAAAAGAGTAATGTTCCCCCTAGAGTTTGGAAAATCTAGACTAAGTATGCCTTTTTGATTGTTCTACAGAGGTCCAAGGCCAAGTAGAGAGCAGTTGGATAAAGACAATGTAGTACCATGGGAAGGTGTAAGGTTATTGGAATGCTGAGCCAGGCAAATTCATTTCAAATGGAGCATAGGAAAATAAGGAGGTTTAGAATGTGGGAATCTCAGCTCTTTAGGTGCCACCATGAAATATTAAGAGCAGCTAGGGCCCCTAGGATGCAGGCAAACTCTTAGCTTGAGGTTTGGAATTAAAGGCGGGTTGCTAACTGACACAAAGCGGGAAAGATCCATGCACACAAGAGACTGTGGCTGGGCTGTCAGGCTGCATTTGTGTCTGCCTGAGCTGTTCTGAAAAGATCCTCCTTTCCTGAATCAATAAGACCCCTCAGACAATAGAGGAATGGAGTGGTGACGCTCCCTGTGCTAAGCAACAGATTGGAGACATGGGAATGGGAGCTTTTAGCTTGGCTCTGTTACTGATAACTACCACTGAACCCAACTTAATGGCTTCAGCTTCCTCAGCTACTGGGGGCAGAGGGATGATGAAGCATCTGGGCCATCCCATGGAGATGGTACAAGACAATGAGTCACCCCTGCAACTTACCTGCCCTACTCTCCTCATCCAAGCCACCTCTCACTGAGGTTTTAGCAGGTACCTTCCATTTGGTTTCCTTGCTTCTGCTCCTACTTCCTTATAGCTTATTATTCACCCACACTGAAAAGAGAGTGATCCTCTCAAAATATAAGTTAAATTGTGTCACTCTTCTGCTCAAAACACTCTGATGGCTTCCCAATATTCTTACTATGACCTATGAAGCCCTACAAGCGTCCTCCAACTATGGCCCGCGGGCCACATGCAGGTGTTTTTGCTGTTTTGTTTTTTACTTCAAAATAAGATATGTGCAGTGTGCATAGGAATTTGTTCATAGTTTTTTTAAAACTCTAGTCCGGCCCTCCAACGGTCTGAGGGACAGGGAACTGGCCCCCTGTTGGAAAAGTTTGAGGACCCCTGCATCTGTCCACACTGCCATTCCTTCTTTAACCTCATCTATTACTCTTCCCCTCTTCTACTTTGCTTCAGACATACTGGCCTTCTTGCTTGAACATGTCATTTCTATTCACACCTTGGAATTTCTGTACTTGCTGTTCCCTCTGCTTGGAATGATCTTTCACCAAGTACTTGCATTATATGTTGGTTTACCTCCTTCAGATCTCTTCTCACAGGCTGTCTTCCCTGTGTTAGCCAGCTATTGCCATAATTAGGCTGCATAATAAACCCCCAACTCAGTGACTTACAAGAAGCATTTATTTCCATACTCATGGGTTCAAATGATATTTGATTGGTATAGGATGGGTTTAGTTTGTCAGCTCTGCTTTAGGCTGCAGGTTTGGTTCAGGTCTGCTCTGTGTGTGCTTGTGTTGAGGCCCAGAATAAAGGGGCAGTGGCTACTCAGGGCATGCTCCTCTCATAATATATCATCAGAGTATAATAGCCAAGCCAAATAATGTAAGCATTTAAAGATCTCTGCTTGCATCACAGTCCATGAACTTTCTATTGGTCAAAGGAAATCATATGACCAAGCCCAACATTAATGAGTTAGGAAATATACTCTGCCCACACTGGGAGGGGGAAGAGAGGGAATAGTTGCTGAACATTTATCCAAACGATCACACACATGCACACACTTCCATCCCCCACCCCTGCCAGCACTCCCTATTTCACCACCTGTGCCTTTTCTCGTTAGGAATTATCATCACCCTACATATGACATATTTTATTTATCTACTTTGTTTGTTATCGGTCTCATTGGCTAAAATTGAGGCTCTTTGAGAGCATGAACTTTTGTTTGTTTTATTCACTGATGTATCATAGTACCTTGAACAGTACTTGGAACATAGTGTATGCTGAATAAGTACTTTTTGAATGACAGAGTAAATTAAGTCTGCCTAGTAATGTGAGGACTCATTAAATGAAGTTCAGTAATGAATTATAGGAACTTGCACCCTTTTGAATAGGGACATAATCTTTGTAAAAGATAGGTCTTATCACTATATATTATATATACTACATTGCCACCACTACTACCAGCATCATCACCATTACCATCATAATCTGCATCAACATCACCACCAACACCACCATTTCCTCACCACCAACACCACCATTTCCTCACCACCATCATCTACACAATTACCATCATAATCATCACAATCATTATAATCACCATTACTAGCAAAGCTTCTACTAAATCACCATTATCACTACCATCACCACTACTACCACATCACCAAGGCCACCTCCATTACCATTTCATGTTTACCACCATTATCCTGATCACTCTAATCTTCATCACTGCTATAACTATCACTATTACCATCACCATTATCTCCATTTGATGATGATGATTGATAGTAATACTGATTGCATACAGCTCTCAATAAACTAATTGCAGTACAGGAAGCAGAAGAAATGATCATTTTGTCTTAGTAGGCTAGTTGCAAGGAAAAACCTCAATAAGAAAATTATTTCTCTTGAGAGCCCCAAAGTAAATCTATAACATTATACAGTCAATATTTACTACAGCTTTAGAAATGCTACCTACTCTTTTTGGAGTTCTGCAAAAGTTATCAAACCTTGCCTTTCACTTCCTAAGTAGCATTGAAATTGTCTCCAGATATTCTTTCTTTTATCATTTTGGAGGGAAAAAATGTTTTTACAAAGTAATTTCTCTTACATTACTTCTTGTTGCATAACAATAGACCACGTGACTTCTTGATTAATCTTTTCCATTCTGAAACAAAATCTTTTTCTGAATTGATGCTGCTTCTCTAGTTCTTTGTAAACACTGCCTGACAAAAATGTGTGGGTGCTGGAAAGCCCCCAAAATACCAGGGGTAAGATTAAAGTTCACAAAATCTCCACTCCAGATCATTTCTCTCTGCTTACAGAGCAAGGCAGTGTAGTCTTTCTTCCACCTCTACTTGTTTTTAAAAACATTCCTTTTTAAGGCCAGATTTCACCTTAATTTTATCTGGCCTGTGACACTAAAATGATCTACTAAAGCCTCTATTTTATTTATTTATTTTTGCTGAAGACATCAAATGAATTGATTTGAAATATAGAAATATTCAACATATTCTACAAACATGAGCTAGTTAGGCTCAGTGGATAGAGTGTCAGCCTGTGGACTGAAGGGTCTCGGGTTCGATTCTGGTCAAGGGCACATGCCTGGGTTGTGGGCTCAATTCCCAGTAGGGAGCGTGCAGGAGGCATCCAATCAATGATTCTCTGTCATCATTTATGTTTCTATCTCTCCCTCTCCCTTCCCCTCTGAAATCAATAAAAAATATTTTAAAAAAGATATTCTACAAAAAGATCTTTTTCATAATATATTGTACCATAGGTGGGGAAGAGTATCTTGAAGATGGTGCAAAGAAGAAGAGTTTTATTTAATTCTGAAAAGCCATTTTCCTTTGAAAGGAAAAAACTGCCACTGTTTGGCTTTAGTCCCAAACCTGCTATTATGATGAAACTCCAGGAGTACAGTTTATCATATCCTGATGGCAATGCATCTGATTTTGATTCTATCAAATACAAAGAAAAAACTATATTGCTGGGGAGGGGGGTGGTTGAAAAAGGAATGTTAGTCTCCTGAGAAGCTTTCTTTTTTTGTGGGTATAAGAGAATGTTCCACAGGCAGAGGGAAAACTAAATGAAAAAGCCTATACTGTTAAGAAGTTAATAAAAAAAAACAGTTGTCCAGTGATGCCAAAATAATTGTGTGACTGAGGTCCCATGTCTTCTGAGGGCATCTGATATAAGATGGCAGAAGTGATGGGATTAGTTGCCCTAGCTGTCAACTCAAAACTAGTCAGGTCAAATGTGTGTTTGAATGTTCCTATCATTTTCTTATTTCTCTAAATGACTCTCATCTCTGGTGGCTTGGGCTGGAATATCCTGGGAAAACTTCAGTGTGAGGTTAGCTGAGGAGCAGTGGGCGCCATCTCCTCCATAAGATTCCAAAGCCATCCCCACTTGAAAGGCGCCCCAGGTGGTGGACAACCCCAGATACAGCAGTTCCACAAAGGAAGCTGGGAGAGCAGCTGGTCTGTGCCAAGGGTGCCTCTGCTGAGCTGAGGGTTTTGCTGTGTGAGTCAGGACAGCCTCTCGGCAGGGAGGCTGGGATTTGAACTTGGGATGTGTTCAGTTGTTAAAAGATATTGGAAGCAGGCACTTCCTGTAAAGGGATTCAGTTTCAACTAAACAGTGTTCAGTTTACAGTTACTTTGGGCCCAAAGAGGGAATTTTTGTGTGTGTTTGGATCGTAACAGGATCTCTGAGTAGAGATGTGTAGACATTTGTAGAGGAGTGGGAAGGAGGGGGTAGGGGAACAGAGTAGTGTCTTGTGAATGAGACTGTGGCCCTGTCTCCTTATCCTGTAGGTTTCTTTAGTGAAAACTCAGCTCTGAAATATATCTGCGCCTCAACAAGTATTCAGTGTTTTATGGATCAGGCCCGAGAAAGGCACATCTAAAACAGAGGTTAGGGAGTGTGGCCCGCTGTGTTCCCCAGGAAGCAAACTCTGATGGAGAAATTCATTTGCGGAGAGTTTAGTAGGGGTGCTTCTAGGATTAACACTTGTGAAAGAGGAGAAACTAGCAGGATTAGGCTGGGGATCGTTTGAGCTACAGTGCAGTCACAACAAGGGCCTCCGTTGATCATCTGGGGAGCTCTGGATCGGGAATAGCTATGGAGAGATGTCTTGTATTAGAATGAGGACCCAGGTCTTTATACCTCTGCATCCACCAGCCATTAGATGTGGGCTCTCCCAGTGAAGAGGCGCATCCTTGCTTAGCCAGCTCTCTCCATCAAATGGAGAATGTTTGGCTGCCAACACTCCAATCAGCTAGGTGAATGAGTATTTCAAAACTGAAGGGAGTATTTGGCAGGCACTACACTGAACTAGAAACAAAGTGTAATGATCTTTCCCTAGAAGGGCACCAGCAACAAATGACCTACTAATTTACTCTTTTTTTGTGTCAATTCTAGCCAATTCACAAAATATTTGAGTTTTTACTGTGGTCCAGGCACTGGGGATACACAGATGATAAAACAAAATTTCTGTCGTTGAGGGACCCAAGATAGTGGAAAGACATCTGATGGAAAGTCAAGATGTATCAGAAATTTACTACCACTCAATGTGATTATCCTATCCAATAAAAGGGTAATATGCAAATTAACCATCACTCTGTCACAAAGATGGCGGTGCCCATAAGCACAAGATGGTGGCGCCCAGTCCTCTCAGCCTCGATAGAATCCTCCAGTCCTTGGGGGGAGGGGCTGATGCTGAGAGCAGGCAGCGTGAGTGGCCTAGTGGAATGCTTGCTTTGGTGCCGCGGCGACACCCCAGCCGCGGAGGGTCTCTGGGGAAGAGGGGGGCCGGCCCGCAGCCTCTGCGGCCGAGCACAGGTCCAGAGAGGAGACGGCGGGCCTGCCTCCACAAAAGCAGTGCAGCTCCCATGGAAGCAGTGTGGCTCCCAGCAGCACATTGCAGAAGTGGCGGGCAGCCTACTGCGCACGATATTGCGCGATGGGCTACTAGTAAAGATACTGAATAGGTAGAATAGTGTGCAGAGGGGCCTGTCAGCTTAATTAACCTTTTGCACTCGGATGTCGAGTGTGACTCGACACGGTTAGCATTAGAATAAAGGAATCGAGAAAAAAGCAAGCGAGTGCAAAGGGTTAATGTGTGATAGTTTTGTGCAGTAGTAGACTACTGAGCATACATCACAGCATAAACACATTATAATTTAGAAAAACAATCATTTCATGATGTTTCATTTTCCCCATTCATTATGGAGAAGTTTCCTCCTCCTGAGTGGCAATGCGATTGTTGATAATGTCAGACAAGCCAAATTGTTTCCAAAAACAATTGGACTTCCTTTTGGATAAATAAAGTTTAACTGACAGATAAAAAAAGTCTGGCTATTATAAAAAAGACTAGAAATAACAAGTGTTGGCAAGAATGTGGAGGAAAGTGAACCCTAGTGCATAGTTGGTGGGAATGTAAATTGGTGCAGCCACTATGGAAAACAGCATGGAGGGTCCTAAAAAAATTAGTAAGAGAGCTACCATAGGATCCGACAATTCTGCTTCTGGATCTTTATCTGAAGAAGTAAAAACAATAACTCAAAAAAAGAATATCTGCACTCCTATGTTCATTGCAGCATTAGTTACAATAGCCAAGATTTGGAACCAACCTAAATGTCCATTGATGGATGGATAAAGAAATTGTGATTTTACACACACACACACACACACACACACACACACACACACACACAGAGAGAGAGAGAGAGAGAGAGAGAGAGAGAGAGAGAGAGAGAGAGAGAGAAAGAGGAATATTATTGAGCCATAAGAAAGAATGAACTGTCGCTATTTGTGACAATATGGATGAACCTCAAGGGCATTATGCTAAGTGAAATAAGTCAGACAGAGAAAGACACATACCATATGAACTCTCTTAATGTGGAATTTGAAATATAGGTGAACTGTTTCTGTTGTTTTAAGTTTAAATAAATTGAAAAAATAAAATGTGTTTGTTGAAACACACAAAAAAGAAGGGGTGAGAGAAGCTGGATGATGATAAGAGAAGGAATAAAGACATAATATGTCATAGCTACTTTAGCAGAACTGGGATTAGAACTCACATTGTCTATCCTTTGCTCAGAGTTATTCTTCCAGCACTGATATAATTTCCCCCGGAGCAGCCTTCCTTACATTAACTGATACTCTCTTTGCTGGAGTACCCTCTCTGTGCTTCGTTAGACAAAACCTCCTGATGACCATAAGCTTGTATCCTTCTGGAAGACCATCAGCCTTTCTGTTCTCTGGCCACAGACTGTACCCTTAATGGCATTCTTTTTAAAAAAAATCTATTTTTATTATTTATTTAAGAGAGGAAGGGAGAGGGAGAAAGAGAAATAGACACATCAATGATGAGAGAATCGAGAGAGAATCATTGATTGGCTGCCTCCAGCACGCCCCCTATTGGGGATCGAGCCCATAACCTGGGCATGTGCCCTGATGGGGAATCAAACTGTGACCTCCTGGTTCATAAGCCCATGCTCAACCACTGAGCAACACCAGCCTGGCTCAGTGCCATTCTTGCTGGGGTGTGCCACTGGTCACAATGGAGAGTGAGATGAGAGGGAGGGATAGATTTGTGCAAACTGATTAAAAAGATTAAGGCGGCATTCAAAATATTTATCAGCTGGTGCAGCATGGCAACCAAACAATCAGGCTGAAAACAACCAGTACAGCAAAAGCTGTGTAAACAGGCTGAATACTAGCCTGTTCAGGATTATTAAAGAATTGTAAGTGGTTATCTTTTAAAAAATAATTTCTGTTTGTGTACAACATTGCTGTTATTGTTATTGCTATTGAACCCCTTATTATTATTTTTTTACTTTATTGAACTACAACATTGTAGTATTGGCCAGAAATTAATCAAGGGGTGAACTCCTAGAACAAGGATTAAAATATTTTAGCTGTGGGCAAGAGGTCTGGAGAAGATACTAAAATTATTGACAGGACTCCCAGTGAGTCTTCAACAGTTACAAATCTGAAGCCTCTGTTTGTTTATTTCCTTTGTCTCTATGAAACAAAACCAACAATGTTTTTTGATTATTCTTGTGTTTATCAAAATGACACGTGTTCACAAACAAGCTTATTTTTATCTTTAAAAATTACTATAAACATAAAGAAATAGAGAAAAATCGAGAATAACATAATAAATACCTGTGGTCTATAACCTTCCAGAATTACAAATTGTAACATATAGTCATTTTTGCTTCAGTTTTAAAGTAAAGTTAAAGTTTCCTTTTGCTGATTCCACGCTTCTACTTCCCTTCCCAGAGTCAACCAATGCAGATTTCCCATGTCTCCTTCAGACCCAGCCATTCTCAGCCCTGGCTGCACATCAGGATCACCTGGCAATATATGAGAAACCCCTGGTGCCTGGGTCTCATACTAGACAAATAAAACCAGAAAAGAGAAAAGGGTAGGAAGGGGGAAATTCAATCAGTTTTTTTTCCCAAATCAGGGCTATTTCAGTATGATTTTCCAGAGTCTTAAGCATGTTTTTGTTTGTAGTTTGAACTCTCTATTTAATGTAGGTATGGATAGGTCTTAGTTTCCCTTCTTGAAACTGGAGAGTGCTAGGTGACAAAAGGAAGGACTATAACTTGCTCTCTTTTAACATCACCTGCATCAATAGTTTTTAAAGCTCCCCAGGTAATTCCAATATACAGCCAAGATTGAAAAACAAACCACTGTCTAGCTCAGGTTTGCATATTTTTAGTACATGTGTATCTATCTATCTATGAACAATGCATTTTATTGCTTGTATATGTGTGTTTAAAAGCATAAGTTCATACTGATACTTCCTCCAGTTCAGCACTACAGGGTTCATTCTAGCCTTCCTCTTCTTTATTTGTAACTAGAGGCCCAGTGCATGATTGAATCATGCACGTGTAGGGTCCCCTACACACTTTCGCTATCGATTGCGGGGGAGCTGGGTGCCTGTCTGCTGGTGCACCAGGCCTTTTGGAAGCCTCCGCCGCGCCAGAGGCTTCTGTAAGGTCTGGTGCTGGAGCAGACAGGCACCCAGCTCCCCCGCTTTTGATGGTCCGCAGCGGGACGTGAGCTCGCTGCCCCAGAAGCCCCTTCTGTTCCGAAGCACAGCCATGGCACAGACGCTGAGCTCGCTCTGCCGCTGGTGACGCGAGCTCAGCGTCCCGCTGGCCCAGTCGGCTACCCCGGCCACCCTGAGTCCTGCCCCCTGTGCCTCCTGCTGGCCCAATCGTGGGCGTAGCGGAGTGATGGTAATTTACATATTACCATTTTATTAGGTAGGATTCCTTTCCCCAACAGTGAGAAGCCTGGTTCTCATTACCCATGATACATTCATGTATTTGCTCAATCCTAGTACATATATAAAATACTTTTAGAATTGCTGGACTAACCCCCCGTGAAAAACAATTTACTAGCTAGAGAATAATATACAGTTTTCTATGTCTTTAACCTTACAGTATACAAGCTACTGTTTAACAAATTTACTACTGTTTAACCAATGAACAAATTTACTTAGGTTAGTTATTTTCCCTTCAGTGTGGTTATCTTGTTCACTTGTTCATTTGTTACTGACTATATACCATCTTGAGCTCTCTTCCCATCCTGGTCTTAATCATTTTTTAATGGCAATCAAAGCATTAACACAGTTCTAAAAGCCAGAACTAATAAAAATGTATACTCATAAAAATGTTACTTCCCTACCTCTAGACCCTGTTCCCACTCCCCATTTTTCCACTCCATTCCAACTCATTCCCTATATTACCCATTCTCCTCAGTTTCTACATTTCTTTCTACATCTCTTTTGTACAATTGAGCAGATACATGTACTAGTATATTTCCTTTCTTTTCACGTGAAGGGGAGCACACTATGAGTATTCTTTTTCCCTGTCCTTTTTTTCTCCCAACTTACCATTATGTCTTTGAATTCACTCCATATCAATTCATAGATAACCTCCTCATTCTTTTTACCGCATCTGCATATAGTACTCCATTGAGTAGATGCTCCATTTCTTTATTTGACCACACGCCCATGTATCAGCATTTAAGTTGTTTCCAATATTTTGCAATTACAAATGATGCCACAATAAATAATCTTGTGCATATGTAGTTTTCCATCGTTAAATGTGTTTTCCAGAAGAGATAGTACTGAGTCAAAAGATAACTTGCATATATAATTCTGTACATATTGCTTAATTGCCCTCCAGAAGGGCTGCACCAGTTTACATTCTCACCAATAATGTATGTGAGTTCTTGTTTCCTCACAGCCTTGACAACACAATTTGTTGTCACCCTCTTTTTAAAATACTCACCCAAGGGTATGTTTTTATTGATATATATATGAGAGAGAGAGAGAGAGAGAGAGAGAGAGAGAGAGAGAGAGAGAGAGAGAAGAGAGAGAGAGAGAGAGAAACATGTGAGAGAAACATCAATTGGTTGCCTCCTGTACCTCTGTACCTCTGTAGCTGCCCTGACCAGGGATGAAGCCCGCAACCTAGCCGTGTACCCTAAGAATCAAGAATCAGTCTGCAACCTTCTGGTTTATGGGACAATGCTCCAACCAATGTAGCCACCCAGCCAGGCCTGTTGTCATACTCTTAATGTTTTAACCATCGGATAGGTGAGAGATGGTATTTTAGTGTTGCTTTATTTTGTATTTCTTTAATTATGAATGAGTATGAACATTTTTCTTATGTTTAAGGGTCATTTTTATAAATTCTTTGTGAATTGTCTGTTTATGTATTTTTTTTTTCAATTTTTCCATCATGTTCTTTTGTCCTTTGTCCCCCCGTTAAAAAAGGATTTAAAAACTTTTATTGTGGCAAAATATATATAACAAAAAATTTGCCAATTTAGCCATTTTAAGTGGGAAACCAGTAGCATTAAGTACATTCACAATTAAGTACATTCACCATTGCCACTGTCTATTTTTAGAACTTTCCCACACCTCAAACATAAATTCTGTAACCATTAAGCAATATCTACTCATTTCACCCTTACCCAGTGCCTTGTCCTTACATTTTAAAGTTATTTATATTTTAGAAATATGAATGCACTTTCTGTGATATAGTTGAGAATTTTTTTCTCCATTTGTCTATTGTCGTTTTACCTTGTTTATAGTGGGTTTGGCCATGCAAATATTGTTTTTAAATAATCAAAATTGTCTACCTTTTCTTTTATTGTCTCTGGATTTTGAGACATGGTTAAAAAACCTCTTTCTACACCCAGATTAGAGAGAAATTCACTAATGTTTTATTCTAGTACTTGTATGGTTTCTTTCTCCCTCCCCCCCACATTTACATCCCTGATCTATTTGGAGTTTATACTTATGTATGGTGTGAGGTTTGGATCTAGTAATTTTATCTTTTCCTTATGGCTAGCCAATTGTCTCCAGACTATTAGTAGTATCTTCTTTCTCTACTGATTTATAGTATCATCTCTGTTACACCAAGATCCTATAAATGCTTGATTATGACTAAAATTGCATAGATTATATATAAAAGTAATTTAAAGTAATTTTAGAAGAAGCAAATAGGTTTCTAGGCTCAAAGAATTTTTGGTTGTAAAGATCTTTAGAAATCATGTAGGTCAACCTTCAATGACTCATCATAGAGCTAACATAGAACTAAAACCCCTCACCTTAGCCCAAGAAATTCCTCATAATCTGATCTGCACCTGCCTCTCTAAATTTTTGTCCTGCCTTATTTTCCCAGTATCCTACAAAGCATCCTAATGAACTTTCTACTTTTTATTCTCCTCATGATGCTGCTTTATGTCTCCAGGCTCTCACATGTGTTATTTCATCTGCCCAGAAGGTCATTCTTTCTCCTTCTCTGAGTGGCTTAGCATTCAAATTTCATGCATGTTACTTCCTCTAAAAAGCCTTCCCTGACTCTTCCATATGAGCCAAAACCTCCTCTCTCAGTCTTTTAGTACTTAGAAACACTATGTTCATGGTCTTATCTATCTATCATCTATCTATCTATCTATCTATCTATCTATCTATCTATCTATCTATCTATGTGTAATATGCAAATTGACCAGCTGGTGGAACAACTGGTTGCTATGGCACACACTGACCACCAGGGGGCAGACGCTCAAGGCAGGAGCTGCCCCCAGCCTTCAGGCCCTGATCGCCTGATCGGGGCCTGCTGGCCAACCTCTTGGTCCTTGCCCCTGGCCAGCAGGCTCCGATCGCCCGATGGGGAACGGGGAACCGGGGGTGGGTGGTGGCAGATGCGGGCGGTGCCAGGCCAAGGTGGGTGCCAGTGAGCAGGGCCCTGATTAACCCGCCCATTGCCCCCCACACAGAGGGCGACTGGCATCAGTGGCAGGGGGGGCGAGGCTGGCTGCCGGCAGCCAGGGAAGATGGGCCCTGATTGCAGGCCAGACTTAGGGACCCTACCAGTGCATGAATTTCATGTGCTGGGCCTCTAGTTGTACCATACTATAATTGTGGGTTTATTTGTCAGTCGTCTACACTAGAATGTTAGTCCATTGAGACCAAGGACTATGTCTTAATGTTGTTATTTGTATATCCAGATACAAAGAATGCTTGGTAAATACACAGCAGTACATCTAGGCTTGGCTTGAATTCTTTAAATAACAGACAGTTTGCTGCCCCCAAAGGCAACCTATTCCATTTTTTCATTATTCAAAAGTTTTTCCTCACAGCAAACTGAACTTTGTTTTCCTGTAATTTCTACCCACTTGTCCTTGTTGTGTTCTAAGGAACCAAATCTTTTACTAGAGGGTAGTCATTGCTCACAGAGCTGGGTCTTGACCAGGGACACTGTTGTAACTGGTGGCTTGAAATAATTCAGTGTTGTTTGTTTGGGGTATGAATTCTTCTTTTCAATGAATATTTGATTTTAGGTAAGAAACATCTGATTTTCCCATAAAGTGCTTCAGTCTGTCATGGTATTTTAATGTGCTCCCACAAGCTGCTTCTCTTAAAACCTGCTAACTTAATTCAAGAAAACTACTCACATGCAGCATGTTGTCACTTCAGTGATGACAGTTGCCTTTTCTCTCCATCTTTTTATGGAGACTCTATGAATTTAATCAGATTCTTTGTTCTCTGTTCTTCTGGGTATTTTGTGGAGCTGACTTGCTAGCAATTCTATGCACCATCATGTTGCTCTCCAGTGTCCCCAGCCTTTGACTACAGAGGCTTGGCCTAGATCAGTTCTGTGGAAATGATATACCATACCACAAACTAGAGTTTCTCAAAGGGCCGTGTGAATTAGAATCTCCCAGTGAATTTGTTATAATTAGCACTTGAACTCATACACCTGATCGTCCAGATCAAAATCTCTCAGGATGAGGCCCATAGTATACTTTTTAAACTAAAGCCTTTCTGGATGATTCTTATAGAAGCTAAACTGAAGAACTGGAGTTTGGCAAAATAATCACTGTACACATAATCACTCATCTGTACAGAATATTCATTACATGTAAGCAGATTCACCTCTCTATCAACATCCAATCTATTACTTTTCCTTTTTTCCCCTCAGATTTCAGCTTGGTGAGAGTCCAGTGCCCAGCACAGTATATGACACATAATGCTCAGTAAGTAGCTGTTAAATGAAAGCACAGGAAACAAAAATTTCTTTGTTCCTTCCACTGATTCTTGTAATATTGGGGAGAGTCTATGGTGTAAATGAAGTGAGAGGCATGGGGAACTAAGGGAGAACACTGAAATTCATAAGAGCATGCAGCTTGTGGTAGGTCCAGTGTTCTGCAGAAATCTGTGGATGAAGGTAGCTCTCTCATTAATTATAAGCTCTTTAGGTTCAAGGTCTTTAGGACATTCCCTTTGACTGTGATAGACTGGCCAGTTGGAGTCTGCAGAGACAGGGTTGAATTATTCTCTCTACACCAACTCCAAAACCTATGGAATTTGGGGAATGAGGGAAGGGCAAGAAATGGCAAAGGCTTGCATTGTTTTGTCTCTACACAGTAACTCATCGTTCAAATAAATGAAAGCCTCAAGGAATGTTACTAATAATGACTATTACAACTGCCTTGGGAAGATAGGATATGGAGTCGCTATGAATCAGACAGACAGCCTAGGTTCATATTCCAACTCTTACTAGCTCAATTTCTCTTTACTTCAGTTTCTTGATTGGTGAATGGGGATAATTTAAATATATAATCCCTATGTGCTAGTTAAGATAATGCTAACTACCATAACAGAGGTATCCTCATACTTCAGTGGCTAACACTATTGAAGTTTATTACTTGATCATGTAAAATCCAAATGGATGTTCTTGTTGGTGAATGGCTCTCCTCCTCCATGTGGTGATTCAGGAACCCAGGTTTTTTGCATATTGTGGCTCCACATCTCCTAAAGTTTTAGAGCTTTCTGCTAGAACCTCTATATCTAGTCAACAGACAGAGGAAGAAAAAATTAGAAAACACATCAGCTCCTAAATCTCTTTGGCATGAAAGTGACACATGCCACTTTCCACTCACATTTCATTGGGGAGAACTAGTCACATGACTATTCTAGGAGCAAGAGGATATGGAAAATACAGTCTAGCTGTATATTCAAAAAGAAAATATACCACTTATTGATGCACTATAAGTCATCACAAAACTTAGTGGTTTAAAATAGCAATCATTTATTTAGTTCACAATTCTGTGGAGCAGCAATTTGGGCTGGGATCAGGTAGGCAGTTATGCTGATCTAAGTTAAGCTTACCTGATAAGCCAACTGGGCTCACTTATGCAAATATGGTCATGTACTGTGTTGGCTGTGGACTGGTTGGTGTAGGATGGCTTCAGCTGGGAAAGCATGTCTCTGCTTCATTTGTCTCTCACCCTCCAGTAGACTAGGCCAAATTTGTTTACATGGCAGCTGAGCAGAGCCCCAAGATCAGAAGTCTGCAAAATTTGTTGAGGCCTAGACTCAGAACTCACACAATAGTTTCTGTCAAATTGTATTGGCCAATACCCAGAATCAAGGAATAGAGATATAGAAGCCATAAGGAATTGTGGCCATTTGTATAACCTACCACAAAAAAAATTAATTGGTTAAACAGGTTGTCTGTAACATGCTTAACAGATTTGGTTGTTCTGTATTTTAGTTGTAATTTTGATGTGGTGGTGGGAGGACGCAAGTACCACGTTTACCTTTGCCACTATCTTGGTACCTCTCTCCTATCCCAATCTCTTTTGAAAATGAAGATACTGATAAATAAGATAGCACTTTATTTATCCTGAAGACAAGACTTGACTAGCATATGACTTAACAGACATTTTTCACTAACCTTCCAGATTTCCTGGAATCTGCAGCCCGTAAGTTGGGAACTAGTAATCTAGTTGAGAAAAGTAAGTTTAATTTT
Organism: Eptesicus fuscus; assembly: GCF_027574615.1. Lineage (NCBI taxonomy): Eukaryota > Metazoa > Chordata > Mammalia > Chiroptera > Vespertilionidae > Eptesicus > Eptesicus fuscus. Next base: position 8,891,966 of record NC_072473.1, read on the forward strand.
GAGAGCCAATTCTGTTAATTTGGCAGTGGTTACTGGAAGCATTGTGTTGAGATGGATTCTGAGGACATCTTTATTTTTATTTTTTATTTTTTTTCTGAGGACATCTTTAGATGTCACAAGAAAGATTGCTAAGCCAATTATTGATCTCTCACTGGCCTGGACAGAGATGGTGGTGTAATGCATGCTAAGTTTTTGCCACCTGCGATCCAATTATGCCTTCATAAAAGAAAACTGTAGCACAGAAATATGTGATTTTTCTCCATGTTACATAGTTAATAACAGGAGCAGGTCTATATCTTTGGTCTCCTGATTAGTGCCTTAGGAATGATGTATTTTCATTTTTCCCCACATTTGTCCTCACTTTTGTCTTGAAGTCTACTTCTACACCAGATATGGTGTAGTTTCTGTCCTTCATTTAAGAAAACAAAACTAAACAAAGCTTAGTTGGGGATTTGCCTGGTGAATTTGAGTGTTGAGACAAGGGTGTCAGTTCTGGTGTATTTCCACATCTATGCTCCTGTTATAACACATTTGTTCCCAAGCATTAGACTTTGAAATTAGAGGACTAGTCTATTGTTGAGTTAAAATCTGGTGCAATTCAAGATGAGCTAGTGAATGCCTCTCCCCCCCTTCTCTCCTTCAACCTCCAAGGTCCCTTACTCCCTTTCTATTTTAATACTTTTCAGGCATCTGAGATTAATTTCTGCTTACTCATATGCACACCCACACACAAACCCATGAAACTCATGGGTCCCATAAAACCTCATTTCACTAGTGCTAGAAGGGACAATCTTCATCCAGGCTATTTTTTTGAGGAGATTAAGCACAGAGAGGGAAGAGTTGGAAGTTTTCCGGGTTGCAAAGCTGGAAGCCAATTTTCTAGAATCCAGTTTGCCAAATGGCCAATTTGCTAAATGGCTGACTCACACTACTACCTTGTTTTTGTGAACTTTTATTTTTTTAGTTGATGGGTTTTTCTTTTGTCTTCTTTTTAAGGCATATTTAGATTGCCTCTGCCCCAGTTCCCTCCTCCTGTAGTTGATTGAGCCTGGGGAGAAGAGAAAGGGGTGAGTGAAGAACATGAGAAAGCCATATAAATAACATGAATTATTTTTATTAGCATATTCTCTAAATGCTACCTATTCAGAATGTATTTTAAATAAGACTCTATTAATGAAGGATACTAATAAAGAACATATTCTCATGATTCCTTCCTCTTATGAGTCAGAGGATGAATAGATTTCCCTTGTACCACTCAGTTCTCTCTCTCTCTCTCTCTCTCTCTCTCTCTCTCTCTCTCTCTCTCTCTCTCTCTCTCTCTCCTCCCTCCCTCTCTCTCCCTCTCTCCTTCAGTCCTAGCAGCATTTTCATCTTCTTTCAATTCCTTAAAACCACCAAGCTCTTTCTTGTCATAACCTTTGAATTTTGGGCTCTCTATTCTTTGAATACCCTACTCCCTTTTGGTATCAACATCTCCTGACATCTTTTAAGTCTCAGCTTAAATGTCCCCCTTTCAGTGGAACTTTATCTGATCATCTAATCTAACTCCTTTACCCAACATATCAGTTAACTTTTGCCATACAATCATCTGAAAAATTAGTGGCTTAAAGCAACCATTAATTTAACTCATGTCTGTAGACATATGAGAAAGCCTAGCAGAGATGAGTTGAGACAGTCCAGATCAAAATAATTATCTAGTTAACTCAAATAAATGTTAACTAAATATAATACACTGAATGGCCAAATTATTGTGATCTCTGAATGCATAATAATCTGCCCACTCAGTATATATTAGAGGCCTGGTGCATGAATTCGTGCATGGGTGGGGTCCGGCCAGCCTGGCCAGGGGGAGAGGACATGGGTGGTTGGCTGGCCTGCCTGCTGGTCGAGCTCCTGGTCAAGGGGACAATTTGCATATTAGCCTTTTATTATATAGGATATACACTGAGTGGCTAGATTATTATGCATTCAGAGATCATAATAATCTGGCCACTCAGTGTATTTATTGTTTTAAGCCACTATCATTTGGTGTAGTTTTTTACACAGAAAGAACTAACCAGTACAGACATCCTAGATTAAGACAGACATTAGACTTATTCAGGAACAGTACTCAATGCTATTTGTTTAAGTTATGTCCTACCTATAATCCTTCAGTCCTTAGAATTTCTGTCCATATCTATCTGACCCTCAGTTTCCAACTTATGCCTTTCTTTGCCTGAGGGCTTTCTTTGGCTGCCAGATCTCACCTTGCCTGTACACATAGTACATTGGAAGTTCTGGAGAATTAACACCAATACAAGCATCCTTCAGTCAGTGATTGATGCAAGTTAGTGTATAAATGCCACAATTTCCCCAGTAAGATTGAGCTCTAAGACTTGGTAAAGAGCCTCTATCACATCCCTGCTCTTGTCTTTTTCATCTGTACCCGACCCGGAAGCACATAGCCCAGGGATGAGCCAAGAATACTAATTGAAGCTGTTACAGGCTGAAGCTGCACAATTACACCCAACAGATTTGGCATGATGGTTTTGATGGAGAAGAGGGAGAGATTTTGATATGGTTACCAGAAATTGAATGTGATGAAGCTGAGAGATAAGAGTGGGTAATGTGATGGGGGAGAGATCTGCTTTGTAACATTATGCGGGGAAAAACAAAAATTACAAGTTTAATGTATCCATTTTTCTTATAATAGTCTCCCAATACTATTTGTGTATATGTATGTCTGGAGGTATAAGTTATACTGTATATAGTGAAATACAGTCCTTCAATGTACTATTCAATGAGCTTTGACAAATGTATACACCCAGCCCTGACCTCACAAATCAAGACACAGAACATTTTTAAAAATATATATTTTATTGATTTTTTATAGAGAGGAAGGGAAAGGGATAGAAAGTTAGAAACATCAATGAGAGAGAAACATCGATCAGCTGCCTCCTGCACACCTCCCACTGGGGATGTGCCCACAACCAAGGTACATGCCCTTGACCAGAATCAAACCCGGGACCTTTCAGTCTGCAGGCCGATGCTCTATCCACTGAGCCAAACTGGTCAGGGCAAGATACAGAACATTTCAATCACTGTAGAATGTTTCCTTATGCCCCTGTGCAATCCATCCCCACCCCTATCAGAGGCACTCACTGCTGTGATTTCTATCATCATATATTAGTATTAATACTTTTTCTAGAACTTCACAAAAATGAAGTCATACAGTATGTGCTCTTTTATATCTTGTTTCTTTCACTCAATAGAATGCTTTTAAGATTATCCATGTTGTTGTACTAGTATATATCAGCTATTCATTCGTTTTTTTATTGCTGGATTACATTCCATTGTATGACTATAACATAATTTATTTATCAATTCCCATTGTGTTTGATATTTGCGTTATTTCCTACTTTTATCTTTATGAATAAAGCTACCATGAACATTTATGCACAGGTATTCATATAGACATGTATTTTTATTTATCTTAAGAAATATCTAGGAGCAAAATTGTTGGATTATAGGGTAGGTATGTAGCCTTTGCTCTGGTTGCCTCTGTAAGTGGCTCCATTTCCCAGCCCTCTGACTGGCCTTCCTTCCTCCAAGCATTCTATGAAGGTGCCTCATATACTTCCCTCCAAGTCTTAGAGCAGGGAGTGGAGGTAAGGTAGGGAAAGAACATGGGGCTAGAAGTTGAGCATAAGTGGTTAAGAGACCAGAGTCTAGTCTTGCTTCTTCCACTAATAATTTCCAGGCAAGTAATTTTCTGAACTTTGGTTTTCTCATTGACTTCTCTCCCAGATTCCTTCCAGATGGTTCTACTAGTATATCTGTCTTGTGAATTCATTGTAGATACTCATTGAGAATTTGTTTCCCTATGCAGAAAAAATAACCATACCAAAAGCTCTCCCTCTTCTCCATCAAAACCATCATGCCAAATCTGTTGGGTGTAATTGTGCAGCTTCAGCCTGTAACAGCTTAAATTAGTACTCTTAATGTACTCAATTAATTAAATTAGCTCATCCCTGGGTTATGTGCTTCCAGGTCAGGCTACCGATGAAAAAAGACAAGAGCAGGGATGTGATAGAGGCTCTTTACCAAGTCCTAGAGCTCAATCTTACTAGGGAAGTTGTGGCATTTATACACTTTTCACTTTCTTACTCCCTCTCCCCTTCTCCTCTTTCATAATTTAAAATATTAAATTATGTATATTTCTCCTGACATCAAAAACACGAAAGTAGTTACTATTTCACTGATTTCCCTGCCTCTTGATAATGGTGGATATTAATGATGATCTTTGTTCTTTTGTGACCTGGATAGTAAATAGGGCTACAAATGGAGAAAGGCAAAGATAGAAGACTAGAATAAGAGGGAGGCTATAGTAGAGCAAGGAGCAGAAGGGGGACAGAGGTCCAAGAGGAGGAGGATAAGGATGAGAATATGTGTTTGTGTGTGTGAGGAGAGCATAAGAGCAAGAGAAAAAATGAGAGACATGTACATAGAGCAGTGATGGCGAATCTATGACACGTGTGTCAGCACTGACACGCGTAGCCATTTCTGATGACACGCGGCCGCTGAGGCGGCCGCATGCTGAGGATGAAACATTTGCTGCTCCTGAGGATGAAACATTTGCAAAATAATGTTTTTTCCTCAAAGTGACACACTACCTGAGTTATGCTCAGTTTTTTGGCTAAGTTTGACACACCAAGCTCAAAAGATTGCCCATCACTGACATAGAGGATGATAGTTGCCATAGGGAATAAACTATGGGGAGAAAAACAGGTGTCCTAAACAATGTCAACACCTCCCCTTCCCCCCAACCCCCACCCCAAATATTTCAGCGTCAGCATCCATAGTTCTATAGTCTTTTCAGAGTTGGATATATTCTTTGATATTTTTAATTTATTGGTGTTTAAAACTGGCTTCATGGTGACCTCAAAACCAGAAGAGAATTTCCTAAAGGGGCCCTACAATATTTAGGTAGAATGAATGAAAGTATTAATTACGGTAAAGGGCTAAGTTGCTGTAACAAAGAGACCTAACAACACAGTAGCCTACAGAACCAAGAGGTTTATTTGTATTTCAGGTAACAATTCAGAGGTGCATGGTTCTGATTGGTAAGCAGCTCTGATCCACAGTCAATCAGAAACTGGAGTTCCTTTCATTGTGTGGTACTGCCATCCCCCAGGTTATTGTTATCTGTGTGCTTGAAGCTAGATTGCAGTGGATTCCAGTTGGTGGGAAGGTGAAAGATAACATGGAGGAGACATGTCTACTGTCATGAATCCTAGTTCTGGAAGTTATATAGGTTGCTTCCTCTAACATCTCAATGGTCAGAATTCAATCACATGACCAAGTCTCATTGCAAGGGAGACTGGGAAATGTAGTAAAGCTGTGTTCCCAGTAAGAAGGGGAAAGTGAATTGTAATGGACAACTGGTGGCCTTCACCCCAAAAAACAATCCCTAAATTTCCCCAAAGGCTGTTTGGGGGACTGCTCCATCCATGCTTTGAGGGAAGAACAATAGTATTCACACCTCAATGAGTGTTTTTTCCTGCTCTGGACTATCTTGCATTTGCCCAGTGTGTATGTGTACTCTCACTGTGGTTGTATGAGATTCAGGCAAGAGTGTTATTTACTAATTCTTGAACCCTTGCCTGATACCAAGTTAAGGTAGAGCTAAATGTGTTTCAGGAGTTGAGTAAATCAGGAAGGAAGTGAGCTGAAGGGCTCTGTTCCTTTCCCAAAAATGTTTGTCTCACAGTGGGGAGCTGAAACTGAAGTCTTAAATCTCTCTCTTTTCCTGGAAAATCCTCCCAAGCCAGATGTGCCCTTTCCTACGCATCTCCATTACCCAACACTCTTTTGTCTCCCCTCCTCCCTCACAGACCCCAACAGTGTTGACTGGCTATGACAGTATGTAATTGAACACAGAGCATTTTCCCTCCACTGTGATTAGTCAAACTTTACCCCATATGCAGTTGAATCACCCTTTAAAAGATGCAGCTAAGGTCTCTAGGCTACAAATTCCTCCTGAGGTGTTGAGTGGTATGTGCTTGGGTATTTCTCTATGGTGACACTGATGCCAGTTCTATTAACTGAGTACTTCCTCTCTTTTCACTTTCTTACTCCCTCTCCCCTTCTCCTCTTTCATGACTTTGACACTGCAATTTTTCAAGCCCACCATGGCTTGTGAGCTAGATCCATACTGTCAACAGGTTCCCTTGAATGGCGTCCTATATTTAGTTTGTAACCAGACTCTGAGGGCATCTATATGGTAGTCAATAGCTAATTAGGGTAACAGAGAATTTTCTCTTCAAGGGAAAGGACCAGAGTTTAATTAATCTCAGGGAAAAATGGTTCATCTCAAAATAAATTATATTCTCTGGGTGCTAGAATAGCTGTTGAACAAAACACATTCTCTAGCAAGTTAGAAGAATGACAACCTGCAGATATTAAATAAGAAAATAATTTAAAAACAAAACAAAAACAAATAGATGTGGTAGATTATATAAATGATTGCCTGCAATACTTCCTCTGCATGTGGCATTACAGACCTTTCCATCAAGAGGTAGAGAATCTATTTCTTCATTCCTTGAGTGTAGTCTTGGCCATGTGACCTACTTTGGCCAATGGGACATTAACAACCAGGAAACAAGCAGAGGCTTGAAAGATGCTTGTGCATTGGGGCTCTCTTGTGGTGCCTGTAACTCTTTCAACATAAGATTTCCTGTAGGTTGAGGAAAGACATGCAGTTGCCCTCATTGCCCCTGTCAATACATGAATGTGGCCATCATAGGTCACCCAGCCTCTACATAACTGATTAGGTGACCGCAGGCAAATGAGGAATCTCAGCCTAGACCAAAATAATTACCTGGGCAAACCTCAGAATCATGATCTAAATAAACAGAGGTTATTTTAAGCCACTAAGTAAGGGTGGTTTGTTATGTAGCAAAAGCTAACTGATACAACAAAGTAGGTGGTACTTGTATGTGTGTGAATGTATGTGTGTGTGTGTTTGTGCCTGTGTGTATCTCTTACATCGTCCCCTCACATCCATAACAGATGCTCCTAACATACTCTGAAAACAATACAGTCCAGGTAAGGCCTCTACTTGGAACTCCTAGCTCCATAAATAAACATGTAGAGAAGGCAAATAAACAGGTAGAGAAGGCGTAAGTGATTGGTCTCATCTTTTCTTTCTCATCCTTCTCTTGCTCCAGGCTCTTGAACTTGGATGCTGGCCAGGTAGATACTTGGCCAATCTAAAAGAAAGAGGTATCTAGAATAGGCCACACAGTATCTAGACTGGGGACACTACTTCTCTCTGGCAGCCCCGGCAAGAATGAAGGAAGATATGCGTGCACACCTAAGTTCTTCTGATGATAAGGAAATGGATATAAGGAAATTGGTGCTTTCTTCCTTGTCGAGGGGCTTAGATGCCAGAATCTCACAACCTCCCCGCCTCACCTCATACCCTACAAGGGTTGTTCATTGTTGGTGACTTTCCTAAGACAAGTTTCCTAGGAGTGTTCTTATATTATCAGACATGGATATTGGTGCCTAAAACCACAGATGTGGTATTTCTCGGGGAGCCTTTTTGGTTAGACAAAGCCTGCATAAGATTCTGTATTTAACATTAGGTTCCTGTGTTTGAGTAGGCATAGTTGGCCCAAATATTATGTGTGTTGTATCAAATATGTTTTATTCTGAAAGAGACTACAGTAAATCTGCTTCTTGTGGATTTAAAGTGGTTGGCAGTAGTAATCTTTTCCTTCACATTTTCCTCTGTTCTACTTCTTTCTTTCCCCCTGATTTATGCACACATTTCAGCTATGAAAATTAGTTTTATTTCTTTAAAAACAGCTTTATTGAGGCATAATTTATACACTACAAGCCACCTATTTAAAGTAAATAATTTGATGATGTTTAGTAAATATATAGAGTTATCCAGCCATCGTTATGGTACACTTTTAGGATATTTCTATCTTCCGCAAAGATCTCTTGTGCCCATTTGCAGTCAGTCCCCATTTCCATCCTTAGTATAAGGCAACCATAATCTCCTTTCTATTTCTACAGATTTGCTTGTTATGGACATTTCATATTAATGGAATTGTACGATATTTGGTAGAGTTATTTTTGATAAAGATTTAGGAGTTTTTGCCTGGCCAGTGTAGCTCAGTGGTTGAGCATCCACCCATGAACCAGGAGGTCATGGTTCGATTTCTGGTCAGGGCACATGCCCAAGTTGGGGGCTCAATCCAAGTAGGGGGTGTGCAGGAGGCAGCCAATGGATGATTCTCTCTCATCATTGAAGTCTCTCTCTCTCTCTCTCTCTCTCTCTCTCTCTCTCTCTCTCTCTCTCTCTCTATCTCTCTCTCCTCTCTCTGAAATAAATGCAAACATATTTAAAAAAAGGCTTAGGAGTTTTCTAAATACAAAAATGTTTACAAAACCTAGTCTTTATTTGAAAAGGTGATCTATAAATATGAACAAGATGTCTTAACTTGGTTTGGATTCCCTCAAAGCAGATGCCAAGGCAAGTACCTGGGGGCAGGTAGTGTATTTGGGAAAGTATCACAGGAAGCAGAAGTGAGGGAATAAAGGGAATGAGATACAGAGGGAAAAATACAAATAAAATAAAAAGCATGCATTGAGATTACCAACTGTGGACAATTGGGGCTCAGTCCCACTGAGGATTGCCAGAAGAACCATGTAGAATGTGCTTTTTGGGGTATCTTGGTTATTTATTCACTGTATTAGTTATCTATTGCTGTGTAAAAATTTGTCCTAAACTTAGCAGTTTAAAACAATGATTAACATGTATTGGCTCTCACAGTTTCAAGGGTTAGGAAATTGAGGTTGGCTTAGCTGGGTGTCTATTTTGGGGTCTGTCATAAGGATGGAGTAAAGATGTTGGCTGGGATGCAGTTATCTGAAGGCTTTACTGGGACTGGAGGATCCCCTTCTAAGATGGCTCCCACACCTGGCTGACATCTCAGTGCTAGCTGTTGGCAGGAGGCCTAAATTCCTCACCACATGGCCCTCCCCTTAAGGCTACTTGAGTGTCTTTACCACATGGCAGCTGGCTTCCCCCATAGGGAGTGATCCAAAATAGGAGCAAGGTGAAAACAGCAATGCCTTTTATGATCTAGCCTGAAAAGTCACACACCATCATTTACACTATATTATATTGGTTATAAAGGTCAGTCATATTCATTGTGGAGGGAACTACATAAGGGCATGAATACCAGGAAGCAAGGTTCATTGAATCCATCTTGGATCCTAGCTACCACTTTCAGTGTCTCCTGTCCCTCTTTGGTTGGAGGTTGTCTTGTGTGAGTTGAGCAAGCTTGATGAGGGGCTGGTAAAGCCTCAGGCAGAAGATTTGTAAGTGTTTGCAGTAGCCAGCCTGCTGGGAAGTGTCTACTGTGGTTATAGTTGGACCTACAGGCTATGGCCGTGGTTGGCAAACTGCGGCTCACAAGCCACATACGGCTCCTTGGCCCCTTGAGTGTGGCTCTTCCACAAAATACCATGGCCTGGGTGAGTCTATTTTGAAGAAGTGGCGTTAGAAGAAGTTTAAGTTTAAAAAATTTGGCTCTCAAAAGAAATTTCAATCGTTGTACTGTTGATATTTGGCTCTGTTGACTAATGAGTTTGCCGACCACTGGGCTATGGGATGGAGCCTCACTAGCATTTGTCACATGCCCCAAGGCTGTGCTTAATGGCACAGTTTTGCAGGTCCACTCTTGATAATGAAAAAAGAAATATTCTACATCTTATACTTAGAGGCAGAATAAAATAATAGATTGTTGATATTGTATTTATACCTTTGGGAGACCCTCTGAGTGACCACTGCACCATTGAGCTTTGGACTTTTTGAAGCCCACCATCCATGAAGAAGGAGTATCCAGTACAACAAAACAGCCTGCTCCTCATATTGCTAAAGAGAATAAAATCACAGACCAGCCCTGGACAGAGGCCCAGCCACATTCTTAAAATATGGGAAGAGAGGTGGAATCAAAGGCAGGAGTCAAGATTTAGAGCATCCATGTGGTGAATGTTCTTCTCATGGTAACCTTAACTGGGAGGAAATGATGAAAGATCAATGGCCAGCAACACTGCCGAGTGCTGGGTTTAAAGCACTGACACTGAGGGGCTCCATCATTCATGCCACCTAATTCTGCTACCCTTTAGAGAAACAACAACAGGAGGAGAATGGGGGAAAGTAGGAACAGAGTAACAAAGAAAGAGGAGGGGAAGAAGACCTATAAACTTACATCCCCTGCTTCGTGACCAAAGCTAGAGGAACCATGTGACCCGGTTGTCCCAGAACAATCCTAGCGTAACCTACTGTTTTGGAATAGTTATTAATAGCACCTCCTTTTATTCTCAAAAGCATCCAGGTTTGGATAGCAAATTACATGGTCATCTTACCCATAGCTCAGTGCACTGTCCCATGCATAACCTTTCTCACACTTAATCATAAGGTATTTAATGTTTGTGTTGTTTACTCAACTGTAATATTTGATAATTGTCTAACTTTTACATTGCTGTATCTGAAGTATTAGCATTTGTAAAGTGCTCAGTATATGCTGTCTTAAAGAATGAATGAGTGACTGAGTTAATGAATGAACACATGAGCTCTGTTTTAAAAGGTTTCGTATGGTTGGAATGAGTACAGGGGAAGGAAGGGGTAAATCCTTAAGTCTATAATTCAAAGGAAGCCATAGGAGGCGTGTTTAAAAAAAATCAGGTTAAAGCTGTATTCAAATATATTCCCTTCATTTACTTCCAGAGGCTCTGGGACCAGATGGTGTGTGCTCACAAACAGAGCTTCTGCTGCCGCTGCTGCAAGTATGGGTTGTCAAATGTTCAGAAAAGCCCCAAGTGGGAATCAACAGGCTTTGCATCTCTGCTCTCCAAGGGTCTACTCTGTCAGCAAGTGGTCTGAAAACCAGGAAATTGTGTTATCGGCAGCATGGCAACTGTAAGGTACATTTTAAAAATTATTTCCTTTTTAGGGAGAGGAAGCCAAGCATTTTGCCACCAAACAAGGACCATTTATGGACTACTCAGTTGCATTTGCTGTGAGCTGCTGGGGCTGCCACGTGATCCTAAGCATAAATCTTAGCATATCTCATGGAGCCAAGCACACAGGCTAAGCATTTTGGAGAGCAGAAAAAATTAAAACTGAAAGCTGAAGCCAGAGTTCTACACACACTGCTGTATGGCAGCTAATTTTGAAGGGAAACTTTAACATCTCCAGTGATGGGTTTTAAGTTATCCTCCCCAGCTTTTGCAGAGATACTAACACCTCATTTGCATTTGGGTCTTAAATTCTCCCAAAGAAGTGGCTATTATTGTTTTCCTTTTAGATTTTAGAAATAGAGTGAGGATCCTTCTGAAGGAATGAGTCATTGAGTCATAGTACCTGGCTTTGTTGCTCTGACGTTAGGTCATTGTAAAGCTGCTCAACTTTTTTTTTTTTTTTTTTTGTAAAGGATGCATAAAATTGAAGTAGGCAGTCAGGAGAGAGCTGTTCAGGCAGGGAAACACATTGGCAGTCATAGACCAGGGATTGGCAAACTATGACCCTTGGGCCAAATCTGGTCTGCTGTGTTTTTGTAAATAAAGTTTTATTGGCTCACAGCCATGCTCATTCATTTATGTACTATCCATAGCTATTTTCATGATACAACAGTGGAGTTGAGAAATTATGAACAAAGATAGTATAAGCAGAAAAGACTAAAATATTTACTATCTGAACCTTTCTAGAAGATGTTTGCTGAGTCCTGGCATAGACAATGGTGGAAATGGGGATAATTTTTCCTTCTTGGAATGGGTATTCAGAAAATGTGACTTTGAACATAAGGAATAGAATTTCAAAGCCATTTTAATAGGAAATGGGGGAAAGCTCATGGGGAGTGGAAATATCTTTCTCACCCTGCAGCAAACTTGGTCTCAGTCCCACATCTTGAGAATCTGGAAGAATAGAAACTGCTTAAATATATTGAATATATTTATCCTTTCATCCATCAATCTTGTTGAGCATATATATTTGTTTTTATGGAATCATTTTGTTACTCAAGTAAAACAGACCATTATAGGGAAAAACATTTAAAAAATATTGATGAGTACCCCCCACCCCACAAAAAAAAAAATAAAACCGTCCATAAAAACCCACCAACCATAGCTAATCACTGTTACATTTTGGTATGTCTTTCTTATCTTTTTTTACTACATGGAAAAGGAAGTTTTTATTGAGTACCTACTATATGCCAGGCAGTATACTTAGCACCGAGGATACAAAATGGTAAAAGCTTGGTATTGACCTTCAGGATAGAGAGCAACAACCCAAATCATTGCCATATGGGGAGAGAAGTACAATAATAGCTGCTTGAAGAGATACAAGGAAAATAGGGCAGAAGGAGTGAATACCTCTTCCTGGCCTGTTATGTTAAGGTGGCTTTAGAAGGTACCTGGGAATCTGCCAGATGAGCAAGAACATTCCAGAGTGAGGGGAAAGTAATTGATGTTTCCCATGTGCCTATTAGGTACCTAGGAGTTTTATTGAAAACATCTCATGTAATCATCAAAACAATTCTAGGAGGTAAATATTATCATTCCCATTCTACAGGTGAGGAAATGTTAAGGCATTTGCCCCAATGCATTCAGATAGCTTGAGGTGGAAGCGGGATTTAAATTCATGCTTTCCCCACTTTATCATGCAGCCTCTACAGGATAAGCAAAGTCATGGTGATCATCTTTATTAATTTTATTTAACAAATATTTATTGAGCACCCACTATGTACCAGATAAAGAATATATTGACGGTGTTTCAAGGATTCCTAAACAATCTCTCAGAGTGTGTGTGTGTGTGTGTGTGTGTGTGTGTGTGTGTGTGTGTGTGTTGGGAGAGTCTGTATGCAAAGTCAAGTTATGCTTTGGATTCAGACAGAACTTGAAACTGATCTATACCCCAAACATATATTGATTTTCTTCCCTCTTGGGTCTTAGTACTCTCGGGCCCCCTTCTTGGAGGATGTGGAGCAATCATGTTGCATTGTTTGCCCCCTAGAGAGGCCATAACTAATTGGATGATTTCAGTACACCAAAGATGGAGGTTGTTGATCTTTCATTAAGTCAGTCAACCAGTTACCAGTGCTCTGTTGGGGTTGGACTGTGTGCATGGGACAGAGAAGGAGGCAGAAAAGTAACATGCTCCCTAGTTTCTACTCTTAAGAGAAATGGCTGTTTAATTGTGGACAGAAGTCAGAGGCCTGACTTAACAATCAGTGCTGCAGAACTTCTAGGGAAGGGGCTGAAGGGATTAGAACAGGCTTCCTGGAGCAGCCACATCTCCAACATTTTCTTATCATGACTTGCTGGATAGCAAGAAGGTATGCATTAGCACCAGAAGAGGTTAAAAATCTCCCTTTACAATCCAGGAGGTGCTTTAACTTCCGAATTCCCCTGGGAAGGGTATGTGAGATTGGAGGGTGGGGATGTGTCTTATTCTCCCTTTCCCTGGAACACACACAAAGCCACTCATAGAGTTAGTGAGTTGCACCATGAAATATGGCATGACCATAAATAAAATAACAAAGGAATGGCTTCCGGAGGCTTCACCTTGAAACCTTAACTTCTACGTTGTGAGCACACCATTTATTACCACCACTGCTGGGAAAGAGAGCTGTAAGTGTAATGCAGAGAAGAGAAGACAGGGCATCTAAGGAACAGAAAATAAGATTGATTGTGGGAATAAAACCTTGGGCAAATTGCTTCTTGTTAAATGTATGTGTTGGGCCCAATGTCAAAGCAGTTCACTCCAGACAAACAGAATGGTTATATTGGAAATTTCTCTTCATTGCTCTGTGCCTCTGTTTCTCTCTTTGTAGGATGGCATGTTAAATGGTCTGTTAAGAAAGGATTGGTGAGTGGGAAGATACATCATTCTCTTTTAAGTTCATTGTTCTATCTATCCCTTTACCAGTTTACTCATGAGTGCTTCTCCAGATGTCCTCCAAAATAGTGATGATGCTCATGACAACCTCACAGCTGTTACATATCCCTCACCTATTGATGACTCTATGACAGACACCCAAAGGATGCTTCTTTCTTTTTCCTTTTTATTCAATTTATTGGGATGATAGCCTATCTAATAAAGAGGGAATATGCTAATTGATCCTCACACCATTGCAAAGATGGCGGTGCCCACAGCCAATAAGGAGGGAATATGCTAATTGACTCCCCGCCCTCAAAGATGGCAGTGCCCACAGCCACAAGATGGTGGTGCCCAGTCCCCTCAGTCCTGCTGGGGCAGCAGGCGCAGCAGACACATGGCAAGGCTGGGCCCACCCCCAGGCAGGCCTGGCTGCTCCGCACACCTGCCTCCAGAGTTACCCAGTCTCCTCAGCCCCCCAGCCGTCCAGGGCCGGCCCGAGGCACAGGCAAGCCTCAGATGTCAGCTGCCCAGCCCCCCAGGGCCAGCCCAAGGTGCAGGCAAGCCTCCGGTGGCAGCTGCCCAGCTTCCCAGGGCCACCCGGGGCTCAGGTAACTAGGGCCGGCCGAGGCTTGTGCTGCTGGCAGTGGCAACAGCAGAGGTGTGATGGGGCATTGCTTTCCCCTGATTTCCAGGTCGCCTCCTGCCCCCTGAGGGCTCCTGGACTGTGAGAGGGGGCAGGCCGGGCTGAGGGACGCCCCCCTCCAGTGCATGAATTTTCATGCACCGGGTCTCTAGTTGTTTAATAAAATTATATAGGTTTCATGTATACAATTCTATAATACATCATCTCTATATTCTATTATGTGTTTACCATCCAAAGTCAAGTATCCTTCTGTCAGCATTTATCCTGTTTACCCTCTTCTACCTCCCCCACTCCCTTTCCCTTTAGTAATCACCATACTATTATCTGTGTCTATTAAGTTTTTTCCTTTTTTTGCTTAATCCCTTCACCTTTTTCACCCAGACCCCAAACCCTCTCCCCTCTGACAGCTGTCAGTCTGTTTTCTGTAACTATGAATCGGTTTCTATTTTGTTCATTAGATTCCATATAAAAGTGAAAACATATGGTATTTTTCTTTCTCTGACTGGCTTATTTCACTTAGCATAATACTCTGCACATCCACCCATGCTGTTGCAAAAGGTAAGATTTCCTTCTTTTTTACAGCTGCATAATATTCCATTGTATAAATGTACCACAGCTTTTTTATCCACTCATCTACTGATGGGCACTTGGGCTGCTGCCATATCTTGACTATTGTAAATAATGCTACAATGAACATAGGGGTGCATATATTATTTCAAATTGGTGTTTCAGGATTCTTGGGATATATTCCCAGAAGTGGGATCACTGGGTCAAAAGACAGTTCTGTTTTAATTTTTTTGAGGAAACTCCATACTATTTCCCACAGTGGCTACTCAGCAAAAGACTCAGGGTATACCAAGTCTAGCTGCACCTGCCATGTGGCTGAAGACCTTTGTGGTGGGTTAGAGGTCTCAGGAAATCATCAGGGTGAGGCCAGTAGAATTTAACAGGCCCAAACAGACCAAAGTTTGGCTGTGTAAAGGGAGGGCTCAGCACCAGTCAGGCATGCAAGAGAAAAATGACCCCCATCCTAGAGTCACACAAGTCAGTCACTGACCCAGGCAGCTGACTCCTCAGCAGGATGTAAACTCCACAGGGTAGGGTGACAAGGAGTTCAGAGGGTGGGGCTATTGCATTCCCTCAGACTGATCTCCTATGGAAGGGAGTACTCCATCCAAAAAAGATGACATCTGTGCTGTGGGAGAGGGACTCAGCACAGGGATCCTGGTGGTTGTCCCCTTAACTCTTTCTCCAGAGACACAAACCCTAGTCCATCTGGATTCTCAGCCTCCACATGTGGGTGCAGGGCCAACCCTTTTTGCTTCTGCACTCTTCCTAGCAGTATTTGTTATTTGTGTGTGCATGTTTTTGTGTTTTTTTTTTTAATCCTCATCCAAGGATATTTTTTCCATTGATTTTTTTTTTAGAGAGAGTGGAAGGAAGACAGGAGGGGGAGAGAGAAACACATCCATGTGAGAGAGACACATTGATTGGTTGCCTCCCATATGCCCCGAACCAGGGCCGGGGATTGAATCTGCAACTGAGGTATGTGCCCTTGACTGGGAATTGAACCCATGACCCTTCAGTCTGCAGGCCTACGCTCTAACTGTTGAGCCAAACCAGCCAGGGCCCTTATTAGCAATCTTGATGTGGCTGATTCTGTAAATCCTTAGCTATAATACTTCTGTTCAGCTAACCTTCAGTTGGTTATTCAGGTTGATTATTCTATATTTTAGTTGTAATTCTAGTTTGGTCATGGGAAGAGTGAGTGTAGCTTCTTCTTCCTCCACTGTCATTTTGGATCCTCTACAAGGATGCTGCTAATTAACAGAGCTCTCTTAATGGCCACCCAGGGGTCAGGTCCTGGGCTGGGGGCACAGTAGTGAATAAGAGAGACCTGGATCTTTCCCTCATGAGGTCTACCTGAGCTTAAGCTCTGTATCTTCGTATATCTAGGATGTATGCAACCAGCCAAGTTAATTTTGACACCAAACAGCTAGAGGCTCCATAAGAACCCCTTCCCTCTTATTTTTGGGGAGATTTAAAGTGCAGGGTTCCAGCCAATCAGAGATCTTCTTCTGGCTTCTTACCAACTACCTCTACCACCCACAGGCTCTCTAACTTGAGCCAAATGACACAAAATAAGTAGACAAGCACTGTCCAATATAACTTTCTGCAATTATGAAAATATTCTAAATTTGTGCTTTCCAGTATGAAGGCACTAGCCACAGGTGGCTACTGAGCACTTGAAATATGGATAGTCAGAATTGGGATGTGTTGTAAGTGGAAAATTTCAAAGCTATGGTACAAAAAATGCAAACTATCTCAGTAATAATTTTTATGTTGATTACATGTTAAAAATATAATAGTTCAAATATATTGGGTTAAATAAAATATGCTACTAAAATCAATTTCATGTTTCATTTTATTTTTTAAATATATTTCTACACATATACACATACACACACACACACACACACATATATATATATATATATATATATATATATATATATATGCTTTGCATTATATTTGTATTGGACAATGCTATTCTAAACCTTGGTTTTCTTATCTGGAAAATGAGGGGGATAGGCCAGAGATTGGTAAGATGCACTCATCTCCTCCCATACCTGATTCATTGTGATTGACTACCCAGCAATATGAACCATAACCAAGTTAATGCAGTAGGCACTATCAGTGTCCCATTCACATTCCCTTAGCAATTACCATTCTACTACATGCTGAAGGCATCTTACTTCATGCACCTATAGCTCTTCCCCTTAGGGTTCTCTATCAATCTCCAGGAGCAGAGGCCAATAATGCATCCAGGAATAGCCCTTAGCTACTGATGGATGGGAGTTGGAGGATAAATACTCTAAGTTTCCATGCTCCTCATGTGGCACACTAAGGTGTGTTCTACACAGTTCCTATAGTTCCCTAGCAGATTGAACCTCAATACCTACAATGGTACCCTGCTCAATAATAGTTTTTATTGGCTTTCTTCCCTTCCCTATCTCAGTTCCTCATTCCCCTAAGTGTTTTACTGGGATCATCTCCTAAGAAAACTACTACACTTGTTTCAGAGTCTGCATCTGGGTGAGTATAACTTATAGTAGTCAATTATTAGCCCTATAAGGTAATATTTAAAGGCACTGTCCAAGAGCTTTTCAATGGCTTCTCCTATTTTATCAGCTCATCGGAATCTCTGGCACATTAACCAACAAGTAGATGCTTAATGTTGTTCTTAGTTTGTCCCATCCCACAGAACTGCAGATATAACTACTTGGCACTCTCTCTCTTTGCCTTCCCAAACACAGTACTTCACATGAATTGGCGCTTTCAGCTACATTTTTTTCTACATTAATGATTTCTATTTTAATACTAGTTTCCAACCTCAATTTTCATCAGACTGAGCTCCTGGTTTCATTTCCTCCTAATTGCAATAAGATGCCCAGAACATCTTAGGCATGATGGGTCCTGGGTGGGTGTAAATTGTTTGCTGCTGTTGAAGACACTCTGGGAGGGAACCTTCTGGGATATAACAGGAAGTTGTTCCAGATGTCAGAAATTCAATGCCAAAAATAAAAATAAGCTGCCTTTACTAAACTGATCAGGGCCTGGCATTTCAGAAATAGGAGAGCCTCTAGGATGAGCCAAATCTGAAATCTCTGGAAATGGTTCAGAGATACAACAAATATATGGCTTAGGAGTGTTCTGGAAGCTAGAAGATGGATTGTGGACATTTAAGGAATCATTTTCTCATGTCACATCAGGAATTAGAATCTTAGAAGAGCAGGAAGGGATCTTGGGACTTCTCTTATCCACCATCTACCCTCTAATCTTATGGGTTAGAAACAATGAGTCCCAGAGAGATGAAATAATGCGTCTATAGACATACAGATAATGAGCTGAATTTAAAAACAGGTTCAAAGCTTTTTCCATAACCTTGGAACACCACCCCTAGTCTTTGTGCAGGAAAGTCAGTGATTCCAGACCAGAAACCATTCCTCCCATCCTCATCACCAGGGAGGACTAGAGAGTCAGGACAGCCAAGGGAAAGACCAGAATCCTCAGAGGTGTTTCTTGGCTGCACAAGACAATGGGAACCACATCTGGTAGCTCTCCATGAGGGATTACCAAGGGTTTATCTAGAGGGCTGGCATGTGAAATAGACTGCACTGAAAATTAATCCAACTGCTGAAGCAGCATAAGAGCTGGAAGAGTATTTTTGGCATACCTCATGGCTTTGGGCTCTGAATCAGTTGTAGACTTGGGCTCTGCTCTGAAGCTATTTATGATTGAAACAGTGAAGACAAGGCAGACAGTGAACCAATTTGAGATATATATATAAATGTGGTTACTAAGTTTATTTCAGCAAATGTTTGGTTGAAGTCTGGAATGTCTTCCTCCTCCCATTCCTGGAATTCTGCAGTAATTCCATGAATATTAATTGTATCTTATCACAACAATCATAAGTTCTTTAGGGATAGAGATCATATTTTCATTATTTTATTCATTCAATAAATTTATTAAATACCTTCTATGAGTCACTAGGGATGGGACAGAAAGAAAATGTTGCCTTTACAAAGGTATGTGTGTGTCCATATATATGGGGGGGAGGCAAGAAAAGAGTGACTACTTAGCCTAATTTTCTTTTATTCCTTGGTGTAAAACTACTTTTACATGAGCAAATGAATTAAATTGCAACTCTTTCGTACAAAGCAGTGAACAAGGAATTGAGCCAGACACTGAAAATTACTTCAATTTTGTAATGTTTTCTTTTGAATGTTTGCTCTTTCTGAATGACCAGCATCACAGCCCTATATACTCAGTGCAAGTTAACTTCAGTTGTCAGTTTTCTTAAATAGTTAACTCCTCCCCATCCCCATTTATTACATTTTCTTCTATTTTAAAGCAGTTGAAAGTGATAGTCTCTGAAAGGGATTATGTGGGTTAATTAGCATTTAAAAGCCCTTTTATTTAGTCAGTATTTAAAAATATCTAAATACCACCCCACTCTCTATTCCTCTCCCCATTTTGTGAATGGGAAAGTGAGATGAAAAACTCCAGCTATATGAGAATGCCTGAGACTGAACCCAGCCAGCCCATTCCCCTATCAGATTTGGAAATCATGTCTTTAGTATCGGGTTGCTTGTGAAATCTTTGTCAAACCTCTTTTTGTACACGCTCATAAATAATACTTCCCAGAGTATCAGTAATAGTCACAAGACACAGTTGATGAATTTCAATGACTGAACTGCCTTGGAGAAAATGAATGGACTGTTAATAGGATCTCTCTTAAATAATAGCTAAATTATTAAACTGTAGTGTGGTGGGTGTCACTTCCTTAGTGTGGCAAATTAGATTTGAAGGTGCCAGTGTGAATGTCTCAGGAATATTACATTGCACAGCCCTTTGGAAAGATTTTATTTTCTGTTTAGGAACTTAAAAAAACCTTTATTGTTAAAAATATTACATATGTCTCCTTTTCCCTCACTGACCTCTCCTGCCCGCTCCCGCCTCTCAGCACATGCCCTCAACCCCCTACTGTCTGTGTCCATTGGTTATGCTTATATGCATGCATACAAGTCCTTTGGTTATCTCTTACCCCCCTCCCACCTTCCCCTGCCTGCCCTCTGAGATTTGACATCTGTTTGATGCTTCTATGTCTCTGTATCTATTTTTGTTCATCAGATTATGTTGTTCATTATAGTCCACAAATGAGTGAGACCATGTGATATTTATCTTCCTCTGACTGGCTTATTTCACATAATGCTTTCCAGGTCCAGCCATGCTGTTGCAAATGGTAAGAGTTTTTTCTTTTTTACAGCAGCACAGTATTCCACTGTGTGGATGTACCACAGTTTTCTAAGCCATTCATTTACTGACTAGAGGTCTGGTGCATGAAATTCTTGCACGGGGGTCGGGGAGCTGTCCCTCAGCCCAACCTTAACCCTCTCCAATTTGGCAGTCGGACATCCCTCTCAAAATCTGGGACTGCTGGCTCCCAACCGCTTGCCTGCCTGCCAGCCTGATCACCCCCTAACCACTCCCTTGCCAGCCTGATCGACGCCTAACTGCTCCCCTGCCGACCTGGTCACCCCCAAGTGCCCTCCCCTGCCAGCCTGGTCACCCCTAAGTACTCTCCCCTGCCGGCCTGATTGCCCCTAACAGCCTCTGCCTCAGCCCCTGCCACCATGGCTTTGTCCGGAAGGACGTCCGGATGGATGTCCGAAAGATGTCTGGTCTAATTAGCATATTACCCTTTTATTAATATAGATGGGCACGTAGGCTATTTCCAAATCTTAGCTATTGTAAATTGTGCTGCTATGAACATCGGGGTGCATATATCCTTTCTGATTGGTGTTTCTGATTCTTGGGCTATATTCCTAGAAGTGGGATTACTGTGTCATATGGGAGTTCCATTTTTAATTTTATGAGGAAACTCCAAACTGTTTTCCACAGTGGCTGTACCAGTCTGCATTCCCACCAGCAGTGCAAGAGGATTCCTTTATCTCCACATCTTCGCCAGCACTTGTCCTTTATTGATTTGTTGATGACAGCCATTCTGACAGGTGTAAGGTGATACCTTATTGTCATTTTGATTTGCATTTCTCAGATGATTAGTGACTTTGAGCATTTTTCTCATATGTCTCTTGGCCTTCTGTATGTCCACTTTCAAAAATGTCTATTTAAGTCCTTTGCCCATATTTTTTATTGGATTGTTTATCTTCATTTTGTTTGGGAAGATTTTAAACATTTCTATACGTTTCCATAGTTTTCAGCCGTCTCTCCTATACCAGAGCTCATGCTTATTTCTACTTTTCATTGGCTTTTATTAGTAGAGGGTGTAGCAGACAGTATTGATATTCTGACACATCCCCTTGGTATCCACCTCCATGCCAAAGACTCTTTCCTGCAAACACCTGCACTGCCTTTTCTAGCCCTGGGGGCATCTGGGCCCACCTTCGGGGAAAGCCTAAAGTGCTGGAAACTAATCCCGCCCTGGCTGTTCTCATATAATGATGGCTGTGAATTTGTGGATAAATACTCAGCTGCTTCACCTCTCCATCGGAGCAACGAAGAGGTATGGTAACTCTGGGGTATGGGACAACAGTGGGCTCTGGGAGTTTCCCAGTAGGACTGAGCTCCAGTGACCCCCAGGGTTTTATAACGTTCCCTTTGTTGGCTGTCTTCCATTTCTGTCTCAATTTCCCTACTGGTGTTTCCTAAAATTACTACCCAAAGAAATGACTTGCACTCAAATCTTGCTGTTAGGTTCTTCTTCTAAGCCCCTATCCGATAGGGGCTTAATCACAAGGAACAACAACAGCTTGTAATTATTGGAATCAAGAGTCTAGGTCAGTGGTCGGCAAACTCATTAGTCAACAGAGCGGCAAACCGCAGCTTGCGAGCCGCAGTTTGCCGACCACTATTCTAGGGTAACCCACACCAAGACAGAAAGTGAATATGAAGATTTTTCCTCACCAATTATCATGTAGCAAAGGCAATATTTTATAATTCACTTTCACAGAACAACTTTGCCAAGTCCCTTGCTTGCTCTTACCAGATGGCTGCATGTTACTCTGGGAAAGCTATGAACTTTGGGCTTAGGTTTGATCTTGAGTTCACTAGCTGTTCAACTTGTGTGACCTCGCTACTAGTAAAGTTATTTTGCCTCAGTAAACCTCAGTTTCCCCACTTATAAAGAGGGATAATAATACCACCCTCCAGAATTGTTAAGAGGATTAACTACATAATGTATGTCAACAGCTCAGTACAAAGCTTGGCATATAGTAGCAAACCAATAAATGTCAGTTATTTGACCACTGATGGGTTGCTCCACAGTCTTTACCAGTAGAATGTAATGTTCTTGTCCTTATAACTTTTGTCAGGAGAAAATAAAGCAAATAAATACCCAGGGCAAGACTATATCAAGATTCCAAGCTTCATGTGATTGCAAAACTATAGTAAAAATAACTATGAGGGAAACCTTATTTGGCTAAAAAAAAAAATTTCCAGCCTACTTGTTAATTTTTTTTTTTGAAAAATTTCTGATGTTCTAAAACTAAACTGAATTGTATTAGTATTCCACCCTTGTAGTTCTATGACAAACAAAAGAGTTATAATAAGCAAAAAACAACCAAAATAAAATAAAACAGGGAGAAGTGTATAAAACTATGTAACTCAGCTCTAATAGCTGAACGGAGAAGGACTTAAAATAATTTAAAAATCATAAGTGGATGATCAAGTATAAAGAAATGAAAACTTTGCAGACTATTTAAAACCTAAAATAACTGACTATTCAGAAACTATACAGATGGATCAAGGATGGTGAATAGTCAACAAACTTTATAGATGAATTTGCATGTTTTTTTAGCTGCTCTCCATGCCACCCAGCTCTGAGGAAAGCCTGACAGATATTGAACCAGGCTAATGCTGGCAGCAGATCCAATGATGGTAACCTGCTTATCACTAGATCCTTCCTACTGGGTTTGCAGTTTTGATCTGTGTCCTAGACATCTGGTAGATCTTACTGATTTTGGCACTCTAATTCCCCGTTATGCAGCCATTTAAAATGGTGAGTTCACAAATAGTCTTGGTAGATGCATCCAAGCTTGCCCAATAGCCTTTCACTTCCGGAGAGTGGGTTCAATGTCATTGAATACAGGGTTGTCATGCATTATAGAAAAACAAGACCTTTGCATTGCCCACAGGGGCAGTTTGATCAAATGTGGTGGTGGAATGGCATACTGTCCTTGAATGGTATAGGCTTCCAGAGGGAGTCTCTTCAGGTCAGTGTTGAGGCACATGTATGGGGTGGTGTGGGCAAAGCTCACACATTGCTGCCTATTCTGTACTTGTCCTGACCACCTGCAAAGATGACCAGAGAGTTGAATGGCCTTCAGGGTCAGGGTGACTCCAACATGACCAGACTGGTATGTTTAACACACTAACTGATAGATTTTGAATGCCAGCAGTTGTAATGGCCTGCTTAGTTCAGTTGGGAAGCATATGCCCTGCCACCTGGACCTGAGACCCTATACTCTCTCATCAGATATCCTTGATGTTGAAATCACCTTTCCCATTGAGAGAGCCATACTGATAAGCAGTGACCACCAGCTCAGGGGTGACAGGGTCTACTGGAAGCTGTGCTGTTGTGCTGCTGTCCTCGTCCAGTTTGTCAGTAACCATAGCAAAGGCTTTAAAGATGGCGTTCGTGCATCTAGCCAAAGTGGTAACTCAGCAGAATTCCCTTCTCAGATGTTGACATGCGCACCTCTCTCCCCACACAGCATCTTAACTGATCCTCCTTTCTTTCTGATAATACTGTCAACTTTCTTTCCATGTGTAAGAAGCTGGGTAAAGACATTTAATTCACCTTCAATCATACCCTCCACCCCCCTGCAAATCCCCTGCCACCTCCCAGCTAATCCCTATTGTTCTTCCTCTGGCCTTCAGCCATTCCCCTTCCCACCCACTCCCCTTTTCTTCGGAGCCTTCAGTTTTTGGTTTTCACTACTACCAGTGACCAAAGACTTGAACATTTAAAATCCAGCTTTCCAGACATGGGGATAGGTGTGATTATTAAAGGAGACACACAAAGCACTGAGCATAAAGGGAAAGCAATTGATATATTTGATTAGATTTAAATGAAGAACTTAAAGCAAGCCTTAGAGTGAGAAAAGACATTTGCAACTCTTACACCGAACAAAGGACTTTTATTTAGAATAAAGGACTCCTATAAATTAAGAAACAGAAACTCTGTAGAGAAATGAGCAAAAGGCTTGAACAAGAACTGTATAAAAGAGGATATCCAAGTGATCAGTAAACATAATAAAATATGCTCAATCATTATTAATCAGAGAAATATAAATTTAATTCTCCAGTATACATTGAATAGACTGGAAAAAATGAAAACATCTGACATTACCAAGTATAATCTAGGGTGTGGAGCAACTGGAACTCTCATATTCTGTTGGTAGCAGTATCAATTGGCACCCTCGATTTAGGAAAGAGTTTGACATTATCTGTTTTAATTGAAGATACTTATATCCTATGCCCCTCCAATACATACTATATAATTCCATTTATATAGCTTTCAGAAACAGACAAAACAAGTCTTTATTTTAGGTATGCATACTTAGGTGGCAAAATGATAAAACAGTGCAAGGGAGTTATTACTATAAAGTCAGGGAAATGGTTACCTCTGGGGAGGAGGAAGGAATTTGTAATGGGCAAGGAGTACACAGGGGTCTAGTGAAGGGTTGGAAGTGTTCTATTTCTTGACCAGGGGGGGGTAGTTACAAGAGTGTTTGGTCTAAAATAATTCATTATGCTGCATGTTTGTGCTTCATGTACTTTTCCATATGTGTGCTGTATTTCATTAAAAGAAAGTTAAAAAAACTTTCTCAAAGTGTTCTCTGAGAAACATTAGTTTTTGAGATTTTAAATGTTACTAACAAAAAGGGTTCCATGGTGAAATACATTGCAGCACTGGAATAAATGAACAGGTCTTTAATAGGTCAAGGTACATTGTTAAATTCCAAGAGAGGTCAAGAGTATGCAATGATTTATGTGACCACAGAACACTTTTCCTAAGGACTGTCTTTTGGAGCATATGCTTAGGAAAAATAGATGAAAAAAAAAATAAAGTAAGTCCCAGTTTCATGAGCCAGTTGATCTGGTCCAACTGAGGGCTTTAAGAACTTTATGCAAAGCATGGAATGCAAAGATGCAAGCAAACGAAGTTTTAGGTGGTGCTGACCTGGAGGCCATCACTATTTTTCAAATCCTCATAATTTCAAGTTTCTACTCAACTGATCCTAAACACTGAATAGTGAGTGGTCAGCCCATACCCATTCCCATACTCTCTGGCTATATTTGTTCCAGTTTTCATAGTCACTATGTTGACAATTGTGTATCTGTGGACAGATGAACCACCCCAAATTCGCTCACTTCTTGTTTTATGTCGTCAGTTACAGCTGTCAAAAGCAAAAGCATTCTGATGGGATCCAACATCTGCCCCAATGCTGGTGCTATAACTCTGCTATCACTGGGACATCATGTCTTTTAGCTTTCACTGTATAACAAATTGCCCCCAAACCTAGTAGATTAAAACAACCACTATTCTGTGCTCTGGAAATATGGACTGGGCTCAGATGGATGAGCCTTCTACTGGTCTCAACTGGATGTCACTCATGTGTCTATGGACATCTGCTAGGATATCAGCTGACTGTTAGCTAAGGCAGTCATATGAGGTCCAGCCATGAATTTTTCTCACCATCCATCGGGCAGCCCAGGATGGGCTTGTTCACATGGCAACTATAACAAGAGTCCTAAGAGGAGCAAGAGAGGAATAGCCCCAAAGTGCAAGTGCTTTTCAAATCTTTGCTTGCATCACATTTGTTATTGTCCTTTTGGTCAACAGATTGCATGGCTAAGTCTAGAGTCAGTATAGAAGGAGACTACACAAGGGTGTGGATATAGGGAGACTTGAATGAATTGGGAACCATTTATTACTGCATCAATCTGCCAAAGGTTCTTCTGGCATCATAGCCATTTGTTATCAAACTATCTCTAAAATTGTATTGACTTATGATATCTCTGATATCAGTCAAATTTACTGCCGAGTTGATTTTTAAAAACCAACCTATTCAATAGTCTTTTAAAGGAATAATCCAAGTAGGAAAGACTGATTAACATACAGATCTATTACATTTCAAAGATATGATGAAATGCAAACAATTTCCCCCAAGAAAAGTGTGCAAGATGATTATTCAAGAAGAAATTTAATTATAACCTAAAATGGCAGAGGGATTCTAGCAGACAGGGATTTACTTTAGATTACATTATTACAGAAATACAAAAACTATGACATTTCATTTAGTTTCATTTGTTTTTGTTTAACAAAATCTGTTTGTTGTTTTTTTCAACATGACTGTGTCTTGTTTACAGTTTGACTGTTGCATATGTCAAATTATCTAAGACTGGACATATTAACCTGTCTGTTGGAAGAGAAGTCTGTCATGTGGGTAATTATGGCTGTGGGAGACAATAATGAAATGGCAGAACAGGCCCAGACCTGCTTTCTGTTGTCTTCAGCCATTGACAGTCTATGGCTGTGACCATGCTGAGTTGGAAAGGGACTCATGTCTCCAAGTCACAACAGTACTTGAAGGTAATTTTTCTCAGAAATGGCAAACCAAGGATCATCATGTGGGATTACCAATTTTTATTTCATTTGACCACCTAGGGCCGTGGTTGGCAAACTGTGGCTTGCGAGCCACATGCAGCTCTTTGGCCCCTTGAGTGTGGCTCTTCCACAAAATACCACGGCCTGGGCGAGTCTATTTTGAAGTGGAGTTAGAAGAAGTTTAAGTTTAAAAAATTTGGCTCTCAAAAGAAACTTCAATCATTGTACTGTTGATATTTGGCTCTGTTGACTAATGAGTTTGCCGACCACTGACCTAGGGCCACCTTCTTGTACTGATTTTACACTATTAAGACCACAAGGAAGGACTGTCACCAAGAATTTTACTGTCTGGGTTCTGACATTCCATGGTAAAGATCTCCTATTCTTTTGCTTTGGATGATTTTGAAGTCCATAGATAATTTAGAATTTGATGAGGTTATAGTTTCTAAACTTTGTGTTGATAAGTTGAAATGATTATGATGATGATGATAGAGAGTAGCAGCTGTTACCCAGTTCTTGACAAGACTCATATCATTTAATCTTCACAACACTCTTATTTCTATTTGACACAGGAAAAACCAGTGGATTCGAAATTAACTTACTTGCCCAAGGACCCACAACTTGTAAATGGTGGCACCAGGATTTGAATCCAGGTCTAATCTGACTCTAAATGTAAATATAAAATGTAAGTGCCACTCTCAACTTCTCAGCCTCCTTTTGAGAACTTTCTGGGTATGTCTGACCATCATTATCATCAACATCATCTACACTTTTGTTGAGCATTCTTTCGCTGTTTGTAGTATATGCAGAACTGTGCTGGAAGTGTGGCATAAAAATGCCTCTTGCGCAATAAAATGTGGAATAAACAACTTTATAAATAGCTATCTCTAGTTGGTGGTCTTGGTAAAGATGGAAAGCCATCTATATTATAAAAGGCCAGTGGCTATAATGCCAGAACAACCAAACGACTGGTCACCAGGAGGTGCATGGAGCACCTTTCGGTCCCTCCCCCACGGCCCACAGGCTCCAATTGCAGCAAGGCTGGTGGCTGGCAGGGGTGTGGGGCGGCAGGCGGGTGCAGCGAGGTGTGCACAGGTGGGCAGGGCTGCACGATTTCTTGTGCTGGGCCTCTAGTACATTCTAAGAACCTTGTCAATTAACAACCTGCTTTTAGTTAGAGATTTAACACCCTCCACATCTCTCAACAAATCCTGATAAGAGAGTTACTAACAAGCAGCAACATGGAATAATTAGAGCCCTAGCACATCTTCTCCACCACATCTACCCCAACATTTTATTGATGAAATTGTATAAAGTTAGGAAACCCAAGAGAGAGTAGGGAGTGTCCTGGATATCTCATAACTGTAACTTTAAGATACCACATCTTCAGAAACGATCTTTCATATTTACATATAGTTTGTTTCTGTTTTCTACTGGTTAAAAGCAAAGACTCAGGAAACAGACTGCATGGGATCAAGTATAGAGCTACTATTTTACTAGCTGTGTGACCTTGGACAAGTTAATAAACCATTCTGGCTCTCAATTTTCTCAACTGGAAAAAGGCTATGATAACAGTATTTTTTGCAATTGAATTATTATGAAGATTAAGATAATATATGTAACCGAAACCGGTTTGGCTCAGTGGATAGAGCATCGGCCTGTGGACTCAAGGGTCCCGGGTTCGATTCCGGTCAAGGGCATGTACCTTGGTTTCGGGCACATCCCCAGTAGGGGGTGTGCAAGAGGCAGCTGATCAATGTTTCTAACTCTCTATCCCTCTCTCTTCCTCTCTGTAAAAAAGCAATAAAATATATTTTTTAAAAAAAGATAATATATGTAAAACACATAATGTCTGGCATGTAGTAAGTGCCATTTAAATGTTAACTATTAAAATTATTATTTTGTTAAATTAAATTAGGTAGAGGTTTTCATTTTTTACTTTAAAAACTAATTTAAAATTTTTAAATAAAGCAATTTTTTCTGATTTCAAAAATAATGTATTTTTTTTAAGTTTAGAAAATGCAGAGTTATAAAACATTTGCTTTTGAACTTTAAAGCATCCAAATTCTACTAACTGAATTTATATATCAAATCATCCAGAACTTAGTGGCTTGAAACAGTAATCAATTATTGCTTTATAATTCTGTGGGTTGGCAGGTTAGGCTCAGCATATCTCTGTACCCTTCTGGAGGCTTGGCTGGGGCTGGATGGTTGAGCATGGCCTCACTCACAGCTGGAAGTTGGCAGGCTGTTGGCCAAGGCACCCTAGTTTTCCTCTACGTGGCAGGTTCTTTAGTTGCTGGACAATAGGCTATTCACCTGTTCACATGATGGTCTCAGGGTTCCAAGTGCAACAAGAAGCAAAGCACCAAAGCCCAAGCATTTTTCAGGCCTCTGCCAGTGCCACATCTGCTAATGTCCTATTGGCCAAACAAGTCACATGGTTAAGCACCGATTCAAGGTGTCAATAGACAGATTTCATCTTTTGATCTGAACAGAGCCAAAGTCACATTCCAAAGGTACAGGCTACAGAGATAGATATCATTTGTGGCTTTTTTTTGCAATTTGACACATAAATACTGTTAAATTTACATATGCATATAAAATATGTGTATGTGTATGTATGCATATGTATATATATTTATACATACAAATACAATAAAAAATAAATATAAAAAAAGAAATCATCTGACTATGATATTTTGTAACTCCCCCCCTTAATTACATACTGGGGGCATTTTAATGTCTTCATTTTAAGATATGCAAAATATTACATTGTATGGATTTACTAGAACCATGACACATTTAACAAGTCACTTGTAGGACTTTTAGTTTGTTTTCCAATTTTGCAATAACCTTCTGAATATGTAGACTTTTATACATTTTTTTCTTTAGTTCCTTTGTGTACATATTTTAAGCTCTGACATATTGTAAGAATACTCTACAGAAATATTGTATCCAGAGATGATATTCAAAATATTCAATAGCAGAATGAATACTGACCTTAGCATAGAGCAGAATCCTGAGGGTAATCTTTTTATTGCTGGATTCAGAAGTTCAGGTCACAGGGAAGAGGGCCAAGAAGCTGGGGTAGTAGATAGTACTCAAAAGTACTAGTGGTAGGATAACTGTTATTTACCTTTATTTACTGAGTATCCACCATAAAGAATTATGGGGGAATATGTTTCCCATCACCCTCTCCAACTATAGATATTCCAACTATGTTGTATCTATCTTCTTTTTTTAAGCCTCACCCAAGGATGTTTATTGATTTTTTGACAGAGAGAGAGAGAGAGAGAGAGAGAGAGAGAGAGAGAGAGAGATCAGTTGCCTCCCATACGTGCCCCAACAGGGGATCAAACCCACAACCTAGGTACATGCCCTGACTGGGGATTGAACCCACCAACTTTTGGTGTACAGGACAAGGCTCAAACCAATGGAGCCACCTGACCAGGAATCAAACCCGTGACCTTCTGGTTCATAGGTTGATGCTCAACCACTGAGCTATACTGGCTGGGCATAACTGATAGTTTTATATAATTTAAAATATTTCATATGGTCAAATATTTCAAACTTTTTCTTGATGGATTTTGTCTCTAATATCATTCTCAGATGTCCCCTATCTAAAGGATATAAAAGTGTTCACATATTTTCAGAATTTCCTGTATTAACAAAATATACATGTTTAGGCCCCAACGCAGACTTACTGAATCAGAATTTCTATAAAGATGTTTATGCTTTTAAAATATACACAAACTTCCCTGGCCGGGTGGCTCAGTTGATTAGAGCATTGTCCCATACACCAAAAAGGTTGTGGGTTCAATTCCCGGTTGGAGCACATACCTAGGTTACAGGTTAGATTTCCAGTCAGGGCATATACAGGATCTATGCTTCTCTCTCACATAGATGTCTCTTTCTCTCTCTGAAATAAATAAAAACATATCCTTGGGTGAGGATAAAAAAAATACACAAACTTACAGTCCAGGAGTATTGGTAAATACACACATTTATCTCTTCTTACTTTTCAAAGTACATGGAATTGACTGAAGAAATATTAAATTAAGAATATATCTACAAAATCAATTCCAGAGGGTTAAAAAGTTAGTTGTGAAATCCCAAACTTAACTTATAAAAGAACACATCAGAGAATATCTGTATTAGAATTCTCTAGAGAAACAGAACTAATATTTTTACATTTATATCTATCTATCTATCTATCTATTATATAAATACTTAATATAATACACACACACACACACACACACACACACACACACACACACACACACACACACACACATATATATATAAAATCACAACTTTCTTCCTTGCCAGAGAGCTATTTTTTCTTACACGTCTGTGTTTCCTGATAAACACCAAGAAACACAGCACAAGAATATAAAAGAGACAAGTGTGTTTTAATTTAGGGTCCACAAACCTAGATATTAGCTGTGGTACCACAATATCCCAAGCCAAAATACCAAACAATGATGAAACTTTTGTTGCCCTAATTTAAAACAAGCCTGATTTATTTTTAAAAATGCAACCTCAAAACACAACTCCCCAGACATGACATGGAATGTATTATATGCCTAACCAAAAAAACAAAATGCTACTCGGTACAGCGGACTTGAACATTATCTTGCTATTAATAGAGCTCCCGGATGGCTGAGATCTTTGGATTTGATACCTTAAGTTTTTGGCGGCTTTTGAGTACTGAAAACAAGACGTTCCATACGTTATTACTTAATAAGGAAACTAGGTCATGAAATAGCCCTTTGGTGAATTTTTAAAAAAGAAATTAAAGAGCCCAATTCTATCTTTAATAAGTCCCTGTTGCCGAATATGTTTGGCAAAGCAGCAATGGAATTAGCAAACCTCTTCTTTGGACCTGTGTGAAATTGAGAGCAACGTGGGGTACCCTGTTACTTTCATCTCTTCATCTGGAACAAATTCCTCAGATATTGTACACCAGCAACAAATATTTACTAAATCTAAAACCGTCCTTCTCTTTCCTTTTATATTTTGAGGGCCTGACACTGAACTACTGATTCAAATGTTTGGATTGAGATCCTTTACAAACTTATCTGCCAGATAACATTTTCAAGAGTTTAAGGTAACACTGATCTGTTCAGCTAGACTAAAAATATTTTTTAAAATTTTAATTGGAAAATATTTCTACTCACCATATCCTTTAAAAACAGGCTTTTCTTTTTTAAGAAATTACAAAAAGAAAAATTTTAGTGGATTTTAGGGTTTGTTTTCTTTAAATTAAAGGAATACTTGTTTTAGGTTGGATTCCCTGGTAGTGTGAGTTCATAAAAACTAGTAAGGAAATAGAACTGAAAAGGGAGAGTGATATATCAAGCAAAGTCTCCAAGAAGGTAATGGTTCAGTCCCGCTCTGGGGACAGTGTAGGTCCTTATCAGGGAACAAGGGAGCTGAAGTATTTATAGACCTCCCTTCCCATAATAATCAGTGAATCAGAACTCACTGCAGCATAGATTCCCAGGTACTTCTGGATCTCCTTGCATGGACAATGTGGGCTCTAGCATTCTGGACTTTCCTCTAGCAAACAGATTTAGGTGCCAGCTGGGGGTGAGGAGGGATTGACAGGTGTGCACAGTGAAGGGCTCGAAGGGGATATGTGCAGACATCTAATAGCATCTGCCTCACTATTACACAAGGGATAATTTGTCAAGATCTCCACAAATTGAGAGCAAGTTTAGGTATGAAGGGAAGGAGGTACTATGTAGGTGATACAAGGTTTGAGGCAGTCACCATATTTTCTTTGGTGATTCAGCCCCCAGTTTGAGTCAATAGAAAGGAGGTTAAAAAAAAGTTTATTTTGAAGATGGACAATTGTGATACTCACCTCGTGAGGGTAATCCCACTAATAGATGCCAAAATTTTGGAGGTAAGGGACAGTGAGCAGGTCTAGAGAGCAAGAACAGAAAATCAATCCTAAAGGGGATACTTGGGTCAAAGACAGAAAAATGAGCTCAAGCCAGGGCTTCACTGTGGAGAAGAAAGAGAAAGGGGTGGGGGGGGGGGGCTGAAACTGGAATAACCATTATTATAATTATATTACAATTATAAAGCTATATTGTACAATATTTAATAATGTAATATATGAATTATTTAGATAACTGCAATACATATTGAATGCACTATATATTTCAAGTACTCAATAGCCTCATGTGGCTAGTGTATTGGACAGTGTAGCTCTAGAACATTCCATCACACTGAAAGTTCTGTTGGGCAGTGCTGGCCTAGAGTTTCCTAAATGGATAAAGGGTTGAAATATAATGAGCTTCACTCTCATCTCAAACTCTGTTTTCTTCCTCCTGATATTCAGCTTATAACAAATTAAGTTTTGCCAGTGGTATTTTCTTGAAAATTTTGGAGTAGCTAGTTAAAGGGCAATAGTATAGAGATACTTTGTGAACTTTCTGTCTTGAGTTACCTTTTTGTTAAATGACTTTTGACCCCTTGGGTCTAACCTAAGTTCTTAGCAGTTAAATGTTAACTCAGATTTAGTACACATTGAGCATCCAATGAGCTATTAGAACAACCAAACAATCATGTTCAGTTTCTTTGGTTGCTGTTTTCCTTTACCTTATTGTTTGTGTACATTTTAATCTTTATAAGGAAAAGGAAAAAATATGATCTTAAGAGGAAAGTGGCAAGAAGCCACACAGGAATAGAAAAAGTGGCAGACTCTAACTTTCTTAATTTTCTCTACTATAATTTCCACACAACCAGGGCAAGATCATTCTGCTTAGTTGCTGGGACACTTTGTCACCAGATCAAGTGATCAAGTAGAATTTGGGTACAGTATTTCCAACAGCTTAGGTTCTGCTGCTACTTTTGTTTTTAATCTTCACCCAAGGATATTTTTTCTATTGATTTTTCAGAGAGAGTGGAAGGGAGGGAAGGAGGGAGGGGGGAAGGAGAGAGAGGGAGAGAGAGAGAGAGAGAGAGAGAGAGAGAGAGAGAGAGAGAGAGAGAGAGAGAGAGAAGTGAGAGACATACTGATTAGTTGCCTCTCACACGCTCCCTGACCCGGGCCAGGGATGGAACCTACAACCCAGGCCCTTGACAGGAATCATACCTGTGACCCTTCAGCGCATAGGCTGATGCTATATTCACTTAGCAACACTGGCCAGAGCCTGCTGCTACTTTTGTTGACATCCAGGAGCATTTTTACAATGCAGATTGCCTCGTGGGCCACCAGTCAAAAGTCTGAGGTTGAGGAGATCCTATGTTCTAATTGATCACCTTTTTGCTAAAGTTTAATTAGATTGTCTTAATTTGGGTACTCCCAGAAGAAGTCCCGGACACAAGGATTCAAGTACAAGCACTTTGTTTAGGGGGTAATTCTGGGAAACTCTGGTAGTGGATGGTGGGGAAGAAAGAGGAAGAAGAAGGAGTATATTAGAATACACTATCAAGCAAGTTTCCCAGTGAACATTCTGGGATCCACTGCCTCAGAATTATCTTACTGAAGGGTGAGGGAGCTGGGCACTGATCCATCATTTCTCATTAGTCATTGACTGAGAGATTTTGGGAAAGAGGGGAACAGGAGTGCCTTGGGCCTGCTGTGTATTAGAGCAGAGAAA
The DNA here is from genome assembly GCF_027574615.1 of Eptesicus fuscus. Classification (NCBI taxonomy): domain Eukaryota; kingdom Metazoa; phylum Chordata; class Mammalia; order Chiroptera; family Vespertilionidae; genus Eptesicus; species Eptesicus fuscus. Next base: position 8,926,363 of record NC_072473.1, read on the forward strand.
GTCCTCAAAGAAATATAGATTCAGGCATTCAGCCTGGCATGCAGGGAAATGATGAGTATTGAAAGACATGGGAGGGGCATTTTCAAAGTCTGCTACACAGACTTATTTTTATGTTTAAGTGGACAAAATAGACTTAAGACTCTCAGAGTACAGCCTATCCATATTCTAGCTGATCCACTGGCACAGAGGACATAGTGAATTACTGCCAAATAGAAAAACAAAAGAATCTTTAATAAGTAACTTGACCTCTGGTCAGAATATCTCATATAGTTGAGAGTAAGGACAGAGCCTTTGGTATTAAATGCCTCCAGATTAAAAGGGCGGGGAGACAGTGTTCTGCACCAAAGAAGACATGGAACAACTTATTTTAACCACTTGTCAGAGAATACATGGGTGGCTAGTGCATTCTGGAATTTCTGAGGGAGACTTACCAAATGCTGAGACTGACGAAGCCAAGCTGGGCCATCTGCATGCCAGGAATATATGGTTGCATATGTGCTACTATTTATCTGTTTGCAAAACATGCCATATGTTGACAGCCTGACATATGTTGAGCTATATGGAATATCAGTCAGAGAGAAAGAAGAGCCAGAATATAAGAAAGAGATGGAGAAGGAAAAATATGAAAGTGAAAGAAAACCCTTGTGACGTTGGCTATGTGGTGAATTCCTTGCACATGAGGGGTATATATTTGTCATCTTTACTCCCTAGTACCTACAGTTTTTCTGGGTACATATAAGATGCTTAGTTAATCACCTGAGGATGAAAAGACTTAGAACATGCAAGGTGCTTAGAATAAGGTGACCAGACGTCCCACTTTTGGCGGGACAGTCCCGATTTTTAACAATTTGTCCCGCGTCCCGCGGCGTTTTAAAAAAGTCCGGATTTTTGGAAAGAATGCACGACAAGCTAGGGAAGGCAGGAGAACAGGAAGGGAATATACGGTTTTCGGTGGCCATGTGGCTATTTAGCCAGGATATGAGTTTTATATTATTTTTGTTACTTTTATAATGTTAAACTTTAATAATAACAAATAATTGTTGAGAAATGATTATCGAGAACTGCTTATCAAAGTTCGCATTGTTGATCAGTTGTTAGAATTCGACCACCATTGTTTGGACTTAATGAACAATGGCGTTTTTTGGGATTGGCAACGACGAAAACATTTTGTAACTGTCTCTCAGATGATACACATCGTACTGCATGCTAGTAAGCTAGTTAAACAAGTGATGTCATTACAAATCAGCTATTCAGATAATTTAGGTAAGTAATTTATTTATTTATTTCATAAATACATAAATTTTCTTGAATTTAGCTGACAGTACTCGTATTATTTATATTTTATAGTGCCAGCAAAAAGTCTAGCGCCGGCCTTGAAAGTGACACGACTTACATTACAGCAAATTCAGAGGAAAAATAATACAAGTTAGTATTGTTATTATTTAGAAAGAAATATAGGATTAAAATAATTTTAAAATATAGTTACTTTATAACAATCAAATTAATTTAATTTTTAAACTAACAATAAAATATGTTCATGTAATTATGTACCTACTTACTGTGTTTTTAGCAATATGTATATAATAATTTATAATAAATTTTAAATTAATTTTTTTTAGATTTTTAACATAATGAGAGGATGCAAATTCAACGATGATCTAAGAAGTGAATTTCCTTTTATTAAAAAAACCAAAAGCGATTACAATATAGACCAAATTTTTAATCAAACCGCCCTCCCCCCCCCGGGCCAAAACCGGTTTGGCTCAGTGGATAGAGCATCGGCCTGCGGACTCAAGGGTCCCAGGTTCGATTCCGGTCAAGGGCATGTACCTTGGTTGTGGGCACATCCCCAGTAGGGGTTGTGCAGGAGGCAGCTGATCGATGTTTCTCTCTCATCGATGTTTCTAACTCTCTATCCCTCTCTCTTCCTCTCTGTAAAAAATCAATAAAATATATTTAAAAAAAAAGAAAGCCTCCCCCTCCCCCCCACCCCCGGTCAATGGTGTCCCGCTTTACCAATGTTAAAATCTGGTCACCTTAGCTTAGAACCATGTCTCCTCCATAGATGTTGCATGGTAAGTGTAGATTGAATGAATGTATGAGAGGCTGTTTAGAGGTAGAGAGACTCTTGGAGTTTCATTATATCACTCTTTTACACTTATAAAACTGACTTTAGGGGGAACATGAGAATGATGGCAGCCATAGCAGCCTTGGTTCCTGGGTGGTGGAGCTTGTGCTTAGGTCTTGAGGTGTCATTCACGACCTTCTTTACCACATTGCTCTTACTGCTGCTGTCTGGACCCTATGTGTCACTGATGCAGCTACCCCTGGTGCCCTGGGCCCCTCATTGCATTCGAAGGCCCTGTACAACTGGTAAGTTATGGTCTGGTAGCATACAAAATGATAAAACTCCTAGAAGAAAACAGAAGAAAAGCTTCATGACATTAGGTTGGGCAATGATTTCTCTGATACAACACTGTCAATGAGAACAAAAATAGATAAATTAGATTACATAAAACTTAAGAATTTTGTTTATCACAGTACATAATCAACAGAGTGAAAAGGCAACCCACATAATAGGAGAAAATGTTGCAAATTATATATTTGATAAGGGGTTAATATCTTGAATCTATAAAGAAATCCTATAACTCAAAAACAAAAAAAAATCAAATAACACAATTAAAAGATGGACAAAAGGCTTGAACAGACATTTCTCCAAAGATGATATACAGATGGTTAACAAGCAAATGAAAATATGGTCAAAATCACTAATCATCAGAGAAATGCTAACATAAACCATAATATCATATCACTCACACCCATTAGGATAGCTACTATCCAAAAAAACCCCCAAAAGAATATTTAATGGACAACACAACAAAATAAAACAGAAAATACAAGTGTTGGTGGGGATGTGGAGAAGTTGGGACTCTTGCCTTGTACACTGTTAGTGGGATTACAAAGTGCTGCAACCACTATGAAAACCAGTGTGGTGGTTCCTCAAAAAGTTAAAAATAGAACTACCATATGATCCAGAAATTTAACTTCTGGATGTATCTCCCAAAGAATTGCCAGGGTCTCAAAGAAATAGTTGCATACTCATGTTCATAGCAGCACTGTTCGTAATAGCCAAGAAGTGGAAGCAACGCAAATGTCCATCAGTGGATGATGGATAAGCAAAATGTATACACATATAATTGAATATTATACGGCCTTATAAAGGAAGGAAATGCTGTCACATTCTACAACATGGCTGAACCTTGAGGACATTATGCTAAATACAATAAGCCAGTCACAAAAGGACAAATACGGTGTGATTTCACTTATATGATGTATTTAAAGTAGTCCAATTAATAGATATGGAAAGTAGGATGATGGTTACTAGGGGCTTAGGGAAGCGGGGCAAAAGGAGATTGTTGTTTAATGGGTATAGGGTTTCAGTTCTGCAAGATGAAAAATTTTTGGAGACCTGTTTCACAACCATATAAATATACTTAACATTTTCTGTGCAAACCTGTTTCTACTTGACAAGCTATTAGGCTCTGCCAATAGGGAACACTAGAATAGAGTAGAAGGCTATAGAGGAAGGAAGGACATTCTCCTGTCTGTTTCCTGTTCCTGTGAACATCACAGCAGAAGCACAGCTCCTTAGCAGTAGAAGTTCCTTCCTATTATAGTTAAATCTAGTTTGTAGCTTCCTAACACTCCAGATCAACTTCATTGCCACTCCCACCCCTGCTCCTCCCCACTCCACACAAGAAACAACAACACCAGTGGCTGATGCCACATCCTCAGAGGTCTGGGTCTCAACCCCATGGGACTGGGGACACCTATGCTTTGATAATTCCAACCTCTTTCCTTTGTTCCCCAGCCCCAGAAGTGGTAGCTGCCTCTTGCCAGTGCTATCTCTGTGATAACTTTAGTGTTTTCTTTTTGCCTTTTCAGTTACCTAATTAATAACTTTATATTCATTTAACAATTCTTTATATTAAATTTTCTTTGTTAAAATAACTAGTGTCATTTCTGTCTCCTGGCTAGACTTCGATACATATTCCATTCAGATTTTGTATCTGTCTTCTATGGGAGTGTTGGTTTATATTACTATTTTCCCAATACCAAAATTAGAAGTCCCTCAAATGCTAATATTATGTTACATGAACAAGTCTCCATTGATTCATTGCATCATCACTAAGGCCAAACCATGCAGCCTTTGCTTTTGCGCCAAGATAAATTATGAGCCGAAACCGGTTTGGCTCAGTGGATAGAGCGTCGGTCTGCGGACTGAAGGGTCCCAGGTTCGATTCCGGTCAAGGGCATGTACATTGGTTGCGGGCACATCCCCGGTAGGGGGTGTGCAAGAGGCAGCTGGTCGATGTTTCTCTCTCATCGATGTTTCTAGCTCTCTGTCCCTCTCCTTTCCTCTCTGTAAAAAGTCAATAAAATATATTTAAAAAAAAAAAAGATAAATTATGAGAAGGTCTTCCTTCTGTAAAGTGTCCTTATCCTATTTCATGGGGGGAGGGGACTTGCAGCTCTGTTAGGAGAGATGTACAACCCCAATTTCACAAGAGATGTCCCCTTTCAAACTGGATAGAAAGAAGGGTGCCTTAGCTCAAGTTTAAGCATTCATGAAGAACAGCTGACATGGTCACTGAACTCTAGGCATTGTTAGCCCCTGTCACATCATTACTATATTTTGCCTCAGCCTGCAGATGGCTTACTAGTCCTTGGCTTCTTAGACTCCCAGTGATATAGATGGAAAGGGTCTTCACAATCATCTGGACCAATGCCTCCCATTCTAAAATGAAGAAACTGAGTCCAGAGGTCTCATAGCCCAATGAATAGAAAGTCAGGACTAGGAAGACAGAGTCCTGACTCCATTCTAGTTTTCCTTCCATTCTTGGCTTCAGTTTCTTACATGCCCACATGCCCACCCACCTGCAGCTTATCTTCTGCCTTTTCCTGTCCATCCTTCAAGTCCCTGTACACTCTTCTAGTCCACTTGTCTCCCCTCATTCCTAATACATACTGTGCTCCAGATGAGTTCTTCCCTGAGCATAACATTGATCCCCTTTCTTCTGGACGTTTGTCCTCATTGTTTCCTCTGCCTAGTATTGCTTTTCCTCCTAATCTAACTATCAAAGGCCCAACCATCTTGAGAGTCAATCCAAATGGCACTCTATCATATATTCTTCCCCAGAATATAAAGCTGGAAATAATTTCTCCATCCTCTTTATTGTTATGACACTGTATTGCTATCAGACCACCCATTAGTTTTGCCTTGTATTATAGCTATTTATGCTCATTGTTCTCTATAAATTATAATCCACTTGCATGCAGAAATTATTTCATCTTTGACCTTCCTCAGTGCCTATCATAGAAGCTTCAACATAGTAATAATAATAATTAGCAATTATTGAGTGTTTACTATATGTTAAGCACCACATTTAAAGGTTTACATGAATTGGATCATTTATTTCTCCCAATAAGCTATGAAGTAAATACCATAATTAGTCTCATTTTGTACATGAGGAACCTAAAACACAGAGAAGTTAAGAAACTTGTCTAACATAACATAGTTGGGGAGCTTGACTCAGGGCTGCTTATATTTAAGTTCAAGTTCTTATCCGTAATGCTACACTGCCTTTTAAGGACCATCTGATAATTTGCATTTATTTCATTGTTATTACATACTGAAAAGATAATTTTAATTTAAAAACAATTTGGTTTTTGAATCACTAAATAAGAATATTTGTCTTCCTAGAAAGAAAGGAAGACAAATAAATAAAAGGCTAAGATCACTCAGTTTTTCCTCAGTTAAACATTAAATGAGTTTCATCAATTTATTTAAAATGTTTTATCTCTTTCCTCTATATAAAGAGTAAGTAGAAGTCTTCCTCCCTCTCAAAATCATTATATAAGTGTAGTGTGGTTTATAAAACCTTTAAAATCCATGGAATTATAGAGAGCAACATGATTCATTATTAGTTGGCTTAACCTTTTGCACTCGGATGTCGAGTGCAAATTACTCTTTAAATGTATCAATAATTTGAAATATAAGAAAATCCAAATAAATAAGTTTGTATGAAAAGAAGCTCCAGTTTTTTTATTCTACTGCTGTGCTTTGTAAAATCTGGGGTATTTAAAAAATTAAACCCCGAGTAGAATAAAGGAATCGAGAAAAAAGCAAGCGAGTGCAAAGGGTTAAATTTTATGAGATTTCTTGTGGGTCAAGAAGGGCTGGAATCACCTCAGGACTCTGCCAATCTTGAGTTGGTGTGGACTTAATATGTTTTATTTTTTTATCACCTTAAATGGGACATAGCAATGTTAATTCTGTGGGAGCCTAAAGATTAGTATACAGGGATCCTTTCCTCCCTGAACCCCCAAACCACTAGCTAGTTGAAGAGGTTTTAAATGCAAGGATACCTAACCATCCACTCCACAGAACAGGGCCTTCTGAAGCATTTGGCCTAAATAAAGAAACTTGAGGAGTTAGATCACAGTTGGACAGAGTTACTATTGTATTTCACTTGGAGAAACTACAAGAAGGTGATGGGTTAGCAGCAAGGACAGGCACAGCTTTGGGTTTACCTGAGAGGCTGTATGGTGAAGTGTTAAAGGCAGCAGACAGACGCCAGACTTCCCATCTGGTCCACCACTGCTGTTTAATAGTTTGGTGACATTGCCTAACCTACCTAGACTCTCTAAGCTGCAATTTCCTCCTGTGTCAAATGGGGATAATGATATTCATCTTAAAAGGTTGTTATGATGACAGTAACACAGTTTGCCTTCTCAAACTTGAGTCAGTTACATATCACTGTATCAGTTAGGGTAATTTTGAAGTAAGTTTTGTTACAAAAGTGTGTGCAGGATTCAAGGAAACCAGCTAAGGAATAGTGCAGGACCCAAGGCTAGCAATTGTAGGGAGTTGTTATCAGTCCAGGCCTGAAAGGGGCAAGAGGAGAAAGCATGGACAGAACTGGGGAGCTTTTAGAGAAGGCAGCAAGACCATGTCCCAGTCAACCTGCAGGGACTCTTGCTAGAGAGGAAACAAGAGACTGAAAAAGTGCCCCAGCCTCACTTTCTTCCCCACCATCTTCTGCTGGCGCTCCCCATGGGCTGAGCCTAACCCTGATATGAACCAGGAAGACCAGCCTCCCAGGAAGGAGGAGGAGGCAAGTAAATGGGTGGGGAGGAACAAATGGAACCAATCCAGCACACTACCTGTATTAGCATTTGCCCATTTCCCCACTTAAATCCCCCTTCTATTAAATGAAATACATTTAGTTTTTTTTACTCTTTTTATTTATTTATTTTTTAAATTTAATAAATCTTTATTGTTCAGATTATTACAATTGTTCCTCTTTTCCCCCCCATAGCTCCCCTCCATCCGGTTCCCACCCCACCCTCTGCCCTTACCCCCGCCCCCACTGTCCTCATCCATAGGTGTACAATTTTTGTACAGTCTCTTCCCATACCCCTCACACCCCTTTCCCCCTGAGAATTTTCAGTCCACTCCCTTTCTATGCCCCTGACTCTATTATATTAACCAGTTTATTCTGTTTATCAGATTTTTTTATTCACTTGATTTTTAGATTCACTGGTTGATATGTATTTGTTGTTCATAATTTTTATCTTTACCTTTTTCTTCTTTTTCCTCTTCTTAAAAAATACCTTTCAGCATTTCATATAATCCTGGTTTGGTGGTGATGAACTCCTTTAGCTTTTTCTTATCTGTGAAACTCTTTATCTGACCTTCAATTCTGAATGATAGCTTTGCTGGGTAGAGTAATCTTGGTTGTAGGTTCTTGCTATTCATCACTTTGAATATTTCTTGCCACTCCCTTCTGGCCTGCATGGTTTCTGTGGAGAAATCAGCTGACAGTCGTATGGGTACTCCCTTGTAGGTAACTAACTGTTTTTCTCTTGCTGCTTTCAAGATTCTCTCTTTGTCTTTTGCTCTTGGCATTTTAATTATGATGTGTCTTGGTGTGGTCCTCTTTGGATTCCTTTTGTTTGGGGTTCTCTGCACTTCCTGGACTTGTAAGTCTATTTCTTTCACCAGATGGGGAAGTTTTCTGTCATTTTTCTTCAAATAGGTTTTCAGTATCTTGCTCTCTCTCTTCTTCTGGCACCCCCATAATTCTGATGTTGGTATGCTTGAAGTTGTCCCAGAGGCTCCTTACACTATCTTCATATTTTTGGATTCTTTTTTCATTTTGCTTTTCCAGTTGAGTGTTTTTTGCTTCTTTGTAATTCAAATCTTTGACTTGATTCTTGTGATCCTCTAGTCTGCTGTTAGATCTCTGTATATTATTTTTTATTTCAGACAGTGTATGCTTAATTTCTAGTTGGTCCCTTTTCATATCCTCGAGGGTCTTGCTAAATTTATTGGCCTTTTCTAGAAAATTCTTGAAAAATCTTATAACCAAGGTTTTGAACTCTATATCCAGTCATTTGCTCTCCTCCATTTCTTTCATTTGTGATCTGTTTCTTTGTCTCTGCATTTTGGCTGCTTCCCTGAGTTGATAGCGTGGCTTTGTGTGCTAGGTGTCCTATAGGACCCAGTGGCTCAGCCTCCCCATTTACCTGAGGTGGACACTCTTGGTGCACCCCTTTGTGGGCTGTGTGCACAGTCTTGTTGTAGTTAAGCCTTGTTTGTTGTTGGTATCACTGGAATTGACCTCCAGGCCAATTGGCTGTGAGGATCAGCTGTGTCTACGCTGGGAGAACTTCTGTGCTGGAGACACCCTTATGAGACAAGACCTGCAAAAGCCTCTGTGCTCAGCTTGGATAGGGCGGAGTCTCAGGGCAGAGCAGACAGCATTGGTTTCCCGTCAGCCCTGCCCTAATAGGCCCCTGTGTCTCAGTGTCCCGTGGTAATTGCTGTAAGCACCTCTGAGAGAAAGCCGCCCTTGAGTTCCGCCTGCTGTCAGACAGTCCAGTTTCTCCCCAAATGAGTCTGGGACCCCAGAGTTCATTGCAGTCGGGAGCTTTGTCTCCCTCCCGCTTGAGAAAGCCAGCCACATACTCAGTTGCCCATCCTCTCCACGCGCGCGCCTCGGTACCTCTGCTTTACTTTCGCAGTTTCTCTGAGTCTCAGTGTGCTTTTCTCTTTCCTAACAGTCCAGTTTCACCCCGTATGAGTCTGGGTCCCCAGAGTCTCGCCCGGAACTGGAGTTCAGCGCAGTCAGGAACTTTTGTCTTCCTTCCACTTGAGAAAGCCAGCCACGCACACAGTTGCCAGTCCTCTCCGCGCACGTGTCTCAGTACCTCTGCCTCCTGCAGCTCCTTTGAGTCTCAGTGTGTTTTTCTCTTTCCTTCTAGTTGTAGAATTTCCACTCAGCCAGCCTTCCTGTGGTTCTGGATGATGTCCATTTTTTTTTTTTTTTTTTTAGTTGTAGTTTTGAAATTGTTTTGCGAGGCAGCAGTTTAGGTGTTTACCTATGCCACCATCTTGGTTTCTCCCCCCTGAAATACATTTAGTTTTAAAATGAGACTTTTAAAGTCTCATCCTAAGCAGTGATATCCATGGGTGTGCTAGTTTTACCTCTATAATATACACTTGGGGAAACTTGGCCCAGTTCAGCATTTGGGACATAGTAAAAACTCAATAAAGTAACCATCTCTGTTGCTGGATGTCACAGATGAACACCCTGTACATAGTGAAACTAGCCTTTAAAAACACATGTTACTATTAAAAATGCAATCTTTTCTCAATATATTTTCTAACTGAAGATTGCTAATTTATAGAAAATATGATAGAAATGAGTTTTATTTGTTTTATAACTGGCCCACCTTAATGAATTTGATTATTTGGCCTATTGGTTTTTCATTTGATTCTTTTGGCTTCTTCAGGCAAACAAGTAAATCATCTGGGAATGTTGACAAGTTTTTCCACTTGATGCTCTTTAACATCATATTATAGTGGCTAGAAACTACAGGGCAGTGTTGAACAAAAGTGGAACAAGAATGGTGATGTCGGGAGTTCTTGTTTCTTCCATACTTTAATAGAAATGCTTCTAGCTCTTTTTGTTGTTTGTTTTTTTGTGACATTAAACATGCGGTTGGCTTATGAGCGATATTGTTTAACTTGGAAATATCCTTATATTCTTAGTTGACTAAGAATTATTACCAGGAATGGGCATTATATTTTAGGATATCTATTGAGACTGTACAATCTGGAATAAATCCGGCTGGATTATGATGTATATTGCTTTACTATTTTTTTCCTAGAAGAGTTATATCTTGGTTGGACATAAGGAGAGTGTGTGTGCCTAAAAGTGATTTTCACAGTTTTAAAGGATTGAAAAAAGTGCATAAAATTAAAATACAGATCATTTATTTTGGTAAAGAATAAATATGTAAGAGTAAAATTGTATATTTTACATATAATAATCCTATATAATAAAAGGCTAATGTGAAAATCGACCAAACAGCAGAATAACTGGTCGCTACGATGCACAATGACCACCAGAGGACAGATGCTCAATGCAGGAGCTGCCTCCTGATGGTCAGTGGGCTCCCACAGGGGAAGCGCTGCTCAGCCAGAAGCCAGGCTCATGGCTGGCCGGCTGGCGAGTGCAGCAGCAGTGGTGGGAGCCTCTCCTGCCTCTGTCGCAGTCAGACATCCCCCTGGGCTCCCAGATCGGGTGCAGACCGGGCTGAGGGACCCCCCCCCCCACCGAGTGCACAAATTTTGTGCACCGGGCCTCTAGTGTTTAAAATAATTTTGTACGAGAAGTAGCTGTAGTTGCAGGCTTCCAACAGTCTGCAGGCTACTCAGTCTCTCTCTTACCTCCAGCCCCTTAGCAGTTTCCTGAAGAATACAGATGCTTAAATGTGAAAGATTCTGAATATCAAAACTGAATATTCAGAATAGAATTCCAAGCTGAGATAAATCCAGGCCTTGAAGATCTGCCTACTTTTCTGAAAGGAGATCTAGCATCAGACTGTTCTCTTTTGTCTCTACTTAGAGTAGGTAAATTTATCCCAGTATGAACAAGGACAACTAATCAAGCAAGTGACAAGCCAAAATATAGTGTAAGAAAGCTGTATGTATGTTGTAAAGTATACATGGGGGGGTACATGCATGTGCATAAATGAGATATAAACAAAGCTTGTAATCTGCATAAATTTGGGTCACTCTTGTCAGCTGCATTCAGAAGAAGCCACTCCAACAACCCCAAATAATTGAAAAACTATTTAAAATTTTCTTGTAGTATCAACAAAATGTAAAGCAGCAATTTATAACACATAAAAACAAGTTCCTCTTTGCTCATCTTGCTCCCCAAAGCTCCATTTCATCACGACCCAACAGTTGCCCATTCTTTTCCCCATCTTTCACCTTCTAGATCCACTCTTTTCTCTGCCTTTCTCAGTGTGTAAACCAATGAAGCTCTTTCTGATTCAGTGCCTCACCCATTGCCCAGATTTGCTTGCTCAGGCCCAAGAAGTATCCTTAGCAAAACACAGTGCAGGCAAGAAATTTATTATGTTTTGTTTTGTTTTCTTAAAACACACGCAGAAACAAAATTCCCAGGCAATCCTTAGCCTCTGCTTACCTAGGACTTTTAATTTTCCTCCTCCAGCAAATAATTCACCATATTCTAATCTGACAGATTAGAATCCCCTTCACCCCCACCAACTCAATTATAGAACAACTAATGAATAACAAAGAGGACAAAAGCATGGAGAGGAAGAGAGACCTGTGTAGATCTGGATCTGAAAAAGGAACTCTGTGAGTAGTGGAGTGTTGGGTCTGCTGGCAAAATTATGGTCACTAAAAGTGCCATCTCTTCTACTTGGCCTGATTCCCCTAATGCTGAAGTTTCCCAAAAAGTATTATTAAGGTCTCAAGAATGAGGTATAGGAGGAACAAGGTGGCATTAACCTAGCTTTCTGCTTCTTAAAGCTGGAGAGTTTTCAAGGGCTGAGATGCATCTAGATGGAGGAGGAGGGCCCTGCCTGCCTTGGGCAGTTTCCATCCAGGCCCTTGCCCTCTGCCATCATCCTCTCAGTCTCCGAAGCCCAGACGCCCCCTCCAGCAGAGTGAGGAACCTATTTTTAAAAGACCAGGCATACTCTGAATGAATAATGACTTCTCTTTTTCTCCACCCGGTGCCAATCAGTGACTCATCAACCATTTTCTAAATGACTATGTTTTCATTCCCCAGTTTCCTTCGCACTGCGATATTAGAGAAGATTAAATGCAGCCCCTAGCTGCCTCCCTCTGCTTTTCTGCATCTTGTTTTAGAGATGGTAATGCCCCCAAAATAGAAGCATTTCTTTGAATGCTGATCATTTAGTGACAAGTGAACACACACACACACACACACACACACACACACACACACACACGGGCATGTGTTAGGGAAATGTCTGTACAACATCCAGGAAGACGTTGGGTGAAAAGAAAAGTGGAATCTTGGACTATGAAAAATGTGACATCTCAACTGGACCCCATTCCCTGCCCACCACTACTCCCCCAATTTCCTGGCGGAGGCCATTAAGGACCCCTGACTACACTTTGTATAGTCACTTTCTACATTCTCTGCCAAAGGCTTCTTTTCCTTTATGAACGCATTTGCTCTGCCCCACTCCCACCCCTGGCACCTTTTCCTACCCCCTCACCATATCTTTTTCTAGTTCACTGTAGTCCTGCTGGCAGCCACAGGAAAACACTATTTCTTGCTAGGGTCTTCTCTTCCTCCTCCCTCTATTCTTAGATATGACTGTTTCCAGCATGAGGCTGTGTTTCACCCCAAGAACAAAGAGCGTGTTTGGAATGGTGAACATAAGCCCATCATCATTTGGGGGATAATTATACTCAGCCTGTCCTGCTGCTAATGGCCCCGTGGTCTTGTCTTCTTGACAAAAACAAAATAAAACAGACAACAAACAAAAGTCAAACCACACCAATACCAATCCTTAGATGTCCCTCATCTACTGTGCCAGATATCTTCTATTTGGCCTTCTCCACCCTTCTCCAACCTGCTCTGAGGCTGGGGTGCTTGATGTATGTAGATTGTGTCAACAGAGTTCCCTTGTTCACAGGCTTCTAGTTGGGTTCAAAGTACAGAGAGTTCAGAAATATCAGAGGATAGGAGGATAGTAAGGTCCAGATGTTTACTCTGCTCAGTTCCCTCTTTGGGCTGATTCTGTCCATTGACCTAAAGTCACTGCTTTCAAGGAAGCCTACATGCCTCTCTCCTGGCAACTTCTCTCCCCTCATCCCTTTAGACCTAGGGGTGGTAACAGCTCTGCTGCTGCTTGTCCTGAGTTCCTGCATTTCCCCACTACCTGACATTGTATAATAAGTCCCTTTGCAAAAGAACTCTGTTCAAATCACCCTCATTTGAATGTGCCATTTGTTTCCTTTGAGACCCTTTCTGGCCATATCTTCCTCACTTCTCCGCTCCCACCTTTGGCCCTACTTGGTCTGATTTTTCTCTCACTTCTTATAGCATCTTCTTGTCTCTTCAGGCCCCTAGCATGATGAATGGTGGGCCTTTCAAAACATCTGTTGACCTTTTGGGAAACAACAAAAGGGGCTACAGTGAATGGAATGAGCTTTTCTGGAGCAAGAAGCAGAGCCCCCAGGAGTCTTCAGACTTATGGTCTAAGTATGATGCTCATGAGTATCAGTTGACCAACATATACTTGCTGGGAAGAAAGGATAAGGACTCTCCACATTACTATCTACTTGTTCTGAGCCTGTGAGACTTACTCTGTGAACCATTCTCAGATCATTTAAGGCCACAGGATATTTTTAACAACTGAATCTCAATAATCATAATCATCATAGCGGCTGCCCAATTACTGAGTGCTAACTCTGAAGCCGGCACTGTGCCTGGTGTTTTGCCTCTTAAATAAAATGGAAGTTTCCATATAACTCTTAAAGGTTGCTTTCCTATAGTATTTGGGAAAGTTACAGAATTGAATCCCAGCCCAATCTCAAGTTGTCCAACTGTATCACCTGCCATTTCTGAGTCATGTGCTACTCCTGACTCCACCAGGGGGTGCTACAAACTTCATGGTGGGTACAGGTCTGGAATGCAGGAGGGCCTTGTCCTTGGTAAGCTGATGTTGCCTAAGCAAGGATCTCTGAGAGATTTAGGGGGAATTGGGAGTCACAACTTTCACTATCCTCCTTAACACAGCCAGACAGTTATGTGGATCTGTAAGTCTGTGTTTGAGGAGCATCAGAAACAAATGGCACATTCAAATGAAGAACCACATGTCAAAGAAAGAATGTGAAAGCTTGGGAACCCTCAAGGAATTTAAGCTTTCACAGGGGAACACTTAGAGGTACACTCCAGTTCCTGTCTTTGCTCCACTGCCCTCATGTCAGCTCCTCTATGTGGAATCCCCTCCTTCTTGCACCTCTGCCTTTTGCCTTTTGGAAATGTTTGTTCTCTGGAGCTGTCCTCACCCAGGATACATAACTCCCCCCCCCCCAGTCTTTCTTCCAGTGCAAGTAACTCAATAAGTACCTCCCCAGTCTCAGAGGGTATATTGTATCCATTCTTCATCATGATCTGCATGCCAGGTGGGGGCAGATGCATGTCCTTACTCTTCAGATTGTCCAACAATAGCTGTGGATCTCTCTCTCTCTCTCTCTCTCTCTCTCTCTCTCTCTCTCTCTCTCTCAGATCTCTACTCCCAGAAGGAGGAAAAGAGCTCTTCCCCGGAGTGTTTCCATGGTTTGCACGGCCTCCTTTCTCACAGTGGACTTGGTACCTCACATCCTGATACCATCACAATTGGTTCTTTTGTTCATTCAAGTTGTTCAGCTTTATGTCTATGGGAATCAGCTCTTTACTGGCCTTCCATTTAGCTACACAAAGATCTAGTCCAGGTATTGAAATGACCACTTTGAGAGCCATCATATTTTTTAGTTGATGCCCCTCCTCTTCCCAGATCTCTGTCTGGGGTGGGGGTTGGTTTCATTTGCAATTTCATATACCTTACCTCCAGACCATCAAAGGCCTCTGGGGTGCCTGAGAGTCCTTTCGAACATTCTTTGTCTCAGTGAATCACCCATCAATCTTGGGGCCTAGGAACTGGGCTTCTTCCTTTTCTCTCTCTCACACATGTATGGCATACATCACCAAATCCCAGAGATCTTGTTTCCTTGATTTTTCCTGGAACCTATCTACCAGAACGGCATCTGACTCAATTAGGGGGTTATTTTTATCACAATACAAGAAGTCTGGAAGAGAGGGGAGTCCAGGTCTAGGGTAGCGCTCTGCTCTCTTGTATTCTAGAAGCTTTATCCCTTTGCATGAGGCTTCTATCCACATGTATGTCACAGGCATAAGACTGCCCTTCCATCTCAACCTTGAGTCCATTCTCTGGGGCTGAAGAAAAAGAAGAAAGAAGCAGGAAGAGACAGTACCTGTACTGGAAAAGCAAAAAAAAAAAAATTCCTAGAAATCTCTAGCAGATATCCACACAGAGATCTTTATCCAGAACTGCATAATCTGGCCAACCCTGAATGCAAAGGTGTTTAGGATGCTATGCTGATTGCCTGGTGCCATTGCTACCTGGAACAAAATCGAGATTCTGTTGGAAAATAATGGGTAAGCAAATAACAGTGTTTGCTATTGTAGCAAAACTGCACAAGATGTACAGGTGGTTCTAAGTGAAGACCCTGTATCCCAAGAGCAAAGAAAGGCAAATTTAAAATAAAGTGGAAATAATTTTAAACACCCAAATACCTTTTTTTGTCTTTTTCATTTTCCCATCTTTTTATTATGACTTTCCTAGTAACCAGGGGTGAAGTTCTCCCTAAAGTGAGTAGGAAATACTTGAAACATGTTGAAACATGTTTCTACATGGTCAAAATGAGCCTGTAATACAGGCCCTTGCTTATCACTTTTTCAATAAAATTCTTGGACAGCTATTTATTTTTGTCTTAGTGGCCTGATATTCCATCTGTACACTAGTGAGTGTGTAGAATGGTCACTTTTTAAATTCTTTTTCTCTTAAGTAGGAGATTCGGATTCCTACAATGTTTCTGCTAGTGTTGCTGTTACTATAGGAGACTCCTAGGTACTTTTGTTCCTCATGGTGAGCCTTGTATTTCTCCATGGAGAAGCTTTCATTATTTCCAGATTCTTATTGAACACATTATGAGGCCATTGAGACAGGATGAGAAATAAAAATGTCTACTTTGTGCACTGGCTGTTATTCCTGGATTTTACAATTGAGGTGGAGAAAGAAAATAACTCCAGAAAAATAATTTAAGAGGCATGGTTGGTTGGTTGCCTCATGTTTGATCCCAGGAGTACTGTATTTCATATGCAAATATGAAAAGGGCCACATAAGTAAATTTTGGTGACATCCTTTATTTAAAAATATCCTGCTGCCCAAATCACCTTTTCCATCAAGGGTCATCTCCGCACATAATTTAAAGGCTGTCCCATCCAGTAAAGTGCCTTTGTGTCAAGAGTTCTGGATTTTCATTTACAGAGTTCTTTTTCTGAGTGGTCATGCTGGGTTTGAATTTGCGTGTTGACCTTTTGTGCCTGTGTTCCACATTCATTAAAAAAAAATTTGGCTGTAGTTTTTGGTTGTATTGACATGAAGGCACTGAGTCAAATATCTTGACCCCAAAATACTTATCTCATACCGGCAACATTATTTTCCACAGCAAGAAATGATTTCTGCAAGTAGATTTTTAGTCAAGTTGATCAGAAGGGTATAACAATTTCTTCTAAAGAACTAGACTCTCACCCATTATTTCTAATTGGCTAGATATTGGTTTTCATGTTTGTTATAGCTCTTCTAATGCAATATCATATATTATTATCTCAGTGAGCTTCCCATGAGGATGTTCTACACCCACATAAAATACATTATTCTATGGTTTTCTTATTAGATTTACTAACATGTCATTATTGTAGCATTACCCTTTAACAGCCTGGGAAGAAGAAAGAACAAACTATTATACGACTCTTGGCAAAGCCAATACCAATGTAGGGAAATCATTAAGCTTTAGGAAGTTTTAACTTTCTTATAACGAATTTCTTGTTATTAATACAAAGTTTGTATTCTTCCTGGACCCCCTGATCTTATAAAGGAAATAGAAGGGGTAAAGGGGAGGGGAGACTAGGAAGAAACACAAATCAAACTGAGCCATAGCCAATTCCACTGCCTGCATTCACATCAGTGATTAATCAAACTAATGGGGAGTTCTAATTCAGTGCTTTGCTACCCTTAAGCCCTGTAATTGCGGTGTCTCTGAACCCAAAGGAAACACGTTGCGCTCTGCGTGCCCAGACGCATAGCTTTTAAATCTTCATAACTCTGTAATTACTACAGCGCTTTCCTTCAAATCTGGCTCAGTTTCACTTCCTTAATGAGCATTACAATCTTGATAAAGTTTGAAGTTTGCTGCCTCTGCTGTTCACAAGGACTCAATCCCAGACTGATAATGTGAGTTGTAGATTTTACTCCCTCAAGTTCCTCACAAAAAGAACTGATTTATTTCAGGACCACCACAGTCAAAAGCACTTCCTCTGGGTCATGGCCAGCGCTGGGTGTTTTCATCACAGAAGGGTGCTTGGACAGCAAATTCTGAGCAGTTAAAAAAAAAGAGGTTGGTATGGGGGGAGCTTATGAACTCTTGGGGAATGACTGTATAGCTTTATTAGCGCCATGTGCTCTAGAGACTGTGGTTCATTTTACCCAAATGAAGACTTTTCTTTATAGTAAATATATTAAAACTCGACTTCCTCTTTATAAACTGAGCCCTGCCAAAGAGTAAGTACAAGTCAGCTTAAAAAAAAAAAAAGCAACATAATTTCCACATTCTTTCTTCTACCAACTGATTTTCAGGATTTTTCAAAGACTTGTTGGAAATGGCATTTAATGATGCTAGTCTATAGCACATCTTCTCTTGCAGCTGGTTGTTGTTGTTGGTGGGGTCTCAATTTTCACCAGTCTGTTTTACTTTTAACAATGTGGTGATGCTTGGTCTCAGCTTTTCATTTTTCCATTTCTAGGCTGTAAGAGCCAATACTGCAGCCTGAGTTGCTTTCAGAACCCCTGCTCCAGTCTGTATCACCCCTCACCCCCAGACAGTGTTGATTGTCCTGGGATTCTGAACAGCACTTAATTCTTCTCTATTATTTGTTTACATGTCTATCTCCTCTCCTAGATTCCATCCTTTGAGAGCCATGTTTATGTCTTCTTTGCTTTATATCCCTGGCAGCTAACAGAGGCTTGAGCACCCAATAAATGTTTGCACTCAGTAAATAGAGCTTCCGGTAAATGTTTGTTGCGGAAGCAGAGGAACGAATAAGTGAATGAAATGCTCTTGGTGTTTGCTATCACCATCTGCTTTAACTCTGTCAGTTATTTTGATGTATTTGCAGTTCTGACTAGATCCAGATTTGGCATGTTTAAAATTATACTCAGTTGTAAAATGTGAGGCTAGGATTTTTGAAGATAAGAAAGAAGTCTAAATTTCTCCCATTGGAAACAATGTGAGTAATCAACAGTTCTTTGGAAGGAAGATAAAAAGGATGGTTGAAACAGTTTTTGCATTCAGTCTTTGGCATTTTGGGAGAACTATTTAATAGCATTATTTTTTTTTCTTGTCTGTTTCCCTGTCAGTAAAATGCAGAAAGAAACCCCTGTCTTTCATACTTGATAGACTAAATGAGGATTTTGGAGGAAGAAAAGCACAAACTAAAACAAAGGAAAATGTTCACTAGTGGTATATAATCTTTTTTTTCCCCCTTTAAAACTATACACTGGATAGTTGTCAGTATGCATGTGCTTATACTGATGTGTATTGTGGCTTCATAGTTTGAGATACTAATGAATTTTCCCCTTGATGTTTCCTGGGAACATAGGTATACAAAGCCAAATTTAAGGTTCTTGAACTGGAAGAAATGGAACTTTTGAGTTTCAAAAACTAAGCTGTGCAGGCTTTGGGCATAATGTTTATCCTGTGAACCATAGGTCTGGAAGAATGTATGTTCCCTCCTACAAGATGGCATATATCCATGGGCTACTACTGACTTCCTCCCAGGAACCAGCAAAGCTAAAGGAGAGAGGGAGGTGGTGAATCCAGAGCTCAGTAACTAACATCAAACTTGGGAGAACCTCCTGGGAAGCATGAGGTGGTGGTCTCCTGCTGTGGGGGGAGAGAATAGTAACATCTTCCTCGTCCTTTTCTTGGCTGTGCTAAGCCTTCTTCCTATATGTTTCATGGCTATCTTGACTTTAGTTTTTATTTTGCCCTAAAGGTGTTTTTCTGTGCTATAACTTTATTTGTAGGTGCAGGTTGAGTATAGGATAACCATGAGCTCCAAAATTTTTCTGCTTGAATATGAACCATATGACTTCCCAAGAATGGCAACCTCTCACCCCTCCTCCAGCCTTTGCTAACCACTCTCAAATCTGCTTTTCTTCCTTTGGCAAGTATAATGAACCTCCATTATAAAATATTACATTTTATAGACAAAACCATATTCATTTACTTTCAAATTGTTGCTTTTTACTTATATGAACTTGTTATATTTTTCTATCTGTGAAATGGTTTGAGTAACTTAGGTTGGGATGGAATAGTCATATTTATTCCAATAAAATTATTGAAAAATTTTTATTTAACAGCTTTTACTTAGTGATGGGGCTTTAAAGAGTGAATTAAAGTGATTAAGTGAGGAATATATGCAATTGGGTGGAGGGCGACTTCAGTCACTATAATTACATGATTATGCTAACAAGCCCATGTATTTCCTGGAATTTCTTAGACAATACAAATATTTTTAAGTAGAAATAATGATGGTGCTGCATCAATGCTGGGTTATTTAAAACAGAACAAACATTTTTGGTGAAGAATCTTTCAGCAATCTCTGCTTTGTTGCTTGTGAGTTTCTAGAAGGAAACTTGAATACCGTTCTGCAGATGCAGGAGGCTAGCTGACTGCAGGCAGAGGTGCCTTATAGTGCTTTCTATGTCAATGCTTTCCTTGAACAAAGACCTTGTTCCTACTGGGCTAAAGCGAACAAGAGTGTAACTATGGGGTGTGGTGACACAGACAGGATATTTCATTCATTTTACAATGGCATAAGGTTTATACTGACTGAACATTAGAGTCTATGGGGAAATTGTGCTGGCCTTTGAGCTGAGGATTAGGCAATGGAGTCATTTTTCAGTGCTGCCTTTCTTTTCCATTTTGGCTATAAACTCATGGTAATAAATATGTGTACATGGGTAGGGGGGTATATGATAGGAGAGATCAACACATGTAAGTAGGTATAAAAATCTGGCTTCAGATGTCAATTTTGATGTCATCAGAGCTTTTTGTGAGAAAACTCAGAGTAAAATGGTGCAATTAGGGATTTGAATAAGAAAGGCATAACTCCTGGATCTGTGGGAAAATTCATCAGCATTAAGATTTTGTACACCTGAATTATATATTATTAACCAATATTACCCCAATAAATTTAATTTTAAAAAGGGGAAAAAAGAATATTTACCCATTCCATCATGATTACATGTGGTTGCTACAACTTGTTGATTTCAGTTCTATAAGGTAGGAACCAAACTAAAATATGCATGTGTGTGTGTGTGTGTGTGGGGGGGGGGTAAGCCACATAGGAGGGGCTTGAAGTGGGAAGGGGTACAGTGAAGCCAGGAGGCTGTCCTGAAGTTGCCCTTGCATAGTAGCATGCATTTCTTGTTAAGATGGTGTTCTGGGTGTATAACAATCACATTTTAAAAAAATATATATTTTATTGATTTTTTACAGAGAGGAAGGGAGAGGGTTAGAGAGTTAGAAACATTGATCAGCTGCCTCCTGCACACCCCCTACTGGGGATGTGCCCACAACCAAGGTACATGCCCTTGACCGGAATCGAACCTCAGACCCTTCAGTCTGCAGGCCGATGCTCTATCCACTGAGCCAAACCAGTTAGGGAAACAATCACATTTTTAAAGGTGCCTTTATTCATACCTTACAGTTGACTGAGAAATATCAACCAACCATATCAATGTATGTTTTTATTTTTATTAGTTTTGCTTTTGGTGACTCTGAAGGAAGCTATCTTTCAAAGTCACAAAAAGGAAAACTAAAGTGACCTTAGGTCACCAGAGACTACCAAAGGTGTGTGTGTGTGTGTGTGTGTGTTGGGAGGGAGTGAGAATAAAGGAGATAAAAAATCAAAATCAAAGTTTATTTGGGCCAAATGACTTTACTGGCATGTGACTAGACGTCTAAGTGATTACAAAGAATTTTCCTTTTTGCATAGCTGAACTGTGATTTGAATCATTTTGAAATCTTGACGTGGGTCTGTGCTGACCACTTTGGGGCCTTTTCTTGAACTTAATTACCCCATAGAATCCTCTACCTCCTGGGCTTGGAGGAGGACTTCCCCGCCCTTTCAATCACCTCTCTGGGTGGATGGGGGCCCTCAGGCCCAGGAAGGAATTTGCCAATAATTGGAAGCTCCCCTTAGGAGCGAGAACTCACCACCACTCATTGCCTATGTCAGAGTTCAGCTGCACCCCCTCCACTGGACCCTTGAATGCTATTAATAGGACAGTGCTGTGAGAGGAGGAGTGAGAGGCAGGGCAGACTTGCTAACGGGATGCCTTTAATAACCTTCTTTTTTTTTGTACCTCAATATGTTTAGGGAGGAGTGTGTGGCTTGGCTACCTAGCAGAGCTCATGTTCAGAATCTTGAATATATTAAAAAGTCAAGCTAAATTTGAAAACAGCCAGCCCTAAACTTTTTAAACCTGTGAGATAAAGAACAACTCCTAAAAGATCTTTTTCCAAAGTGTTCTTTCTTTCACTTTAAAAAAATATATATTTTATTGATTTTTTTACAGAGAGGAAGAGAGAGGGAGAGAGAGTCAGAAACATTGATGAGAGAGAAACATTGATCAGCTGCCTCCTGCACACCTCCTACTGGGGATGTGCCCGCAACCAAGGTACATGCCCTTGACCGGAATCGAACCTAGGACCCTTGAGTCCGCAGGCCGACACTCTATCCACTGAGCCAAACCGGTTTTGGCCTTTCTTTCACTTTTTATTTGGAAACCAAACCAAAATTAAAGTTTCAAGAAATGTACGATGAATCTCAATATGCCCTTTACTTAGACTCATTATTTTGCACATTTGACTATATTTTCTTCTCTCTCTCTCTCTCTCTCTCTCTCTTTACCTATACATTATTGTTATTATAATTATTGTTCTTGTTATTGGTGCTGAAACATTTATGTGTACCTTGTAGACATCGTGACCCTTTACCCCTAGCCTGGATCTTTTAGGAACAAGGACATTCTCTTGCCAAACATCTTACTTTTTAGGTAGAATAAGAGAAGGGTCTGTTGAAGCCTTTATAACTAAAGTGTGGGCCAGTCCAAAGAGCTGATTGTGGGGCCCTGTGCTGGCTCCCGCTAAGGCAGAAGTGAGGAGAGGAGACACTACCATAGGTCTGGAGGACTTTATTGTTGCCGTAAAACATTTTTTCCCCATGTTCTCTTTAGACATGAAATAAAGGCTGCATTCCCAAGATTTGGCTTCTGGCTTTAAAATAAAAAAAAAAAACCAAAAAACTTTTACAGTATTCTTTTTGGAGGGATGAAAGCATATATTTTATTAACATTTCCCAAACTCATTTTAAAAATGTTTTGGGCTGCTGCAATAGAAATACATGGCGTTTTAGAAATTATACCTTTCAGTTACATGAAGAGGAAAAGTTTCTTCTGTGATTCATCATCTCTCTGATGGAGGACTTTAAAAACCCTGTGTATGATCAGCACAGTAGGGTGACAGAAAGGTAATCCTGCTTATCTCACCTAACATGTCAATGCGTTTTGCAAGCAGTTTTCTGAAGGGTTTGCTCATTGGTGGTTTGGGTCTCATTCATGATATTCTGTAGAGACCTGGCCCAGTGATGCCCGGGAAGGGGGTATAAATGGCACCCTGGCCACTGTGGCTGCATTGGGGTGCACCCACGCCGGGTCATCCTTCCCAGCTGTCTCACTGGGCTCACGGAGCCCAGGGCACTCTTAGGGGCAGTCTGGCTTTCCCTGCTAAGAACCCAAAGGACTTGCTCAGAGCTGGAATTCGGTGAAGCAACTTGCTTCAACACGCCAGATCTGCTGCATCCCCGGTACCCCACCCCTCTACCTCTGCGCTTTTTACCCACACCCCAACCCCAACTTGAGGATTCCCTGCCCTGCCACGCTGACAGTCTCAATCCTAACCCCTTGGATGTGAGGAAGTGTTTTTTGCATAGGAACACGCCCGGTGAGGCCACCAGTGACTCCCAGCGGTCGCACAGGGCGCTGCGCCCCTCTGGCCCTGGACTCCCCCACCCCCACCCCCCGCCCTGCGTCGGCCCCGCCGCCCCCGCGCCGCCTCCTGCGCCGGGGCTGGAGGCGGATTCCTCTCTCCGGGTTTTCAAAGCGCCTTTCTGAAACCTCCTCCTGGCCCAGAGAGGGAGAGAGCCTGGGCGCAATCGCTCCCAGGAGCGGCCAAAGGGCGCGCGGGGAGAGGCCTGCGTTGGGGTACTTTCAAACTGAGGCGCGCACACACACTCACACCCACCCACCCAGACACACACGCGCGCGCGCGCGTACACACACACACACACACACACACACACACACACGCCCATTTATATAGGCGGTGGCGGCGGCAGCAGCCGGGGCGGTGGTGGCGAGCGCTGGAATGATGGAGCTGAGCCAGCTGACCCGGGTTGGAAGCAAGTGAGCAGAGCCCAGGCTCACCCCAGGATTTCTGTGACCCACGCTTGTCATCCTCCCCTGGAACGTGCACCCGGAGGAGGAGCGGGTACACTGATTTGCTAGAGGGAGGGTGGGGAAGAGGAGGACGCCAGGTGAATTGAGGAGACCCCTGCGTATCCGGACTGCCCCAGCGCGCCTTTGCCTGACTCCTGCCCCCTCTGCGCCCAGGTGGGCGCGCCCGGTTCCCAGCTTGCAAGGGGGCGCTTTGAGGAGACCAGAAAGTCTCAGCTCGGCAGCGCGGGATGCCTTTCGCCAAGCGGATCGTGGAGCCGCAGTGGCTGTGCCGGCAACGGCGCCCGCCGCCCGGCCCAGCGGAGGACGCGAACGGAGGCAGCACTGAACCACCGCCGCCCCTGCAGCCGCCCAGCCAACGGGACAAGGCCGTGGAGCCGGGGCCGGAGGATCCTCCCCGTGCGCCCCCTGCACCTTCCGGGCCGCCACCCCCGTTGCCCCCTCCGACCGATCAGGCGCAGCCGCCACACGGAGAGGCATCCGCGGCGGGCGAGGAGAGCGCTGCGGGGGCCCCGGAGGCGGCGTCCGCGGCTGGCGAGGCGCCCTCGGCGGCCGCCGCGGCCGTGCTGCTCATGCTGGACCTGTGCGCGGTCAGCAACGCCGCGCTGGCTCGAGTCCTCCGGCAGCTCTCGGACGTGGCCCGGCACGCGTGCAGCCTGTTCCAGGAGCTCGAGAGCGACATCCAGCTGACCCACCGCCGCGTCTGGGCCCTGCAGGGCAAGCTCGGCGGCGTGCAGCGCGTCCTCGGCACGCTGGACCCCAAGCAAGAGACAGTGCGTGAGTATCCGCGCCTCCAGCCGGCGCTCCGCTCCTGCGCCGCACCCTCCGCCCTCCCCGGTCGCCGCAATCCCAGCCCCGCGGCGCCGCGCCCACTGCAGCTCGCACCGTATTCTTGCCTCGCCACCCCTCCCTTCCCTTGGGACCCACCCCGATCCTCCAGGTGCTGAGAGTTTGCAGGGACGCAGAAGCAGAGGGGAGAAAGTTAAAGGGGCGGCCTCGGGACTCAAAGGCAGCCAAGGGCTGAAAGGGGACGTTTCTGGCGACACAGGAGGCACAGGGGTCTGTCATTCACCTCTGGTGATCACCTTCCTTGTCCCTTCCCGGTGGTGGGGGTGGGGCGAGGGTTGGTGCAACTTGTGTGGTTTCCAGTGGCCCAACCTGAGCCCTGTAGTCCGACCCCACCCCCACTCGTGCTTGGGGGCTCCAGGAGTAGTGAGTGTCTTTTTAGGGTTTCTGCTTCGCCTTGACGGTTTTATCACTCTTACTGTGACCTCAGGGGCTGCGCGGAGCCCCGAACTTGTGCCTTGTGCTCCTGTGCGATGTAGCATGGCGCCTCTTGCCTCCTGGAGAGAAGAACTCTGAAGCACTTTGCTCCAACCTTGTGGCCCAGAGAGGCCGCGGGAGGGGCATGGAGGGAGGAGTGTCCCGGGCCCTGGGGAGATAGGCGAGCCCCCTGGGCCATCTCTTCTGCCCTGAACAGCATTAAGTTCCTACTAAATAACACTCTGTGTTATCTGCTCTTCAAGGATACAAGAGGCGCCCCCCTCTCCCCAGGTACTGTCGCCCAAATCCGCACGCATATGGAAGACCCCTGAGCATCTTTGCTGCCTGTTAACTTCACTCTTGCGACACCCTAGGGCTCCCAATACATATCATTCTGTGTCATTTTCCCTCTGAGAGGCGCTCAGGAGGGTCCCCTGGCGCAAGATCAGTCAAATCAGGCTGCGAGGGAATCTTTTAGGAATGAGCAGAAAGTGGGCGGAGGCACTAGGCCGGTGCTCTGGTCCTTGGGCGCCTAGTCCCGCTGCAACACTCAGCGAAGGTGATGTCAGCGGCTCTGACTTACATAAGAAGCTTCCCGCGTTGCTGCAGCAGCTGCACCGGCGCGGTGGCCTGGAGCGCGCGGGGCGGGGGAGCTCTCCCTGCATCCTTTCCGGGAACCTCTGCCCTGCAACCCAGCTCGCAGATTGCCCCCACTCAAACACACACACACACACACACACACACACACACACACACACACACAAAACAACAACAACAACAACAAAAACTCTTTGAACCCCACCCAGGGAATTCGCTGCTTTTTTGCAATAACAACAATAATAAGCCTAATGAATAAATGATGTGCGCGATAGGTTTTAGCAGCTATAAAAGACCCAGAGTTGGGTTAATGACTGGTTGTTTAAAAGGGCAATTCCGGGGATGAGTTCTGGAAAGAATTAGGACTGCCTTAGGCCAAGTCGTATTTTACTTTTGGGACTTGAAATGAGCACTTTAATCCTGCCTCCCTTTTTACCTCAAACCACACAGCAGGGACAGCCCCCTTCACTTTCAACAGCGCTGATATCTGGGGAGTGCGGTTGGGGTGAGTGGTGATTTTACTTCAAAAGAACTGGAGGGAAGTTTTGCAGACTGTTGAGTGGTGCGTACATTTCCCGTGTGTGTGTGTGTGTGTGTGTGTGTGTGTGTGTGTGTGTGTGTGTGTGTGTGTGTGGTGTGACACACATTGCTCTTTAAATTAGATTTCACACAAATGAAATAAAGTGCTGGGGCAGATTGGGTCCCCTTCTCTCTTTCCATAGAGGCAGCAGTGGGCACTTATGTACATGGGATTTGACACAGTTGTTTCAAGTCCTTTTAACTGTTTGGAGTACAAACTAATGGTTAATAGAGAAAAGAGAACTTTTTAAATGTGTGCGAACAGTCTATGGTGAACATACTAGTATACTCTATGTGTATTAATACATCAATAAATAAATAACTCCAGGGATAGACATAAAAATCTATTATTTTTTATTTTTTTCTGAAATATTATCTCCACACTTCATGTCCAGACCTCCCTCTTCTTTTGTCCATACGAATTTCGGAGAACACTGTTCTTGTTTGATGTCATAGAAGGCATTACCTTTGGAAGGAAAGGCACAATACTAGTAGTGTGTCATAGTTGGGGTTTGGCAGCATGCAGTGGCAGAGACCACAGTTTCTGTGTAAGTGGTTTATTTCAGAGGGCAGTCAGAAAGCACGGGGAGGGAGTATAGAAGTGGGACAGTGTAGGGAGGAAAGCTCATGCACGGTGTGAGCTTGTGGGCAACCCAGGTTCAACACAGCACATACCTCAGAAGTGTTCCACTGAGGAGCGAGGAAGCTGGAATATTTATCCACCTACTTCCACCCCTCACTGAGGGAAGGTAGAACCTGGAGTATGAATTCCCTGGCTCTCTTGGCCTGCTCTATGTTAGGGTTCCGCCTAGCTGAGCTAGGCTAGGTAGAGAGGTAGGAAAAGCCTAGGGATTATATAGGAATGTCTGCAGGGGTCCTGTGGGAAGGGCTATGGGTAGAGTACCAGTGGCTTCTATCTGCTACATTATGCATCTTCCTTTAGCATTGCTTATGGCCTAGGGGAGTTTCAAGGAAGTGACCCACATTCCCTTTTCTTTCCCTTTGAAGGTGTCTGGGTGACTCCATACTCCTTGTATAGCCTTCCCACCAGGATCACCATTCCACATGCAGTCTTCATGTTGCTTCATCCTTGGACAGCTGCTTCCCATGGCCCTGAGACAGGCTCAGGGTGGGAAAGGGGAGACAGTTTGCAGGGGTGACATGATCTGACATATATTTTAGTAAAGTCACTCTTGAGGCAAGTCTGAAGTCTGGTAAACCAGTTAGTATGACAGGTGATGGTGGCTAGGACTAAGGAGGTAGTTATGCAGACAGTGAAAACTGGTGGGATTCTGAATTCATTTTGGAACTAGGATTGACAGTATTTATTCATTGGATTTGGTACAGGGAGTGAGAAGAAAAGAAGTAACTGTGGATGACTCCTAGTTTTTCTTTTTTTTTTTCTTCTTAAACAACTTGTAGAAGACAGTTTCCAGAAATGGGTAAGGCTAATGGAAGAGTGGGTATTTTATTTTGGGAGGATATAATCAATATTTTTCTATTTGTACTATGTTAACTCGAGACTTAGGCCATTAGATGCGTAAATTCAGAATCCAAGACAGAGGTCCAGACTGGGAAGGTAAATGTGAGACATAAGCATAGAGATGGTATGTGAATCCGTGGAGCTAGGGGCAATGTAGATAGTGAAGAAAAGGGGGGCAGAACTTAGCCTAGGCGGTCCAACTTTGGAAGTTTAGTAGAGAAGGAGAAAGACTTAGAAAGAGCAACCAGCAAGCTAGAAGGAAAATCAGGAGAGTATGGTCTGATGGAAGCCAGGAGAAGGTGTTTTAAGAATGGAGAAATCAACTTGGTCAGATGCTTCCAAGAGTAAGATAAGCATTAAGACAAGGCCATGGAATTTGGTAACTTGTAAGTAATTAATGGCCCTAGTAGGTGCCATTTAAGTGGAGAGGTGGAAATGGAGGCCAAATAAGGTGAAGAGAGAACAAGAGAGGTGGAAGAGAAGATGGCATCCACAAACAACTCTTGTAAGGAGTTTACTCTGAAGGGGAGTGGAGAAATGGAACATTGCCTGGAGGGGAATACAGGGTCAAGGGAGATTTTCTTAAAAGGTATTGATGTTTCGGCACTTTTAGATTCCACAGAGAGGGGGCAATTGATCATGCTGGGGAAAGAATTGGATAATGATGGAAGAGCTTGAGAAGCTGAGAGGGGAAGGGATCAAAGCATCCTTCCATCCATGGGTATTGGAGGATATGGGCAGATAGGCACGTAGGCTGGTGAACCAATGGTGGCAGGATGTGTTCTTATACAATTACATCTGTTTTCTTTGTGAAGAACCTGGTGAGGTCATCAGCTGCAAGGGTATTGGTAATTTGGGAAAAGAACGCAAGGTGTTAATGTTGTCCCTGGGAGGGAACATGAATGGGTTAAGAAAGTACAAGGAAATTACCTGTCTGTGTTGAGAGCCTTCTGAAATTTACGGTCATAAACTTAAGTAAGCCCACTTCAAGTCATTAAAACCTGAGATTTTGGAAATTACTTCATGGGACTCAACCCCAAGCTGTTCATCCATAGACATTTTAATGTCGTTGCTTTTTGCAGTTAATTATATTTAGTTACTGAGTTTTAATGTAAATTTTATATTAAAGTTGGACATTCCTATAGAAAAGTGCACAAATCATAAGTGTACAGCTTGGCTAATTATCACAAAGTGAACAACTCATATAACTATCACCCAGATCAAGAAATAAAGCATTACTGTATCTTGAAACATCCCGCACCCCAGGCCCTTTTTCAGTCACTATCTCTGTCCCAAAGGTAACCACTATTCTGACATCCACATTTACCAATTAGATTTCCCTATTTTTGAATTTTAGTATATAAGTGGAGTCATATAGTATATACTTTTTAGTGTTCACCCAACATCATGTTTGCAAGATTCTTCCATGTCGTTACAGTAGATTGTTCATTTTCATTGCTGAATAAAATTTCATTGTGTGCATATATCACAATTTGTTGATCCAGTCTCCTGATGGCCATTTGGGTTGTTTCTATTTTAGGGCTTTTGCCAGAAACATTTTTATTTGCCTTTTGATGAGCTTATGTATACATAGCTCTTTTGTGTGGTCAAAGTGGCTGGGTATGTTTGGCTTTACTAGCTATTGCCTAACAGTTTTCTAAACTGGTTGTACCAATTTATACTCCCAGAAATACATGGAAGTTCCAGTTGCTCTACATCCTCACCAACACTGTTATTGTCTTTTTAATTGTTTCTACTCTGGTGGGTAGGTAATAAAAATCTCATTGTGGTTTTTAAAAAAATATATTTTATTGATTTTTTACAGAGAGGAAGGGAGAGGAATAGAGAGTTAGAAACATCGATGAGAGAGAAACATCGATCAGCTGCCTCCTGCACACCTCCTACTGGAGATGTGCTCACAACCAAGGTACATGCCTTTGACTGGAATCGAACCCAGGACCCTTCGGTCCACAGGCTGATGCTCTATCCACTGAGTCAAACCCGTTAGGGCTCATTGTGGTTTTAATTTGAATTTCTCTGATAGCTTGTGAGATTGAGCACCTTTTCATATATATTTTTTGACCATTTGGATAGTCTCTTATGAATTACCTACTCAAGACTTTTGCTCATTTTGTGATAAGGTTCTTTGCATCTTTTTTTATTGTCTTGTAGGAGTTCCTTATATATTGTGGATATGAGTCATTGTGAGCTATAGGAATTGCAAAGACCTTGTCTTACTCTGTGATTTGCCTTTTCACTCTCAGTGTTGTCTTTTGGTAAGAAATTCTTTTTATGTTGTGTAATTTATCAATCATTTTCTGTATGATTAGTGTTTTTTCTATTCTGTTCTGTTTATTGTTAAATTCTTCACTGACTCCAAGGTCATGAAGATATTCTCTTATGTTCTACAAGTCTTTTGTTTTGCCTTTGTTGTTTAGACCCATGATTCCAATGGAATTGATATTTGCAAATGGTGTGAGATAGGGGTCAACATTAATTATTTTCCATATGGATACACAATTGATCCATTGCCACTTACCAAAAAGACCATTATTTCCCCATTGCACTACACTGACACTTTTGCCATCTATTGAGTGGATTGTTTTTATTTTCAATTAACATTTATTGAGTTCTGCTATATGCCAGGTCCTGTGCTAAGATATTTATGTGAATTACCTTATTTAATCTTCACACTAACTCTATGAGAGAGGAACAATTATTTTACCACTTTACTGTGGGTTAGCAAGTTGCTTCAGGTGGCAACAGCCAGAAACTGCTAGAGCCTGGAATTGAGATCCGGGTCTGAGTCCACAGTGTTTTTTCCAAGCACTAGACTTTTGTGCATTGCTGCACAAATCCAGGGAATTTCTGTATTAAAATCAAGACCTTTCTCGCTATGCTTCTCTCCACTTGACAAGCTTCATCTCTTGCTTTTCTACCCATTGGCCCTCCATGCCTTCTCCATTTTATACCCCAATCCAGTCATACTGAACTACTGGGTGTTTTCGAACTTGCCAGGCTTTCTCATTTTTTTATGCCTATGAATATACTACTTTTTCCTTCTGGAGCATTTCACTGGCTAATTCCTACAAGATCATTCTTTGATACTCAGCTAACACATCATCTTCTCTGTGAAGTTGCACCTGATTCCTTGCTCACCTATAAGTTTTCTAGAATTCTGTGATAACCTTTATCTTAGCTTTTCTACTTCTGAACAGCAGACAGTGTTGGTGCTCTGTTTATATTCCTCATCTCTCATGCTGAAGGCTGCTTATTGCAAACTCCTGGGACTCTGCCTAGGACTTTTTTTTTCTGGCTAATGGACCATGCTTGGCTATGCACACAGGGAAAACCAGAGGTGCCAGTGTAATGCTGGCACTCAACCAATGATGGATGGGGCATTGGTGTCTGAACACCCAAGCTTCTTTGCCCTTTGGATTAGATAACTCTGAGGTATGTTCTATACCCTCTATTCACAGAGTTCCCCAGTAGGACTGAGTTCTACTAGTAGTTGCCCACAGTGGTGACTTACTTGATAATGCACCATGTATTTTCTGCCTTCCTTCCTTTCTCCATCTCACTTTCTCACTCACCTATGGCTGGTTCCTGGGGACACCTCCCACATAAACTACTTGTGGTTGAACTTGTACTCACAGGGTCTGGGGGAACCCAGATCAAAACAATTTGTTTCATCTTTGAACTGTGAGGGAAAAGACCTACGGCCAGAAGTATGGTAGAGGTGATGTTTCTCGCTCTTTTTCCTTAAACTCTTTCCCCAGAATTATTATGCTAGCCACATGCCTGACCACTCCTAGGTGTTCTGCAGTGGATCTGGAAATAACTTACTATCCTTTAAAAGAGAACTTTCGTGCTTTAGGAGTGTGAGGGGCATGGGAGGAACTCAAGTCTAAGATGATGAAGATACACCATCTCAGTTCCTTAGTGGTTCATTGGCCAGCCTTTTAGAGTATTGTTTATCATCCTGTGAAATGAGGTCAGTGATGGCCCTGGGAGATCCAAGCTTCCATATTTGAGAAGCATAATTTTTACCTGAGCAGACACAGAAACTGCTAAACATGGAAAGAAACTAGGAAGTCACATATTGGGTGAATTGGTCATTTTGGCTTGTTATGGTAATACGAATCAAGGGTTCATTCTGCTTTTGGAAGGATGATCCTTTTCCTCCCCATTCTGTTCATTCTACTACATGCAAAAACCATTTACAAACTGGCTCATGTAGGGTGTTTTTTTTTTAATGTTTCAGTAACTGTAGTTTCTTTTCCTCTTGTCTCTGCTCAGCGAAATTTTTGAGGCATTATGAGACCCTAACAGCTCCATTGAAAACTGCTTTTAAACCCATCATAGAACAACTGAGAAGAAAGCAATCTTCAAAGGTTAATATTTCATGGTTGTAATTTTCTCACAGCAACACATTTCTTTCTAGACTTTTTTTGTTGTACTGGATTGGGCTCTTAAATCAAAACTACAGAACTACTTTACCTAGGAAATCCTTGAGATTCTTGTTGGGCTGATATTGCTAAGATAGTAACAATATTGCTTCTCTCTCTCTCTCTCTCTCTCTCTCTCTCTCTCTCTCTCTCTCTTCACCTGAGGACATTTCCCCATTGATTTTTAGAGAGTGGAAGGGAGTGGGATAGACAGAGAGAAACATTAATGTGAGAGAGACACATCCATTGACTGCCTCCTGAACAGGCCCTGACCAGAGCCCGGATCAAGCCCCCAACAGAGGCACATGCCCCTGACTAGAATTAAACTCAGGACCCTTCAGTCCGCAGTCCGACACTCTAACCACTGAGCAAAACCTACTAGGGCAAGATTTCTTTCTTTCTGTTTGTGGAGATCTTTTCCACACAATGCCATCATGAAAGTATAAATTCCACATAAGCTCTCAGAAACATCTTCAGTCTCAGAGCTTCTAGTCTACATTTAATGGGCATTACCTTTAAAATGCCGTGGTCTATGAAATTTCTCCTATTGTCCCATGTTAGCCCAAGAATCTTAAGGATCCATTGACTTCATATAATGCTCTGTAGTTTTATGGACAAAGACAATTTCAAATGTGGGAATTTTGTTTTGACAGTTCAGTTTAATTTCCTTTTACTCTATTAAAATACTGGAACACAAGATTTTGTAGAACACTATTAAGAAGCATGGGAAGAGTATGCCTGGAACAAACCATCAATCACAAGCATTCCTAAAAGTTCTTTTTGCATCAAGAATTCCTCATGAATCACATCTTGATAATAAATTAAAATAAAAAATGATGAAGTAGTAATAGTTTCTGAATGTAAAGCTCTAATTTTAAGGTCTAAATTTATTGAAACAAGGTTTTGGAGAGCCCTCCTACCATACCACAAGCCCACAAAGGACAGCAACCCTGTCTAGCTCATCTTTTTGAATGAAAAAGACAGGCATGACAACTTTTTGTTTTTGACATTAATGTCCATCCCTCAATCCATTAATAAACATGAGAAGGTTTGATTGTACTGAAATAGGAATCCGAGGACTTGAGCATCCATATGCTAAAAAATTAATTTATTATGACGTTCCTAAGTCCATCCAAGTGAAATTAACCAAGAATAAAATGAATTTAATAAGAGCTGGAGAATCTTGGGGTTTTAGAGTTGGGAAAGACCTTAGCACCCATTGAATCCAATCTCCCAACCAGGGTGGGATTCTTTTTAAAGATGTCCCAAATGGCAACCCATCTGGTTTCCATGCCCTCTAAGACACCCATGAATGGGAAGTGGACTTCCCCACCCCAACTTTATTGATGAATTGTTCCTGTTCTGAAACAATTCTTATCTACACTGAGACTAAGTCTGTCCTATTGTAATTCCAGCTTTTTAGTCTTAATTCCGGTGGCTGGAATCTGCTTACAATCTCTTATCCAGGATATCTTTTAAGTGGCTAGAGGTTACTTTGTCCCAGGTAAAACAACTTCAGTTCTTTCAACCAGGCCTCTTAATGCCAAGTTTCTTGTTTACTCTCACACTGGTTGCCTTCTCCCACAGATGTAGAGCATGAATGGAACCATTCCTTCCTTCATATGAATGTTCCACTAGGACTAAGATGGCCCTTCTTTTTTTAACCATTGCAGAATATTGTTGGCGCACTATTGCTCTTATGGCCCAACGAACTCCTTTCCTTTATAGTGGCAGTTCTTTTACATGAGGTTTCCTCTGTTCCATTGGTGCAGTTGGTATTTTGAACTTAAATTTCACAAGACTCCCCATTGTCTCTGTTAAATTGAATCTTGCTTGCTTTGCTCTTTCACTCCCAATCAGTCATGATGGTTTAAAATCTTGATTCAATGTGTCAGCTACTGCCCACAGCATTTTGCTCTCTGCAAACATCATAAACATGATTCTAGCCCATCACCCACATCTTTGATAAAACTGTTGTTCAAATGGACTGATGGCCAGATCTCATTGGCAGACAGTAGTCCGTCTAGTAATCAACATACATTGGGTACCATTGTTGCAGCAGTCACAAATGCTCCCCCACAGTCCCATTAAAACCACATTTCTCCACCTTGCCCACAAGATTTATCATTATGAGTGATTGTCAAATGGTTGCCGAAAACAAGATACCATACGTCTGTAATATTTCTTTGATCTCTCAGTCTAATAACCCTACTCAAAAGGGAAATGAGGTTAGTCTGGCTCAAACTGGACTCCCAGCTATCAGAGGGGCCATTTTAAATTTTCTTGTATATAATGGATAAATACTTTATTTTGGAGAATATGCTTTGGTGTTTTGGCCATAGAATGATTGCACTGTTGGACTTCAAGGGACTCTGGGTCTTAGAGTCAATTTGTCTGAGTCCAAAATGCATGGTTTGTTAAAGGCAGAGTATCAGAGAGCTTATACCTTTCTTTTATGATACCTGGTGGGAACCTTATGTCCTTGTGTCTTAAGGAAAGGTTTGGAATTCATGACCTTTGTAGTTTACTTAGGCTCAGTTTGAGTAAGGTTGGCAAGTGTCAGTTTTATCTAATTGTTGAGAAGCAAGTATATGGTCAAGAGTGTGGATTCTGAAGTTAGACAGCAGGGATTCAAATCCCAGCTTCACCCCTTCAAAGCTGTATTACTTTGGACAATTTACTGAATATTTATTTTCCTTTGGGATGGAGATAAAAACAGAACCTACTGCATCAGATTGTTGACAGGACTGAAGGAGTCAAAGTGCATAGATACTGAGAACTGTGCCTGGCACATGGTGAGCCCCTGGTAATTATTTGCTGTTATTTTATTGGTATTGTAATTGGATCATGCAGAGTGGGAGGCATGTGTAAATTTTTTCCAAGTAGGTGAAAACCTGTGTCTAAATCTGTGAAATGCTGGGTCAGGGGGAAAGAGAGATAGCTGACCAAGCAATGCTATATCCCTCTGCATGGTCAGATGACTACCAAGATTTCAATGTTCTTTGTGGCCTCTTTTTGTTATGCAAAGAAGTATAGAAATTAAAAAACATCCACCAATAATCTTATCATCCAGATTCATTCATTTATTATATGCCAGGCACTATTCTAGGCGCTTGGATTTCATCAATGTTCAGAAAGTTACAAAAAATTTATAGTAGAGAGAGATTAGACCATAAACAAAAAACATAACACAGATATTTGACATAATTAAACATAATTTAAAGAGATTACAGAACATGTTAGGAGATAGTAAGTTATGGGCAAAAATAAACTAGAGCAAGGTGAGGGGTTGGAGTGGGGTTATAATTTTAAATGGGAAGCAGCATCTTAGGGAAGATTGGAAAGAGGTGAGGGAGTTAATGATGTCAATAGCTGGAGAAAGAGCATTCCAACAGAAGGAACTAGAGCTAGTGCAAAGGCCCTGAGGTGAGATCATGCCTGGTGTGATAAAGCGATGGTAAGGAGGCTGACATGGTAAATGTGGAGTGAGTAAGGAGACCCAGAGGAGAGGAAGTCAGGGAAGTGGGGTGGAGGGCAGCTCATGTAGGGTCTAGGAGGCCTTTGTGAAGACTTTGCTTTTTGCTTTGAGTGAAATGGGGACTCATTGGAAGGATTTTAGTCTAATAGTGACATGATTGACTTAGAGTTTAAAAGGATCACTTTGGCTGCTGTATAGGGAAGAAGCTGTGGGGGAAGGGTAGAAGCAGGGTGACTAAGTAGGATAATTGCTCTGGCAGTTATCTTGGTGGGAGATGGTGGTGGTTTGGTGGAAGTAATGAGATGGATCCAACTTAGAGATGTTGACATTTTCCGTTTTATGTTTAGGGCTAGGCAATTCAACCTACACAAAAGGGCATAAAAAGTTGAGAAGTAAAGGAAAGCCCTCCTTTCTTCTTACTGGGCCAGACTTGCTCCAAAGGAAACGATGTTATAATATGCTGAGCTCCTTCTAGGAGGAGCAAAAGAGAATTCTCACATATGTCTAATGTGTTTTGTAAAGCCACGTCTGATGTTGAGGAAATAGGCACTTCTAGAATCTTATTGATTAAATTTACTTTGCTCTCTTGGGAAAACTTAGAAGTTGTTCTAAAGAAAATTCTTGTTAAAAATCAATGTATAATTTCCATACAGTGAAATGTATGGATCGCAATTGTGTAGTTTGATGAATTTTAACAACTGTATGCACCTCTGTAACCCACATCCCTATTAAGAGAGGGACAATTTCCTCACTTCAGATAGATAACTTCTTGAGGTAGAAAAGCAATATTTGAACTCTGGTGCTCTCACACTATTCCCTACCAGAACTGTTGTGTTAATATGGACATGGGAGAATATGTTTCTACAGGAATTGCTGGACTCTACAACAGGACCAGACTAAGAACTATGGATTCCATATATGAGATTTGCAAAGGAACACATTTCCAGTTAGAAGATAAATAAGTTCTGGGGATGTAATGTATAGCATGGTGACCATAGTCAATAATAGTATATTGTATATTTGAAAGTTGCTAAGAGAGTAGATCTTAAATGTTCTCATCACAAGAAAAAAAATTGTAACTCTGTGATGAAAGATGTTAACTAGACTTATTGTGGTGATCATTTCACCATATATACAAATATCAAATCATTATGTTGTATACCTGAAAATAATATAATGTTATATGTCAATTATATCACAATTTAAAAAAGATTGAGAGGGGAAAAAAGATTTCTAAGACATTTGGAATAGTGGAGTTTCTTCTCTTTGGTCTGATGATACTGGGCTGTTTATAACATCTGGGTGCTCAGCTTTAGGGAGGACCCATTTGGGACAAGGATAAGAATCTGGCCTCAGAGGCCCCAGGAGTAATTTAGAAGTAGAAGTTTTTCTAAGAGAAAGCTACAATAACATTTAAAAAGACATGGGGAAAATAACTTGTTGCTTTTACACAAGTTGCTAAGTGGCAGGGAACATTAATTTGTAACTGTGTTTTTAGCTTATGCTGATGCTTGAAGCCTGGATGAAGGATGAAGAAAGTTCTTTAAAATTTGATTTCTGATTATTCTATCTGAGTGCATTTAAATTTGTGAAAGAAACCCATTATACAGTTTGGCTACTCTTGATTTTTAATACTAAACATCTAAGAGAGGGAAGAACTAGTATCTATGAGGAAGGATGACAGCCAGTAAGACATAATGTTCATTAGAATATAATATCAATATTTATGTTTCTCTCCAGTGTGCATCTGGACTCTATTCCCCAAGCCTATATTTATATTTTAATAATGTGAGTAAAGCTGTATTTCCCTTTTTAATTTCACATCAGAGTTTTGCTGCCTCAGCCAGTCCCCTCCTCACCCCTGAAGACTTCAATTGCAAGATGGCACATGTTTACTGAGAGGTTGATTCTAGAGATTAACTTTGAGGAGGGAAAAGTGCAGCATAAATAAATACTTCAAAAATCCTTTTCCATGTGAAAAGTCATGGGGCTTTCTGCTTCACAAACAGAAGAGACAGATGCTTCAGAGTTTGAGGCAATGTGGGGGAAAGTGGGCAAACCAAGGAAGAGATACTGGGAAGAATGTCCTGCAAGGTTTTCTAACAGTTTCACTTGGGTTAAATACCTTCAGTGTGAGAGAGGAGATGTTGGAACCCTGCTCAGGTATCAGATATCACTGGTGCTCATCTAGCAAGGTTTTAGCCTTTGCTAATTAAAATTAAATCCAATTTCACAAAGAAAAATACATTACATAAAGTTGTGCTTATGTGGCTTTATTTTAACCCTTTGTCCCATAATCTAAGGCCAGCGAATCTCAGGTCAATGATGGGCTAGGAAGTGATAGTGAGAATGGGATTCACTTACAAATATATTTGAGTAAAGGCAATGAGCGGCACTAATGGCCTGTCAATGTACACTTGAAACACTTTTGGGGTTTTAAAAATTGATTTATCATTTCAAAGTTTTAATCGCTGTTGGGTGAGGAGGACAAAAAAACAAAACAAAACCCAAATAACCAAAGAGACACTCTCTTTTACTTCTCCTCTTATACCTTTTATTTCTAAGTTGCTCTGTACACTTTTCTGTGGCCTGATCAGCTTGGTTGGATCAAGCCCTGCATTTAGGAAGCTACCTGAAACCAAAAGAGTACATTCATTCTCTCTCTGTGTGTGTCTCTCTCCATATATAAATGATATATATGTTAAAATTTAAAGATCTAATTATAACATAAATATAGCAATGTGCACAAATAATAAGTGTACAGCATCTGGAATAAGAAACATTTATAGCCCTCTAGAAATGCTGCCACTGTTCCCTTCCAGTCATACCTCCCAAAGAATGACCATTATCCTGACTTCTAACAGCCATAGATTACTTTGGCCTGTTTTGGAATCAGTATATGCTATTTTATATCTGGGCTTTTGCTCAAAATTATATTTATTTGCCCCATTTGTTTTGTTGCATGTAGCTGTAGTTCATTTTTTTCATTGCCGTATAGGATTCTTTCATATAAATATACCATGATTTATTTGTCCATTCTACTATTGATGGGCATTTGGAGAATTTCCAAATAATGCCGCTATGAATGTTCTAGTTCCTGTCTTTTGGTGAATGTACCTACATATTTCTGTTGGGTAAAAAGTGCCTGAGTTGTAGTTTTACAAAACTTCCTCCTTCAATAAGATACTTCAAGACTGTGACAGTGATTGTTCTTATTCCTTGCTCTCCCTTGACTTCTGGACTAAGCAGTAGTTTTGTTCTGTTTTTCTGTAATGTAAATATTATCTCTGATCACTAATGACAAAGTTTGGGGGTCTGAAATGGAGGAAATGTGATATATTTAAAAGAACTCCCCCTCCCTCTTTTAAATTAAAGCATGGTTATGAGACCTTTTGATTCTCAGATGAGGGCTCTTCACAAAGCCATGTTTCAAATCACTTGCAAACTCTGTTTAATCCGAGTTTGACATTTGAATCTTTATTGGCATTGCTTCAGCTCTTCCTCTGTGAGGAGAATCCTTTGGGATTTTCAAATTGCTTCCTTTCCTTGGGGAGGGAATGGAGAAGGAAGCATGATGAGTTCTCTAATCACTTGGTTGGATTAGCTGTAGAGCTATGGGAGAGTTGCCTTTCCTAGTTGTCCCTATCAAGGTTTTATGCAAAATCTAGGCAAAACAGAACTCCTCAGAAGAGTAGGGGGAGGCCTTTCCATTCCCATGACAGGGTCTCTATTCTTGTGGCTCTGTTTTCAGAACCTTGGATATCTGAGCCACAAAGTAGCAACCCTGGCTAGACAGAATTTTGTGGATTATGGGGGTTGAAAAGGCCTCAAGCAAATTCTAAAATTGCCCACAGGACTTTCTTTCAAACCTCTGACATAGGCTCAGCTTCCCAGATGCCTTGGCTGAGGTTTGTAGTCCTGGACTCAATGAGTGGTATAACCACCCACTCTCCCCCTATGCCCCATCGGCCCACAGGCTTCTCACTATTTGGTTTGAAATGACCATGATTAGAGAACTGAGAGGGTGATGTTTCAGCCTGAGCCTTCCTCTCCAAAAATCCTGGGAATGTCTGAAACATCTTTGAGGCCTAGGCAGCCCCACGGCTGCCTTGTGTTTTGATGGAACGTTTGGTTCACTTTGGGTGTGAAGGTTTGTGAAACCTTTACAGTTAAGTCTGAAAAATGGTTGTGAGAAGCCCCCAGGGAACCATGCTGCTGAGTGACACACACCTGGGCCTTCTAAAGTGAGGTTTTATGATAAATTTGAACATGGTTTTAAACTTTACTATACTTTGCTTCATTCTTTTTTCTAACTAGAGAATAGGTGAGCTGATTTTTCCATGAGAGAGCTGCTTTGGACCATTAACCTACATTGTTTTCAAATGTAAAAGTGACTATGTAATTGAGTTTTGGCTTTTAAGAACTGGAGACCTAGTGAGACAGCTCTGTGAAGTTGGAGTTGCAGGTGGGATTGGTGGGGGGAGGATATGCTTTCCTTTACTCACCAGGTGTGAAATGCAAAAGAGCTTTGTGCAGAACAGGAGACTTTTAAAAATCCAGATGTACTCTGAGGACCTGAGTAACTCTTACTTAAACCTGCTGCTTGTCCCAAGTTGTCATTCTCTTCTGTAGGGTATGGCTGAGACCACAGCCTACAGTTTATTCTTCATCCCTTTGACTTTTTCCTGTAGCCAGCTCTGCCTCCAGTTTTTAGAAGATGGCTGAATTTTTGTCTCAGATGATTGAGTGTTATCAAGGGGATTCTTCTAAACATGTTCAGGCAGACATCAAATAAATTCACACACACATGCATGCACATTCCCCTCCACCCCCCACACATACCATTAACATTTGTTGTGCGACTGCTTTCTGTAGTATTCTCTCACCTTATTTCACAACCCCTCAAAATTCTGTGTTAAAAATACAATATTCTTTGTGTGGATAAGGAAATGGAGGCTTTAAGACCACACTGTTTAAGACCACACTGTTTAACATTTGAATCCAGGATTCAGATGTGGCTTTCTGTCTTCAGTTTTGGGGCTCCATCTACTCTACCTAGGACCCCTCAAATACAGCACATTGTTCCTTCCATCACTACCACTTTATCACCACTGGGATAGCCTCTTCATCACAGTTTCTGATGGGGAAGCAGAGGCAGAAAAAAAAGAGATAAGGATGATGTGCAGGTGGGTCCTTGGATGCTCAGAAAGTCTGGGGTTGGGACCTCTGGACAAAAAGGCCCACGAATTGAGAAGTACCTACTCTGTGTCTGGAGCAGGCATATGGCTGTTAGATATTAGCACATGTAATGGGGCAAGGTAGTGGCTGCCTGTCTGGCTGTAAGTAATTGGTTGTTCAGTTGTAACTTAATAGTTTTGGAGAACATACTGAATGTATAAAACAAGTAATTTTCTGTAGCAGGAGTCATTTTATATGTCAAGGCCTTTACTACCTAAACCCAAATAGTTTACTTCATGGACACAGGTTTCTATTCTAGTTCAGTGGTTACTCTACTATCTTCTATAGTGTTGCTTGAAAGCTAGTGTAAATTAGCTGTGGATGACCTCAACTCAGATAACTAATCAACCCAAATTAAAATAAATTGTCATTTTTTTCCATT
The DNA here is from genome assembly GCF_027574615.1 of Eptesicus fuscus. Taxonomy (NCBI): domain Eukaryota; kingdom Metazoa; phylum Chordata; class Mammalia; order Chiroptera; family Vespertilionidae; genus Eptesicus; species Eptesicus fuscus. The sequence continues at coordinate 8,967,624 of NC_072473.1, forward strand.
TATTCAAATAGGCCAAGATGCAAAAATTATAATGGTCAGGTTTGGGGTGGGAATGAGGGTGGGGTGGGCATAAGGGTAGTTCCAGACATTGCTGATGGAAGTGTACATTTGTATAAAATTTCTGATAGGCTGTTGGTCTTTATGAAATTAATATACAAAAAAATGTATGCTAGAGATTTCACTTCAAAGTTTAACCTAATTTGCCCTAACTGGTTTGGCTCAGTGGATAGAGCATTGGCCTGTGGACTGAAAGGTCCCAGGTTCGATTCCGGTCAATGGCATGTACCTTGGTTGCATGCACATCCCCAGTAGGAGGTGTGCAGGAGGCAGCTGATTGATGTTTCTCTCTCATTGATGTTTCTAACTCTCTATCCCTCTCCCTTCTTCTCTGTAAAAAATAAATAAAATATATTTAAAAATTTTAACCTAATCCTCCACAAGAAAAAAAAATAAAAAGAATTTAACCTAAGAAAATAATTGGGAAAGTAAAATAAAAGAATGTATAGATCCCTCAGTATTGCTTATAATTAAGAAATATTAGAAATACCCTAAATTATTAACAATAGAAAATTGGTTGAACAAATGTTACTGTACATTAGTGCAGAAAAAAACATTACTACATATTGGAACAGTGAAATACTCTATTGCCATTAAAATGATACAAATGGATATTAGTTCACTCAGAAATATTGTATGATACATTCCAAAGTTGAAAGGACTTGCTACCAAATAGTATGCAGACTAATGCATGTTTATTAAAAAGATGTAGAAATATAGGGGAAACAATGTCTGGAAGGATATATGCCAAATCCTTATTTTAAAAATATGTTTTGATCATGATCCATAGTGAGAAATACATTTTACATTTGTGACCCAGTAGATGCATGTAACTGAAACAATAGTTTTTTTTTTATTTTTAAAATAAATCTTTATTGTTCAGATTATTACAGATGTTCCTCTTTCCCGCCCGCCCATAGCTCCCCTCCACCTGATTCCACCCCACCCCATGCCCTTACCCCCGCACCACTGTCCTCATCCATAGGTGTAAGATTTTTGACCAATCTCTTCCTGCACCCCTCACATCCCCTTCCCCTCGAGAATTGTCAGTCCATTCCCTTTCTATGCCCCTGATTCTATTATATTCACCAGTTTATTCTGTTCATTAGATTTTTTATTGACTTGATTTTTAGATTCACTTGTTGATAGATATGTATTTGTTGTTAATAATTTTTATCTTTACCTTTTTCTTCTTCTTCCTCTTCTTAAAGAATACCCTTCAGCATTTCATATAATCCTGGTTTGGTGGTGATGAATTCCTTTAGCTTTTTCTTGTCTGTGAAGCTCTTTATCTGACCTTCAATTTTAAATGATAGCTTTGCTGAGTAGAGTAATCTTGGTTGTAGGTTCTTGCTGTTCATCACTTTGAATATTTCTTGCCACGCCCTTCTGGCCTGCATAGTTTCTGTTGAGAAATCAGCTGACAGTCGTATGGGTACTCCCTTGTAGGTAACTACCTGTTTTTCTCTTGCTGCTTTCAAGATTCTCTCTTTGTCTTTTGCCCTTGGCATTTTAATTATGATGTGTCTTGGTGTGATCCTCTTTAGATTCCTCTTGTTTGGGTTTCTCTGCACTTCCTGGACTTGTAAGTCTATTTCTTTCCCCAGGTAGGGAAAGTTTTCTGTCATTATTTCTTCTAATAGGTTTTCAATATTTTGCTCTCTCTCTTCTTCTGGCACCCCGATAATTCGAATGTTAGTATGCTTGAAGTTGTCCCAGAGGCTCCTTACACTATCTCCATATTTTTGGATTCTTTATTCTTTTTGTTTTTCTAGTTGGGTGTTTTTTGCTTCCTCATATTTCAAATCTTTGGTTTGATTCTTGGGGTCTTTTAGTCTACTGTTGGATTTCTGTATATTATTCTTTATTTCAGACAGTGTATGCTTAATTTCTGACTGGTCCTTTTCCTTTTTTTTTTTGCATTCTCATTAAGATCCTTGAAGGTCTCACTAAGTTCCTCAGAGATCTCACTAAGTTTCTCGGTGGTTTCTAGAAGATTCTTGAGTAACCTTATAACTGTGGTTTTGAACTCTATATCCAGTAGTTTGCTTTTCTCCATTTCTTTCATTCGTGATGTTTCTTTGTCTCCACATTTTGGCTGATTCCCTGAGTTGATAGAATGTCTTTGTGTGGTAGGTGACCTGTAGGGCCCAGTGGCTTAGCCTCCCCAGTTACCTGAGGTGGACACTCTTGGTGCACCCCTTTGTGGGCTGTGTGCACAGTCTTGTTGTAGTTAAGCCTTGATTGCTGTTGGTACACTGTGAAGAATTGACCTTCAGGCCAATTGGCTGTGAGGATCAGCTGTGTCTATAATGGAAGAACTGCTGTGCTGTAGACAACCTTATGGGGAAGGACTTGCTTCAGTGGGGCTTTGGTGCTCACTGAGTCTGCCTCTTGAGTGTGTCACTTATGTATGTGAGGAGTTGAAATCTGGTGTTGTCTCACATTGACCTCTATGTACACTGGATCCTGGCTCTCCAAGGAGGTGCAAGTCCAGTATTGCCTGAGGCCACCCAGCAGGAGCTACAGGGAGATCTGCAGATTTCTCCTCTTTGTTTGGGGTTTGGAAGTTTTGGAGCTGTCTGACCCAGCTGCAACTTGTTAGGTTAAGCTGCGAAAGGGCAGGCCATTCATATGCAAAAGCCGCTGCACACAGCTCAGGGGGGTTTGTAAATTGGGTGAGGCGTGGTCTCAGGGAATCACCAGAGCATAGCATGCGTCTCTGCTTCTTCGTGTTCCATGTCCTGCGCCCCAGAGCAGTAAACAATGATTCCTGCTTACACCTCTGTGAGAAAGCCACTCTCACTTTTCGACCCGATGCCAGACAGTCCAGTTTCTCCCCGTATGAGTCTGGGTCCCCAGATTCTCACCGGAAACTGGAGTTCAGAGGATTTGGGAGCTTGTATCTTGCTTTTAATTGAAAAAAAAAAAAGCGCACCCAGTCGCCAACCCGATTCGCGTGCGCCTTCGTACCTTTGCTTTTTCGAGCCTCTGTACCTCCTACCCAGTCTCAATGACCTTCTTTCTTTTCTTCTAGTTGTAGAACTTCTACTCCGCCAGCTTTCCCGTGGTTCTGGGTGATAGTCATTTTGTCTTTTAGTTGTAGTTTTGGTGTGGTTGTGAGAGGCAACACATACAGGTGTATGTATACCTTATGCCGCCATCTTGGTTTCTCCTCAACAATAGTTTTTTTAAACAATACTAACTTTTCTCTATATGGTTCATTCTGATATATGTATTTATTTTTAATTTTATTATTTACCATATTATCTTATTCTATCCTTCCTTACCCTAGTCTACTTTACTTCAAATAAATTTCTCTTCTCTTTTATTCTGTTTCATTTTAAGGTGGCTGGTCATGACCCACTAAGTTGATTTTATAATTTCCTAATGTGCCACAAGCCACAGTTTTAAAAACTCTGCTCTAGAATGTTAACAGAGGTTATCGCTGGCAGGTGGGGTTATAGACAAATTTTATTTTTTGAGAAGGGTGGATTCTTTGTGCATCTCCATGTTACTTGTGTAATACAAAGGCTAATGAAAGTTTTAAAATTACAAGATTACATTTAAAAACAAAATGATATCCTGTAACTTTTTAGGAATGTACTGATTATATAAAATAAGATTCCTGCTCTACTCCATAGTTATTATGCATTCAGAATGTTCTTGGAACCTTAAAGGACATCATGGCAGGGAAAATACATCCATCGAGACACATAGTTTAAATAATAAAACAACAAGAAAATGAAACATGACCTTACCTCTTTAAACTCAAAAGATCACCAAACATCAGTACTTTTGGTTTACGCCAGTGAAGTTGCATCAGTTCTTTGGGATTTATTTCTATTTATGACCCAGATTGCATTTATTTCATGCTCATTCCCCACCTTTTAAAAAAAGGATATTAAATTCATCATACTACTTTCTGGTCAGATTATCTTGGTTTACAGTACTGTTGAAGTTAGCCTCCTTTAAAGTTAAAGATGCTTTTAAATGGAAGGTAGTCATTAAGAACTTAGAGCAGGAAGCAGAAGCTTTAAAGGAGGACAAGAAGAATCCCTGGCCTGAGCCAGTGTACTTCCCCATGGGCTTCCTGCTCTCAGCACACAGCTGAAAATCTGCAGAGAGGCCCCAGGAGCACTACCCCTTTCATGTTCACACAACCAAAGGAGGTGTGGCATATGAAGTGAGCTTTCTCTGGCTCTTCTCCAGGAAAACCATTGGTGGACAAAGGGCAGAGATTTCTGCAAAAACGTTCTGTTTACATAGAACCCAAGTAAATCATTGGGCACATGTGCCAACTGCTAAGAGGGAGAAGGCAACCCATAGGGTTGGAGTTGGGGAGAGGCTGGTTGGTATTTTCAGGGTAGGAGCATGAAAAGAGATGCTTCCTGCCCTTGAAAGAAATTAATGATAGGAATATGCAAAAATAACTGGGGTTGCTTTCCAAGATGTACTAATTTAGTTACTGTTGTCTCAGACTTTGCCGAGAGGAATCTCACAACGTTGAAAATGTTATTTGGAGCCCTGGCTTTATACTCAGGGAGAAGGCTAAATTCATTCTATCTTTGAAAAATTGTGAATAACATATGAAAGCTATTAATGTGCTTCTTTTTAATTCACTATTATTTATTCCATTTATATCATGTCATATCAATTCAGTGGTGATTATCATTCATATGGTTGTTCGTTCATTCATTTTCCATCTATCCATCCATCCACCCAACCATATAACTAAGTAAGGGCATTTTTTTGACTAGATGTTTTGCATTGAGGGGCATGTGGTAATCACTAGGGTAGGGGAAGGAACTCCAAAAGATGGGAGAGCAGTCTATATAGTTCAGTTGCTCAGAGTCTGGTGGTACAGATAGGTGAGTAAATGACTAATTACGACATAATATGGGCAGTGTTGCTAGAAAGGCCAACATGACTTGACTCATGTAAAACTAAGTCTCCCCTTCCTGCCTATAATCATGGAATGTTAGCCTGAAAAGAAGCCTTAGAAAAATTGAATCGCACAATGATTTCTAGACTTCATCCACAGATTGCTGGGGTACCATTCCAGGGAGTGGAGGTGGTTATAGTAGGGAGGAGTTAGAGGAAAATTGAACAGATGGGGTTTAGCTTCCTCAAGAACCAGAGCAGGTTCCTTTTAATCTGTTTCATATATTGAGGTTCCTTGTAGAGTATCAGTTGAGGAAAGACTTTGTTTGCTTAATGATATTTGGAAAACACTGGACTAGTCTACCATTATTCCTTGATTATCTGGTTTAAAAATTGAGGCCCAACAAGGTGAAAGGATTTGTCCAAGGCTATAAAATAGGTTAGTTAACAATCCAGGAATAAGGCCCGGTCTTCTAATTTATGTGGAAATTACCTCTATATCAATTAGCTTTTGCTATGAAACAAATAACTCCAAAACTCAGTGGCTTAAAACAAGCACTGTTTGTTTAGCCCATAATTCTATGAGTAAGCAATTTGGGCTAGACCTAGTGGGGTGGTTCCTCTGGTCTCAGCTGGGCTCACTCATGTCAGTGATGAATTTCTGATCAGCTGGCAAGCACCTAAGAATTGGCTGGTCTAAGTGGCCTTACATCTAAGGGATGGCTGGGTGTTGGCTTGGGTAATTAGGTAACTGAGTCTGGAATCTCTCATCATCAGCAGCACTTTAATAGAGTAGAGAAGTGTACATAGCCCCTTGAGCCCTAGGCTTGTAGCTGGTCAAAGCAAATTACAGACCAACCATATTAAGAGGTGGAGAAAGAGGCTTCTTGAATGGAGGATTACAAGGGGTGTTGATACAAGGAAGGGGAGAATTGTTGCCCTTTTTGCTATCTACCACAAGAATACTATGTTATTAACATATCTTCTCTTCTTAATTTGGGCATTAGAAAGATGTATTTTGAATATGCTATCTAATTCCAAAGCTATCTTTATAAGAACATAGCCACAACTCTTTCTATATACTATGAGGCCTCTTACCTACTTGAGTTTTCAAATTCTTTGTGTTTGAGACAGATAGTATTTACTGCTTGAGGTAAGGTGTACTGTACCTCAAGAAAATACCTACTTTACTCCCAATCATAATCTTTCCATCAATAGTCCTGTCCATGGAAAGACTCCTTCAGCTCTTGGTCATCTTGATTTTTTCATATGCCTCTGAAGGATGACTTCATTCTCATCATTTCCACAAAGAATTATTGAGTGACTCCTATGTATAATACAGTCAACTAGATATTGAAGAAACAAATAGTCTAAGATGAGCCTCAAATTCAGGTAATTCATAGTATGGAAGGGAAGAAAAAGCTAAACAGATTATTACAGTGAAATATGAGGAAGAGGGATGGAAATTAAATTTCTTTTCAGTGTTTAGAAGGTGCAGCCAAATGATCATATAAATAGATGCAAAAAAGAGCATTCAACACAATTCATTACCCTTTCAAGACTAAAACACTTAAAATAGGAATAGAAGGAAACTTCCCCAACTTGATAAAGTACATTTATGGAAAAACTCACAGATGGCATCATACTTAGTAGTAAAAAATTGAATGCTTTCCTCCTAAGGTGAGATACAAGACAAGGCTGTCTATTCTTGCTATTTCTATTTAACATTATATTGGAGATTCTATACAGAACAATTAAGAAAGAAAATAAAAGGCATTCAGATTGCAAAGAGAGAAGAAAAAGTATCTCTATTCACAGATGACATGATTTTGTATATAGAAATTCCTAAGTAGTTCACAAAAATTATTAGAACTAATAAATGGGGATATAAGAGAAATATACAAAAATCAATTATAGTCTACACACTAGCAAGAAAAATTAAGAAAAGAAATTAAGATAATAATTTCTTTTACAATAACAAATACTTTTACAAAAGTGCAAGACTTTTACACTGAAAAATATAAAACACCTTTGGAAGAAAATGAAGACCTAAATAAAGAGAAAGATATTCCATGTTCATTGATCAGAAGATTTAATATTGTTTAAGATGGTGATATTCCCCAAATTGATATACAGACTCAATTCAATCCATATCGAATTCCCAGCTGACTTTTTACAGAAATTGACAAGCTGATTCTAAAATTTGTATGGAAATTCAAGGGACCCAAAATAGCCATAACAATCTTGAAAAAGAAAAACAAAGTTGGAGGTCTTACACTTCCCAAGTTTCAAGAAAGTGTGGTAGTGGCATAAGAATAGACATACAGATCAATGGAATAAAATTGAAAGTCCAGAAATAAATACTTTCATTTATGGTCAATTGATTTTTTATAATGATGCTAGATAATTCAATGGGAGAAACTATTATCTTTTAAAACAAATGGTTCCTGGACAACTGAATATCCACATGGAAAAGAATGAAGTTGAACTCTTTCCCCACAAAAATTAACTCAAAATGATTCATAGATTTAAATTTATGAGTTAAAACTATAAAACTATTAGGAAAAAACATAGGAGTGAATCTTTATGACCTTGAATTAGGCAATGATTTTAGATATGACGCTAAAAGCACAAATGACAAAAAAGAATGAATAGAACTGCGTCAAAATGAAAAACTTTTGTCCTTCAAAGGATACCATAAGAAATTGAGAAGTCAACCCACAAAACGGGAGAAATCTGTGACTCATATAGCTGAGAAGGGACTTTGTATTAGATTCCTAGGGGTGCTGTACTACCACAAACTGTGTGGCTTAAGACAACAGAAATTTATTCTTTCATAGTGCAGGCGGATAGAAGTGCAAAATATTGTTGTCAACAGAGACATACTCCCTCTGAAGTCTCTAAAGAAGAATACATTTTTGCCTCTCTCCTGGCTTCTGGTGGTTGCCAGTAATAGTGTTCCTTGACTTATAGTCACATAATTCCATTCTGTCTCCATCTTCACATGGCACTCTCCTTTATGTATAACATCTTGAAAAACTGACAAACTGTTCTCCAAAGCTACTGCACAGTGTCTCTGTGTCTTCACAAGGCCTGTTTATGAGGATACCAGGCACTGGAGTTAGGGCTTACCCTAATCCAGTATGACTTCACCTCCACTTGATTCCATCAGGAGAGAACCTATTTCCAAATAAGGTCACATTCATAGGTTCTGGAGGTTAGGGCATTAGCATATTTTTTTTGGGGGGGGGGCACAATTCAACCCACAACAGACTTTATCTAGAATTATTTAAAAAAAAACAAACTCTTAACTCAACAATAAAAAGAGAAATAACCTAATTTTTACAATGGGCAAAGGATTTGAATAGACATATAGATGGGCATAAGCACATGAAAAGATGCTCAATATCATTAGTCATCAGGAAAATGCAAATCAAAACCACAATGAGATACCACTTCATAACCATTAGGATTGCTAAAATAAAAAAAGATAGACAATGACAAGTGTTGGTGAGGATGTGGAGAAATTAGAACCCATATGTGTTGCTGGTGGCAAGGTAAAATAGGCAGTAGTTTTGGAGAACATTTTAGCAGTTTTTCAAGATGTTATACATACGTTTAAACAAAAACATGTACTTGAATGCTCATTGCTGTATTAATTACAATGGTCAAAAGATCAAAATAGCCCAAATGTCTATCAACTATAAATGGATAAAGAAAATGTATATTCAAGCAATGGAATATTGTTTGGCAATAAAACTATGATAAAAGGCAATACAAATTATTGATATATGTTGCAATATGGATAAACCTTGAAACATTATGGTAAGTGAAAGAAACCAGTCATACAATAATAAATATTATATGATATCAATGATATGAAATGTCCAGAACAGGCAAATTTATCAGGACATAAAGTGGGTTAGTGGTTGCCTAGTGTTGGAGGGAGGAGGGAGTAGAAAGTAGCTGCTAATGAGTGTGAGTTTTCTTTCAGGGGTGATGAAATGTTCTAAAATTAGATAGTGGTGATGATCAACTCTGTGAATATGCTAAAAACCACTGAATTGTAAATTTTAAAGGATGAATTTTGTTCTATGTGAATTATCTATAATAATAAAAGCATAATATGCTAATTAGATCGGACAATCTTCTGGACGAAGCCGCAGCGTGGCAAGGGCTGAGGCAGCCACCAGGGTGGGTAGGGGGTGAGCCCCTTGCATGAATTTCATGCATTGGGCCTCTAGTATCTCAATAAAGCTCTAAAAAATAAGATGAGATCCTCTTCCAGCAGTAGGGTATGTCAGGGGAGTTGAGAAAAATGTTAATGATATGGAATCCCTACTCAAAAGAATGGGGGAGAGAACTGTATTTGTTAGGTTAGCTGCCATAACCAATAGCCCACAACTTTCAGTGGCTGAGCACAATAAAAGTTTCTTTCTCTCACACCATTGTCTGATTTGGGTCAGTTAAGTATCCTCAGTGGCTCTATTCACATTGTGACTCAGGCCCCCAAGTTCTTTGATCTTTTGTCTATGTCCTCTTTTAGAAATTTGGTGCCCTCTCCATTCAGCTGCTGGGTGGGGAAAGAGAATGAGTATCGAGCATGGGAGAATTTCATGGTATAGGCCTGGAATTGACATGCTTCACTTCCACTCATATCTATTGGCCACAACTTACACGGCCACACCTACCTGCAGGGGACATTGATGCATACAGTTTACTTATGCTTCTGAGAAGAAAGGGAAAACAGGTTTGCTAAACAGTTAGTCAGCATCTACTAGAAGGACTGACCAAGGATAAGGAAAAAGATTGCAGGCTCAGAGCCCAGCTTGAGGTGGCATGTATTTGTGGTCACTGCTGAGAGCAGGGCTGGGTCATTTTCTCTCACTGTTCTAGGTGAAACATTTCCAGGTGGAAAGTACTGTAATGGGGCATATTTGTGTGGATGATGTAGCCCAGTCTGCATTAGTAATGCCTGGGGAGGGAAACGAAGAACACTTTAGCATCTCCCTTATGGAATGACAAATGTAGCCAATGCTTCCACATTGCCATTAAATGGAGAGCAAGAGAGGAATGAATGTGAGAAATAAACTATTGTGTGTTTTTTTCAATTGGACATGGGATGAATAAAAATAAGAATATGTCCCCTTTTAAGGTTGTGCTTTAAATAGAAATCTGCCTCAGGCCCTTCTTGATCTTTTTCTTCTTGGCTCCCTCTCTGTGAGGGTTATTCACTCCCAGCCACATCTGTTCCTTTGTGGTGGAGGGGCCTGAATTCTGTTTGGGATCAAGCTCACCTGAGTGGATCCCTCATATTGTAGCTCTTTCCAAGTTCCTTTTTTTTCATAAGTTTTCAGGGCTGCCTTGACATTTCTGTGTAGTTAGTGTACCTGCCTTTATAGACAGCTGCTGTCTGTCTTCTGACAGACTGTGTCTAACTGCTAATGCTATAGTGAAAATCACCTCATTGGCCTTTCCTGGTTTTCAGAGGCACTTGTCTCTTGGTATAATGCTGGATGTTTTAAAAGCATTGTTTAAGAAAAGTGTAAGGTAGAATAGTACAGCCTCTTCCTTTATGGCATAAGCCCATGTGGGCTTTGATGAAAGGTCTGCTGGGACCTTGAGGATAGGCTGGCAAGAAGAGGGAAGCACCAGGGTAATGGAGAAGTGATTTTGTTTCAGTCAGGCCCTAAGAGAAGATGGCCAATAGTCTAAATTGCAATGGCCAAGGTTTTGAGTAATGGTGGTTGGGATCTGAGCTGATGTCAATGTCCAAGGCTCTGGTGCATGGAGGAGGTTTCAAATTGCTCATCATGTTAGCCTGTCTTGTTTTTCCCTAATCCATTCTCTGCACTTCTGCATAGTGAATCTTGCAAATCCAATCACATCACCCCCTAGTTCACATTCTTCCAAGGCTTCTTATTACTCTTCTGATAGCATCGAAATGAATTGGTTTTCAAGACTATATGAATCTCTCTCTAGCCTCATCTCTGGTCCCAACCTCTCTCCAGCCTTATCTCTCCTGCCTTTCTAGACCCATTGCTCTGGCCCCAGTTCTAAGATCCTTCTGGTTCCTCTTATATGCCATGCTCTCTAGCTCCTACAGCTTCCCGTGGTCTTGACCTTGATCCCCTTTCCTCTTATAGGCTTCCTGAATAATCCCATTTGCCTCATTGAGTAGTTGCCACTGCACTCTGTGTCTCCCTCTCCATAGCAGTTATCTCAACCTGTTGTAATTACCTGTCTGTTTTTGTGCTCTTCCACTAAACTGAAAACTTTATAGGATCAGGGACAATGTACTTGAGTTATATTAGTCAGGAATATTAGTTTCTGTAACAGAGAACCCCAAACATTTAAGTAGATGAAAACAATAGAAGTTTTATTTTTTGTTCACATGACAGTTCAATGTGGATATCTGGTAGATGACCTTTTACATGGTTATTCAGAAATCTATGCTCCTTTCATTTTGTACCTCTCTTTCCAAGTCTGCATCTGACAGGCAAATGGGAGAAGAGAGAATAGAGATCATATAGGAAGGGCTATATCTGGAAGTTGTGTATTTAATTTCTACCTATAGTCCATTGGCCAGAACTTAATCATATGACTACATATAATTGCAGGTGATGCTGAAAAAATATATATGTATATATAGATATATATCTATATCGGTCTATCTATTATCTATCTATCTATCTATCTATCTATCTATCTATCTATCTATCTATCTATCTATCTATCATCTAATCTAATCCTCACCTGAGGATATTTTTCCATTGATTTTTAGAAAGTGGAAGGGAGTGGAAGAGACAGATAAAGTGAAACATGGATGTGAGAAAAACACATCAATTGATTGCCTGTACATACCCCAAGCAGGGCCAGGCATTGAGCCTGTAATCAAGGTATGTGCCCTTGACCAGAATCAGACCCGGGACCCTTTAGTCTGCAGGGTGACACACTATGCACTGAGCCAAACTGGCTAGCTAGGGCAAGATATGTTTTGAATTAATTCTAAAATATATTTTCTCATAGGGGACAAAGAAGGAGGTAATAGAGATGAGGAGTGAGGACTGCTTTTTTTATTTTGTGGAATGTAATGGTGTCAGCTTTTTTTACACATTGCTTCTAGGTCTATGGAAGAAGAAAGTGGCATGTATGTGCATGCGCCTATCATTCTTCTTTCTGCCCAGGAGGGACCAGGTGTGTGTAGCACTTGTGAAATGTCCATTCTCTATTCCACCATCACAGCATACCTGAGGCCATGCTCCCTTTGACATAAGTGTCTATCCAGACTCTTCCCTCAACCCAGCCCCCTATAGCTGACAAAACCTCATTGCCCAAATTGACAGGAAGAAGCAAGAAAACCACATGGTGATAGCTACCAATGACCAAGAGTTTAGTTTGAAAATTAGCCTTTAAAGACTCAACTTCTGGGTGGGTGGGGATATAATAACTCCTTGCCTGTGGGTGGCTCTAGAATTTTCCAAAGTACTTTCCCACACCTTATCTCATTTCATCCTCATAACAACATGGTGAGGTAAGAAAGCCAAGGGTTATTATGTCTGCTTTACAGATGAGCAAACCGAGGCTCAAAGTAGCTCAGATGACTTTCCCAAGATCATGTGGCTGCTCTTCCACACTTGCTATTTCCACCCAAGCCTCATTGCTTGAATCTGCAAACTATTTTCCAGAAGATTCCCTCTTAGCTTGCAATTAGTGGGACTGGAAAATATGTCTGATGACTGACCTTACCTCTCAACACTGGCCATTTATTTTCCTGTCTAAACAAGCGGGTCTGTAAGAAGCTACCACAAAATTCTCCTCTATATTTAAATCTCTGTGCACTGTGGATCTGTGTCCTCTCTGCGAACGTTGGGGGAGAAAGCCAAAGACAACTAAAATATTTTACAAGTTGCGGTACCTCACATCCCAGTTCATTACAACAGGGTCTAGGTGGGCTTGTGCAATGGGACTCTTTTTTTAATTAAAACAAAAAAGCTCAGGGATGTTTCATTGAGTGTCCATGTGCATGCTTGCTGCTGATCTCTTGTGCTGCATTCCCAGGAATCCTTAACCCTCTCCCCTGACCTCACTCAGACAGAAAGCCGACATTACCTTGCCATCTCCCTAATTAAAGGCAAAGGCTATAGTTTCCCTCAGTCTATCATAGTCTGGTTTATGGGTTTTGCCAGTGCAGAGGAGGCGGGTAATGCTAAAGGTTGGCTGTGATGTGGGAGGATGTAAGATGGGGCAGAGGGGGTCAGGCTGAGTTCCTTACCCCATAGAACCTAAAGCAAACTTCTAGCATCAAAATCCTAATGGCACAAAATATCCTTGTAGAGGAAAGACTGGTTAATGTCAGTTCCTAAACCTTCCTTCCTCCCACTGGCTCAGGTAGACCTGGGAAACCCACATCTTCTGGCATCATTTCCCATGCATTGTTTTCTCAGAAGCAGAGCATGACCGACATCAAATAGTATCTATGTTGGTATCTGTCTCAGCAAATCCCTTTCTGTATTAAAAGATTAATGTAGTAAATCCAGAGTCAGGGGGAGATTGTAGTGTTTCCTCTTCTGTCATCAGAGTGTTTATTAATACTATTTTCTGTTTTCCTCTTTTGCTTTCCCCTCACATCCTTATAAACTATATTTTGAAGTCCTTCTCAAATTTCTCATTTTTCCTAATAGTAATAAAAAGCCCAAGCAATTTGGATGGCATCTGTGCATCTTCCGTTAGAGAAGATAACCCCGTTTTTCTCCAAGAGAGAAGTTACAGGTCTTTTATGATTTGTCCTAAGGTCCCTTGAATGAGGCTGATAAGAAAAGGTGCTTGGTCCATAAGATTTTAGGAAAGGCTCTGAAAAGCAAGTCTCTCTGAGGAGTACTGATGTTGCTTTGTGGGGATTATTTACCAGTGTTTAGGTGAGAGTTCAAACCTGCTTCTGCTACTATTCATGACTGCCTAATGGTGTACTTAATTCAGATACTGTGCTATACAATGACCAATTCCTTTGAATTTTACATTAACACATGTTATCATATAACCTTTTCTGTGAGCCAAGCACTTGCCTGGTGGAGCTGAGGATAGGGCTGTTATTGTTTCATCTTTTTAAAAAAAATTATTGAGTTTACTGGGGTGACATTTGTTATTAAAATTATATAGATTTCAGGTGTACAACTTTATAATCCATCATCTGTACACTGTATTGTGTGTTCACCACCCAAAGACAAGTTTCCTTCCATCACCATTTATCCCCCCTTCACCCTCTTCTATCTCTCCCTACTGTCCTTTTGAGTCATCTTTTGTATCTACTGTGTATGAGACACCATACTGGTCAGATGCCTCTCAAGATCTTTCAGGTAAGTCAGTGAGACTGAGCCTAGCTCAAGAAGAAGATGACAACATTATGAAGACAGTTGCACTTCCATGTGCTGAAGGCATGTCCCCCCAACCCACTGCCATGCTTATTGATTCTGCTCACAATTGAGCAGTACATGAACTTCCATGAAGAATGGTGAGATAATAATAATTATGTACTGCCTGGTTCTACTCCCAGCATGGTGTTTAGTAGCACGTGATAGGTGCTCAGCAAATGTCTGTGGTATTGAAGTAATGTGTTTACTCAATACATTTTTCATTAGATTGTTAGTTCTTTGGAGTCAGGGTCTGTGTGTTTACTTGCTTTTGTGTCACCAGCTCCACACCTAATTTTACAATGCACTTGTTTTTTCCTTCCATTATGATTTTTTAAAAAAATCCATAGGCACTCTCCTGAGCATATGGATTGCAGAAAGTTATTAATGGTTTAGAGACAGGGCAGCAGTAGCAAAAGGAGGTGGAATAGGAAAGTCAGGATAAACTGGGTTATGCTGTGCTGATAAAGATCCCAGAAAACCTAGTGGCTGAAGATAACAAATGTGTTTTTTTTCCTTACATTACCTATTGCAGGTGTGTTGACAGGGTCTCTCTGCTAGTTGTAATTGTTTCAAGATCCAGGCTGATGGAGTCTCCATTTTGACACAAGCATCACAAAGGGGAATGTAATAAATTGCACACCAGCTCCTGACGTTTTTGTGTAGAAGTGCCACATATCACTTTATGCTCATCCTTCATTGGCTAAAGTAAGTCACATGGCCATACCCAACCTCAAAGAGGTTGATGAAGCAATCTTACTAAGAAGAAAGCAAGCTAAAGTATTTGGCCAACAGCACTGATTATTACTATAATGGGATAATAACGAGGCTTAGGTAAATGTGTGTGGAACTTGAGTAAAATTTGTGGCACAAGTGAGAATTTTTATTTACTTTAATTCTGTTTTTAAAAAGATTGTGTTTGTAAAACAGTTCTAACATCTAGGATTTCTTGCTGAGCTCAGTATTTCTGTGCCTAGAATGAGAGTCAGAGAACGAAACCATTTTCCATTGAGATCATGAGAGTTGCCTTTCAAGTGTCCATACAGTATAAATAATAATAGCCTCAAAGAAACAATTAAAAGCTCTCCAGGTGGCTTATCTCAGATCCACTGAGAAATGAAAACCCCCCAAACATGCCAAAACATTTTTAAAAAATGGCTCTGTCTGAGGGTGGTCTCCTTGTAATGATAAAGCTTTCTCCCCATCCTTCCTGAAAGTGATACCAGCCTGATGTTAGCAACAGTATCGCTGTCTGGAAAGGGGATGGCTGAATCTGGTGGGATTACATTTGAGCTACATAAACACAGATTGAATTAAGCATGGTGAGTTGATGATGGGGAACATAGAAAGAGTCAGGACCTTCCGTTGAGATAATAACTAGTTCATTATCTGCACAGATAAAGGTCGTACAGGCTTTCAGCAACAGCATGGAACAAAATTGACCTTTCTGACAGCAACTCTCTGCTTCTTTTTTTACAAAACAGATCTTTGAACACCAGTGAGTAAGGAAATCCATGTTCCTCCTGATACTCTTCCTTCCCCTTCCATGGCCTTCCCAATGCACAGGCCTTCACTTCCATTAATTTTTGAGTGGCTGCCTTTGTTTAAATGACTTATAGTGGAACTTTCTTGGAAAAAAAATCTCAAATAAGCCCATGAACAGATGTTATTAGTTTAAATTTTCCCCATTTTACACACTATCTCACGCTTCTTCCTTGCTCCTAAATTTTGCCTTTTCATCAAAAGGCAAAAATGCCATCTACTTAGTCAAAGGAAACTTCCGCCTCTTGGGTTATGTATTTCAATTTTCCTTAAAAGAGCCCATCATGAATCATTTGGAAGAAGTGAGCATGCTATATTGTCTTTGTGTGATACTTAGAAAGCAGTGTGGTGTGGGTGGGGTACTTCCACCTTTAAAGAGAAATGACAGTTACATGTGGCTTTCAAGACATTAAGGCTATTTTTGAATCCTAAGTTAAGCAATGTCAAGTTAAGTTTTCCCAGGAGATGGTGATTTTAGTGAAGTGTCATAAAAGTGTTCCCAAAGCCAATGTTTCCAATGAGATTTGAAGTGAATGATTTTCCCTTATTCGTTTTGCATAATTGTTTTAATATGCCAAGTATGTTCCATAATGGGTTTGGATACCCTGGGCAATATATTTTCTTTCTACTACTTTAGAAATCTTGTTGATAAAATGAAGACTAGTAATATGGATTTCTTATGTGCCTATCATTTTTCTTTGTAAGGGGAGTTAACTTTGGTAAGAGATATGGGCTGTGTTGAATGCCAGATCATAATGAGGCCTCCTGGCTCCAATAAATTACATTTGCTCTAGGTTGACTAGCTATGGAATGAGGTCATGTACCCTTGATCCAAATCATGAATGTGACAGTTTGCATCTACATACAGAATAACTCAATCTTTGCTACCCTACTATACTTTATCACTGTCGCTGTCATCTTCAGGGCATGGGATTGGCAGAGGATGACAGTAGTGATATGTATTATGCTCAGTCCTTAGTCTCAAACAGTAAAAGCCTTACATTTAGATTTTTTAAAAGAAGATAATTAAATATCACCTAGGGATAATTATAGGTTCCATGTGAGAAATGAAATCAGGATTATTGAACTTAGGAATAGATGGAAAAAGAAAGATTCCTTGAAATATATTCAGATAGTATAGAATAACCTGATGATCTTCTGTAATATTTTCCTTTCCCTGACTACCTACCTATATTTATATTCTCCCCAAATGTACTTTTGAGCACAGCACATGAGAAATAACAAGTTTTTGGGTGTTGTTTTTTTCAAATAGGATAATCTCATTTTGTAATGGGTAAGTGGTTGTTATGCTCAGGAAAGATGTATGTGGGAAATGTATTTCCCAATGGAATTAGAGTCACACGTAGCTTCATATTTTGGTAACATGGGATTTCAGATGGCTGTTTCTTTGCACCTGCTTGTTATATATCTCCTTGAGTTTTTCGATGAAATAGAATGAAATGATAATGAATGGTAGTAAATGTAGTTATGGAGTTATGTGTACTTTGTTTACATTAAAGCGAGTAAATTCCTGTACATGTATGAAGCTCTTGAAACATGGATAAGTAACATTTATGTAGCTCCACTTCAATGATATTTATATACTTAAATTATATATTTATAATATATATTATGTGTCAAAATAATATATGTAATATCATATTAAGGACATAACAAAAAATATTTTGAAAGAAATTAAGATTTAAAACAAAGGTAGTAATTATGTTAAGTCTCAAAAGTTCCTTTATCTGAATTCTTAGTGTGTCATGATATTTAATAACACTTTTCAATAATTTGGAAATAAAGTCTAGGGCTTGTTGAATTAAACCTGAACAATGTGTGCAGTCTGACTAATGTGTAAATTAGAAGGTATTCATTGTCTTCATCAGGTATTGGCAAACTTTTTCTGTAATGATTCAAATGGTAAATATTTTAAGCTTTTTAGGCTATATGATCTCTGTTGCAATTACTTAACTTTGTTACTTTCATGTGAAACCAGCCATAGACAATAAGTAAATGATGAGCATGGCTATATTCCAATAAAACTTTATTGATAAAAACAGATGATGGGCCAGGTTGGCTTGTGGGCTAAAGTTTTCAACCCCTGATCTTAACTATGAAGATTTTAATCTATAGCCTAATTAAATTGAAAAACAATTTATACATGACACCTAGTTGAATATGTGACTACCTGTATATTTAGCACATGCACGTGTGCACAAATGTGTGTGCGCACACACAAGGATTAGTTGAACTGTTAATATGTGTTTTTCAGATCAGGCTAGAAGAATTTCTGCATATGTAATTTTATCTTATAATAAATAAATATGCTCAATTTTCTAAATAAACATTCTGATTCTCTCTGGGATTGTGGCTTAAAGTTTAAACTGTTCTCTACCCTCAAGGCTCTTTTGGCTGGTCTAATAATCAAATGGACATGAGACAGATTAGCAAGAGAAAATAACCAAATTTAATACATACATATGTGTGGGAACCCTGCATACATGAGAGAGTCAGAGATCCCACATGCAGCAGAGGTTCATAGATAGAAAGGCAACATGGGTATATAAGGCATCCTGAGCTAGGGATGAGATAATGCACCTTGGGGGCTTCAGAGGGTCATTGCAGGATAAGAAGAGCAGATATTTAGTAGGTAAAAATTTGCCCTGCCATTTAGGTGGGTCAAAAAGAGATTATCACTGATAATCTCTTATTATGGGCAAGGCCCCTAATTTAAATTCTTCTAGGTAGTTACAGGGAGAGTCAGAAGTTTCTCTTGAGCTTGAAGCTAAAATTGCCTTTAGCTCAAAATAATCTGCATACTACTGAGGCACATCTAGAGTGGCTTATTCTGAACTCCCATACTGCTCTCAGGTTCATTACATCATGATCATATGGGCTACTTAATTACTACTCTTTAGTGAAGATGATGATATTCACAGAAACTTTTTAAGAAAATGTGGGCTATGCAAGTTGCATTTGTTATGAGTCATTCTCTATTGATGTCTTTATGTAGTTTTAAACTAAGCATTAATTGAAATGAAACCACAGGTTTGTCAGATTGATCATTCTTTTCAGACTCTATTCAAAACAGTTTTCTTTCTTCCCAGAAAAAAACTGTAGTCATTTACCCAGAAATGGGAGAGAGCAATGCTTTTCCAAATGATAAAGCTCTTTGTTTTGAGAAGTGAATTCATTGGGACGATAAATCTGCCTTTTACTATCTGCTCACCTGTTTGTCCTCAGGGGAACTATCACTCTTTCTTAATCCTTTTACACTGGAAAAGTTGAAATGATAGTTTCAAGTCAGACTAAAAAAAGCTGATAAGGACAGGGAAAAAATGACTCTTCTGCTTTGAATACATGTGGGCACAGCATGCAGGAGTACTTCCTTGTGAGAGGCAGGTAGTCAGACTAGAGCTATAGCCTTTGGTAACAAGCCTTCCTTGTATTTGAGAAGCATTGTCTTATAGAGATTCGGGCTGTGAGACTTCCTAACTCTTGGGCAAAACATATCTCTTTTTTCCACCAAAGAAATAACTGATCTTTCCTAAATAGGAAGAGTTTAAGTTAAAATGATGGTTTTCATTTAGCTAAATAACAGTATGGCATATAAAGTTAGAAATTCAAATGAAAAAAATGCAGATATGGTTTACATTTTATTTCTAGGCAATGACGTTTTATTTTCCGAAAGACTTCTGGAGATTGCCTACTACAAGAAGAGGCACTCTGCCCCCTCTTCCCACCCTCAACTGTAACAGAAGCCATCTTATCTTTCAAAGAGCACAAAGCATACCCAAACTTGTCAAAAACAAAAAGTCAATACAGACCCTATCAGGAACCCACCCCCAAAATCTTTTTCAAAAGCCATATAGAAACAGAATAACTCCTTCATCATGGGAAGGGTTTACATATTTTAGAAAAATCCAAACAAATAAATATAGTTAGACACTTCTTTTTAATATATTTTATTGATTTTTTACAGAGAGGAAGGGAGAGGGACAGAGAGCTAGAAACATCCATGAGAGAGAAACATCGACCAGCTGCCTCCTGCACACCCACCACTGGGGATGTGCCCACAACCAAGGTACATGCCCTTGACCGGAATCGAACCCGGGACCTTTCAGTCCGCAGGCCGATGCTCTATCCACTGAGCCAAACCGGTTTCGGCTAAAAATATATATTTTTATTGATTTCAGAGAGGAAGAGAGAGATTGAAATATCAATGATGAGAAAGATCATTGATTGGATGCCTCCTAAACCTTCTACCGGAGATGGAGCTCCAAACCCTGGGCATGTGCCCTGACTGGGAATTGAACTGTGATCTCCTAGATCATAGGTTGATGCCCAACCACTGAGCCACACCAGCTGGGCCAGTTAGATACTTCTTAACCTGAGGAAACATTCTGTTAATTTTTAAAAATGTTTTTACTGATTTTAGAGAGAGAGAAAGGGAGAGGGAGAGAGAAAGAGAAACAAGGATCAGTTGCCTCCCTATGGGACCAAGCCTGTAATCTGGGCATGTGCCTTGACCAGTAATCGAAATGGTGACCTTTCAGTGCACAGGACAATGCTCAACCAACTAAGCCACACTGGCCAGGGCTCTCTTAGTTTTTTTAAACCTATCTCCTCACTTCCTTTTGATGCACCTCACATCTACATCACAGGCATGGAATAGCACACTGAATGACACTGATCCATCCTTTTAAAATATTAGCACCATTTGGGGCCTGAGCTACTTCTTCTGGCCTTTTCATCCACCAGGTTTTTTAGGGGGAACTGGCCCAGACAGTGACCAGATGAGATTCCCCCTTCCTCGCCTCACTTCCTTCTGTTCAATTGGTTGCAGCATCTCTGCAAAACCACTCACATTCTCTTAACCTTAGTCTGCTTCTTTGTAAAATGAGCAAATCTTTAGCCCAAGGCAGCAGCAAGCAAATATGTAAAAATCACCTGAGGCGGGGAAGGACAGAAATGAATTCATGTGGATGGAAGTTCAGTTGTGCATTCAGAAATCCCATCAGCACGTGTGCTCATGAGTGTTAGTGTGATATTTTGGTCATTCTAATCATTGTCAGTGGTGTGCTTTCATGTGCAATTTGATCTTAAAAATATGTGGGCTTTCAAGGTTTTTATTTCATTATTTTCCCCCTTTGGTATAATAATTAGGTAATACATTTAAAAGAGAGCCACTTATTGGCTGGGCCTGTTTTCTCTAAGAGGTTACTCAAAGTGTGCTCATTAGCAGTGGTGAGGAAATAGCACCCTAGTAGCTTTCCTGAAAGGTCTCCACTGGGACCTGGGAGGTGGGTAACTGGGTGTCTGGTGCCTCAGCAGTTTTGGCAGAAGGGAAACGTTAAATGAGGACTTTTCTAGCCTTGGAAGTTTTTGTGCACAGAGTCTGTGAAAATGGTGAGGATAATGAATTCCAAGTTTGGATGGGCAACACAGAGAGACAGACAGACAGACACACAGACACACACACACACACACACAGAAAGAGGGAGAGAGAGAGAGAGAGAGAGAGAGAGAGAGAGAGAGAGAGAGAGAGAGAAAGAGAGAGAGAGAGAGAGAGGGAGAAAGAGAGAGGAAAGAGAGATGAGAGATTCACAGTGGAGCAGCAAGGTCCTTACTGTCCCCAGGATTCTTTGGAGTCACCTTCACTCCTAGGCCTTCCAGGAATCGGGGACAGAAAGGTAGAAGAGAAAACGATAAAGCAGAAGTTCTCTGTTGCCCTTGGCAACGAAGTCATAAGACTTCACATATGGGTGGAGACCTGGCTGGGGTGGGCTTAGCATGTGGTGATCACAAGACTATACTATGAACAAGCACAAGTTCCCTTCTGGACAATGTAGCTCTACGTGGCTTCTTCCAGCACCTTCTGAATATGTTCCCTGGGGCATGTTCTAGTCCCCATATGGCCCCTATAGGTCTTTGTGGTTTTTTTTTTTTTAGTGTATCGATTCATCATAGTAAAAACTCACCAAGAGTAAAAGTGGGAAATAAAACAATCCCCCAGACTCCTCTTTCCTCCCCCTTCCCGAGTCTCCATGGTATCAGATGGCTGCTTGCAACCATTTACTTCTGACTGAGTGCTCTGATTTCTTTAGTCTCTTATCTTCTCCTCTTCCCTCCCCCAGTTCCTTACTCTCCTCTCCTCTCTTCTGCCCTCCTCTTCCCACAGCTTTGGTAAGAAACAGCCAGCCTTGAATTCAAGCATAATTGCTCAGTAGGGGGGACTTCCTTGAAAAAACCTCAAATTTTTGGGTTGTAACAGTGGAAATCTGTTTGAACCCTTGAACTTCCTTTATTGTTGAAATGACCACCTACAGAAACATGCTGGGGAAAGTAGCAGAAACACAGTGGTCCCTTTTATGGGAAAAACAGTAGCTGGAATTATTTCACTTTTGTAAGAATTCTGTAATGAGGAGGAATTGCTGAAAGGAGAGTATGGAGCAAACATTCCACAAGTTGGAGATGTCTGGGCTGCAATTGGGATTTTGTAATAATCAATGTTTCTGGGCTTGGAAACAGAGTCTTCATTCTTTCTTGGCCTCAAAAAAAAAAAAAAAAAAGCTGGAGACTATAGCATTTCTGTATACTTTCGTTGCCATTTTCAGGGCTCTTCTCTGGATACTGGGGATTTTCAGACACACAAGCAACACTAGAGAGAGGAAGGAATTTTTTTGCCTCTTGTGAAGCAAAATTGGCATGCTATGACTACTCTGTATTTTCCAACAAACAGATTGCATGAACTCTTTCTTCAGCTCACGCAGGCACTAGGATATCCTTCCATTTATGGAGACCCTGTGCACTTGATGTGCCTGGGGAGGGCTTGTGGGTGGATACACACTGATAAATCTGAGAAGTTGTTGCTTTCAGTCTGTCCCCCTCCTCATCCTTCATCCATCTCCCCTCCAATGTGTTTTTTTTTAAATCTTAAAACAGAAATCTGAGCATGTTACTTCTCTGCTTAGCCCCCACCTTCAAAGATAAAGTCTGGACTCCTTAGCAAGGCATGGTTCTGACCCCAGCCCACTTACCAGCTCATTCTTTTATGCCCCCTCCACTCCTCTTGGACCCTGTCCAGCACATGCAATGTGCAGGGCCCTCCCTAGACCTTTCATGTTTGTTTTACTTCACTGAAATATACAGTTCCTGCTGCATAACATACCTGTTCTTCTCACTGAAAACAACTCTTACTCAGACTTCAAATCCTGAGCCAAATGTCCCTTCCTCTGAAGTGAGCAGATGAAGTCTTCCCTAACTTCATCTGCTCACTCCATCCATTTTGCTACCAAAATATGTTCATATTTTACTGATATTCCTCTGAATAGTACTTATCACATGAGACCATAATAAATTGTTATATGTCTCTACAGTCCACTGCCAGCCTAGTAAGGGCAGGATCGGGTCTTACTCTGCTTAGATGACTCTGCTTAGATTCTCTAGGCCCAGCATAGTGCCTGGTATTCAGTGGGTGTTAAATCAATAGATATACTCAATGGGTGGATGGGGCCCATGAGAAAAATGTGGAATAATGTGTGTGTGTGTGTGTGTGTGTGTGTGTGTGAGTGAGAGAGAGAGAGAGAGAGAGAGAGAGAGAGAGAGAGAGATTGGTGTTGTTAGCTAATTATAAGGGTTATAGTTTTTAAATGAGCATTGAAAGAGAGGATGTTCCCATAAAGAAATAGCAGAAGAGTTACATCCACCCAAAATTGTTATAAGGTGACACAATGCTTCTACATTTTGTTGAGATTTGTGGGTCTATGTGAATTTCAGACAGACACACAGACACACACAAACACACACACACAAACTCTCAGTTTTAAAAACGCTAAGATTTTTTCATTGATTTATTACATACCAGGGGTCAGCAGCAACTTTTTCTGTAAAGGGACAGATATTTTAGGCTTTGAGACAGTATTATAACTGCTCAAGTCTGCCTTGTAAAAAGAAAGCAGCAGCAGATAATATATAATTTAAAAAACATATTTTTAAATTACAGATTAAAATTTTTTCACTTTTGAATAGTGAATATTCAGCAATGATTTTATCTTAAAATTACCTTTTTTTCTGCAACTTTTTAGAATTATACAAAGCATGTGAAGTGAGATATAGCAAAGGCAAACACCAAGAATGGGTAATAGTATTGGAATCAGTTTATTTTCATGTTAACCACAAATATTTATGATGGAACTTTTGAAGCTGCCACAGTAAAATAAAATATAATACAAAATCCAAGTTTCAAGCTATACTTTTCCTTACATATGGCTTCCATGGTTCATTTTCTCATTTACAATGATTAAACATAGGCTTATCTGAGAAAGACAAATTTTTCCAGAGAGGATTACTGTTCCTTTTTGGCATTGTTTTGATCAGATTAGTCAGAATCTCTCATTAAAATATATATTTGTAGAAGTTGCAGTATAGTCAAGATATTTGCATTTTTATAATAGGGCTGCAGAGTATTTGGTGACCCACTCTAGTGATTTGCATTTGGATGAGGAATAAGAGACCATGGATTTTGTGTATCAATGTCGTGCCTTTGGTTAATTTCATAATTCTTTTGTCTTGTCAGTGATGGCCTCTCTTTACAGCCACATTCACAAATGCCTTATTTTAAGCAACTTAACTCCAGATCATGCATGCCACTGGACAGCTCGTGTACAAAAGAACTTCGAAAATTGCCAAGTCCTACGAAATCATGGGCTTCGTTATTATTTACCTTGGGGCTGTTCAAATCTCCACTTAGGCATAGAAGCTGTTGATATCACTGCAGGATATTTGGAAGGTTATATCCTGTTCTTGCACAGCAAGAACTCTTTCTGACAAAACTAAGCAGCAAGAAATCAATGCAAAAAGAAAAGATAAACAAAGATGAGCTGAATTGCAAATGTATGTGTTAATGCCTTAATATTACAAGACAGCAAGATGATGCATTCAGATAATTCATTCATTCTCAGAATGCTGGAATCTTTCATTGTTGCTCATTAAAAAAAACAGGTTGTGAGTCTAGACATGACCCCCTCATCATCCTGGCACAGACTGGCCCTTTCTTCCTCTCCTTTCTGAGTGTTCTTGCTTCCCCCCGAAGGTGCTCCCTCACCCTGCCTGGCCCAGGCTACTCTGGGCAGTCACCTCCTTTACTTCAAGGAGCATTCTAGTTTCTTCAGCTGGGCCTGCCTGGGGCCTGTCCTCAGGAGCCTCAAATCCAATTTATCAGGACACATAGATTCTTTCTCCTTACTCTTTGCTGACCTCAATCCAGCACCGAGGAGGCTTGGAAATGTCCTCAACTTCTTCCACATTCAGTCTGACTTTGCAGAAAAGAAAAATCTCTATCCTTTGAGGATGTGTTAGTTTTCAAATCTCTATGTGGCCTTGGATCCCATGATAAATTTTCACGAAAGCATGAGTCAAGGGTGCTTCCCAGCACATTTTCCCAAGGCTTACCTTTGTGATGATGTTCATTTAGCCCATCTGATATTGAAATAAAAGAAAGAGATTAAGAGAGAGTCAGAGAATGGATAAGAAAAACTATGAGGGGGATGAGGAGGAGGCAAAGAAATAGCAACTCTAACAACAAAGAGAAAATAGAGGAGAATATGGACATTCAGTCTGGTAAATGGGAAACATAAATTTCATAACTAAGGCTCTCAAAGCAGACACCTCTTTTGCTGGTTCGTGTATATGTATTTGTGGATGAGACCACAAATAAAAGGGATTATTCTGCTATAAATATTTTTGCTGCAGTTTTATCTTAGCATCTTTAGGGTTGTTTGTTTTGTTGTTGTTTTTTTTCCAAAGGGAGGAACAAATGAAATCTTTTCCTTTGATCAATGGATCTTAAAAGCAGCAAGCTTTGCTATAGACTTTTATAAACAGAATTTGCCCTTTTTAGTGTGAATCCTAGAAATCTAAAAGGCAAGGTTGTTATTATAGGCGGATCTTTTGTTTATAATCTTCAATGGCTCATCATCAGCACTAGGCACATTTTAAAATTAAATTCTGAACTGTTATCTTTGGTTTGTATTAAAATGGAATACTACTTGGGCATAAAAAGAAGGAAATCTTACTGTTTGCAACAGCATGGATGGGCTTGGAGAATATTATGCTAAGTGAAATAAGCCATTCAGAGAAAGACAAATACCATATGATCTCACTTATATGTGGAATCTAATGAAAAAAAATAAACTAACAAAATAGAAACAGACTAATTGATACAGAAAACAGATTGACATCTGTCAGAGGGGAGAGTGGTTGGGTGGCTTGGTGAAAGAGGTGGAGCGATTGAGAAAAAAAAAAAAAGCCCACCACCAAACACACACATACTGATACAGACAAGATTACCAGATGGAAAGGAGATTGGGGGAAAGTGGAAGAGGGCCAAGAGGGGGGAGATAAATGGTGATGGAAAGAGACTTGACTTGGGATAGTGAGTGCAGTATGCAGATGATGTATTATACAGTTGTACCCTTGAATCCTGTATGGTTTTATTAACCAATGTCACCCCAATAAATTCAATAAAAATATTACCCCTCCCCCCAAAATCTCTATTTAAACTCTTTTCTTTTTCAAGTGGACCTTCTTAACTTGGGCATAAACTTCTATAATCTAGTTTGTTTCTCAGAATATTAACACTTAAAAAAACTTTGGATGACTATCATTTCTGACATGAAGTGAAAACAAAAATGTAGACAAAATGCACAGGTAGAAAACATGAAAAGCAAGTGTTGCCCTGGCAGGGTGGCTCAGTGGTTGGAGTGTTCTCTCATATACCAAAAAAGTTGTGGGTTCGATTCCTGGTCAGGGCACATACATAGGTTGTGTGCAGGAGGCAACTGATTGATGTTTTTCTGTCTTACATCTCTCTCTCTCTCTCTCTCTCTTTCTCTCTCTCTCTAAAATCAATAACTACATATCCTCAGGTGAAGATTAAGAAAAAATAACTGTTGCCTTTAATGTCAGTGGGAAATCGAGGTGGTATTTACTCTGGGCTGCTTAAGCTTATGTAAGGTTACTTAAACTTGGTTTGATGCTTTAAGAGTCATATATGTGTCCATGTGTACACATGCATAAGAGAGAGAGAGACTATCTCTCAATATAGTGTGTACAGGATAATTGGTTAGATGGTTTAGAAGGTGAGAAATGGTTGATCATGACTGTGACCCACCCAGCCTAGGGTTCTTCCATCAACCAGCAGTAAGGTATCCTATATAATAAAAGCCTAATATGCTAAGTGTCTGGTCCTCGGTCATCTGTTCACCCAATCAAAGCATAATATGCTAATGATATGCTAAGGCTGCTCAACTGTTTGCTATGATGTGCACTGACCATTAGGGGGCAGATGCTCTGACCCATAGGTTAGCTTGCTGCTGGGGTCTGGCTGATCAGGACTGAGCAAGATGGGCCGGACATGCCCTGGAGCCCTTCTGTGGTCCTGGCTGGCTGGCCAACCTCCCCTGTCCCTCCCTGGCCACAATCATGCACCTGTGGGGTCCCTCAGCCTAGCCTGTGCCCTTTTGCAATCCAGGATCCCTTGGGGGATGTCAGAGAGCTGGTTTTGGCTCGATCCCACTGGCCAGGCTGAGGGATCCCACTGGTGCATGAATTTGTGCACTGGGGCTTCTAGTAGACCATAAAAAGCTAAGATTGTTCCCTGATGTCACTTTTAAAGATGATGTCCGTGATAGCTTCTTTTCTAGACAATTGTAGTTTTGAATTGTTAAATTATCTTGCTTATACACACTTTTGAAATAAGTAATTCTGTAAATATCCTATCTAATAAAGATGGAATATGCAAATTGACCATCACTCCACAACAAAAGATGGCGGTGCCCACAGCCAATAAGGAGGGAATATGCAAATTGATGTGACAAAGATGGCAACGGCCGGGCTGGGATGCTTGCATCATTGCCATGGCAATGACACAGGTGTTCCGCCCCACCCTGGCTGCTCCGGGCCTCTGGGAAGTGCGCGCAGGGATATAGCGGCCAGGGCGGAGCGGGATGCCTGCTATGAGGAGGGGGCAGGGGGTGGAGGGAGCTACAGCAGGGTGGCAGGGCTGGAGCGAAGGCAGAAGGCGGCTCTGGCCAGAGTGAAGGCAGAAGGCAATAGCCAGAGTGAAGGCCTGGGTTCGGGTGCCGGAGGGAAGCCGGTGCCGGCAGCCAGGGGAAGGAAGGCCTATTCTTGCATGGATCTTCATGCATCGGGCCTCTAGTTTCATAATATTTCTAGATGTTGGGATTAGATCCATGTTCCTCTTATTGATGTCCTTTATGGTTTTATAGATTTCTGTTGTATTAACCTTAGCTTTCTTCAACAAATCTAGTAACTGAATGGTGTCTATATACTAGTTTTTTAACTTCTGTATGCCATAGTGTTCTATCTCAGTATGCAATCTTCTCACTCCTTCCACTTTCTAAAAATGAGGTTATATTTTAATTTTAAAATTGGTGTTAACTGAGAACCTATTATGAATCTGACTCAGAGATGTCATAAGTAGATGTCTAATGAAAACAATTTGAGAAGCTAAGTATAATTTGCCAAAGTATGTAATCTGTTTGCTAATACTTTGATCATTCATTTATTAACCTGACTTTCATCTTCTCATCTTCCTATCTGCTCTTTCATCCATTCATGTATCCATCCACCCCCTTCTATTCATCTATTCCCCATCATTTCATCTCCCCCTCTCTCCATCCATTTAACCCCCATCTCCTTTCCCCTCCCTCCCCCATCTATTCATCTACTCATCCATCGCCTATGATGGTCTTGCACATGTCTTGGTATTTTTTATATAAAGATGACAAAATAGTCCCTGTCCTCCAGAAGTTCAAAATCTGAGTGGGCAGACAAACTAAATTAAAAAAAAATCCTTATAAAGATTTTAAATTTCTTGGTAAAAAAAACCAAAACATTCTTCAACCACAGTGGCCTAATCACAGTAAATGTGTATTTGGCATTCTTTAATAGTTATTGTTTTAAAAGACAATGCTAATTCTACTTTGGCAACTGAATATTTTATTCCTGTATTCTTCTGACTTCTTGATTAAATGTACAGCATTTTTATAATGATCTAAAAGGGAATGCTTTTAAAATGGAAATATAGAGGCAGGTGTTACATGGAATTAAGGGCCTATTGGAATGTGCAAATTCAGTAAGGGGAAATAGCTGAGAATGTAATGGTTTTAAGAAGTCTTGCCTTTTTTTCCCCCAGTAGCAGGAAACTAATGATTTTTGTTTCTTGGGAGGGAGAGGGCAGGGATGGTTTCTTAATTATGAAATGCAATTGTTTAGATTTTTAAGTAGTATTATTTCTGTTATGAGCTGCACCAGGAAGCCACATCAAAGGCAGCTGTGTGTGTGTGTGTGTGTGTGTGTGTGTGTGTGTGTGTGTGTGTGTGTGTGTGTGGTGTACTAGTCTGGGTCTTGGTGACAGACCTGTTCTGTCAAACTTGTATTTAATTTCATTGTTTAAATGGGAAATTAGTGTGTTCTTTCTGGCTGAGAGAACAATTTTTTCCTGCCTTGTTTTCTAGCCATCAAGTCCATATTTGCATTTTAATTAAGAATGAAGATAACTCTTGGAGCTGAAATTTGGATGAAAGCTGTGAATATTTACTATTGGGAAGAGCCTTGTTAATATAAACCTACCTGTTTAAAACCATAGTTTAAAAATTTTACACTGGGACTTATTATTTTTCTTTTTAGTACTTTGTATTTTTAATTAATGTTTTATTTTTTATTAATAAATCTTTATTGTTGAAAGTATTACATATATCCCTTTTTTTCTCCCCATTGCCCTCTGCCCTCTCCCACCCCTTTTCCCCCTAAGACTTCACCACCCACTGCCTGTGTCCTTGGGTTATGCATATATGCGTATGAGTTCGTTGGTTGATCTCTTCCCCAGCCTGCACCCTCCCCTGCCTTCCCTCTGAGGTTTGACAGTCTGTTCGATGTTTCTATGTTTCTGGGTCTATTTTTGTTCATCAGTTTATGTTGGTCATTAGATTCCATATATAAGTGAGATCATGTGATACTTATCTTTCTCTGACTGGCTTATTTCGCTTAGCATAATGCTCTCTAGGTCCATCCATGCCGTTGCAAATGATAAGAGTTCTTTCTTTTTTCCAGCTGCATAGTATTCCACTGTATAGATGTACCACAGTTTTTTAATCCACTCATCTGCTGATGGGCACTTAGGCTGTTTCCAAATCTTAGCTATTGTAAATTGTACTACTATGGACATAGGGGTACATATATTCATTCTGATGGGTGTTTCTGAGTTCTTGGAATATATTCCTAGAAGTGGGACCATTGGGTCAATGGGAGTTCCATTTTTATTTTTTTGAGGAATCTCCAAACTGTTTTCCACAGAGACTGCATCAGTCTGCATTCCCACCAGCAGTGCATGAGGGTTCCTTTTTCTCCGCATCCTCACCAGCACTTGTCATTTGTTGATTTGATGATAGCCATTCTGACAGGGGTGAGGTGGTACCTCATTGTTGTTTTGATTTGCATCTCTTGGATGATCAGTGACTTTGAACACTTTTTCATATGCCTTTTAGCCTTCTGTATGTCCATTTTGGAGAAGTGTCTATTGAGGTCCTTTGCCCATTTTTTAATTGGGTTATCTTCCATTATTAAGTTGTATGAGTCCCCTGTAGATTTTAGAGGTTAACCCTTTATCGGATGTATCATTGGCAAATATGTTCTCCCATGGAGTGGGCACTCTTGTTATTTTATTGATGGTTTCTTTTGCTGTGTAGAAGCTCTTTATTTTTATGTAGTCCCATTTGTTTATTTTCTCCTTAATTTCCATTGTACAAGGAGATGTATCCATAAACATGTTGCTACGAGAGATGTCTGAGATTTTTCTGCCAATAGTTTCTTCTAATATTTTTATGGTTTCACATCTGACATTTAAGTCTTTTATCCATTTTGAGTTTATTTTTGTGTATGGTGTAAGTTGGTGGTCTAGTTTCATTTTTTGCATGTCTCTGTCCAATTTTCCCAACACAATTTATTAGAGAGACTCCATTGTATGCTCTTGCCTCGTATGTCAAATATTAAATGAGCATAATGACTTGGGCTGATTTCTGGGTTCTCTGTTCTGTTCCATTGGTCTATATGTCTGTTCTTGTGCCAGAACCAGGCTGTTTTGAGTATAGTGGCTTTGTAGTACAACTTGAAATCTGGTATTGTTATTCTTCCAACGTTGTTTTTCTTTCTCAAGATTGCTGCAGCTATTTAGGGTCTTTTTTGATTCCATATAAATTTTTGGAAATTTTGTTCTAACTCTGTGAAATATGCTGTTGGTATTTTAATAGGGATTACATTGAATCTGTAGATTGCCTTGATAGTATGAACATTTTAATGATGTTGATTCTACCAATCCATGAGCACGGTATATCCTTCCATTTGTGTATATCTTCCTCTCTTATTTCAATGTCTTGTAGTTTTCCAAATATAGGTCTTTTACCTTCTTGCTTAAATTTATTCCTAAGTATCTACAATTGACCCCACAGAGATACAAAGGATCATAAAAAATGCTATGAACAACTCTACTCCAACAAACTGGACAAGCTTGACCAAATGGACATATTTCTAGAAAAATACAGTCTTCCAAAACTCAATCAGGAAGAATCAGAAGACCAGAATAGACCGATAACTATTGATGAAATCGAAGCTGTAAAAAAAATAAAATAAGTCCCAGCAAAAAAAAGCCCTGGATCAGATGGCTTCACAGGGGAGTTTTACCAAACATTCAAAGAAGACAATACCCTAAATGAGTGAGATCATGGGATAGTAAAGAACATTATAAAGTGATGAACAAAAAGATAGATACAGAGACAGTAAAGCATCAAACAGATTTTCAAATTACAGGGGGAAAGTTAGGGAGAGGTGGGGGAGTTATGAAATCAAACGAAGGACTTGTATGCATGCATATAAGCATAAACAATGACGCAAAACTCTGGGGGGGGAGGGCATGTGTGGGTGTGGGGTGGGGGGGTATGGTAAGATATGTACACATATAATACCTCAATAAAAAATATTAAAAAAAGAAGACAATACCCATCCTCCTCAAACTATTCCAAAAAATTCAGAAAGAAGGAACACTCCCAAGCTCTTTCTATGAGGCCAGCATTACCCTAATTCCAAAACCAAATAAAGATACTACAAAGAAAGAGAATTACAGGCCAATATTCCTGATGAACATAGATTCTGAAATCCTCAACAAAATTCTAGCAAATTGGGTCTAGTAAGACATTAGAAAGGTCATACACCATGACCAAGTGGGATTTATTCCAGGGATGCAAGGCTGGTACAAGATTCACAAATCAATGAATGTGATACATCACATAAACAAACTGAGAGACAAAAATCACATCATCATACCAATTGAGGCAGAAAAAGCATTTGACAAAATCCAACACCCTTTCTTGATAAAAACTCTCAGCAAAGTGGGAATAGAGGGATCATAACTCAACATAATAAAAGTCTTATATGACAAACCTACAGCCAACATCATACTCAATGGACAAAAGCTAAAACCATTTCCCATAAGAATAGGAATAAGACAGGGATGCCCACTTTCACCACTCCTGTTCGACATAGTACTAGAAGTGCTAGCAATTGCGATCAGACAAGAAGAAGAAAGAAAAGGCATTCAAATTTGAAAGGAGGAAGTAAAACTGACTCTATTCACAGATAACATGATACTGTATGTAGAAAACCCTAAAGACTCCATTAGAAAACTACAATTTAATGAATTGGGCAACATGAAAGGATATAAAATTAATACTCAGAAATCTATGGCATTTTTATACACTAATAATGAACTCTCAGAAGGGAAAACCAAACAAACAACCCCATTTACCATTGCAACAACAAAAAAATTTTTAATGTTCTCTTTTTAAAAAAATAAGGTATAACTGACGTATAGGAATGTGAACAAATCTGACAATTTTTTTGTGTCTATACACATATACCTGACCACCAACCAGATCCAGATATGGAACATTTCCAGTGTTTCAGAAAGTTTCCTTGTGCACATTTTCAATCAATAGTCATACCTCACTTCCCACAGCAGTAACCACTATTCTTACCTCTATCATAGATTCATTTTGCTTATTTTTGAACTTCATACAAATGGAATCATACTTATCTTGTGTTGAGGCTTCTTTTGATGAATATTATGCCTATGGTATTTATCTATATTGTTGTGTATTGAAGAGCTGTTCTGTTTGTTTGTTTGGATTGCTGTGCTGTATTTTTATATAATGACTGATTTTTGACCACTTCCCTAGGTATGTTATCTTAAAACCATAATAAGATTGAGCTAACATCTTCTATTTTTCCATTTATATTTGCTAGTTTGCCCCCTCCCCTATGATGTAATTGAGGTCCATAACCATCAATTAAGTAACAAAAAATCATTATACCTACTATGTTCCCAGCATCACTGGGGATTAAAGAAGTATAAGAAATGATCCTTGCCATCAAATCTCTTACACTTCATTTAAAGTAAATATACTTTATGCTTTTATTCACAGACACATTTATCAAGGTTTCTGCCTAAGTTCTAAGACAGTGAAATTACTACCTGAGTTGCTCTAAGTTGGGCTTGTCTGACTTCTTTGTTTTGACAACAGTGATAGAGGTAGCTAATGATTCAGTCCATCAATCTGTCAGTTTTTATTGAAAATCTACTTACTATGTGCTCAGCATGTGCTTCATCTAGATAGTTCTCTTCTAATCCAGTTTCTCACTGTAGGTACTATTGACATTTGAAGCTGGGCAATTCTTTGTTGTGGGCACTATCCTATGTACTGTAGGATGTTTAGCAGCATCCCTGGCTTCTACCCACTAGAAGCCAGTAGCACCCCTATCCCCCAGCCATGATAACAAAAAATGTCTCCATACATTACCAGAATCACCTTGTTGAAAACCACTGTTTTAAACATACTGCTACTGCTTCCTACATTGTAGTTCATGCACCTTTTTGAATACTAACTGTGTGCTTCTGTTAGGAAGAACCTTTGGAGGAAAAAGGAAGATGATCTCCACGTTCTCCTTTTGTTATGTACCTGGATAAGCAAATCACACAGATTTCATTTCTAGGGGTTGGAAAACAGTTTGAAAGAAAGCACCAAGGTAGAAATTGGTACACTTTTATGGTAGCTATTGACAGGGCAAATAGTCAAACTTAAAAGTGGTAATTCTTAAGAATCTGTTGGTAGTTTGAATCTCCAAGTGATATTTAGATCTTTTGAAAATTCAAGAACTTCTAAGACCACCACAGTTTAGAATTATGCCTTGAGTAACAGCCCTGGGATAGGCATAAAGTTCCTATACTGTACTTTATTATGAGATTTTGACCAGAGTTCCAACCGGCATTTGCAGCTAGAGTTTGATCAGAGAAATTCTTGTCTTAAAATATGAAAAAAACTTGAATAATAAAAGCACAATGCCAGGGGGTTTTCATTTATTTGTTTAGAACCTGCCTTGGTTTCAGGAAGTATTTAAGATGGTTGTCATCATTTCATGTGCTGTCTTCAACATTAATTTAAAATATCAACCAGAGTAGATATATATTAGAGAGAGCAATATCAGAATCATTGCTCAGAAGACGATTTGAGAAGGCATCTCCTCCTCTTTTATCTAACCTTCAAAAAGGACCTCCCCTAACCAGACAGTCCGGTGAAGTAATGAGTTAATTACAGATTTGGAAGAGTTAGCATGAGAGCCTTGTCTGTCTTGCCTCTGGCCCCCTGTCTGCTCAGCTGCCTCCTGGTTAGGAGCCTTTGGCAGTACTCAGGTTGGGGATGAGAGACCTTGGAAGACTTGGGTAGGCATCAAAGACACCGGGAAGAACCCAGCCCAGTTTCTGCCAATTGTGTCTGTCACTGGGTTTTATGCCTGTGTTCAAAATATTCCATTTCTCCATCTGTGAAATGGAGATAATCCTTCCTCACCTTGCAGGGCTGTTGGGAGGATTAATTAGCTAATGTTCCTCAAGTGCTTTGAAGTTGAAAAGGCTTGTGGAAGTGCTAAGTAGTATTAAGGAAAGGCAGCCAGTGCTTGCTGGAAATGCCCTTACTTTCCTCATTGTCTTTTCAACAGTTGTGTTTCCCTTGACTTTTAAGTGTGTTTCTTGGAGCAAAGTGCTTTCTCAGTGGGCAGGTCGATGCACTGATCAGTATAGAACAAAGACAGTGCCGCTTTATTTTATGCCTTGGTACTAATTTGGCTTATCAGTTGGCATGACTTCTGAAGATCTTCAGCTTAGAATATATTAATTATCAAGTTCTGGTGGTTGCCCATGGTGAGCTTAATCTACTTTGGGGTGGAGGGAGGAGATGGGGTTAGAAGAGGTCAAGCCAGATGGCCTTGAGTTGGAAGGATTTCTTGAAATGGAGTCATTTTTGAAGTTATGACAGGTGAGAAGCCTCAAGGGAGAGAGAACCTGAGAGGAAAATGCTGTGTATTCCCCTTACTTTTACAACAGGAATAGAATTTCCACTGACTTAAACAGTAGCTTGCTCTTCGAGGCTGTCATTTCTTCCAATTATGTCTTTCATAAGGTAAATTTCTCCTTTCCAGCCCAGATTTAATAGAGGGATTCCATGGGAGGATGGATTGATTGGGCATGCCAATTGCAGCTCATCAATTTATCCTTTGCTGCCCTAAGGTTTGTGTATTAGGATGGAGTTTGCAGTGAGGGGGCTGGATAAAGGGCTTTGTTGAGAAGCATGTGTATGCCTCTTGCACTGGTGGCCTCTTTATATCTTGCAACCTTTTCAGAATCTATTCTAGGCACGTTATTATTTGTAATAGCTCCCTAGAGCCTGAAAAAAGAAAAATAATAGTACTAGGAGTACTCAGTCATTTGTTGATTTGAATCTTTTAATCTTAAAAATTCTATGCAATTCTTTGGAGAATTTTCCCTGGTCATTGATTTTAAAAACCACTTTGCTTTAGAGAATGGGTATGCTCCTGAAACACTGAGGGCAAATCAGATTTTGGTAAATCAGGTTATTTTAAGGACTCATGACAGTTTGTAATTTAAATGATGCTTAAAGTGAATCCTTGTATAAGGCAAAGTATCTTGTATATTCCTGTTG
Source organism: Eptesicus fuscus (assembly GCF_027574615.1). NCBI lineage: Eukaryota > Metazoa > Chordata > Mammalia > Chiroptera > Vespertilionidae > Eptesicus > Eptesicus fuscus. Next base: position 9,003,649 of record NC_072473.1, read on the forward strand.
ACTTTATTAGGTGTGTGTGTGTGTGTGTGTGTGTGTGTGTGTGTGTGTGTGTGTTGGGGGATGAGACTAAAGACCAATAGGCAACCTACGGTAGGATCTCTTCCCAAGTGACTCTCTGGAAAGGGTTATGCTTATGTCATTTTGGTGGGGCAGATCATAGGGTCAAGAAAATGGGTAGAAAGCTGAGAGGATGGCATTTATAGGTCTTTCTCTTTAAATCAGGTCTGCTTATGATCTGTCTTGTATTTATTCATCTCCATTTCTGAAGCCAAGGCCCCAGATTCACTTTTTTTTTTTGAAGGCCTCTTGGCAATCTTCCTAGGAATGGCAGAGTTCATTTTGATCGGTGTCCGGTGAGTGTAGCTCAACCATGATGGAACTCAACCTGTCAAACTCGCAGAAAAATGTCCATTATATATCCCAGCTGTTGCTTAAGCATGCTTCCTAAGAGCTATTCCATTTGTTAGCTGTCAGAACAATGTAGAATAATTGCTGCAGACCCTTGGATGTCATCAGCCACCTTTGTTTATACACCAGTTTTTTCTTTATTAGCCAATCAATGTTTGGCAAAGAGAAAGAACAGGTTAAGAACTTTCCCTGATGAGTTGCTGCCTATAGCCTTGGATATCTTCTAGCAAAAGGAAATTGAGGAGGAATTTGGTTTTTCATGCTTTCCCTCTGGCTTATGAGACCTGTGGAGGGCTGTCTGAGGCTGAATTTAAGCACCTCCATTGACATTGGCAAAGATGAACGTCTGAGCTCATGCATCACCTTAGAAATTGGATCCAATTGCTGCTGGGAGAGGAATGCTTGGTTACCCTGAGCATTATAATAGGTTATGTTGATTTCACCTCTCAACACTCCTTTGTGGAGTCATCAGAGATGCAGGCAGGATGAACCAAATAACTTTGGTTCTCTCTGGGTCCCATGGACATTGGAACTGGAGACTTTAGTGTTTAATGACTGAGGGAGAGTGCTGCCCGAATTTTTCTCAGAAACCTGAATGTATTTTCCTTGTGAAGCAAAGGTCATTCCATTCTCCAACCCAAGTGATTTGAATTTCTTAGAAACTAAAGTGGAATGCTGGCATCAGCTTGTGCCAGCACTGAAAAACTGATTGTGACATATCTTCCTAACTTGCTTTCAATGACATCATTGGTGTCTTGAGATCTAACATGGTGAGAGTATTGACACCACAGAAATTGGCAAATGCTGCAAATCAAGGCTCCCCAACATCCAAGCTGTTTGTTAAACATCTAACAGCACACATAGGAAGTTATTCTCACCCCTCACATCTCCTTAGCCTTAATGTTGGGCTGTTTAGCTTAAAGGGAAGAAACTCCCTTTGCTGTGCTTTCATTGTGTGTACTGGTTGTGTAAGGCAGACTGCTCCTTTTCCTCTCATCTACTATATAAGCCTGAGAGAGAGCATTGTGGTGTGGGCTACGTGGCAGAAGACGTCAGGGTGAGCATTCTGTTCCTTTCGCTAATAAGCTATATGGCAGGTCATTTTACCTTTCTAGTCTTCAGCTTCCTCTTCACTATAATAAAAAATAATATAGATCATTAGATGATTGCTAAGTTTCCTTTTAGCTTTGACATGCTGTGCTTTGATGAGTGCTTAGCTGCTAGGAAATGTCATGTATTTTAAAGGCTTGGGACCCTTCAAAGCTTTCTCATTTTCTGTCTGGACCTTGGGCTCCTAAGAATTTCACTTCTATCTAGACTTTTACTTCCAGCATGAATGAATGGGGCTACTTCAGGTGAAAATCATCACTAATTAGGTCCTTTTATTTGAAGGTGTCAAAGCACTCAAGGCAGCAGTTAGTACCCTTCATGGTCACCCTCCAAGGAAGGTTGTGTGAGTGTGCCTGCTTTACAAGGGGTTTATGATGGTGGTGAACTGAGGGTCTGGAATTATCGACTTATCTTTTCTTGATCATAAAAGAGGCTACTTCCTGTTTTAAAGAAGTTCCAGTTTTTATATTAGTCTGATGTATATAGCCCCAGATTACTTGCTGTGCTTGGCATGGCTGGCTTGCCAACAGAACAGCTGCATAGGTTTTTGCTAGTCCAGAATATTTTAAAATACATGTTTAAATAAGGCTTTCTCTTCAAAATTATTTAAAAGAATAGTGGTGTGGGTTGTATTAGGGATTGAGGGTGGACTTAATGGAATAGTAGATGGGATAAAATCTACCTTTATGGGATGCCTAGACGGAAAAGAGGGGCTGATAGGGAATTAGGATTGACCACAGACTTGGTAACTTTGTGATTTTACTTAGAACCTTGTCAAGACATATAGGCCCATATTTCAGCATTTGCAGATATACGTATCCACGGGATGAGCCCTCTCTGCTAAATGACATGTGCCAACTCATGCCAGTTGTTACTGTGATTGTGTTTATGAGACCATTTATTCTTGAATCAGGAATCCTGAATGCTTTTCTGACTATGTGTAGGGTTGGTTACCCACCCCACCATCCCAACTGGATTGTTTGTGTTTATTGGCTGCAGCCATGATTTCCACAGCTGAAGGTTTGAGTCCTTGAATCTGCCACCAAAAGTATAAGCTGTGTGAAGAGCTGGAAAAGAAGTACATTCCTCTAGGATACAACTTCAGAGAAAAATAATGTTTTGGCCTGTACAGACAACAGAGGCTAACTGCAAACCTCTTAGATTCAGACTTCCAATAGTGGCCCAACTCAGAGTTTTTCCAACTTTTCTTGTTGGAATACTTCCAAAATTTGTGTTTAAAAATTAAGGATCCAACCGTATACATTTTACATTTGATATCTGAATTTTTGATAACTTTAATTTATTGAAAAATGTATTCTCCAGCACATTGTATATTCTCACTGCTCAAAGTGTGATTCATGGACCAGCAACATCAGCATCCCCTGGGAACTTGTTAGAAATGCAGAATCTCAAACCCTTCCCTAGTCTCACTAAATCAGAATCAACATTTTAATAAGATTCCCAGGTGATTTATGTGCACATTAAAGTCTGAAAAACACTGGTGTATATCATACACATGCTTTAAGTATATCTTTATAAAAATCTTTCAGTTTATGAAAAAGGTCTGTTATATGCCCTAATTGGAGAAGCCATTTCTTATTGTCAAACCAACCAGCCAAACCAGACTGGCTTTTTGTCAGTAAAAAGAATCGACTTTATTTGTTGATTCAATTGAATGTGTTAAAATGTGTGCTTGACCAATCTTCTCCCTTCTGAGTTTTGATTCTAGGATGAATGGGTAGCTGAATGGCTAGATAAGTATATAAGGTACAAAGCTGTGCTATGAATTTGTCGCCTGAGTAAAATATGGCTCTGTAGCCTTCACTATTTCTCATTGAAGGTTTCTTTGATTTACTCTTGAAATTCTCCCTCTAAACTGATGCTGTCTTAAATTATCCTTCTGGGTACCAGGAGTTTTTTGTTCGTTGGTAAGATTGAGGATTGGTGGGCAAAATATACCTTTTTTTTTTTTTAGTAAAGGGGAAAGGGAGAGCAGTGAAAGAAGACTGAGGAGAAGCAGGGGACCACATATCTGACAGATTAGCTTTAGTGGGGCAACATATGAAAGCTGAAGATCTAGAAATTGAATCTCTTAAAGCTATCCATATGTCCCTATACTGCCAGAAAGTCTTTGGGCACCCAGTGGTAGGTGAACCCCAGTTTAAGAATGTTTATTTGAAGAATGAGTTAATACCCTTTTGGAAATTCTTGGATTCAAACCTTTTAATCTCCTTTCTATCCTTGATTTTGTGTTTGTGTGTGTCTGTGTGTACATGCATACACATCCAAGTATGTCAAATTAAAGAAACTTGGTCCCAGTTCACCACAACCAAAGCTTCTGCCTATTTCCTCGTCTACTCTTGAATTCCAACTTCAACTGAATTTATCAAATATTTATTTAATATCTTCTGTGCTTCAGGTACTGTACATCAGGTACACGGGTATATAGAGGTGACAAATGCAGACATAGGGAAACAGTCACCATTAATAACCAATGCAAACACTTGTGGGAATCATATAGAGATTTTCATAGGATTCTGAAAGAAGGGATGGCAAGAAACTCCCAGTGTTATCCCAGCAGCTCAACCTCCTTATTATGGGGGAAAGTTCATAATAAAGGCTATTGAAGCCTGTTTAAAAAAAGATGCATCTGCCTCTGTGTGTATGCACACGCATATGTGTTATAGCTCAAACTATCACAAACCTGCAATGTTATCCAAGTGCTTTAATGTTTAATTCCCTTTGATTTGGTCCACAGTAACATCAAGTGTTTCTGTGGGCAGTTTCAAGGCATCTTAGGAGCCTTGCTGGGAATCAAATCCAGTAAGGCCTTTAGAGAAATTGGAGAAGGGGAACTTTATTGGTTTTTAGGCCAGTCTTATAATTTCATTCTGTTTTCTGTCTGAGACACATATGTACAGTCTTTTATCACCTATTAGGAATGAGTCCTGCCAATCACAAGATTTAAGATGAGAAAAAAAAGTAAATGCTTGATTGGGGAGAGAAAGCAGTGCCATAAGGGAACTGTAGCTGTTACCACTCTGGGGCAATCAGACAAACCCAGGATCTATGCCTAAGGGAAGAAATGGCACAGAGGGACTCTTCTGTCCTTGAGCTGTGGCCCCTGGTAACTTGTTGACCCTGCTCCTGAGATCAGGTTATTGCTTAGTTGCTGTTAGTACTGATAATTGTAAAATGGTCCTCTCATACCTGAGGTGTATATGGTGAGAACGTTCTCCAGGTGGTATCACAGAACTTCTCACCATTACTATCTGGGGGCCTTTGGCCCCAGTCCTCTCCCCTCAATGCAGCCTGGCTTACAGAACTTGCTGCCTTCTTCCCGTAGCCCTCTTTGGTTAATTTGGCTAAAGGTTGGGGAACTCATGAAAGAGGCCCAGAGAAGAAAAGGGTGGAGGGGTGGACATCCTTGAATATCCAGAGACTAGACTATTCACTAATGTGAATATCCTGCCACATTTCTTTCTGTTTTTCTTTTTCTTTAGTTTGGTCACTTAAATTTTTACTGGATGCTAAAAATTCATTGACTAGAGAGCTTATGTTTTAAAGCATTTAAAAATGACAACTTTGTTGACATATAATTCACGCATTTAAAGCATACAGTCATCACTATATGTCAATTTTAGAACATTTTCATCACCACAGAAAGAAACTCTGTACCCATTAGCAGCCACTCCCAATCCCCATCTGCCCCAGCAACCACTAATCTACTTTCTGTCTCTATGGATTTGACTATTCTGGACATTTCATGTAAATAGAATCACACAATAAATGACCTTTTATGTCTGGCTTCCTTCACTTAGTATAATTTTTGAAGGTTCATCCATGTTGTAGCATATAACAGTATATCATTAGTTTTATAGCTGAATAATATTTCATTGTGTGGATGTGCCACATTTTGTTTATCCATTCATCTGTTGTCCTACCTTTTGACCATTATGCTGCTATAACCATCTGTGAACATGTTTTGTGTGAACATGCATTCTCATTTATTTTTGGTCTATGTGCCTATGAGTGAATTGCTGGGTCATACGGTAACTCCATGTGACCTTTGGAGGAACTGGTTATGCATTTTTGACCTGTTATTGTTCTGTGAGGCTTGGAGGTAGGAAATGGGGGAGGAGTTAAGTTATTATGGGATAGATGTTGGTGGATCTCAGCAGTGAGGGCACAACAATCGCGTCTTCTTCAGCCTTTTGTGTTCTTGTTTTCCAGAGACTAACAACCCTCTTGGGTCTGTGATCCTGGCCAGAGGTAGGAATTTTTGATTTTTAACCTCTCATGAGGGATGTCTGTGAAACACAACCCGCTAGAGTGCTTGATGGACTGTCAGCTTGTATGTGCAGGGAACACAAACCAGCTGTTCAGCTCTGTTAGCTCCTGTCTCATCTGGAACTGCCTTTCATAGGTTCCCTTCCTTAAACAATGGCCCAAGTTATACCGTTGCCAGCCCTCTTTAATTGGGTCCTTCGTTTCATATCTGTTATTGGTGTGGTGTCTGGGCCTTGACTGGAGGGCCATGCGTTTTTATTTTTAAAATTCAACAGTTTAATAAGATGTTTGGTGGATTCCTATTTCATGAAAAATGGGAGTGTGTGTGTGTGTGTGTGTGTGTGTGTGTGTGTGTGTGTGCTGGTGAGGAGGAGCATGGCACACCAAGGAGAAATTATCTTTAAACCATAATCACATCAGACTGGAAAAGCCTCCATTTTTTATATAGGACCCCTTCCCAGGGGCTTTTTTTTTTTTTTTTAATATTTTTATTGAGGTATTATATGTGTACATATCTTACTATTACCCCCCACCCCACACCCACACATGCCCTCCCCCCCCAGAGTTTTGCGTCCATTGTTTATGCTTATATGCATGCATACAAGTCCTTCGTTTGATTTCATAACTCCCCCACCTTTCCAAACTTTCCCCCTGTACTTTGAAAGTCTGTTTGATGCTTTACTGACTCTGTATCTATCTTTTTGTTCACCACTTTATAATGTTCTTTACTATCCCTAAATGAGTGAGATCATGTGGTATTTTTCTTTCATTGACTGGCTTATTTCACTTAGCATAATGTTCTCCAATTCCATCCAGGTTGCTGCAAATGATGAGAATTCCTTCTTTTTTATGGCAGCATAGTATTCCATTGTGTAGATGTACCACAGTTTTCCGATCCAGTCATCTGCTGATGGGCACCTAGGCTGTTTCCAAGTCTTAGCTATTGTAAATTGTGCTGCTATGAACATAGTGGTGCATATATCCTTTCTGATTGGTGTTTCTAGTTTCTTCGGATATATTCCCAGGAGTGGGATTACTGGGTCAAATGGGAGTTCCATTTTCAGTTTTTTGAGGAAACTCCATACTGTTCTCCACAGTGGCTGCACCAGTCTGCATTCCCACCAGCAGTGCACGAGGGTTCCTTTTTCTCCGCATCCTCGCCAACACTTGTTGTTTGTTGATTTGTTGATGATAGCCATTCTGGCAGGTGTGAGATGGTACCTCATTGTTGTTTTGATTTGCATCTCTCGGATAATAAGTGACTTTGAACATGTTTTCATGTGTCTCTTGGCCTTCCTTCTGTCTTCTTTTGAAAATATTCTGTTTAGGTCTGTTGCCCATTTTTTTATTGGATCATTTATCTTCCTCTTATTAAGTTGCATAAGCTGCCTGTAGATGTTGGAGATTAAACCTTTATCAGTGATAGCATTTGCAAATATGTTTTCCCATGCGGTGGGCTTTCTTGTTGTTTTGTTGATGGTTTCTTTTGCTGTAAAAAAGCTTTTTATTTTGATGTAGTCCCATTTGTTAATTTTCTCTTTAGCTTCCATTGCCCTAGGGGCAGTGTCAGTGAAGAAGTTCTTTTGGCATATGTCTGAGATTTTGTTGCCTGTGGAGTCCTCTAGTATTTTTATGGTTTCCCGTCTTATGTTTAAGTCCTGTATCCATTTTGAGTTTATTTTTGTGTATGGTGTAAGTTGGTGATCTAGTTTCATTTTTTTGCATGTATCTGTCCAGTTTACCCAACACCATTTATTGAAGAGACTGTCTTGACTCCATTGTATGTTCATGCCTCCTTTGTCAAATATTAATTGAGCATAGTGGTTTGGGTCGATATCTGGGTTCTCTATTCTGTTCCATTGATCAATATGTCTGTTCTTGTGCCAGTACCAGGCTGTTTTGAGAACAGTGGCTTTGTAATACAGCTTGAAATCTGGTATTGAGATCCCACCTACTTTATTCTTCTTTCTGAGGATTGCTGAGGCTAGTCGGGGTCTTTTTTTATTCCAGATGAATTTTTGGAGAGTTCTTTCTAGGTCTGTGAAATATGCTGTTGGTATTTTGATGGGGAGTGCATTGAATCTGTAGATTGCTTTGGGTAGTATGGACATTTTAATGATGTTGATTCTACCAATCCAGGAACATGGTATGTTCTTCCATCTGTTTACGTCTTCCTCTATCTCTTTTTTCAGTGTCCTGTAGTTTTCTGCGTATAGGTCTTTTACCTCCTTAGTTAAGTTTATTCCTAGGTATCTTAATTTTTTTGGTGCGATGGTAAATGGGATTGCTTTTTTAGTCTCTCTTTCTGTAAGTTCATTATTGGTGTATAGAAAAGCCATAGATTTCTTGGCGTTAATTTTGTATCCCGCTACATTGCCGAATTCATTTATTAAGTCTATTAGTTTTTTGATGGAATCTTTTGGGTTTTTTATGTACAATATCATGTCATCTGCAAATAAGGACAGCTTCACTTCTTCTTTTCCAATTTGGATGCCTCTTATTTCTTCTTCTTGCCTAATTGCGATAGCTAATACTTCCAGTACTATGTCAAACAGGAGTGGTGAGAGTGGGCATCCCTGTCTTGTTCCTGTTCTTAGGGGAAATGGTTTTAGTTTTTGCCCATTGAGTATGATGTTTGCTGTGGGTTTATCATAAATAGCTTTTATTATGTTGAGGTACGAGCCTTCTATTCCCACCGTGTTGAGAGTTTTTATCAAGAAAGGGTGTTGGATTTTGTCAAATGCTTTTTCTGCATCTATTGATATGACTATGTGATTTTTATCTCTCAATTTGTTTATGTGATGTATCACGTTTATTGATTTGCGGATATTGTACCATCCTTGCATTCCTGGAATAAATCCTACTTGGTCATGGTGTATTATCTTTCTGATGTACTGCTGGAGCCGATTTGCTAGAATTTTGTTGAGGATTTTGGCATCAATGTTCATGAGGGATATTGGCCTGTAATTCTCTTTCATTGAGTTGTCTTTATCTGGTTTTGGTATTAGGGTGATGCTGGCTTCATAGAAGGAGCCTGGAAGTGTTCCTTCCTCTTGAATTTTTTGGAATAGTCTGAGGAGGATAGGTTTTAGTTCTTCCTTGAAAGTTTGATAAAACTCTCCTGTGAAGCCATCTGGCCCCGGGCTTTTGTTTGCCGGAAGCTTTTTGATGACTGCTTCAATTTCTTCCATAGTTACTGGCATGTTGAGATGTTTAGAATCTTCCTGATTAAGTTTTGGAAGGTTGTATTTTTCTAGGAATATGTCGATTTCCTCTAGGTTGTCCAGTTTGTTGGAATAGAGTTGTTCGTAGTATTTTGTAACAATCCTTTGTATCTCAGCGGGATCTGTTGTTATTTCACCTCTTTCATTTCTGATTTTGTTTATTTGGGTCCTCTCTCTTTGCTTCTTGGTGAGCCTGGCTAGAGGTCCATCAATCTTGTTTATCCTTTCAAAGAACCAGCTCTTGGTTTTGTTGATCTTTTGTATTGTTTCTTTGGTCTCTATGTCGTTTATCTCCGCTCTGATCTTTATTATTTCTTTCCTTCTGCTTACACTGGGCTTATCTTGTTGCTCTCTCTCTAACTCTTTGAGTTGTTGGGTTAGGTAATTTATTACCATTGTTTCTTGTTTTTTGAAGTAGGCTTGTAGAGCTATGAACTTCCCTCTCAGGACTGCTTTCATTGTGTCCCATAGATTTTGGATTGTTGTGTTTTCATTGTCGTTTGTTGCCATGATGTTTTTTATTTCTTCCTTGATGTCTTTGGTAACCCAGTCATGGTTTAATAACATGCTGTTTAGTCTCCAAGTATTTGATTTCTTTGGGTTGTTTTTATTGTAGTTGATTTCCAGTTTTATGCCACTGTGATCTGAGAAGATACTTGATATGATTTCTATCTTCTTGAATTTGTAGAGACTTTGCCTATGTCCTAACATATGGTCTATCTTTGAAAATGACCCATGTGCACTTGAGAAGAATGTATATTCTGTGGCTTTGGGGTGAAATGTTCTGAAGATGTCGATTAATTCCATCTGTTCTAGTGAGTCATTTAGGTTTGATGTTTCTTTGCTGATGTTTAGTTTAGAGGATTTGTCCAATGGTGATAGTGGGGTATTGAAGTCTCCTACTATGATTGTATTACTGTCAATCTCTCCTTTGATATCTTCCAGGAGTTTTTTAATGTATCTTGGTGCTCCTGTATTGGGTGCATATATGTTTACCAGAGTTATTTCTTCTTGTTGGATTTCTCCCTTTAGTATTATGAAGTGGCCTTCATTATCTCTTGTTATGTCCTTCACTTTGAGATCTAATTTGTCAGATATAAGTATTGCAACCCCAGCTTTTTTTTCATTTCCATTTGCCTGGAAAAACTTTTTCCATCCCTTTACTCTCAGTCTGTATGCATCCTTTTTTTTGAGGTGGGTTTCCTGTAGACAGCAGATATCTGGGTTTTGTTTTCTTATCCAGTCTGTTACCCTGTGTCTTTTGATTGGGGCATTCAATCCATTTACATTTAAAGTTATTATTGATAGGTACTTATTTGACGCCATTTTTATTCTATACCCCTGTGTACCTTCTTTGCTTCCTATTTCTTTCTTTTTTTTTTTTTTTTTTTACAGCAGACCCTTTAGCATTTCTTTCATTGCTGGTTTGGTGGTGATAAACTCCCTTAGTCCTTTTTTGTCTGTGAAGCTCCTGATTTCACCTTCAATTTTGATTGATAGCCTTGCTGGGTACAGTATTCTTGGATTTAGACCCTTCCTTTGCATGACTTGGTATATTTCATTCCATTCCCTTCTGGCCTGATGAGTTTCTGTTGAGAAATCAGTTGCTAGTCTGATGGGGGTTCCTTTGTATGTAACTGTCTGTCTCTCTCTGGCCGCTTGTAAGATTCTTACTTTGTCGTTGGTGTTTGCCAACTTAACTATAATGTGCCTTGGCGTCGGTCTTTTGGGGTTCATTTTGCTTGGAACTCTGTGAGCTTCTTGGATTTGTGTGGGTTTTTTCTTCCCTATATCAGGGAAGTTTTCTGTTATTATTTCTTCAAACAGGTTTTCTATTCCTTGCTCAGTTTCCTTTCCTTCTGGCACCCCTATTATCCTGATGTTGTTTTGTTTTGTATTGTCCCGAAGTTCCCTTACGCTCTCCTCAATCTTTCTAATTTTTGTTTCTAGAAGCTGTTGTAATTGGGTATTTTTTTCCATCTTGTCTTCTAGCTCACTTATGCGGTCCTCTGCTTCATCTAGTCTACTCTTGATGCTTTCTATTGAGTTCTTTACAGCAGCAATGTCATTTTTCATTTCTTCTTGGTTCTTCTTCATTTCTTCTTGGTTCTTACTCATATTGTCGAATTTGTCTTCCATCCTTTTCAGCCACCCTATGATCATTTCTCTGAATTCTTTCTCTGATAGGTTGTTTGCCTCTAAATCGTTTACTTCCTTTTCTGGTGATGCCTGTTTCTCTTTCCTGTGGGGGCTGTTTCTTTGTCTCCCCATGGTCTCTCTTCTCCGGATGTCTGGTTATATAGATTTCTCTCTCTGGCGTTGATTTAAAGGTATAAAATACAACACAACCAGGCACAACAGACAAGGCACTGAACAGAATTGTATTCACGATATTAATAACCTCCAATAAAGGTAACCACCAGAGAAAGACAAATTAGGGAATAGGAGTGGAAGAGGGAGAGTAAAAAGAAAGAACAACAACGAGAAAAAACAAAACAAAACAAAACAAAAAAAACAACGAGTGTGAATCTGAACTTGGGAAAAGAGCAGAAAGAAAGAAAAGAAAAAGAAATAACAGAAAAGAAAAATAAAAGAAAAAAAAAAAGTAAGAGAGACAAGAATGATACTAAGAGAGAAAAGGGGAACAAACTATATATATGGGGAGTAAACTCCACTAGAACAACCACTATTCCCAGCAAATTCCAGCAACACGAGCCTGGAGATTAATACAAACTGCAACAGCAGCTAATATCAAGTGAGGCAAGGGAAAACAAAAGTAAAAAACAAACAAAAACAAAGCAAACAAAAGAACCAACCAAACCAACAAAAAGAATAATCAAAACAATCTCATAAAAAAGCATAAAAATTCAATCTAATCAACATTCAAGCAAACAACAACAAAAGGCCCGAGAGAAAAATAATTTTTTTAAGGTAGCGTAGAGAGAGGTTTGTATGGATTTGGAGCAGGGGGTTGGGAATTAGATAATATAAGTAGGGTGAAGTTTTAGCAGGGAGTAAACTGAAAAAGTAGGGAAAATCTAAAGCCAGAAAGGGTTAAGATAAACTGGGGACCAAAATGGGAAAGGTTGGGAGGAGAGTGATGGCATAATGTTAGCTTTGAGATAGGGTAAAACGATTGTAAGGGAAAGATGCAAATCGAATGTAGGACACTAATCCAAAAAAAAAAGAAAGAGAAAATCAAATGACATTAAAAAAAAAAAAAGTAAAATAATAGTAATAATAGTGTTGATTGAAAATAAAAAATGTAATAATTAAAAAGGTGAAAATCGAGTGAGGAAAAAGAAAAAAAATTAGTTTCTTAAGTAAAAGATGCAAAAAATGAAAATAAAAAAATATGAGAATAAAAAATTTTAAAAATTGAAAAAAGAATTGAAAATTAAAAAATAGGAAGACTAAAATGTGCAGTAGCGGCTGTCATTCACTTCCTCTATTATTCTGTTTGGTACGCCTTTTTCCCAGTCTGGGCGGTATTTCAGTTCAGCTTCATTCCAGGGCTCCTCAGTGTTGGAAGCCAGTCCTGCTTTTTAAGCCAGCCGTGTCTTAATTTCTCGTATTTATTTTTAATTACACCAGAGACAATTAGCGTTTCAGCCCCTGGGTGGCAGTGTTTCTGAATTGACTTCCGGGCCTCTCTAGCTCTTTTTTCTTTTTTTTTTTTTTTTTCCCCTCTATGGCACTCACTACTGGTTTGTGGAGGTATGCGCCTCAGAGCTGCCTCTCTGATGGTCACACGCAGCTCTGGCCCCAGGTTCCGAAAAAACACCTTCCCCCTGCAGTCTTTCAGGGTTTCCACCTGGGTTTACCTCTGTATTGGGCTTAGCAATCAGAGTCGGAAAGAGCCCAGGTGTGCGGACCGTGGGTCTGTGCCCCAGACTAAGGAGCCTGCACTCCTTTGAAAATTCTTAGTCTGACCCTCCTCGTCAGATTAAAATGAGTTGCTTTCAAGAGGTCACTTCTGTTAGCAGCTCAGAAGACCCCCCTCCTCATTCACGGATCACGGCAGTTCCAACTGCCGCCGATTTTTCTAGGCACAGACCTCCCGGCTCCTGCCGGTCCTGCGGTCCTGCGGCTGCCGCGCTTCCCTCACCCAGCGCTTCCCTCACCCACCGCGGGGATTAGAAACCGCCCCTCATTTCAGGCGAAATCTGACCTTTCCGTGGTGCAGTGAAGAGTTTCTTTGAATCCGAATGTTTGCGCTGATAGGGGACCGGTGGTCTGGTGCTCCCAGCAGCTCAGTGTTTGCAGTTGTCGCGGAAAGTCAGGTTTCCACGAAAATCCTTCTTTCCTTGCAAGATGGCGAGGCGCCCGGCGAGCCCGCAGCTCCAGGAGGGGACCCAGCCCCTGTGGGTGCTGCGCGGTCAGAGGAACACTGCCCAGCACTCCCCCGCCTTCTCCTGGAGTTTAGCTGTCCCTTGGCTTGCCCACATACACTCCCTCTGCGAGCCTCTGCTGCTCCGACTCTCCGCCCCAGGAACAGACTCCAAACCCGACTCTATTCCGTCGCCATTTTTTCTAAAAGACCCAGGGGCTTTAATTGTTAAATGACAAAAGGGTCTTGTAATGCCAAGGGAAACTTTCATCACTTATGTTCTGGATCACACAGAACAAATTTCTCCTGCTTTGTTGAACTGACCTGAATTTGGGGTGGGATGCCTTCCCTGACTTACATCATCTGCAGGTTTTAGCTCCAAGTTTCATTTATGTGACTTCAGTGTGTAGCAGTGGCTCAGATCATGGCAAAGACTGGGCTTGAAATTCCTTGACCTGAAATTCAAAACCATCCATGATTTAGGGTGTAGCAGATAAGATTGAGGGTCATGGAGGTGGAATGCCTGGGGCTAATCCCAGCTCTAGATGACTCTGGGCAAGTGGTTTAGCCTCTTGGAGTTCAGTATTCTCATCTGTAAAATAGGAATAAGAAAAGCTATCTCATGCGGTTGTTGGGAAGATAAAATAGGTTGACAGATGTAATACACTTAGAAGGTACTTAGTCAACACTTAACTGTATTTGTTGTTATTATTATTATCATCAAATGTTGGCCCAGCTCAGATTTCACCTCTTCTATGAAGCTGCATCTGTGTGAGTGTCTGTCTTGCTCACTACTGGGTGCATGGTACAAAGCATCATGCCTGGCATATAATAATAAATGCGCAATAAATACGTGTTGAATGAATGAATACTTGAATGAGTGAATGTATTTTCCCATCTGGGAGCAATCCATTGCTCTCAAGACTTTGATAGTTCTTTGTCTCTACCCCCTTTTATGGAGTTTTTCACATTTAACCTTTATTGGAGTTAATTGCGCTTTAAATGTAACTCCCTTATCCAGATGGTCAGCCCTTGGAGAGTAGAGCCTGGGTCAATTGTATTGGTATTTCCTGTGAGGCTTTGCATGGAGGGCAATAAATATTTGGTAAATAATTAATCCCCTTTGGAAACCATGGTCTTAAACCATTAAATTGCCAAGTGTTTTTTACTGGATGCAAACACAGAGACATATGCGCACAGAGAGGGTATCCTTTCAACAATTTCATGGCATATGGTTTTCTTTTTTCCTAAAGGAAGTGATAAAGGTAAAAGTTAAAGAGGTGGGTAACAGTGGGAGCCAGAGACTCATAATAAATAAAAATGTGAGTTCAGTTCAAAGAACAGGTTGATGTTAAAGTTTTATTGGAGTTGAACAATTTTAGAAAATATATAGGTTTCATTCTGCTTTGAATTCTTTCAAATGTGTGTGGTGTTTTGTTTTTTTTTTTTTTAATAAAAGCACACAAAAAACATTTGGTTCTGTCTGAAAAATAATGAATTATTTGCATTGGGTTCTGGATTTTGAAGATAATCTCTGTTACTGTGCTTCTTTGGTTCATGGTTGGGAATGCTGTGGTTGTCTAGTGGGGAGCTGAGGACTATCTCTTTTTCGGACTTGGCTGGTTAGAGAGAATAAGTTACTTGGCCAGTGGTCCAGAATAGAGCAGGCTTGGTCAATACACAGGCTGTTCTCCTTTCTGGATGCCTAGAGGACAGGTGACAGGTCAAGGAGCGGTACATGCCAACTGGCACTTGCATAGATTTTCCTGTTTTATTTAGGATCCGGTAACATTTGGCCTAGCTGAGAAGTAGGGAAGTGCGTTACATTGAACTACTTCTCACATATTCTATAGAAAGAAGCCATGTGTATCAAAACAGTAGTATGGACTGGGTCAAGATGACTTTTCTCACTTTGACCTTTGAATTTATGGATTATGTGTACCCTGAAGTTTGGGTAAACTGGCAAAAAAAATTTAATACATTATCCATAGTAAGCCAACTGCTGTGACACACTCAAACCTCAGTGACTTATCCCAGAAAATTATTTCTCACTCACGCTACAATTTAATGTGGATTGGCAGGGAATGGAGGAGGGTGCTGTGCTACACATGGTCACTCAAGGACCCAGGCTCCTTCTGTCTTGTGGCTACACCCTCCCTTAGGTCCTCAAAGTTTTCTACTGGATCCTCAAATTCAGCCAGCAGTCAAGAAATGAGAGAGACAGCAAGTGTTGGGGAGTGTGAGGGCAGTTTTTATGGTCCAGGGCTGGAAATGCTGCTTATCACTTCCACCCACATTCTATTTGCCAGCCTCAGTTCATGGTTACAACTAGCCACAGGGAGGCTGAGAAACATTGTCTAGCACCGTGCCCAGAGGAAAGGCAAATGGTTTGATGAAAAACTAGTCAATCTTTGGCACAAAAATCAAACTGGAAATGTCCTCTCTCAGTTGTCATAAGGAGGGGCAGGGTATTTTACTGTGGTTTGGAAAATGCTTGACTAAAAATTGCTGTCAGTGTGTCCTAGGGAAGGAACTGACACTGAATAAGCCAAGGGCAATCATTTGTTCAAATAGTTTTTTTTTTTATTAAGTATCTCTCTTGTGTCTGGCATTATGTTGGGCACAGGGGCTGTGATGGTGAGAAACACCAGAATCAGCCCCTGTCCTTTAGAAGCTGGCATCTGTCAGAGGACAGGCAATTGAATGTGCACATTGCATACAATCTGAGGACTATGTGGGGGAAAGTAAGTGTGCTGTGGGAGCACATTGCTAGAGGCCTATGCCGATCTGGGAGAGCAAGAAAAGTTTCCAGAAACAAAATGGCATTTATATTGAGACCTGCAGGAGGAGTACTAAGACTTAGCTAACTGAAGAAAGGCAGGGCAGTGGTATGGGTGTGGGCTAGGCTCAGTGGGTCTCAGCCTTAACTGAATTTTGGAGCCACTTTGGGTAGATTTGGCCAACTAACTCAGAAGCTGGTGGCGGGGGGGGGGGGGGGGAGGGATAAGTCCAGGAATTGGTTTTGTTTAGCTTTTCAAAGAAGCTTCCCAGGTGATTCTGATGCATAGCCAAGGTCAAGAATCACTAGAGTAGCAGCTTCAAAAAGAGACCAGTGTGTGGGTGTGTATGAGGGACTGAAAGCGTTCCAGAATGAAGTTGCTTCCACACTGAGGCTTGAGTCAGTGGGAGCAGGACAGAGGGGGAAATGCTTAGTTGAGGAGAAGCCAATTCCCAGGAGCTATTTCTTCTGGGTGTCGGGAGGGATCATTCTCTCCAGAGCTCTCGGCCTGGCAGGGTTTCACCAACACCGAAACTCCTCCCGCAGGGTCTAATTATCTCATCGCCTTTGGTGGTTTGGGGGAAGGTAGGGCAAGAACAAGGATGGCATAAATAAAAACCCGCCTATCTCTCTGATTTCTTACTCAGAGGAGGGCCAAAGTGCAGGCTCTGGTCTAGACTGGCTGGAGTCTGCTTTTCCCTGGGGCCAGGCAGGGTGCAGGTGCAGCCTCAGAACTGTCAGCTCACCATTTAGTAAGCCAGTGAGTGAGAAAGAACTCCTGGGATTTGTCTGGTCAGCATGGGGTCCTGCCCATGATGGAGGGATCCCACAGGTTGTTGTTTCTTGCCCCTTGGGCCTGTCAGTCTGTTCCGTGGGTCCTAGGCCTGCATGCTAGATAAACTTGGTTTCTGTAGGCCTCATGCTTCCCCATTCAATTGCCTGTATACACATCTGCTCATGTACTTCCCCCACCCCTCATGTGTTTGGAAGCCCTGGTACATCCTTGGTAGCAAATACTAACCTGCTCACCCATGAAGAATTACCTTAATATGAAAAGCAAACACTTTGTTCCTATTTGGAAAGCATAAAGACATAACCTTACAATTTTGTCATTCAAACTACCAAATTGGAGGGGTAAAATGTTGGGGCTGGGTATTGCATCAAAGTCAGGGCTGTGTCTCTCAGATGGTTGTGATGTTTGAGGGGAGGATCCTCCCAAATATAGATGATAGCTTGTTTAAGAAAAAAACTGAAGGAAAAGTTTAGACCATTTTTACTATTTTTCTCACAGAAAAACCATGGTTATTGGGTTTTCCTCAGTCATTAAGGGGGAAAAAATCTCCACCTCTCCTCTGTATCTGAGCTGTGTCCTCTTGTGGTGCCCTCTTGGGCACAGAGTTTTCTAGGTATCCTGGATGCTGGGTGTGGGAACAAAGCTTTGTAAATTATATCTGGACACTTACCTTGTGGATGTAAATGAATATCCAGAAACGTCCTAAAAAATAAAATTGTAGTGATTATCTCTGATTATATACTGTAGCCATTTTGCCAGAAGATTCTAGGTAAACATTTATGCTAAAAAACAAAACAAAACAACAAAACCAAGCCACTCACCACCCCATTGACTTCCACTGTGGGTGATCAGCCACTATGGCAGTATGGGGCTTGACTTGTGCTTTCTCAGATATTTGAATGTGACATCCAGTTGAATGCCCAAGTTTCCATTGCCACACAGGAAAAATGAGTGATGGAGGACAGGGAAACCTTCTGGAATCCAAAATGTCCAAGAGAATCAACTTGGGTTCTCTGTAGAAATAGCCCCTTACTCCAATTCAATGGCCCTTATCTCTTAGTACTCCCATTTGGAACCTGAGAAAACAGAAGACCTGAGAGGTCAAGTGCCTGGTTTAAGGTCACACAACTGTTTAGTGGCAAAGCCATGACTAGAAACCTGGTTTCCTGAAGCTTGAGGTAAACTCATTACCTTACCAGAGATGGCAGGCAGGTTTTTTTTTTTCATGCTAGTCTCTATCGTTTGATAGTGGCTGCGAAAACACTGTGTTGAAAAGGATTCTGAGGCCTGTCATTTACTCAGAAATGCTGTGAGATATTAGCTTGGTATACCTGGGGATACAGGTGAGAGGATTAACTGTATTTTTTGTGTCTCCCAAGTGTTATACCACGTTATATTTTTATTTTAAAAATAGGTTCCAGAACTTCTGTTGCCCCCACTCCTCTGACAGTGTAAGACCAAGCTTCTTCAGAATGGTCTTCCAGCCATGTTTGCCACCTGTACAGGGAAGCCCTGGAGAAGGGCCACATAGCATTTTCAGCTTAATTGGGTACTTTCTCTTAACACTTCTGAATGGGGCCCATCAGAACTTCTTTTCCTAGAATGTCACACTCATTGTCTCTAACATACATTTCAGGCAATGGAAAATGAGATCAAAACAATGCTCTCACCCACCCTCCATGTACAAGTTTCCCCTCCTCTTTTCCTCCTGTGTTCTATGGTAGCTGGCTCTGGTCCAAGCAGGCAAATAGTTTGGGAGTTTACTTGAATGGCAAAAACACACACAAATAGCATCACCCCCTTCAACTATACCCTGAAATTTGATGTTAATAACTCCCAGTCATGTCTTTATATATACAGGGTGGGGCAAAAGTAAGTTTATAGTTGTTGGTATAAAAAATAATACAATAATTAATAAATATTACCAAATAACACAAGATTAAACTGTTTTGCGTATTCCAACCTGTAAACCTACTTTTGCCCCACGCTATATCTGTATGTATTCCTAAGCAGCATCTAGTATTATTTTGCTTGATTTAAAATTTGTATAAATTGTTTTATACTGTATTATCTTTCTGCAACTTGCCTTTTCTGCTTCACATTATGTATGGAGCTGTTACTTGTAGCTCTACTTGATTCATTTTTAATTGCTGTAATGAAAGTACTTCTGTTTATTTATCTATTCTCCTGTTGATAGACTCGTAAGTTGTTTCTAATTTTTCCTTTTCCAAACAATGCTTCACTGAACGTATGTCATTTTCAATTTCATGCATATATGTGTGAGTTTTTCAGGGCAGTGTTTTTCATGAAGTGTGTTGTGACCCATTCATGGGTCACACACTCAAATCAATAAGTTGCAACCAGCATTGAAAAAAATAAAATATGATGTATTAGAAAATATCAGAATATGTGGCCCATGGCAAGAAGAGGTAAATGTTACATTAAACTTGTTTCAATTAGAAGGTGACAGAGCTTACTCTGATATCCAGTTATCTTGTAATTGAAACAAGTTTAATGAAATTAAACTTGCTGCGTGGGTCATGGTCAACGTAGGGATGGACTTGCTGGGTTGGCAGCTATGTGTATCTTTAGCTTTGTGAGAGTTTGCCAAATTCCTCTTCCAAATGTATCAGTTTACACTTCTGTGAGTTTTTAAGTAGAAAAACTCAAGAAAATATGGACCCCAAGGACAGATGGAAGCTAGAGAATGAGTAAGAAAAAAAGGAAAGCTTAAAACTTCCACCTTCCTCCCTCCTCTTGCATGCCTGTTAAGCCTAAGTAAACATTGTGGGTTTTCTTGACCTTGTAAATTTGCTTTTAATCTTAAAAAAGAAAAAGATTTAGAAGGAAATTCCTCATCTTCCTGTCTCTCTCACCTCAGTTCAGGAAGGGGCGACCTGAAAGGAGGTAATAAATAAGCACCCCCCCTTCCTTTTTTGAATCCATTAATAGCAAGGGAGAGCTGTGTCTAACCTTTGCTCTCTGTCTGCTGTGGGCAGTTTTTCAAAGTTGGACAAAGATTTCTCTGGATCAAGGTCAATGGTGCCATCATTGTTACTTGTTTAGAAATGAAGCAGGGATTTGGGGAGCCCAAGGAGCTGTTCTTCTATCGTTAATTTCTCCGGGAGACCTGCTTAGTTCCTGCTCTGATCCTGATCCCCCACTCCTACCCCAGGAAAAGCCAAGCCCTCTATGAACTGATTACTCTCTGACTTTCCACCCTATTTTTCTGGAAGTGTGTATCTGTGTATTTTCTCTCACTCTGCACAAGCAAGACCTAGAGATGTAAAGAAGGCAGGCTTTGGAGAGGAGAAACCCCAAGCTCTAAACCTGGCCCCTCCTCTGTGCCAGTCCCTGTGCTTAGTACCTACCATTTGTCATCTCAGTTCCATTCTTGCAACACCCCTTTCTATAGATGAGGAAATTAAGGCTCAGAGTTTAGGAGCACTTTCTGTACACCAGGCTTTGTTCTAAGCATCTTACACAATATTTTCTTTAAATCCTTATCACATCCCAATAAGGGTAGGGACCATTATTATTCCAACTTTATAGATGAAGAAACAGACACCAAGAGGTTAAATAATTGGCCTGAAATTGTATAGCCAGTGAGTGCAGAAGCCCAGATTTGAACCCAGAAATTCTGGCTCTAGTACTCAAGTACTTACCTCCTTATGACATCTTCTATCTGCAGTTGGGATTCAAATCTGTAGTTGATGACATCAAGCCACCCAAAGTGAACATGTTTACTGAACATATAGCCTGACATGTCACCTAATCTTTTGGCAGTTGATACTTTCCATCTTTTGAATGTGTGTGATCAATGACATGGCTGTCCTTCCTTATTCTCTATTATGTGTATGCCCCTCCTTCCCTTCCTTCTAGCATTTACCAATAGGTAAGGGAGAGGGTACCTGCCCATGGTAACTTGGGACAAGTATGTACAGCATAGTGGAAGCAATGTGGTCACAATGACAGTGACCATGTGAAGTTAAGGGCTGAAATGAGTGTATGGCACAGAGATCAGAGAAGGAAGAGCTGGATGAAGCTTGGAGATAGCCTTGTAGATTTCATCAGATATTAGTTCATTTAAACCAGCGGATATCAAATTTAAGCACACAGCAGAATTATCTAGAGGTCTTAGTAAAACACAAATGGCTGTGGTCACCATGCAAACAATATAAATTTATTTCTCACAATTCTAATAATCTCTCTCTCTCTCCTCTCTCTCTCTCTCTCTCTCTCTCTCTCTCTCTCTCTCTCTCTCTCTCTCTCTCATCATTATGCTGAATACCTTAAACTAGCACAATGTTATATGTCAATTACATCTCAATAAAACTGAGGGATAAAATAATTTTATATAATGATAAAAAACCCATATGGCTGTACTCCATCCCACCTACCAAGTTTCTGATTGAGCAGGACAGGAGTGAGGCCTGAGAATTTGCATTACTAACAAGCTCCTGCTGCTGTTTAGGAATCACACTTTGGAAATCACTGACTTAACCAATAGGTAAGATTTTTGTAAGTGCAAGAAAAAGGAAATGAGTGAATGAATGTGATTTGTGTATTAGTTAGAATAGGTTAACTGTCATAACCAACAAGCCCTGCAGTCTTTGTGGTGTAACACAGTAAAGTTTTATTTCTTGTTTATATTACAGTTTAGTGTGAGTTGATAAGGGAGTGCTCTGCTCCACCCAGGCATTCAGGGGCCCAGGCTCCTTCTATCTGTGACTCTGCCACTCCCTGGGGACTTCAACTCCTTCATTAGAGCTTCTGAATGTAGCCAGCAGTTGAGAGAAGGGAGAATGGAGGATTGTGCAGTAGGTTTTTATGTGCCAGGTCTAAAGGAGAAACATGTTACTTCTGCCCATGTGCCATTGGCCAGAACTCAGGTACACATTTCCACCTAATGCAAGGAAGTCTGGGAAATGTGTCCCAGCCACATGCCTAGGTAGAAAGGGGAGCAGAGGATGAATATATGGCTATCTTTGGCACAGTCTGCTTGATGATCCACAAGGAACTTGGTTTGACTGGAAAAGAACATTTGTGTTGAGAGAATAAGTGAATGTTTCATGCTCTTCCAAGGAAAGCTGCTGCAGACAGCTCAGGTCATTATTTAGCATTATTATACTGTAGCTGCAGAGTGGGAAAAATAATCACCAGATTTATGTGCAGATGCTCTTCATTGAAAACCTGGATAGCTGACATTATAAAGTTACACAACTGCTCAATACCTGATTTTTTTCTATATAGAATTTGGGATAAGGTATATGAAAAGTGCTGGTCCAGTGCCAAACACATAACACATAGTTATTTCTGTGTTCTCTGGACTCAGATGGACAGATGGAGCCAAGCTATTGTGGCATCAGGAGCTCCTTCATGTAGGCAGCTGTGGGATTCATCTTTTAAAGGACACAGTCTTGGCAGTTGGATGACTGTTCCAAAGGCTGTAACATTTTGCCTCAGACATACCACAGGGAATCAGGCTGGCCCAGCGAGGCCCGAGGGAGCGGTCTGGGTCTGAGACCACAGCCAGTCTCATTAAATACTGGGCTTCTGGAGTTGCTCTGATTGGAATCAACAACTTTATGCCTCTGTTTCCTTATGTGTAAAAAGGGGCTAATCATATTACCAACCTCATTCAGTTGTTGTAATGATGGGATGAGAAAAAGCTAAGGACTATACTGAGAAGTATTGGATAAACATTCATTAACTTCCTAGCCCTCTGTGGTATTCTGTCATTTCCCCCTCTTGCCTTCATTAGCTGAGGCCAAGATGGAGGTTCTTTGAGCATATAAATCCTTTAGCCTTTGGTCTTAGAATGGCCACCGAGGCCTGACTTTCTCCTTTCTCCGTAGCTCAAGTATCTTTCAGTGATTTGGGGGTCCGTGAATTGTCAATGGACATGAATACAGTCTGAGGGAGGAGGTGATACGAAATTCTCCCAGCTCTTTTTTTCAGGCTGCCCCTCCATGTCTGATTAGTGGCCCATAGCCAAGTTGACCCAGCAGCAGAGATGAAAGTCTCCTGGGCTCCTCGATGCCCCAAAGGCCCCCTCTCCATCCCAGCACCCACGCATATCTCCTTTCCCCCTAGTTCTTTGCTCTCCCCAGGTCTGGGCCCTTTAAAACCCGTTCTCTCCCCCTTGTTCAAACGGTGCAATTGTGGGTGATTGAAACCACATTTTTATATGTGTCAAAATCACTTCAGCCCTTAGAAAGAAATCATAATGTAAATTGGATCATATATCCTAAGTGGATGCCACCAGCTAATTCGTTTGTTAGACTGTTCAGCTACATAGGATTAAGTGAGTTTTAGTCTTAAGCATTTACATGTGGGTCTCATTAATGCACACTCTGGTATGGCTTGTGCCTAATATCTTGTCAAATAGGGGAGCGTATAGAAGGCCCTCGTAAACCACCCAACTGCAGGGAGCCATTACTTCTCCAGCAGCCTCTAGTGATTAATGGGGTGGGACTAGGGGAACTGGCTGCCTTTCTCTGACTTGATGTTGCAGAAACTAGGTGTCTTGCACTTCCATTGGCCTCTATTTAAAACAGAAGAGGGCAAAAGGAGGGCCCACCCATTTGCTGTCGTACAAAGGGACACAGACTTGGAATCTCATTTTGTTATGCTCCTTTTTGTGTGTAAGTGGACAGAAAGGGCTAGAAAAAAAAAAGATTGATTTTAGAATGCCCCTGCCCCCTTTTGAAATTCGAACTCATTAACTTCTTTGTAGCCTCAGACAGGTGGTGGTCTATACCATCACTAGTTCAAGTGGGGACATTCTCAGGCCCCAGCCCAGATCTACTGAATCAGAATCTGACTTTTTGTATGCAATGTCTGAGCATTAAAATTTAACACGTGCTGGTCTAAACCATTATTCTCAATCTTAGCTGCACACTGGATTCATCTGAAGGGTTTCTAAAAATACTGGTGCCTGCCTCTCACCCCTAGAGATTCGGAAGTAATTGGTCTGGAGTGGGCCTGAGCATTGGGATGTTTAAAAGCTACCCAGGTGATTGTAATGTGCACCAAAGGTCAGGAAGCTCTAACTGGTGGTGTCTCAGTCCCTTACAGTTTTAGGGGAGATGACAATGCCTGGTTTCCAGGTAGCTGGGAGGAATGGGGGAGGCAACACTGGGATCAGACAGCAAACCATGAGCACCCAGAAGTCCCTCTTCCTTTTTCCCTTCACCACGTTTCTCTCTGCCCTTTCTGACTTCCCATTTTCCTATTTCCTGAAAAGAGAAGTTTATTTTGGTCCCAAGTTTGAGAATGATGGAAACGGGTGCTGATGAGGGTTTGGAATCCCTGTGAGTTATTTTCATCCATAACTGTCTTGTTGCCTGTCTTTTTGTTGTTGCAACATTATAGCAAGAGCTTTATTTGTTCCTGTTTTTAAAAAATATCCCCATTTCATTTCTTTATTTTCAACTGCTAACCAGTGGGAGCCAAAGTGGGGGGAAGAAAGTTTGGAAATGCTTCCTTCCTGATACCTGTACTGGAATCCAGACTCATATCATGTCTATGAAATTTCAGATGTATATTTTGTTGTCTGGTCTTGGTGTACCTGGGAGCCCCAAGGTACAGCAGGCATTTCATTTGGCCACCAGATTTGTCTTTTATAAGGGGATAGGTAAAGTGTTTTTAAATAGCTCTCCTTGACTGGCCAGCCCACACAAGTTGGCAGATACTCAGTTCTCCCAGCTCCTTCCTGCTTAACACAACTAGAAACCCTGAAAATAATGTGAGTCTAAATAATGCTAAGTACTCACTTAGCCCCAGGGGAACTACCGCCCTAACTTCTGATATGTTAGCATTGTGTTGCCGCTTTTGTGTTTTAGGTAAATGAACCATTCATTTGTACTCTTTTGTGCCTAGCTTCTTCTGAACAGTATTATGTTTGCGAGATTCACCCATGTTGTTGTGTGTAGTTGTAGGGAAGGATTTTGTCCAAATATTGTTCTTGGACTCTGAGCAGAGTTAGGACTTGAGTAAAACTAAATTTAACAGTAGCCTTTTTCTTAACATAGAAGCGTAAGGCCTGTAAAATGACCAAAATTTAAAAAGTAAATATCAATAAAATAAAATAATCTCTAAATTTACCACCCAAAGAGGATTATTCTTAATCTGTTAGTGTATATCCTTTAGTATTTTCTCTGTTACATATTTTTAAAAAATGGGCTAAAGGTTTACATATTTCTTGGTAAACTAATTTTTTCACTTATTAGAACAAGAATATCTTCTTGTGTCATCAAATATTCTTCTACCACAGCCCTTAAAGTATCATAGTTTTTTCTTGGTATAGCAAAATTTGGATTAGTATTTTAAACTATTTTTTGCTTGAGATTCATGAGCTGCTATAAACAGCTTTTATTAAATGTAATAAGTAATAAATATTGCCATCTCTTCTGAAGGAAAACAGGGTTTAATTTTTGTCCTAATGGTGTACTTGACTTTCGCAAGTTTGTGGGTGCCAGTTGGTGTCTGCTGTGTGGTGCAAAGCTGAGTGGGCATAGTTGTCAAGATGGAAGGGTCTCCACATATTTCTGCAATGGAGGCCAGTATTAGGTGTCTAATGTCCTGATCTCTGGTTATTTTCAGAAAATTAAGAGCTAAGGGGTGATTTTTCATTAACTCACCCCTTAGGTCAGGTTTATGAATTTCTGTTTACCTGCCAGCCAAAAAGTCAAACTGTTTCTGCTAGGTGTTAGGGCCACAATATTCTAATTTTGAAGGCACACTTTTTTAATTGTATGAAATAATTCAGTTGTGTTAACTAGCACCTGTGAGCATTGGTTGACTTTCTCCCCTTTATACCAAAAGGGATTAAATGGAAATAAGACTCCTGATTTTTATAGAATCTTCTAACTGAGGACCAAAGAGACAGGTAGACATTGTAGTTTTTATTGGGGATGCTATTAGAGTGTTTATAAACCACAGAACTACTTTGGAGAACTTTAAAGCACTTTGAGCCAATAAGCTCATTAATGATGAGGAAAAGGAGATAAAATTTCATTGTCTTTATACATATGCTTTGGCTGAAATCCAAGTAATTTTGGCTCATAACAACATTTTCTGGCTAGCACTTTGAGAACAAATAGACACAGTATTAGCAAGATTTTGAGTGAACAATAACATTTGGATTTTGGCCACACACACACACACACACACACACACACACGCAGGCGCGCCTGTGTGCACACATACACTTACACAAGGGGGGACAGAGAGAATGAGAAAGAGAGGAAGAGGGGAGAAAGAGAGAGAGAGAGAGAATGAGACTTTTCTAGTCCTTTATTTTTAATCATAAAACAATAAGAAGAAACTGCTATATCTGAAACATTGAAACATTTCAGGTCCTTCCTATGTTTGCTCTTAAGAGATATAACTATTTCTGCTCAGAAAGGTATGCCTTTATTTTATACAATATGTTACTGGCCTTCCTGGGATTTCAGGTATCTTTTAACTCCACCACTGTTTCATCCTCCCTATTCCCCAGCCTTGTTGAGCTGATCATTACAATTAGGGTTTGAGTTGCTTCCTTTTGATCCTTTTGTGTAGTAAGTATGGCCTTATAGTTTCATTCCATGGTAACTTCCTGGGTGAGATGCTGGGGAGAAATATGTTACAGGATATTGGTAATTATACTAGAAAATGTTTTAGTAGGACAATTTCTTACTACAATCAAAGCTTCTCTGAAAATTTTCATTCCTGTTTAGAACAAAAAAATTTAGAGTTGTTAGATATTCCTTTTAGAAGCAAGGGTACCTTGACACTACCTAATGGCAATTTAACCTATCTCTCTCCAGCTCTGGGGCTATGGAACATTCTATAGGTGTTATGGAATTATAGAAGTGGATAGAATTTCTAAGGTGATATTCTGGAATGAGTTGGTTTTCTATCTAGTCTTTGCTCTCCTAGGAATGAGAATAATTCAGGTCCCTGTCTCCTCTCATGGATACACACTGTGGTTTGGGGCCATGAATCTTGTCTCCCACCAATATTTTATGGCCATTTTGTACATTCTAGATCACAAAATGTCATCTCAGAATGAGTGAACCCCTCCTGCATTCAGGGAGGGGGACATTTGTATCCCACAGACCTGCTTATGGCAAATATGTTCCTAATGCATAAGGTTCCTCTCTTTCTTTTAAACTTCCTTCACTTTGATCTTTTGCCTCTGGGTTATTTATTTATTCATCTATCTATTTATCTATCTATTTATTTATTTTAATCCTCATCTGAGGATACTTTCTCCATTGAGAGAGTGGAGGGAGGGAGGGAGGGAGGGGGGGGAGAGAGAGAGAGAGAGAGAGAGAGAGAGAGAGAGAGAGAGCACATCAAACACATCGACTGGTTGCCTTCTGCATGCACCCCAACTGGGATGGGGATCTAACCAGGTATGTGCCCTTGATCAGGAATTGGACCCAAGACCCTTTGGTCTGAGGACTGATGCTCTAACCACTTAACAAACTGGCCAGGGCCGCCTTTTGATTTTAATGAGCAAGAGCTTTGTAAGAAGGTTAGGATAATTTTTATATCATGAGAAGCGGGGAGTTGAAGATATATATGTATGTGCATGCATGTGTGCAAGTATGCGTGCATGTATATGTGTGCACCCATGTGTACTTGTTTATGTACACCATGTTTACACATGTGTGTGTTTGTGTACACCTGTGAGCATGTGTTTGTATATACATGCTGCACATTCATCAGTCTATATTGTACCCTCCTGATGTCCCTGAAGGCAGTAAAGATATTGTCTATACATTATAATAATAATAGCTAACCTTTATGAAGTATCATGTTTCAAGCACTGTTGTAGGCATTTAATCCTTGTAACACCTAATGAAGTAGATACTGTTGTTATGCTCCTTTTTGAGATGAGAACACTGAGGCACAGAGAAGTGAAGAAATTTACCTGAGGTCACCCAGCTAGGAAATGGCAAAGCTAGGCTTCAAACCCAGGCTGACTGTCTCCAGCTCTTACTTGCATGCTAAACTAAAAAGGATGTCACTAGAAGAAGCAAAGCCCCCACCCCAAGCTTCCTCCAGATAAAACTGAATCTTGTTATGATGCAACTCTGCCTTATGGCTGTGGGCCTGCTGTCCTACAGAATCAGAAGACTTGAGTGCAGCATGTTGGCGTGTTCAGGGACCTTTCATCCTCTCTAGGGTCGCTTTTCTGGTGCCCCTTTTTGGTATTCAGTTGTATAAATGAGATAGATCATGTGTCCTTGGTCACTTCCTATTGCTTCCTTTTCTTCTGCTATCTCTGCTATAATATGCTTAATTAGGTGCTTCAGGATTCAGGAAAGAGAGGGAGTCACATCATTTATAAGAAGTTCAAAACCAGGCAAAGCTAATTTATGGGAGAGGTCAGAAGAGTGGTTATCTTGGGAGGGGCCTAAGGGAGCCTGTTGGAGACCCTGGAACTATTTTGACCTGAATGCTGTTGACCTGTCTGTTGGAGATATGTAAAAATTCTCCAAGCTGTACACTTAAGATTTATGTACTCTACTGTATATAAATATCTCAATATAAATGTAAATAAAATGGAGGCATCTATATTGCCCTGTGCCAATATTGTAGAAGCTGTGCCAAGAGTGCCAAGAAAGAGAAATAGACATATATGAGTGAGATTTAAAAGAAAAAATCAGTTAGGGGTTTAGAGATATAGATAGCTCTTAACTGTAAAAATCAGAGGTTATTTCCTGGAAAACATA
The DNA here is from genome assembly GCF_027574615.1 of Eptesicus fuscus. Taxonomy (NCBI): domain Eukaryota; kingdom Metazoa; phylum Chordata; class Mammalia; order Chiroptera; family Vespertilionidae; genus Eptesicus; species Eptesicus fuscus. The sequence goes on from NC_072473.1 coordinate 9,032,315, forward strand.
ATTTCTTGTATTCAGCAGACACTAATTTTATTACTCCTAATTTCTTCTTTATTTTTATGATTTGTATTCTGTGTTCTAATACCCCTGACCACTCGTGTTTGGCCTGCTTTCATTTGATCCTGGCTGTGCCTTTTAAAAAACGGTTGCTGCTGCCACTTCTCTCAAATTCAAAACGACTTACAAATGTTTGAACAGAGAAAGAAAGACAGAAAATGGGAGACATGGTCTGGTTTGTTGCAAATGGCTTTTCCTGCCAAGCTTTGGGGAATGGTATCTGGGCCAGCTTTGCCTTCATAATTGGAACCATTGCTCCTCAGATTGCCTTTAGATTGCAAATGTGAGGGCCCGCCACCCTCCAGGACCATTTTATGCTAGGACACTGTACTAGGATTGCCAGTGGTCTGTAAGAGAGGACAGCAGAGTTCCCTTGCACTGAAAGGGAAGTTGCAAACCTCTAATCCTTATAGGTTTTATACTTCTCTGCTACTCTCTTCCTGTCCCCCTCTGGAGCTGTAATAATAGCACTAGTTAATGTCTATTGAAAACTTACTATGTGCCTGATGTAATTCTAAGCATCTTGCATGCATTAATTCACTTAATCCTCACTGGAAGCTGCTATTACTATTGCCCTGTTATAGAGGAAGAAATTAGACACAAGGAGATGAACTCACTTGCCCAAGGTCACATAGCTGGTAAGTGACAGAGACAGAATCTGAACTCGGTCTGGTTCCTGAGTCTGAATTCTTATTCACTGTCTAAATAAAATTGATTTCCAGTGGAGTGACCCACACAGCTATTCCCATGCTAGCTAGACCTGTGCTGCCCAATACAGCAGTCACTAGTTATACATGGCTGTTGAACACTTGAAGTGTATCTATATGATTATTTGAGATATAATGTGCTCTAAGTGGAAAAGACGCATTGTGTTTCTAAGATATAATATGAGAAAAAGAATGTAAAATATATCATTAATATGTTTTATATTGATTATTTATTGACATGATATTTTAGATATATCAGGTTAAATAATATATATTATTAATCTAACCTTTTGTGTTGTTGTTGTTTTTTAATGTGGCTACTAGAAAATTTAACATTACATGCGGCTCACATTGCATATCTGTTTAGGTTTGTGAGACTGAGCTAAACCATCTCTCTAGCCAATTTTAATTACAGTAAAATTTTGTTCCAGTATAGTCACAGGCAAAATGGATTTAGGAGTAATGCCACAGATCAAATTCCTATCTTCTCCCACCATCACATTGCTGACTATGTACAATTAAAGTTTTTATATATTAGGAAAAGATCTAAACTCTTAATGAATATCTGCTATGTACCAGTTATGGCACCAGAACCTTTCACACAGTGGTTGCACTTAATCTTCCTAACTCTTCTATGAGTACCATTAGCTCCATTTTATAGACAGGAAGATTGAGCTTAGTATATAACATTTTGTCTCAGATTTATATATAGGTCACCTGACTCCAGTTATGATGACAGTTTCCCCCAAATGATCTATCTTATACTGTATGTATCCCATTATACACTGTGTTTGAGATATTATGCATGCTTTACTCATCCATATTAGTTAAATCCTTATGGAGAGGGACTGTGATCCACAGGTCACAGTAAATATTCAGTGAACTGAATTTCTTTAACAAGCATTGTATAAGAGACCTTGATTTTAATATTCTCCCAAAGGGTTCAATATCTGCTACATTCTTTTCCTCTAAGAGTTGTGGGTATGTCCCTAAAGCTTGCATCATTGAATTGTTACTTTTATGTCCCCATGACTTCCTGTAGAAATTTCATTCTTTGATTAATTCAGTAAAATCTGTTAAGTATATACTATAGTATATTTACTGTGCCAAACCTTGGAAATCCAAAGGAGACCAACAAGGTTTCTGCCCTACGGTCTGAAGTGAGATAGAGATATGTCAATAGGCATTACAATGAACATTGTTCCTATAAAGATAAGAGTAGCTGAAAGAGACTTGGGAGTACTTTATTGGGGTACCTTACCCAATCTTAAGACGTTATAGAAGGCTTCCAAGAAGGGGAAGGAAATGATAAGTTTCAGTTCCAGGTTAGTGAAATTAATAATGTGATTTTTTTTTACAGATGCTTTGAATGGCTTTCTTCTGTGTTTTCTTTCATCCTTGATTTCTACCAATCATAGCCTTGTTCTTGTAGTATATCTCAGTTCACATTCATGAAGAGAGCATGAGAGAGGCTGTTTGACTCAGATCATTTTAAAAAATCAAGCCATACCATTAGTTGTTGACCAGCCAATACTCAAGCTGCTCTTGAATCTGGTGCTCATTGTTGGTGCAATCAACCATGGCATATAAAGGGGCAGGGGCATGTGGCACAAAAAATGGCCACCAAAGTCACCCTCTACACATATACCTTTTCTGGGCTGTGGAATGACAGGCATAATCACTAATCTAGAAAGTTCTTACAATATCTAGAGAAGCAAAATAATGGACAAGTGAGCAAGTTTGAAAAACCCAGGAGCCTGTCTCTTTAATAGTATCAGGGCAGGTCTCTGGATCCAGAGCATGGGGGTTGTTTTAGCTGTGGTTTCACAATGCTTGCAATACCTTGCTGTAGAACATCATTTTTTTCTTCATTGTTAGGGTCTCAGAGTGTTATTTCAATATTTAGGAATTGCCCCTCCACCCTTCCCAACAACAACTAGTCATTGCTATGACCCCTCATTGGTATAGACGGCTCATCCATTTATTTTTCAGCAATCCATCCAGGTAACCTCTTTCTGGGACAAAAGTCTGTCCTAACCTGAACCCCTTGACACCCCCTGGACTCCCACTCCCACATATAGAATTCATGAAGTCCAGAAAAGAATGACATCTTTAGTTTCACTAACCTTAAACTAAAATTTGGCATTTCCTTCAATTTCAAATAAAGACAAAGACCACAGTAGTGTTAGCTGTACCTGTGGCTTGATCACTAATAGAAATCATAGACATGTCCGTGTCATATTACAATTCCTAGAGGAATCTCAAAATATGCTCATTATTTCAAAATCTTGAAAGTATTAGACTCACCACTAGATCTCATTATTGCATGTGTTGATAAATAAGCACTCAGCATGATAAATAAGCACTAAGCACTCTGACCAATGTTCTGTTTAGTATTTGGATGCTTGCATTTTATATAATTTAGCTTTATAATCCTATATATTTTATTTTATGCATTATGAATTCTGAGAAGGGGTTCATAGGCTTTACCAGCCTGCCATAGGAACCATGGCACAGCAAAGGTTAGAACCCCTGCTCAAGGAAGTAATCCTCTGAGGTACATACCCATTGTGGAGGCCACTGTTTACTCTGAGGTCTCTAATTCATTGGAATTGAACTGGTTTGTGTTAGTCTGAAGGAAGGAAAACCTTGGGAGAGAGAATCAGGTGGTTTATAGTCAAGGGACCAAACTATTCAAGGAATAAGTAGAACAGTAATTTAAAGAGAATGGTGGCAGGAGGCCTTTAATTAAGCCACCCTAATGCACTCACCTCATGGTATGTGTATAAACACGCTCCATGGTGTGCATGTCTTCTTCTCTGGCATTAGTTGGCCCCACATGTTTTGTATTATGGAATGATAGGAGACCTTAAGTTGTTGCCTCCAATTCCTGGTTTGAAGAAAGTAGAGTGGGCACATTTTGTGGAGGAGCCCAAGTTTGGAGTCCTGCATTTGATACCATTGGTGCTCATTGAGGTTATCTATGTCTTCCCCATTGGAGAGCCTAGTAAGGGAAGCTACTGAGTGGATGAGATGAAGAAATAATCTAAGGGCAGAAGGGGCCACAGAATACATGAACTGCAGGAAAGTGGAGAACTCTTATGGGCACTCTTATCAGTGTTTCTAGCCACTTACAATCCCAGTTGAACATTCATGTGGGTTACCTCTAAGGCTTCCCTGATACCTGAACCCAGGGCTACTGACTCTTATTCCAGTAACAATCAATCTATTTCCTTATTTTTCTGGTGAGGAATATATAAGCTCAATTCAGCAGTTGAATGTTGGTAAAAGACTGCTGGGTGAAAAGAGCACAAGTTTGTGTAAGGAGGCTGAGATTCTAACTTTTACTGTTGTAATGATAGTTGTGTGATCTTGGGAGTGCCATATTGCTTCTGTTCATTTCAGTTTCACCATCTATTGAGTTCAATAAGTGCCCTGATTAGAATTCTTAAGAGCACCAAAGGGTATGAAAATATGTGGGGGAGAACAAAACTTTATGGGAACATAAGGGAATCTCAGAAGACACCTATTAGGTCTATCACAAGAACCTCTTTGTAATTTCATCATATCTTTCCACTGAATATTCATTGAAGAGTAGAGTCTGAGGGACTGAGGTTTGTTTTATGCCTGGAATATCTCTAGTGACCATCTGACAAATTGTGATGAAAGGGCTTAATTTTATGCTGAATGAGAATAGGGTCCCTATTGGTTTCTACTCCTTACCAGGTAGAGCTCCAAGCTTGCAGGGTTAGAGAATGGGCGGACTTTCTTCTACTTGGGGGTTCAATTTGCCAATCATAGAGGGTCTCAGAAGAGAGGGGATCCTGGGTAATAGTGAAGAGCAAAATAGAATATCTGCTTTGATTTCCCTATCTACTACCCTTGTCAGGGGCTGGCTTCCCCAGCAAATAAATGTAGGCTAGAATTTCAAGGCTTTGGAAGGATCAAATGTAGTTTCTCATCCAAAAAAGGCTGGTAATCTTGGAGTTGGAAGAGGAGTTTCACAAGATGAGTAGCCAGATCAATAACTACCATCGGCTCTCCCCCAATACCCAAGAGAGGTTCTTCTTCTCCTCCTAATCCTCCTCCTCTTCCTCATTCTCATTATCATCATATCACCATCATGGTAATCACACATTACATAGCACATTCCTGTGTGGGAACTGTGCCAGTTGGTTTACATACATAGTATCATTTACTAGTAGCTCCCACAGTCATACGCAACTTAGGCTTGAAGAAGCCAAATAACTTGTCAAAGGACACAGCTGGTCAAATTGAGCAGATCTACTTGGACCCAAAGCCCATACCCTCAACAAGCATGCCATATACAATTCCTTTGGTTCTTAATAAACATGTAAGGAGCACATAAGCAAATGGATAAAAGAACAAATGCCATAGGGTGAAAAAAGGACTGAGGGTCATGGCAGTGGATTTACTGGAGTATCATTTATTCTTTTGTTGTTTCTTCAATTATCATCCCAAATAGTACAACTCTGTTGCTTTGTTCCTGTATATCTCAACTCAGAGTTTAGCTGCTTTTGCTTGATGTGGCAGTTGAGCTCCTCACTAAATGTTGCTTCTAAGGGTCTCTTGAGCCATAGACTGCTAGGTAGCACTTTGTTTGTAGGGAAGGCAGGCAAAACTGAATTCTCCACAGAATTCCCTGGAGATATTTGCAGGCAAGTAACCTCCTTCTGAGAGGAAGAAATTTCAGAGGAAATATGAGGTCAATTTGGTTGTCTGTCATCTCAGCCTACCAGCACCAGAATGAACACTGTAACTTTGTTAGATGGGCAGGCCAAGGGGTATCTTGGTTTGTATAAAATGTGAGCCTCTGGCCCCTGAGAAGTCTTATGCTAAATTATAAAATGATGTCCATTTGTTAACCCAGAAGAGTTTGGGCTATTGGTTTATAAAAATGTGCCCATTGTGAGGCCTCTGAGCCAGTTTAGATAAACAGAGACAGCAATAATTGTCTGCAGAACTGGGATTTCAGGCAGGACAGAGAAGAGAGGAAAGAGATCAGAACTACTGTCTTTTAATCCAACCTTCTTTAGTTCCATGTTGGGGGGATCAATAATCTATGAAAATAAGAAGAAAAAGCTCTAGAAAAGAGAACCAGTTACAGCTGGCAGAAGAAACCCACCATTGAAACTGGTAATGCCATTTTTTAATTAGGCTAAAGCGTGAATGAGAGCTGCTTTAAGACCTTCTCCTAGGTGCCCTGGGTCACTGGGAGAATGTATTCCCTTTGTGTGCTTTGCCAAAGCCCACCAGCTGCCACCTTGCAGGAGAGTTACATCTGAGTCACTGGTTTCCAAAAGGGTGACAAATAAACTATGTGTGGCTGAATGAGAGGGGCCTGTCTTTCCTTAATCCTACCAGCTTGGGCCTGGACTCGAGCCATCCCAGCAGTGACTCTGATTTATAAAGGTATTGAATGTTTCAAGAAGCTGTTATGAGAGTGGACTGGAGAGAACAGGAAAAATAGGGTTTGAGAAGGAAGACTGTAAGCCTGGGCTGGGCTTTTTGAGGCTCATAAGGCCTGTTTAATTTATCTTCTCACTTCTCAGCTTAACACTTTATAAGCTGATAGTATCTTGCCCTCCTGAAGGTGTCAGCTTTTAATGATGAAGATAGTAATAATGATGATAATAATAATGATAATAAAAATAAGATTGAACATTTAACAACCACGTTCTATGTACCAGGCACTGTTCTAAATGCATTACACAAATGAAATCAGTCTTCACTCTAGCCCTCTGATGGAGGTTCTACTATTCTATCCATTTTAGAGATGAGAAAACAGAAGCACAGAGAGGTTAAGTAACTCACCCCAAGACCAATAGCCAACAAACCAGGATTCAGAGCCAGGGACTATAGCATTCCAGCCAGAGATAGATCTTAGGAAAGGCTCCAGTGGACTTTGGACTCAAGTATGGAGAGCACCACCTACAGAGGAACCCCAGAATCTCAGCTTTAGGAGGGCAGGAGCCATGTATGTCATGCTCACTGTGGGATTTAGCACAGACTATTCCTGGCACAGTCCTCATTTGCTTGCAATGCTCCTTGACACATTGATTTTTAAAAAATTTTCTTTATTAATTAAAGTATTGCATATGTGTTCTTGTTGATTTTTTAATGAGGCAGAGAAATGCACTGCCAGATGGAACTTTATTATGTATGATGTAATGGGCAAATGCTTACATTCATATTTATTCATTTACTCACTCATTCCATACACATTCCATTGAGCATCTACTGTGTACCAGGCATTATACCACACTAGAGGCCCGGTGCATGGATTCGTGCAACAGTGGGGTCCCTCGGCCTGGTCTGAACTCTCTCGCAATCCAGGACCCCTCTGGAGACGTTGGAGAGCAGATTTTGGCCCGATTCCTGCAGGCCAGGCTGAGGGACCCCACCGGTGCAGGAATTCATGCACCGGGCCTCTAGTATGCATATAAGATCTTTGGTTAATCTCTTCCTGCCCTCCCGCTCTCCCCCTTCCTTCTGAGATTCATCAGTCTGTTCCATGTTTCGATGCCTGTGCATTGAGCGTCTTCCCCCTGGTGGTCAGTGCACATCATAGGTACTGGTCGAACAGTCAAATAGTCAAATGGTCACTTAGGCTTTTATATATATAGATGTTAGAAGCAGAAAAATGAATAAGCCGAAACCGGTGTGGCTCAGTGGATAGAGCAACGGCCTGCGGACTCAAGGGTCCCAGGTTTGATTCCTGTCAAGGGCATGTACCTTGGTTGCGGGCACATCCCCAGTAGGGGGTGTGCAAGAAGCAGCTGATCAATGTTTCTCTCTCATCAATGTTTCTAACTCTCTATCCCTCTATCTTCCTCTCTGTAAAAAGTCAATAAAATATTTTTTTTTAAAAAAAGAAAAATGAATGAGGTCTTTGTCCATGAAAAACTTCACCCCAACCTCTCCAGTTTCCTTCACTTGCTGTCTGGGTCTCTTCTAAAGCTAAAACTTATCACATTTTATGTGGTGTTATTTTGTTTTGTGTATGTTCAAGTATGCACATGTGTCTTAGGTCCAGTGATGGATTATTAACTGCTTGAGGCAAGCTCTACATGTTATTCACCATTGTGGTCTCTAAAACAGTGTTCCTCCAAGTGTGGTCCATGGACCAGAAACATTAACATCATCTGGAAACTTGTTAGAAATGCTGAATTTGGGCCCCATCCCTGACCTACTGAATTAGCTCTAAGGGTAGGGCCAGGAAGTTGTATTTTAATATTTCTCCAGTTGATCCCAATGCATGCTCAAGTTTGAGATGCACTGCTAGGATATGGAACCCAGGTCCTGTTACATGTAGGTGCTCAATCAAAACTCTGAATTACTGCATACATATTGACATTGAGTGGGGAAAGTGGGTTAGTCTTACTAGGTCTGGGCATGATGCCAGGTACCCATTTTGCCAAGTCTAAGGAGGCTGTGGGGAGATTGAGTCATATTTCTTTTACTCTCAAAAAAATTGGATGCATTCACTTAAATAGCTGGGAAGATAGACTCCGACAGCATCAATGCAGGAAATGGTGAGCAACTGAGCATGTGAACTGATGAGAACTGAGTGAATGGGCCAGTTAATAATGAAGGCCAGGAGATAAAACAGGGTGGGGTGAAAACAACATGCAGATGGTTTGGGGCAAGATGCAAAATGCACTAGTTGACAAGAATTATATGCTTGGAACTCTTGTCTGTTCCAGGAACTTATTACAAATCAAACTCTCCCTACTCCTAAGTATGTGGCAGACCCTAGCTGTAAATTTATTTCAAACTGGGTTTTTTTTCTCTCATCCCATTTCCCTTTTCATGTTCTTGAACTCTCCCCTCATGCCCAGATCCTTCCTTCTTTATGTCCAAGAGGATATTGTTGTCTAGACTTTGATCAGTGTTAAAGCTACCCTGTGGCATGACATTTGTCAAGGGCAGAGATGTGTGGGCTTCTGTGTGTAATCAGCAGCTATTTTTTGGGGTCATGGCTTTAAGGAATTTCCTTCCCTCAATAGTGTGATCATCACCTCCTCCAAACAACCTCCCGCCCCCCTCTGCAAAACCTTGCATAAGAACAGTTGGCTCAATGTAATAAAACACAGCTTGGCACCATGAGCTATATAAACAAGAGGCATTTAATAAGCTGTGTAGCATTTTGGCAGTGGGAGGGACAGTAGCAGCCAAGGAAACACACATGGCTGACTTAGCAGCATCCTGGACTCATGGGAAGAGTATCCCTGGGTTTCAATCCCTGGGACAAGGAAGTAGGTTAAACAAGGGGTTAGAAAGATTAGGTTGGTTCAGAATCCTTGGGAACACTGCTATGCCCAGGTTTTCTCTGAGAACAATGCTTATTTATTTTATTTGATAAACACATACTGTATAGTGCTCTTTCTGGGCCAGGCACAGTTCTCTAAATCCCTTACACTTTGAGAAACATCTTTAAAATTTACATACCATGGAATTCACCTGTTTTGATTATACCATTCCATGAGTTTTCATAGTAAGTTTACAGAATTATGCCACCATCATCACAATCTGATTATAGAATATTTCTCTCACCTATCATGCCCATTTAAAGTCAATTCCAAGTCCCATCCCTAGCCCCAGGCAGCTACTAACCTACTTTCTGTCTCCATGAATTTACCTTTTTTTGGGGAAGTCCATATAAATGCAATCATATATGTGATCTTTTGTGACTGGCTTCTTTCACTGAGCATAACATTTCAGAAATTTGTTCTTATTTTTACAGTCCTCCCCTGAGGATATGTTTTCTTAAAATTTGATGAGAGAGAGAGAGAGAGAGATGAGAAGAAACACCAGTCAGTTGCCTCCTGTACACGCCTCTATCAGGGATCAAACTCACAACCTGGGTATGTGCCCTGACCAGAAATTGAACTCCCAACCTTTTGGTGTACTGGACGATGCTCTGACTAATTGAGCTATAGCACCCAGGGCTGAAATATGTTCCTTTTTATTGCTGAATAGTATTCGGTGGTATAGATATAGTGCTTTTCATTTAAGACCTCAATTCATCCTCACAACTACCCCGTGAGGTAGATGCTTTTACTATCACCATGTACAGTTGAGGAAACCAAGGTACAGTTAATAATTTGGAGGATAATAATTCAAACTCAGGCAGTGTGGTGTTAGAGTCTGAGCTCCTGAATCCTCTTGCTATGCTGCCTCTCCATGGGTACAAATAATGTATTCATTTATAACTTGGAGAGCTTCTTTTATGTAATGGCCACTGAATTTCTAAAAACGAGTGGCTTCTTTTTGTGCAATCTGATAAGAGTTTTGGAATGCCTAATTTGTGCTTGGAATTTTGCTAGGTGCTGTGAGGGAGTGAGACAATTTCCTACCTTCAAAGAATTTGTTGTTTTGTAGATAAGACACTGATGCACACAATAATGTAGATCCTCTAGGGCCATATGAGATCAGATATTATCTAAAGCCTAAATAAATGCATCTAGATATAGGAAGTCCACAAGAAGAGGTTAATGTCTGTGAGAAGAGCTGAGGAAAATTTTTCAGAGATGGCCTTGAGCCAGTTCTAGCTCTTTGGCTTAATCAGTCCCAAGTTGCATGAGTTAGAAGCTTGTAATTGTTTAGAGCCTGCCCTATGTCTTAACATCCCTTCCACCCACAAAGTTTTCTGCTTGTTAGGTTCCAACTTTTAGATCCCATCTATGTGTCTATAATTATATCAAGAAGCTTTTTCTCTTTATTTATTTATTTTTGTTGTTGTTGTTGTTAATCCTCGCACGAGGATATTTTTCCATTGATTTTTAAAGAGAGTGGAAGAGAGAGGGAAAGACAGAGAGAAACTTCGATGTGAGATAAACACATCGATTGGTTGCCTCCTGCACAAGCCCCATCCAGGGCCTGGGCCCAAGAGAAGCCTGCAACTGAGGTACGTGCCATTGACTGGAATCGAGCCTGGGACCCTTTGGTCAGCAGGCCAATACTCTACCCACTGAGTCAAACCAGCTAGGGCTCCTCTTAAGTTGTTTTTAATAGAAATGTCTTGAGGGGGTTTTGCTCTCTTTAGAAAAACTGGTTAGCCAAGGCACAGGGATTGGTGTGTGTGTGTGTGTGTGTGTGTGTGTGTGTGTGTGTGTGTGTGTGTTTAAATGCTTTCAAACGTTTAGTTCTTGGGCTGGCTACAGAAGCCTGGCAGACACGAATTCAGGAGTAAGAATGATACATGGAAATGCATTTTAGACTCTAGGGGGCCTGGATTAGGTAGCTTGTGCTGTGTAACAAACCTCCCCCAAACTTCCACCATTTAATTGGCTCATATTCTGTGGATTATGTAGGCATAAAACTAATATATACTAACATGTATAGAAGACTCATGCTGTGCCTAACTCTGTTCCAAGCAGTTTATATGTAGGGTGTCCCAAAAAATGTATACACATATATATTTTTTATTTTATTGTTTAAAGTATTACTAATAGTAGTACATATGTCTATTACCCCCCTCATTGACCTCTCCCCTGCCCCCCTTACCCTCCGGCACTTGCCCTTGTCCCCTTGCCCCCAGTGTCTTGCGTCTGTTGGTTGTGCTTATATGCGTGCATACAAGTCCTTCGGTTGATCTCTTGCCCGCCCCCAACCCTTCCCTACCTTCCCGCTGTAGTTTGACAGTCTGTTCGATGCTTCTTTGCCTCTATTTTTGTTCAACAGTTTGTAATGTTCTTTATTATCCATAAATGAGTGAGTTCATGTGGTATTTATCTTTCACTGACTGGCTTATTTTGCTTAGCATAATGCTCTCCAGTTCCATCCATGGTAAGAATTCTTCTCTTTTACAGCAGCATAGTATTCCATTATGTAGATGTACCACAGTTTTCTAATCCATTCATCTGCTGATGGGCATTTAGGCTGTTTCCAAATCTTAGCTATGGTAAATTGTGCTGCTATGAACATAGGGGTGCATATATCCTTTCTGATTGGTGTTTCTGTTTTCTTGGGATACATTCCTAGAAGTGGTATTACTGGGTCAAATGCAGTTCCATTTTTATTTTTTTAATTAATCTTCACCCAAGGATATTTTTTTACATAGACTTTTAGAGAGAGTGGAAGGAAGGGGAGAGACACAGAGAAACATCAATGTGAGAGAGACATATCAATTGGTTGCCTCCTGCATGCACCCTGACCAGGGCCAGGGATCAAGCCTGCAACTGAGGTACGTGCTCTTGACCAGCATTGAATCCAAGGCCCTTCAGTCTGTGGGTTGATGCTCTAACCACTGAGCAGTCAGCTAGGGCTACACATACATTTTTGATAGATTAATTGATGTTTCTTTCTTTTCAGATTTAACCCATTTAAATGAATAATTATTCAAAGTGTGAATACATTTTTTGGGACACCCTATATAGTGTGGCATTTCAGTCCCACAATCTGATCCATCCAGGACTGCTTTTACCCCCATTTTATAGATGAAGAAGACAAAGAAGTTATATGTCTAAGGTTACACAGCTTGTACATGGACAAGCTAAGATTTGAATCCAGTTCTGAAGAGTCAATGCTTTTATCTAATTCACAGCATCATTTCACTTAGCTAGACTTTATTTAACAGTCTCAATTTACAGTGATTGGGCGGGGGGTGGTGGTGGTGTGGATCTTGGAACTCTCCAGAGCATAGAATATAATATAATAAAGAAAAAAGGGGAAAAAAGCATCTAGAGGGGTAACTAGAGTTGTCGTCGTCACAAAGTCCATGCATTTGTGGGGGGAATCTATTAGTTTGTTGTCCATTTTAACTGGCAGACCCAACTGTGCACTGTTCCCATTCCAGGGGAACTCTTCAAATGAACTACAATGTCAATGGTGCACTAGAGTGTGCAGTGAGGTGCTCTTGCAGTGTTTGCAAGCTCACTCCTCTGGTTTTCACTTTGTATTGGTTAGCAAAGCAAATTAAACAGGATTGGGTTAAAACATCTTTGACAGCTTACAAGGTCACCAGAATCAGGAAATTATGGAAGAGCAGAACTAGTTTACCAAAAAGCACAAGAAGTCAAAGTACTAGTATGAGGGATTATGGATGTTGGTGTAGGGACAAGTAGCTCCCCCAAATCCCCATAGCACCTGAGAGGTGTCGCTGTCTTACTACTTGGTACAGTAATTGTTTTTTAGGGAGACAAAAGATCAGATTATGATCATATGCTTTGGTGATCAGGAGAGGGAACTAAATAATATGACTTGGAAAGCCTGTCATAGATAATGATCATGATATTAATATTTCTTAGGTAGAGTGCCTCATAACCTTATATAATAGTTAAATGAGATGTTATCAAAACTGACATTCCAGGGGGGTAGTGGAATGGCGCCTCTGTCTTTTCATATTTTTGTCTCTTGGTTTTCTGTTGTAATTTTAAATGAAGAAGAGTATGGGCTCCCAGGGATTAAGGAGGTTCTGGTAACTATTTAAGACTTATGAAAGCCCAGAAAACCAAGATGGTGGCATATGGTATACACCTGTATGTGCTGCCTCTCACAACCACACCAAAACTACAACTAAAAGATAAAATGACTATCACCCAGAACCATGGGAAAGCTGGCATAGTAGAAGTTCTACAACTAGAATGAAAGAAAGAAGCTCATTGAGACTGTGTAGGAGGTGCAGAGGCTCGGAAAAGCAGAGGTACAGAGGCGCACGCGAATTGGGCTGGCGACTGGGTGTGCTGTTTTTTTCAATCCGGAGGTAGTTACAAGCTCCTGACTGCTCTGAACTCATTTCGGCGAGACTCCGGGGACCCAGATTCATATGGGGAGAAACTGGACTGTCTGGCATCGGGTTGGAAAGTGAGAGTGGCTTTCTCGCAGAGGTGCATGCAGGAATCATTGTTTACTGTGCTGGAGCATAGGACACTGGATGCAGAAATGTGGAGACTCAGAGATGGCTGACTGGCAGCCATCGCTGTTTGCCACACCCTAGTGATTCCCTGAGATCCTGCCCCACACAATTTACAACCCGCCCAAGCTGTGTACAGCGGCTTTTGCATATGAATGGCCTGCCCTTTCACAGCTTAACCTAACAAATTGCAGCTAGGTCAGACAGCTCCAAAACTTCCAAACCCCAAACAAAGAGGAGAAATCTGCAGATCTCCCTGTAGCTCCTTCTGGGTGGCCTCAGGCAATACCGGACTTGCACCTCCTTGGAGATCCAGGAACCAGTGTACCTAGAGGTCAGTGTGAGATGACACCATATTTCAACTCCTCACGTACATAAGTGACACACTCAAGAGGCAGACTCAGTGAGCACCAAAGCCCCACTGAAGCAATTCCTTCCCCATAAGGGTGTCTCCAGCACAGCAGTTCTTCCATTATAGACACAGCTGATCCTCACAGCCAATTGGCCTGGAGGTCAATTCCTCCCAGTGTACCAACAGTAATCAAGGCTTAACTACAACAAGACTGTGCACCCAGCCCACAAAGGGGTGCACCAAGAGTGTCCACCTCAGGTGATTGGGGAGGCTGAGCCACTGGGCCCTATAGGTCACCTACCACACAAAGCCACTCCATCAACACAGGGAAGCAGCCAAAATGCGGAGACAAGGAAACATGTCACGAATGAAAGAAATGGAGGAAAGCAAACTACTGGATATAGATTTCAAAACCACAGTTCTAAGGTTACTCAAGAATCTTCTAGAAACCTCCGAGAAACTTAGTAAGACCTCTGAGGAACTTAGTGAGACCTTCAAGGATCTTAATGAGAATGCCAAAAAAATGGAAAAGGACCAGTCAGAAATTAAGCATACACTGTCTGAAATAAAGAATAATATACAGAAATCCAACAGTAGACTAAAAGACCCCAAGAATCAAACCAAAGATTTGAAAAACACCCAACCAGAAAAACAAAAACAAAAAAGAATAAAAAAATATGAAGATAGTGTAAGGAGCCTCTGGGACAACTTCAAGCGTACCAACATCTTAATTATGGGGGTGTCAGAAGAAGAGAGAGAGCAAGATACTGAAAACCTATTAGAAGAAATAATGACAGAAAACTTTCCCTACCTGGTGAAAGAAATAGACTTACAAGTCCAGGAAGCACAGAGAACCCCAAACAAGAGGAATCCAAAGAGGACCACACCAAGACACATTATAATTAAAATGCCAAGGGCAAAATACAAAGAGAGAATCTTGAAAGCAGCAAGAGAAAAACAGTTAGTTACCTACAAGGGAGTACCCATACGACTGTCAGCTGATTTCTCAACAGAAACTATGCAGGCCAGACAGGAGTGGCAAGAAATATTCAAAGTGAAGAATAGCAAGAACCTTCGACCAAGATTACTCTACCCAGCAAAGCTGTCCTTTAGAATTGAAGGTCTGATAAAGAGCTTCACAGATAAGACAAAACTAAAGGAGTTCATCATCACCAAACCAGGATTATATGAAATGCTGAAGGGTATTCTTTAAGAAGAGGAAGAAGAAGAAAAAGGTAAAGATAAAAATTATGAACAACAGAGTGACAATAAATACATATCTATCAACAAGTGAATCTAAAAATCAAGTCAATAAAAAATTTGAACAGAATAAACTGGTGAATATAATAGAGTCAGGGGCATAGAAAGGGAATGCATTGACAATTCTCGGGGGGAAGGGGGCATGAGGGGTGCGGGAAGAGTTTGGACAAAAATCTTACACCTATGGATGAGGACAGTGGTGGGAGGTAAGGGCATGGGGTGGGGAGGGAATTAGGTGGAGGAGACCTATGGGGGGAAAAAAAGAGGAACATCTGTAATAATCTGAACAATAAATATTTATTTAAAAGAAAAGACTTATGAAAAAGCTACTTTTTTACTTAAGAGGTGGCAGGTTCCCCACTGGGAGTTTGCTCCTGGCCTTTGTGACAATGAGAAGGGAACTAGCATGTCTGTTGTGATTGACCAGCACCCTGACATGAGTCCCCACCTTCACACCTCTTCCCCCATAATGGTGGAACATGAGTCTTGTTTCTGAAGTGTTCTTCAGTTCAGGTAATAGAAGGAAAATGAAGATGATTCCTCTGAATTTCTAGGATTGGAGTCAGCAGCCAGGTGCAAGGAACAACTTGGAAGATCCCAGTTGTGTATGCCACTGGAAAATGTCCCACCATTGTGCTCAGCCAAAACCTTTGTCCCACCGTTGCCTTCCTTACTTTGAGAGTAATTTCAGAAAAATACCAGAGCAAAATATCTCAAGTTATCACATATAATAGGGTTTGCTTTTATTTATTTATAAAAAATATTTTATTGATTTCAGAGAGGAAAAGAGAGGGAGAGAGAAAGAGGTAGAAACATCAATGATGAGAGAGAATCATTGATTGGTTGCCTCCCGCACTGGAGATTGAGCCCACAATCGGGCATGTGCCCTGACCGGGAATCGAACCCTAACTTCCTGGTTCATAGGTCAATGCTCAACCACTGAGCCATGCTGGCTGGGCAGTAGGGTTTGCTTTTAGACCAGAGGTAACCATGCCATGGTGGCAATGAATTTGTGGAAACTGAAGAGTAGGAGAACATATGTGGGGGCAGGGAGAGTCCGCCATATGGAATTGCCAGCTTGCTGAACCAAGATGGACATCATCTCTGATGCTCTAGCTGGCAATATTTGGCCTCTGCTATTATGTTTTCAAAATGCCTTAAATTCCTGGGAAGAAAGATGTAGAGCAGAAGATAGGAACTTGCCACCAGTTTGTGAGAGCATTCATTGTGGCTAGTGAATCATTGATACACAAATGCATTTTCATTGGAGCCAGGAGAGCTGTTAAGGGCAATGGTAATAAAGGTGACCCATGTTTCAAAGTAAGGTGGTTTGAGGGATTACACATGTGGATAGTGTTTGGGGTACAGAGTTTGACCAGGACTCAAGCTTGTGGATAGATTTGGTGAGAGTGTGATGATACTGCAGGGTACATAAATAATGCAATTGACTGCTAAGTTAATAAAAGTATTCATAAATGCCCCAAAGCAAAAAAAAATGAAAAGAATTAAAGCAGCACTTTGGAGGTCCCACTAAAATTTCTTTTATGTGTGTCATATGTGGTCAAGACAGCAGCAGACATAATAAAGGACAGGGCTCTTTGTGTCCTTGTCAGTGTGGGACTCAGACGAGGGTGAGATTGTTCATTGTTAATACTTGTAATGGTATTTGTGGAGGGGAAGAAAAAATGAAATTCCCTTTGGCTAATTTCTCAGATTTCTGGAGCAGTAGAGGAAGGGACAAGAACAGGGTTGCATGTGTCTCAGAAGAGTCTTCTCTTCCAGTGGAAAAAAGTACTCCTTAAACAATGGAAGCTAGGCTTCAGGACAGCGTGTTTTTTTCCCCCCTCTAGGAACACATCGTTTTTTGTTTGATTTTTATCTTTTCATACTTGTATATGCAGAAATTTCTGTTTGTCCATTTGCCTTGTCCACTTTTTTGAAAGAGAGAGAGAGAGAGAGAGAGAGAGAGAGAGAGAGAGAGAGAGAGAGAGAGAAACACCGATGTAAGAGAGAAATATTGATCAGTTGCCCCCCACAGGCACTCCAAGTGGGGACTGAACCGCAACCTAGGTACATGCCCTGACTGGGAATCAAACCCACAACCTTTTGGTGTATGGACAGATGCTCCAACCTACTGAGTCACACTGGCCAGGGAGACTTGTCTATTTTTAAAGCATCAAGTTCTTCAGTGTGTGGTGCCAGTTTATCATGGGTAATGTTCAACATGCCAAAGCTATTTTATATACATTTCTTGGTGGTGTTTAAATCTGTCTGGGTGCTTACCCAGCAGCACCCCTCTGGCCCCAGGGGAAGCAGCCATCTGCCTGTCCATTGTTTCTTGTATGGCCTGCCCTTGTTAAATGATGGAATTTGAATGCTTAGCATATGACAATTACCTGTGACACTGGGTGTATAAGCATGTGTGGCAAAATGACAGGCATCTGCATGCATGTGCCTCCCTGCAAAAGCAAACAGCACAGGCATGCTTATTGTGGGGGTAGTAAAATCATGTTTTTCCCTCATGCCCTAGCAGGCATCATATTTACCTCATTGACCCTGAGAGAGCTGCAGTGGGGCAGGCAAGCAGGCCAGGACAAGGAGGGGGAGATAGAGGTGCCATATGGAAGTGGTTGGAAAACAGATGGGGAAAGTCTGGAAAAATCTAATTTGTTGTCCTCAGGTATTTTAAGGAATGTCTCGTTATTAGGGCATTAGAAAGGATTTTAGTGCTCAAGACAGGTTAGAATTAGATGATACAAAGCAATTTCCCAGGTAGGATTGGTATATAACTAAACATTGAATAATGATGTTTAATTCATGGCTGATCAAAGAAAGGAAAAACTAGGTCTGTGTGTTAAGCAGAGTTTGAGTGGAAGGAATTGGCCAGAGTTGGGGTAGTCAAGCACTTCTCAGTGGAAAGAAAAGAGTCTGAAAATAATCTTATTGTGATCTTGTCAACAATAAAATGGAAAGGAAGAATAGAAAGTTCCTTTGCATCTCTGGGGAAGAAGTCGTTGCCAGGATGTCTGTTATCCAGCATCAGACCCCAACATCTTATTTTTTTTATTATCATCTCTGAGGTTTTTTACGCAGTCCCAAAACATAGACCATCTCTTCCTGGCCAATGCACCAATTCACCTATTGACAATACCTTTAGAGGTGATAGGAGCTCATTTGATGTATTTGATCCCATGATATGAGATCAAAGGAATACTCTCTTTATGCACTTCCTTTCATGCACTTCTATTGAAGAAAATCAGATTTGCAAACAGTCATGTACTGGATGACATGTGTAAGCCTACATGCCCATGCAAACCAGCTGTTAATGTACAATGGCCAGTGACTCCACTTGGACTGAGGGCTTCCTTTTTATTGGCTCCCATAGTGAGCATCTAGTCCTGGGATGTGAGAGCTTAGAAGACTGAAAGCGCTTCAGATCCCTGGTCCTTAGACTTCGTGAGATGAAGGGAATTGTCTTGAGTCTTCAGTCACATGCCTAATTCAGTGCTCTTTCTGCTCTATCATTTGTTTCCTAATTCATCTTGTCCCCTACATTAACTTAATGCTTCTAATGCACAAGATGGTCCTATTGATGTTGCCTTTTCTTTACTTTAAATCTGAAAAGAAGACACAGACCTCAGAGCATGCATCTACTCCCCCCCAAACTCTTGCTCTTTCCTTTCAATGTTCAATGCAACATCCCATCCCTTGATTTCTTTTCAAACTAAACAAATTAACTTAATAATGCATCTCTGTTCTAAGAGTTGGGCATATTGGGTTCCTACTACTTTTTCTTGAGGATGGAGGTTGTCAGGGGGTGATATCAACTTTTATAGTGATTAAAATTTGATTTTGGTTCACTATTCTTCCAAATGATAATATTGCCAATTATAATTAACATGTTTTTAGAACCTGAATTTTCTCACTTAAAGTTATTCTCCTAGATACAGCTTTTTAAAATTAAATTAATTACCATTTCATTAATCACTTAATCACTAATTTAACCCAATAATTGGATAATCTAAATTTTAATAGAAAAAGCAAAAAAGAAAGCAAAAAACCACACAGGGATTTTTTTTCTTAAACTGAAATATTTCTGAAAGATCAGATGATCAAATGTGTGAATATAGGTGAAAATGGGATCTTGCATTTGATAGGAACCAAGGTTTGAACTTAATTAATTGGCTTAAAATTTAGTCAATTAAAAACATGTAAAATATACTTAGAGACTCTTCATGGAAAAGAACAAATTTGTGTATTTGAACACATTAATATAAATCACCATATTGATTTTTATCTCTTTCCATATCCCATTTCCACCCCAGGCATTTGGGAATGTACTGTTTCTGCTTATATTATGAACATATAAAAATGGACTCATTTATCTACTGTAATCGACAAAGGAAACAAATCCATGTGATTTCTAGACACAACATGGAATTCTTATACTCTTCTCATCTACCACATCCACTGCTGTTTTTTTCTGATACTTCTATTTGCCAGTTAAAAAAAAAAGATAAGGAATAAGCTCACTCTGATATTCAAAATAAAAAAATCCTTCACTATCCATCACAGTGTAAAATAACTACAAACCTTTCTCTTGCAGATTGAGATGTAAGCCTTTGGCAGGTTCAGCCATATACAGGTTGGCCTGAAAGAAAGTGTCTCTCAGAGTGGGGTTTGCTACATTGTTCATGCTCAGAACACTTATTGAAGGAATTAGGTAAGAGTGACATTTTGGCTGTGGCACCAAAACCAATGATCACACCAAAGTCTACTTACCACCAGAGTTCAGACTCACCAAGACTTCTTTTCCAATACATTTTTAAATTGAAGTGTAACACACATGTAGAAAAGTGTACCAAATTAATAGTACAGTTTGATGAATTGTTACTAGTTCATGAGAAAACAAGCAGCAACATTACCAGCACCCCAGAGGCCCTTCTTGTCTCTATCCACCACCATCCCACTTCTAGAATAACCATCATTCTGAATTCTAACACCATAGATTAATTTTGCTTGTTTTCTTACTTTATATAAATGGAATCTTACAGTATGGGCCTTTTTTGTATGTGGCTTCTTTTACTCAACGTATGTTTGTGAGCTTCAACCCTGCCATGCTGTATAGGAGTGGCTCATTCACTCACATCACTACTAGTAAATTGAATTCCATCATATAAATAGGCCATAATGCATCTATAGATCCAGTCTGTTGCCTATGGACAATTGGGTGTTTTCAGACTGGATATATAGCTATTACTAATAGCTCTTCCATGAATATTTTTGTACGTGACTTTTGGAGAACATGTGTTTGTATTTCTGTTGGCTACATATCCAAGAGAGGAAATTCTGGATCGTTCAAGAAGGGCTATTTAGCCAGAAATCTTGTTTCATTCCCCCTCCTCCCATCTTAAATAAGTGAAGGTGGTTATGGGATTTTAGGACTGGAGGAACCATAGAGAACACATATCTGGCCAGTGGTTTTCTGATTCTGCCCCACCATGCTCTAGGAGCTGAGGGGTCTTCACTGAGGGGAGGGAGGAGCTTGGGTGGGACTTTGGGCTCTCTGCCTTCAACCAGAGCAACACCCCTTCGATTGGGCTCTTAGACAGGGTTGGACTTTCACAAAATGTTTCATTTTAAGATTGAGTTCTGTTTGCAGTGTGGTGGTTGCCAAAGGGAAGTGGGTGCGGGGAGAAGGGGATCCTAATATAAGGTGACAGGAGATTTGACTTTGGGTGGTGGGCACACAGTGCAATATACAGATATGAAACCTATATGTTTACACATGAAACCTGTATGTTCATGTTGACCAATGCCACTCCAATCAATTTAATTTTAAAAATTGAGTTCTGGTTTTATTTTTTTAATGTATTATTTTTGTTTGTAATTTCTCTTTTTCTTTGATGTGTTTTTTAAAATATATTTTTTTTGTGATTTCAGAGAGGAAGGAAGAAGGAGAGAGAGATAGAAACATCAATAATGAGAGAGAATCATCTATTGTCTGCCTCCTGCATGCCCCCGTACTGGGGATCGAGCCCACAACTCCTGGCATGTGCCCTTGACCTGGACTCAAACCCAGGACCCTTCAGTCCGCAGGCCTATACTCTATCCACTGAGCCAAACCAGCTAAGTCTGGTTCTATTTTTTTTAATTGAAAATAGTTTCTTTTGGTTCATTATCCTCACTCAAGAGAGGGGAAAACAAGTCTACATGGCAGATCTCGGGAGAGCTGATATACATGGACAGTGCTGGAACTTTATGGGTATTACTTCACTCAATCCTCACATCAGCCCTATGAGGCAGCTGTATTTTTAGCCCTATTTTACAGCTGGGGAAACTGAGGGCTAAAGTGGTTAGATGATATTCATAAGGACATACATTTAAAAGAGACAGAGCTGAACACAGGAAGTCTGACTCCAGGGCTCCCCTTCTTAATTATCCAAACCAGAATATTCTGCTCCCACGCACTGCCCATTTCACAATATCAGACTGTGTAGTGCCTGCATGTTATAATATGGTGACAGAGGTTGACCCTTTTGGTCCAAGTTTTTGTTTCTCTGGTAAAGTTATTGCTCAGAAGCCACAGTGTAATACAGGCACAAATAAAACCAATCGCCCCTCCTTTTTTTCTCTCTCAGCAGAATTTAACCCTTTGTATTTGCCCTTCTACACATGCAATCTTCTGTGATTGTTGCTGAAAACCTGTGTGATAAGCATGAGTATTACTAGACCTTATTTTGTCATTCTCTCTACTCATATTCCACCAACCCCTCACTGCACTCTAGCTACCTGGCCTCCTTAATATATCTCAAGACCTTTGCACTTGCTGTTCCCTCTGGTTGGAATTCTCTTTCCCACATTCAGGGCTCTGCTCAAAGTCACCTAACTAAAAGAGCTCCTTTTCTGACCCCCCTTATATAAAATTACCTTTTCATCAATTTCCACCTCCTGATTTGCTTTACTTTTATTCAAGGTACTTCTGTTATCTAGCATGCGATATATTGATTTACTTTGTTTTATATCAGTTGACAGACAAGGTAGGCTTCAAATGGGCTGTGGTATTTTAATCATTGTATATCCCTGGTACATCAATAAATATTGAATGACTGAATTGCACTGGCTTGAAATTCAGAAAATTGACCCCAAGGATTGTAGCTGGAACCAATATTTAATGGGAAAAACTTTGAGATGCTGTATCCTTTTACATTCCAATATTATTTATTTTTGCAATCTCTCATTTTTACTTGATTATTCTTGCCAGAGGTTTATCTTTTCATTAGGCTTTTCAAAGAGCCAGCTTTTGGTTCAGTTGAGCCTTTTGTTCCATGCCTTTCTTCTTGTTTGGCTGTATGTATATTTACTTTGGTTTGTATATGTCTAATATAAAGATTGTTTGAGTGTTGAAATCATAACCAACCACAGCTATGATGAGGCCCGCCAACTAGGTTAGATCTTTGAACCTCTATGTTCATAGTTTAGATCTTTCCTTTTCCTGCTCTCCCAGTTTTGCATGAGCCACTGGTGTGGAAAAGAGCAACACTTAGATTTTAAAGAAGTTATCTATATATATAAAAACCTAAGCATCCATTATGACTGGATGACCAGCTGGTAGCTATTACACGTACTGACCACCAGGGGACAGATGCTCAACACAGAAGCTGCCCCCTGGTGGTCAGTGCACTCCCACAGCCAACCTCCCTTGGCCAGCCAACCTCTCACGGTCCCTCCCCTGGCTGGCTAGTCCTGATCGGCCCTGATGGGAACTGGGCTATACGGCCCCAATTGCCCCGATTGCCAGCCAGGCCAAGGGACCCCACCAGTGCACGAATTTGTGCACCAGGCCTCAAGTCAAATTACAATTTAAACTAAGATAATTTTAAACATTTCAATTGATTTTAATTGGTTTCTAACTTGTGAATATAATTGTTATTATAATATCATTTGTTAATTCCCTTCTAAGAAATGTCTTCTATTGTTTGCAGTGTTACTTCTCTTATTTTACTGTTGTAATTAAAACCATGGGGAGATGGAGGTTATGCTAGAATGAAAAAGTTCAAACCACATTTGGGGGCTCTTTTCTCTGGATCTAAGTGAAATCTCACTATGCTAGACTAACAAGACAGAAAATCTATCTCTATAATTAGGAAATTAGCAGAGTCAGAGTCAAACTGTAAGAAGGTAAATTGCTAAGAGATGCCTCTCCCAGTTCACATCTCAGCCAGTAGGAAATAAAGCCTATGTGACCAAGGAGAATCCTGTGCATGGATCCTTAGGGATGGGGTTGTGTGTTTGGGGTGGGGAAGGGAAAAGATTGATGACAGCTTAATATCTGGTTTAAACACTTAACCTCTGGGGTGAAATCTTAGTCTAGAAAACAATAAATGGTTGCACAGCAAAATGTCATCTGATGAACCCTGTCTTATAAAGTGGTGGAGAAGTGGTCGTAAATTTGTTCAGAGATTCTTGTGTTTCATTCTGGCTTTGGGTAGCAATCTGATAGGCTTGATTTTTCCCAGGGAGTCTCCTGACACCATGCCCACTTATGTTAAGATCAAGGCAGCACTTAGTATGTGAAATGTGATCAGGGAAAGCACCAAGGATTCTGCAACTTGGGGAGATCATCTCTGACCTTAAGGGTGATCAGGGGCAAGAAGTAAAGAGAAAGTAAAAGGGGGAAGAGAGAGATAAAGAGCAAGAGTGGAAATAAAAGCAACAGATACACACATTTGGACTATTTAGGATAATGAAAAAGCAGATCTGTATTGTTCTCTTAAATATGAAAATTTCACCCAAACCAATTTTTTTAGGCCCCCACCATTGGGGTCCACAGTGAGAGATGAGATTCCTAATGTCCCTTCCAGATGGACTCCTCTACCCCTACCCTTTGATTCTAAATACATGAACAACAGTCTCTGCAAGACAGGACAACTGTCAACATAACTTGAGAGGTCAAAAATCGGTGGTGATCCCCAAGTACCATCTAACTGTGAGCATAAGAAATGTGCCCTGCAAATCCTGTGTTCAGATACATCTGAGTCCAGTATCTAGACCATCATAGACCCAGGATAGGGTACTTTATAGAACCCATTGGGAACCAGTCTGGAATTTTTGGACCCAAGGACACTGATCCAGTGGAATGATGTAGCCACTACATGCAGAGCAGTTTTCACTGGTGAGTCCCTCAATGTGTGATATCAAAGGGATGTTTTCTTTCAGCAAATGGAATTTAAGTTCCAGACAGCTGTATCAGGAGGAAAAGGTTATATTCTATTTTTTTTTCAAAGGTATCAAGAAACAGAGACCATGTATTAAGTACAATTTTGAGTAAGGAAGATTCAAATTTTCCAATGATATGCAGAGAGTGAAGTTTGAACATAAACACACATGATTTATTTACCACAGACTATCAAGACTATCAAGCCAAGCCAGGAAATATGAGTGTGCCAGTAAAATCTTGACAGACACCAGAAGGAAAATGAGAACCCAGCTTGGTGGGAAAGAATAAATGGTGGTGTACACACTCTTTAACTCACACCTCTAAAAGCATATTAGTGCAAACTGGGTTAAAGCTGCCCCAGCTACTTCATTTTCCTTCCTGACCTCCCCTTCCCTTTCCTATCTCTAGCCACCTGGCTCTTTGCCTCTCATTTCACGCTACCTCTGAGAGAGAAATCTCATTATTTCTGATTTAGGGGTTCATATGCCCTCCCCTGCTACATGTCATGCCCATTGCCAACTTGTTACAACGTCACAAGAGAATTCAGAGCTCTGATTTATCTGCCAAAGGGAATGACTCTGGGGGGATATGAGAATGGGGGAGAGTGGGACTGAGAAAGGGAGTAAAAGAGTCGGGGGAGATTGGCAGGGAATGGCTGCAGTTTTTAGAGATGTGATAGCTTCAGGATGCTTGGATTAGTTGGGTTAGGCTCAACATGACAAATATTGTGCATTTTATCAGAAACCTGAAGAAGCAGCAGAGAATCCTTTGTGGATTTAATTTTAGAGATGGGCTGGGGACATGTCATTGGGGCTCAGGGACCACTGTTGAGGAAAGCTGTAATGGGCTTTTTAATCCTTGTCCCATTTTTCTTCTGGTAAAGTGGTAAATGGTGATGATGGTCATATAGTTTATATACATCTACCTCTGCTCCATTCATTAGGCTGAAGGCAGGAAGTAGACATCTTGTGTTGGGGGTTCAACACATGGTTCTGGCACCTAGTGGTTGATTTCAGGAAACAGAAGGAAAGAGCAGGGAAAATTTATGAGTCTAGAGGGTTTACCATTTTCCTTAGATTCCAATTCTAGCCAAGGTCTGTACCTGTTCCTTTGATTCTCCTCCCAATACCTAGTACCTGATGGACTTTCAATTAATGTGACCATAGAATTGAGGTCGGTTTCTACAACAATCTGTCTGGTACTTCAGACCTTTCCCTCTTCTTCTCAAGCTAGGAGAGAAGGACCTTGAAAAATATAGAGAGAGTAACCAGATTGTTGTAATCTAGACCAGTGCTATCCAATAGAAATTTATGTGATGATGAAAATGCTCCATATCTTCACAGGTCAGTATGGTAGCCACAAGCCAATTATGTCTATTTAGCACTTAACATGTGGTTACCACAAGTGAGACACTGGATTTTTCATTCACCTTGATTTTATTTAAAATTTTAATTAATTTAAATTTAAACTTAAATACCTCATTAAACTGTGCAGTTCAATATAGGACTGCTCAAATTTTTACACTGAAGTACTCCTGATGATAGAGAAAAGAATGAATACCTTAATGGTTTGGGGTTCAAGTACAAAATTATTTTAAAATCTTAGCTTAAAATGCTAGATGAATTTGCATTTATAATATTGTGATTTTGCTGTTTATAATATGTATACTCTATTGTGGAGCAAAATGGATGATCTAAGAAGATGTACCCATGACCTCCTTAGCACATGGCTGCTATAGACTCCTGTGGGTTAGTGAATGCCAGTTGGAGATAGATGAATGCATTGTGAGTAAGTTGGCTTAAAGGTTAAACTTTACATTCTCCCTATTTTTAGTGCAACCTGAGAATGAAAACATCTCATCCAATACCCATTCACTGTGAGGAATGACCTCCTGGCTGGTGTAGGGTATAATCCTCTCACTGCAATGCAAACCTCCCATTCAATTTAAAAGAAAATTTTCCCCCAGAAAGCTCTTAAAGTGCATTTAATGAATAAGGTGGTGTCTGTAAGTTTCTGTGACATTTACTTTATAAGATGTGGGAGTGATTTAGTGATCAGTGGGTAGTGACATTTGAGAAGGGAAAGACAAACTTTGCTGCTTCTGACATGACTTTTTTTCTTCCTTTCTTGACTTCTTGCATGCATGGGAACTTTGTTTCCTGAGAGAGACATTGTGTTCTCTGGGTTTTGGAAGTAATCTTATTTTTTTCTTTCAACATGTAGGCACAAATGAATTTCTCCTTTGTGTGTTTGATGGTACAATTATTTGTAGGGAGTAGAGTATGTTTTCCATAGTATTTGTACTTTCTGTCTTGTTCTGAGAGGTGTGCACATGTGTGTGTGTATGCGTGCATATGCTTTTCCTCAACATGGATTTTGTTTCATCTTGTTTAGAAGAAAAGCACACGGAAGAAAGAAGATTCTGAAAGACAGGTTTAAAAATATGACATTATCAGATATATAACTATAACCATATCTGATAATAACTACCCAGATCAAGATATAGAACATTATCAGCACCCCCAAGGGGTTCTCTCATGCTCCTTGGCCAGTCAATATATCCCACCCAGAGGTAATTCTTCTGACTTCTGTGACCACATATTAGTTTTGCCGGAATCACACAAAATGCATTTTTCAACATTGTGTCTGTGAGAGATTCATCTATGTTGTTGTGTGGATCAACACTTTTTAATTGCTGTAATAGTTTTCCATTATATAGTGTAGGAGTTGTTTGCATGCATATGAGCCTAACCAGTGGTTAAGGGGGGTGGGGGCATCCGTGGGGAGGGGTGTGGGATGGGGATGGGGGGATGAGGACAAATATGTGATACCTTAATCAATAAAGAAATTTAAAAAAAAGAAAAGAAAATAATACAATCATCCTATCTAATAAAGAGGGAATATGCTAATTGAATCTCACAGCATTGCAAAGATGGTGGTGCCCACAGCCAATAAGGAGAGAATATGCTAATTGACTGTCACATCCTCAAATATGGCATTGCCCACAGCCACAAGATGGCGGTGCCCAGTCCCCTCAGCCTTGCCGTGCGCCTGCCTCTGGAGTCACCCAGTCTCCTCAGCCCCCCAGCCACCCAGGGCTGGCCTGAGGCACAGGCAAGCCTCAGATGGTGGCTGCCCAGCTGACGCTCAAGGTGCAGGCAAGCCTCAGATGTTGGCTTCCCAGCTGCCCAGGGCCGCCTGAGGCTCAGGTAACCAGGGCTGGCCATGGCTTGCACTGCCGGCAGTGGCAGCAGCAGAGGTGTGATGGGGTGTTGCCTTCCCCTGATCGCTGAGTCACCTCCTGCCACTGAGGGCTCCTGGACTGTGAGAGGGGGCAGGCCAAGCTGAGGGACACCCCCCCAGTGCATGAATTTTCATGTACCAGGCCTCTAGTTAATAAATAATAATACAAGAATAAATTGTGTTTTGTATACTCACAACTGTAAAACTACTTTTACTCCACCCTGTATGAATATACCTACAAATATACCACAATTGATTTATTTATTTTCCCATTGATGGGTGTTTGAGTTGGTTCTAGCCTTTGGCTATTATGAATGAAACTGCTGTGAATATTCTTACACTTGTCTTTTAATAGGTTTTTTGCACTCTTTTCTTTTGGTATATACCTAGAAGTGGAGTTGCTGGGTTATCAATTAAAAGGAAGGTTTGGTTGCTCTAACAAAGACCCAACCTAACAGTGGTTTTGTCGAGGTAGAAGTTTATTTCTCTCAGGCACTAGTCAGAGACCAGGATCTGTCCATTTTGATGCTCTGCTGTTTCCAAGATGTTGCCTTTGTTCTGATCGTCCAAGATGATTGACAGCATTGTTCACATTAAAAAAAAAAGAGAGAGAATAAAGAGGGAAGTCAACAGCATGCCCCTTCACTGCAAAGACAAACTTTCTAAGCTTGGGGCACACTACTTCTGAGAGTGCATGTACCAGAACTTGAGTTACAGCCACCCTCCCCCAAAGTTCAAGAGGTCATTTTTATTTTGAGAAACCATGTGCCCATCTAAATGTGGAAGAAGATGGGGATAGATATTGGGGTATTACAAAAAGTCTCTGCCACAACTTAACTTCTTGGGGTTGGCATATGCCCCATTTCAGGGAATGAGTGTGCAGGTATCAACATTGACCTCTTTTATGCCCTAGCCCAAGAGAGCCAGGGATTTACACCTGGTGCCATTGTGGACCAGAGAGCCTTGTCTAAGGCCAGGTGAACAATGGCTGGGATTTCCAGGAAGTGAGATAGAAGACCAGACAGTGAGCACAGCCCTCCTATTCAATGGTTTCTTGATATTGACAGCTTGTGGTCACATGGAACCAGGATGTTCTCAGGGGGTATCTGCTCCATTGGGGCTCACCTAAGCAAGGCTGTTACTGTCCCAGAGGCTGTGAAAATCATCATCATCATCATCATCATCATCATCATCTAGCTTCCATTTATAGTATCAACCCAGGGATTCTTAATAGTTATTTGAACCATGGAGCCCTTTGGCAATCTAGTAAAATTTATGGATTGCTTATCAGAAAAACATTTCTAAATGCATAAATACGATACATATGATTACAATGGAAGCCACATATATTGAGATATAATTATCAAACTTTTAAAATTATGATATTATAATAGATATATGCTTATTTATTAATACATTAAATAATTATAATTACTGATGAATCCAATAATATGTTCATTTGAAATAGTTGTGATACAAATAATATTTTAAGATGTCAACTGTAATAAGGTATTAAAATACCTGTAATTTCTATTAGCAACAAACTTACAAGTACTGCTAATGCCTCAAATTTCAGTTACAAATTGATGAAAAAAAAATCCATGGCTCCCTCGACCAAGTTAAGAACCTCTGTTTGTGTCAGGCATTGTGCTAACCCCTGAACAAGCATTATTCCTAGCCTTTACCACAACCCAGTAATGTTGGAGTTGTTACTCCCATTCTTCAGATGAGGAAACTGAGGTTCAGAGTTGGACTAACTTGCTAAAGGTCGCACAACAGGCCTTTGTGATATCAGAGCATAGGTTCTCCCACACCCTACATGCCCTGAGCTACAGTTTCCCCTAAGGGACACTGGTTTTTGAAAAACCTTTCCTGGATTTTACATAGTTCTCTAAGGAGAAGAGAGGCTCCTATATTTTCTGTAACAAAAACCTGTCCTATGGGAGTATCAAGGAGATTTTTTTTTTTACTCTTGGGTTTCCAGAACCACATTTTGGGAATTCCCCAGGACCCCAGCAAATACTAGGAGATCTTGCTCCATTGGTAAGCCAGAACTAAAACACAAATCTTGCAAGAACCAATTGTGTGCATATTTTCTCATGCTGGTAACTTGAAATTGGCCATGGTGGGACTACTTACTTGATAGAATCCCTAAATACTACTAATCAGGGCATTTTTTATTTAACAAAAAGCAGTTGTTAAACATTTGCTCTTGAACATGCTCCTTTGTCCCTCATGTATTTCCAGGCCTCATCTCTCCAAAGGAAAGGATTTGAACAACAACCTCACAATTAAAGGAACCAGTTTCCCTTGGTAACACAAGGTCTTGACTTACTTGCTTACTATTCCCTATCTCCATCCCTACCCATTCCTGGGCACTAAAGCTATTCTAAAATGTAGGTTCTAATTATTCAGATACAACGAGTCCAACAGATAAGAGGATAACTAGCATTGAAAAGGCAGTTTGTTGCTCACAGATCCCAAGAGGAGTGGCCAAGCCATACCATGGGGTGAGGGTAGGGGCACATGGGGAAGTACCAGGGTTGATCAGGAGACAAAGAGAGAGGAGGAAACTGTGGGTAAGAGCTTTTATTATGGTTTCCAAGGAAAGGAATGGGCAAAACAGAGTAATGAACAGATTTAGGATTGACTGGTTTGACTAATTTTAGTGGGGTCTGGAGTATAGGAGCTGTCCCTAGTTGTCTGGTACCTGACCTTGGGTGGTTAAGGCAGATTGATAGTGGCCTGGAGTGCTAGAGCTCCATAAAGGAAGTGGTTGGCATTGTGAACAATGGATTGGCAAGCTTGCATATGAAAGACATGCTCCCAGGTGCATGGTCAGCTATCTCTAGGAATTAGCTAGAACTGGGAGAGGCAGTCCCTTCAGGCTCAAGGCCCCAAAATATCAAAGCATCAAAATTGTAAAATAAAAAAAACCATTATTATTACAGAAGCCAATACTGTTCTGAGAGTTGGAGGCAGATAATTATGTTCTAGTGTTTTCAAATAAGTGGTGTGAGGTGGCCCCTGCCGCCTTTAGCTCCAATGGTGAGGATGTCTCACATTGCCCATATGGGCAGCTACAGCTGTCCTCATAAGAAGCATGATAGAAAATAAAAGCTGAGGTTTGTGGCCATTTAAAGCTTGAGGTAACTATGCTATGATGGGTCTACAGAGGTCCTCAGGTTACCTACATAGCACCAGTCAGCCCTCTGTGCATTAATTTAACCTTCAGGAGACACACATGTTATAGTTCTAGAAAACCAAGTGAGCGTTTAGAAGAAATAAACACTTGCCAGTTATTTTTATGCTACCACATTCTATGTTGTACTTAAGAAAAGAAGTATGCCTTCTGGAGAGTTGTAAACATTCTACACACGAGATCCATTATTTCATGGCTCACAGTGGAGTCCAAATGGAATAACCTGCAGACTAAACCTTTCTTTATCCCCAGGGCCGAGGCAGAGGTCAGTGAAGGCAGCATGGGTGAAATGGCTTCTGAGGTACCCTCTGACTGTGAAATGTGCTGACCTGGCATATTGCCAGTTAGCCCAGGTTGAATGATAGACTCTTAGATGGCCTGCATCAAAGGGATGATAAAATAGTGGCCCAGCCCTTTATTATTGCTCTTGCCAGGTTCTAAACAGTATCAGCTATTGGAGGGATTTCCAGATAAACTGATTTTCACTTCCCCACAAGCCTCAGAAAAACAGCTGGCTGTTAAAGACCAGGACTGCTTTAGCCCAAGGGAAAGAGACATGCAACTTTTATTGCCTTCCTAATCCTAGGTGTGAGCTGTGGTTTATCCAGGAAAAAGATGGCAGTGCTTTGGATCATGTACATCAGTGGCAATTTGGAGGCTGTAGAACTTTCTACAGGGCTGAGAGGATCTTGGACACTGACAGCTTTCCTGCTGAGCAGACACATGGCCGGCTAAAGACTTTGGTGGATTCCAGTGGTGATCATGGCATGCAAGCCCTTCCTCCCCTGGCCAGGGCTGATGCATCACAGGGCACGACTTCGCTTTCTAAGAATCAGCATATCAGACAGTAGAAGATGACTTAGCTGCAGGAATTAAATGCAGATAGCTTTGAAACATATGTTTCCCCAGTGCCTAGTGTGGTGTCTACCTGTAGTAGGTGCTCAGTAAATGTTGGATGAATAAACTGCTGCTTGTTTTATGTATCCTGCAGTAGAAAGACAACAACCTTTCCTGTGTGTTTTTTTAAATAATGAGAATTGTTAAAAATTGGGTGTGTTTTAATATTTAGCATTAAAACCACCAAAGTATCTAAGCTAGAGCTAGATTGTAAAAATAATGATAGTAAGTATCAGTCAGCCATGGCTGGGTAACAAATAACCCTCAAACTCAGTAGCATACAAAAATAAGTACCTATTTTCAGTCTTTCTATTTTGCTTATCAGCCATGGTGACTGCATCAAACTGCAGTACTGAAAGTTGGCCAATTTGGACTGGGCTTGGCTCTGTTCTTCAGGTTTGGTCCAGTTGGCTCCACGTGGCTTTTGTCCTCCTGGGACCAGTAGGCTAACCAGGACATATTCTTTTCATGGCAATGGCAGAAGCACAAGAAACAAGTCCCACAGCATGAGCACATCTTATATTTTAGCTCACATCTGATTTTCCAACTTCCCCTTGGCCAAGCAAATCATATGGCCAAGTCTAAAACCCATAGGTGGTAAAGTATATTCTGTCCACAGTGGGACCATGAGGGAAATGAATAATCACTAAACACTAATTCAGACTCTCATAAAACTACCATTTACTGGATGTTACTCTGTGCCAAACACTACTCTAAGCATTTTACCTGAATGAACTCATTTAACCATCATGACAACCCTATGGGGTGGTTTCTGTTAGGTTTAAGTTCCACTTTACAGATAGGAAAGTTGAGAGACAGACAGAATTACTGCTGAACTTGCTGGAGGACACACATCTAGGAGACAGCTAAACTAGGATTCACACCTGGCAGTCTGATCTCAACCCCTAGTCTCTTCACCACTTTGGTCTCCCTCTTCAGATTGCAAGTGTGCTTAACATCTTTGGAGCACCTTAAAGTCTGCAACATGTAGCACAGATAATGGTTCATTTAACTTTTGTGGGAGCCCAGGTAGAGGAGGTCTTGCTCTCTCCATTTACTGTGGATGAGGAACTGAGGTTCAGAGTCATTAGGGACTTGCCCAAGTCAAACATCTGGGTGGTGGCTAAGCCAACATGGAGTCCTAAGCTTTGCTTCTGGCAGGAATTCCTCCTCTGTGAATGATGCGCCTCTCAGCAGTTATCGTGTGTGTGTGTGTGTGTGTGTGTGTGTGTGTGTGTGTTTTATTTGCTTTATAATTTTGCCTTGAATCCTTGGTAGGTTTCTAATTTAGTGCTCTCACCCTACAGGGCAGCCTTTTACTTTATTTATTTTCTGGACAGGGGATTTGTGCCCGGGTTCCTTGGCATGGGATTGATGCCATAGTGAGATAGCTGCACGTTAGTTCTCACGGTTTCCAAGTCCTTAGTTTCTCATGACATGGCATGTCCCCAAGTGTCCCCTTCCCTCCCCCATGCACCCTGCCCTGGTTTTCTTCCTTCTCAGAGAACTGTGGCAGCCAAGGCTGTCCTGTGGTATCTGGTTACAGGCTCAGAAGGGCGAGGCCGGCTCAGTGGCTGTAATTTTAGTCCTCGATGAAAGGTGAGGGGAAGTGAAGGGGGTTCTTTAGGCCTTGTTAACAGGTGTACCTGAGCCACAAGTCTCTGTCTCCTGAAACCTGGGAGAAATCAGAGCTCCAAGTGTATTTGGATTGTGTGGAGACACTAGAGACTCAGCTGGAAGTTGAAATTTTAATCAAGTGTCTGGGTCTGAGCAACATTTTCACCCCAAAACTATGAGAGGATACAAAGCCATCGGTTTGGGGAGCTCAAGGGAACTTGAAGTTCTCAAACCTCAAATAAAATGTAAAGCAACAGCAGTGGACATAGCCTGATGAGCTTGCTGCTCATTGGCTTCAGAAGTTGTGTCAATACAGGGGTAGGCAAAAAGTATGTTTACAGTTGTGAGAATGTGAAACACAGTTTATTCATGCATTATTATTTGTTAACTATTGCGTTATTTTCCATATGAACAACTGTAAACCTACTTTTTCCCATCCCCCGTATGCTCCCATGCATGCAGCAGGTTTGGAAAATGTCTCCATGCCAGCAGAAATCCAGTTAATGTATTTCTCCTCACCTGTGTTCTGCTGGTATCTTACTTGCCCTCCCCCCTCCCAGTTTCTCTCCTATGGAAATATGACTGCTACACCACTGTCATTCAGGAGTTTCAGCTGCAGGCAGAGATTTCTATAGATAAGGCACAAATGATCCTGAAAGAGCAAAGAGAAAAGAATGTTACTTCTTTTTTGGCCCACAGCTCAACATTTTTAAACTAGAGTTAGGGCTTATCTTCAAGATACTAGAAACTTTCAAATGCTCCAAGATCCTTTATCCCCATTCTGAGTGCTACAATAAGGATGACATTTGGGTTTTAGGGATGAAGGACCCTTGTTTTTGTGGGGAAGGGATGGGAGATTTATTGGCGCTACAGGCAGGAGAGGCCTGCTGAGGATGTGCAGGGGCATGACAGTACTGCCGGGACAGGTGGTGATGGTATGCTGTGGCTTTATGTCCTACAAACCTGAGCTAGAGCTGGGATTCCTAACTTTTTCCATGCCCTGGACCTCTGTGGTGGATGGGTAAAACCTGGTTCCATCAAAGGCTAAGATTTGGAAATGTAAAAATATACAGAATTACAATGGACCAACCATTAATAAAATATAGTTACTAAAGAATACAGTTATTAAAATATGAATTTATATAAAATATGAGTGTTTATTAACCCACTAAATATCAAGATCTAGCTGAAGGCTTACCTGAGTGACATTTCAAGATGCCTGTAAAGACAATTACTCTGATATGAAAATGCCTGTGTTTTCTATTGGTGACAGAATAGCAGGTCCTGCTAATACTACTGTTGTTTGTTGCCTACACTCATAACCGAAAGAAATGCTATATTTCAGTTATAGGTGAGTGAAATAAAATTTGAAATTTCCTTTCAAGTGTTCAGAATTCTAGGTTAAGGACCCCAGAGATAGTATCAGGCTGCATGACAGTATGTAAGTTTTTTCAGGGCAGGTGTTATGTTCACACCACTTAGTATATACTTTAATTGTTTTTTCTAGTTCTGGAAAATGTCAAACATATAATAAACAGAACAATATGGTATACCTCCCCCAGGTACCCATCACCTAGCTTCAACTATTATTGATTCACCACCAATTTTGTTTCACATATACCCTCACCCACTTCCACTTCCCATATTATTTTGAAGCAAATCCCAGACATTATATAATTTCATCCCATACTTTAATTTACATATAACTGATGAGCCACTAGATCTTTATGGATTGCTGGAGGCTTGATTCAGAAATGCCTTTAGCAGCCCTTGGTTCCACTCAGAGAACCCCACCCCCAGCCACTGTATATCTTGTACTTCCCAGCATGTATCTGATGAGGTATTTATTTGTTCACTTCTACATATATTTTCTGTCTCTTTCCACAACAATGTAAACCCCATGAGAAAAAGGCTTTGTCTACCTGTCCATGGCTGCATCCCCAGCTCCCAACACAATACCTGTCATAAAGTAAGTGCTTAGTAAATACAATATATTTTGAATGAGTGAGTGGCTGAAAGAAAAAAGGTAGGCTATGGGGATATAGGATGTTGCTACTGAAAGTGGGGTCCCAGAACCACAGCATTGATGTCTTCTGGAAGTTTGCTAGAAATCTGGAATCTCAGGCCCACACCACACCTGTTACATCAGAATATGCATTTAAACAAGATTCACAGGTAATTCTGTAGGTACATCACAGTTTAAGGAACACTGATTTACCCTCTTAAGGCCAATCAGGAAGAACTTCCTGCTGTGATTTCAAAGATCTTACCAACCAGGAGGGCAGGGCCAGACAGGGGCATCCTACATGTAAACTCTGGGTTGCCCGCTTATTGGTTCTTCTTTTTTAAAAATATATTTTTATTGATTCCAGAGAGGAAGGGAAAGATAGAAACATCAATCATTGATTGGCTGCCTCCTGCACGCCCCCTACTGGGGATTGAGCTCACAACCTGGGCATATGCCCTTGACCAGAATCAAACCTGGGACCTTTCAGTCCACGGACCAACGCTCTATCCACTGAGCCAAACCAGCTAGGGCCGCTTATTGGTTCTTTAGGCCCCTGTTTTCTCATCTGAAAATTTGGGTGAATGAGGCATATCTGCCAGCATCATGGAAAGAGTAAATGAAGCAATGACTCTGGGGTGTTGAGCACACTATACAATATACAGAAGATGTATTATAAAATTGTATACCTGAAACCTACATAATTATATTAACCAATGTCACCCCAATAAATTATATTAAACATAAACAAACGAATGAATAAAAAGTAAATAATAAGACAATGACTCTAATATGGAATGCAGAGCAGATTCTGCATAACTTCTAGGCCAAATCCTAGGCTGTTTCTCTAGAATATGAGGAAATGATATTTGTTCATCTTTCAAAGGTTCTAATAATTTTGACTTCTGACCATTTTGACTTGTTTTGGAAATCTTTCCCCTCTTGTTTGGTCATAATTATGGAAAGTGCTTGGAAAATTTGTGAATTGGGAGGCTTGGCTTTGCTGCTCCCCACCCCTCACTTCTGCATTTCCCCCCCTTTTCTGTGACATTCTTCTTCTTCTGGAAGCCAGTGAACCTGGAGGATGCACTGTCTCCTAAGATCCTGTTCCTAGGCAAAACATCCGATATTAGCAATCACAAAGCATTTCATTCCCTAAAAATTTTGGGTCCTTGATTATAGAATAAAAGTTTCCCCCCAGTGTAGGCATTAGAAGACTGGTGGGGGAAATCTTAAAAAAAAACAAACTTTGCATATATGTGTGCCTCTAGAATTGCATCACATGAACAAGTGCCTGCTTTAGCCCTGGTGTTGCAAATCCTGATGGTCATGTCCATTTCTTTTCATTGGAATCATAAACCAGCAAGCTTGAGTCAATTTAGCTCAAGTGAAGTCAGACGTTTGGGGCCATTCTTACTTTTAAACTCACTTTTTCCTATTCTAATGTGGATGGATTCTAATTAACTAGACCACTCAGGGGGGCAAAACTCAAGCTTTTTAATGATTATGGGGAATAGTGATGGTCAAGGTCAATGTTCCTCACTGCCCTTCTCCCCCAACACTCCCCAGTCTTTTCTGTCACATCCATTACATGAAACACTGTGTTTAGTTGGGGCTTTTCCAATAGAACTCAGCAATCCTACTTCTATCTTGCCCTGGCTGTGTATTTACATGGTAAATATTTCTGTAAGAGAAAGGGAAATATTCACTTTAAAATATCTTATAAAATCATCCTTTAGAGATGAATGGATAGGAAAGAGCAGACATTTCATAGTTATTAAGTGAATCATTTTATAAAAATGTTACTGATAGAGCAAAAACTTAACAATAATATTGCTTATAGTACAGTAATATTTGCTTAGGTTTGGTTAGTATTCTACAGATATATAGGTCCTTTGCTATACATCATTTCATCTAAGCTTCTCAGCAATCCAGCAGACACTGTTTAGCTCCATTTTAAAAATGCGAAAATTGAGGCTTAGAAAAGTTTTGTAAATGCCCAATGTTATACCCCTAGGCAATGTTAGAGAAGGGATATGAGCCTAAGTCTTCTGACTCGAAACCAAAAACCTATAGGTTTATGCCAACCAAGGATAACATACAACTATAAACACATTGGTACACAGCTACCTCAAAGTGTATGTACCACTGAGCATTTAACCAGGAAAATGGAACCAGTCTAGGTATTTCATACAGAGATAATTTAATAGAGGGGATTGGTTACATTGACCATGGAAGAGCTGAGAAGCCAAACAGAAAATGGCAAGATAAGCCAGAGTTTAGTGATTGCAGGAAACTGCTATCACTTAAGGTAGAGGGACAGAGGGAAGGAGCAATGCTACCATAATCCTAGGGTTGAGGCCTCTTGCAGAGGCTGGGGCAATGGTGATCCAGCTTGGTGGGAGTTGGAAACCCAGAGAAGACATGGCCATGAGCTAAGGATGAAGGGAAGAAATACCCTGATTTCCTCCCTCCTCCTGCCCTCCAGTCTCCTCTCAGTGCCTTCCATTGTCTGAGCCTAAGTGGAAGCCATTGGACCTGGAGGATGCAGCCTGCAAGGATGATCCCTCCCTGTGATGTCCAGCAGAACAGGGGAAGGCGAGGAATGGATCTGGGCCAGTATGGCATCTCCTCCTCCTAAGTGTAGGTTCACTCCCAGAACTATGTTTGCGCCTTCAAATTTTCTTCCTCCAAGGACAACTGATTCCCCCTGGTTCCTTGATGATACTCCCCTTCCATTTGCCTCTCTCCTTCTCTAACAGGTTTGTCAGCAATTCATTTTTGACTAGTTTTCAGGACCAAAAACAGGGAGTTTCCAAAGGTGAGAGAAAGTGGTTTAGATTGGTGTAGTTATGCATTTGAAGCCTAGACAGAAACTTCTGTTGCTTTTGGGACACAGGGACCAAAGCTCCAATGACCCAACAAAGGACTACGTCAGTGAGTATCTTGGCAAGCAGATGCCAAAAAGAACCCTGCCAAATGCCCCATCAGGAGAACTGGTTTGGCAACAAGCTGATAGACCCAA
Source organism: Eptesicus fuscus (assembly GCF_027574615.1). Classification (NCBI taxonomy): domain Eukaryota; kingdom Metazoa; phylum Chordata; class Mammalia; order Chiroptera; family Vespertilionidae; genus Eptesicus; species Eptesicus fuscus. The sequence goes on from NC_072473.1 coordinate 9,070,774, forward strand.
AGGACTGGCATACATCACCATTCTTCTTGGTACTATTTAATTAGCCTGATTAAAATACTCATTTTAACCTTTGTTCCTTTGCAAAATCCTTTCTTGATTTGCTGGATTTTGCAGGATTCTTGTCTCCTTTTGGCCACTGCCCTCCCTCTACCCCCAAATTCCATTTCCCATCTCTCTTAAAAGTAAGTTTGTTTGCAGGACTTTTTTTTTCTTTCATTCCCCAACCTTCCGTGTAGATAATTGGAGACATCTGATGCCCTTAAACCAAAATTGGAAAACCCTGGCATAAGAAAAATCATTTCTGTGGTTCATAGCACAGTTGTGTGAACTCTTACCAATGAAAAGGGAAACTCATGGTCATTTGGGTTCATGATTGGGAAGAGATAAAAGGGAAACCCTATACCTTATTCAGGGCCAGGTGCACAATAGGTTCTCAAAAAAGAAATGCTCCCTGAATGGATGGGAATAAGCAAAATGTACAGTACCCTGTTCATTTCCTTTGACAGGTGCCTTTTTGTTTCAAATACACATGGAAGCATTTTTTGAGCAGGCAACTAATATCTTGGAGTTTTTCTGGGGACTTACTAAACCCTAAAAAATAAAGCATCTTCAAGGTTTTATTTAGTTTCAGTTCTTTTATGGAGCTACTGCCTCAGCTCTCTGTATTGTTGAGTTTGTGATTAATTTGGGGCTATGCATATGTTGAGTCACTTTATCACTTTTTTTTCTTTATCACTTTATAATCTGTAGCTTTAAATATTTGTTATGCAAGTTTTTAAACAGAGAATAACATAAAAACCATGTACCCACCATCCAATTCTATCAAAGTTGACATTTCTCCCATGCTTGCTTTATATTTGTTTTAAGAAATAAAGTATTACAGTAAGAATTGAAAGCCCCTTTGCTCCCTGACTAATCTGATTACCCTTTTCTCTTCCCAATGGTAACTATTATCCTCATTTTTGTGTTTATCATCTTCTCTTTGATTCATTTTAATCTCATTACTACAGACATATATATTAAAAAACAATATTGACATGTTTTGAAATTTGCATAAAACATAGAACATTGTATGTGTCATTCTGTAACTTGTTTTATGAGTTAGACATTGATACACACAGCTCTGCTGTATTTATCTTTCATCGCTCTGAGTAATGCTATAAAGGAATACAGTGCAATTTATTTATGTACTCTCCTATTGATAGATATTTAGGTTACTCCCAATTTCTTGCTCCTGCAAACAATGCTGCCACAAACAATTATGTCAAATGTCCTTCTGGCACATGGGAGAAAATCTCTAGGCAGTGAACCTCAACCTTTTCTATACATTCGAATTGCCTGAGAGCTTTTAAAAGTCCCAGTCAGGCTGAACCCGGCCCAATTAAATACGAATCACTGGAAGTGGGAACTAGGCATCTGTATTTTTTTAAAATATACTTTATTGATTTTTTTATAGAGAGGAAGGGAGAGGGATAGAGAGTTAGAAACATCGATGAGAGAGAAACATCGATCAGCTGCATCCTGCACACTCCCCACTGGGGATGTGCCCACAACCAAGGTATATACCCTTGACCAGAATCGAACCCGGGACCCTTCAGTCCACAGGCTGATGCTCTATCCACTGAGCCAAACCGGTCAGGGTGGCATCTGTATTTTTTAAGGATCCCCCATATAATTCCAATGTGCAGTCATCATTGAAAACCATTGCTTTAGAATATATATCTAGAAATGAAATTTCTGGGTCCAAGGGCTTGATTCTCTTCAGCTTTTTAGATATTGCTAAATTATTATCCAAAGTGGTTGTTTCAGTGAAAATGCCACAAGCAGAGTATGAGATCTCTTATTCCTGTGGCATTGTCTCCTCCCCTAAACTTTATTGATCTTGTTCCCATGGGCATCACAAAGGAGGCAGAGAGCTATCCCTTTGGTGGCCTCACAGGCCTGCCTCTACATACTTCATCCCCTGATAAAATCTTGCCTCTCCCCAAGGTTGTAGAATAGGAACTGTTCTCATAAAGTATAACTCAAAAGCTTGAGGCACCCAATACCACATTATTTTGCAATTTAAGGTGTTGTGGTCAAGATGTTCCTACCATCCATTCAACTTGGTATAGTCTAATAATATTTTCATGGCATGGTTTGGCACTCATCTGCAACATCTAGTTTTGAGGGTAGCAAAGGACAAATGACATGGGCCATCTATATTAATAAAGCCCTAATATGCAAAGAGACTGAATGGCGGAAAAACCGAATAACCAAACAACCAAACAACCGGTCTCTATGACATGTGCTGACCACCAGGAGGCATGCGCGGAACATGGTGGGCGTGGGCAGCAGGCGGCAGAGTGCTGCACATGGCAGGTGTTGGCCCCAGCGGGATGGTGAAACAGGTGAGCAGGGGGTGCCAGACCAAGGTGGGGCACCAGTCGCTGTCATTGGGGCAAGCCTCTGGTGGTTACTGAAAATTCTTTGCTCCCATGCGCCACAGTCCTGCCTAGCACTCACACCTACTGCTGGTGCCAGTGCTGGCCCTGATCACTGGGCACTGTCAGTGGGTGTGAGCAGTGCCTGCCAGCCCCGATTGCCCCTCAGGGCTTTTCTACCTCCCCCTGCTCCTGAGGGGCAATTGGGGCAGCAGCTGCCACTCGCACCCACTGATGGTGCTGGCCCTGCTTGCACCTGCTGCTGGCGTCAGCCCCAATTGCTCTGCTCCATCAGCAGGCGCAAGCGGGGCTGGCACCATCAGTGTATAGGAGTGGCGGCAGGAGCGGGGCTGCCAGCAGAGAGGGGACCAGGGGCCACGGCAGGAGGGACTGCGCAGGGGCACAGAGGATGGGTCGAGACCCACCTCTGTGCCCACCGCAGCCTCATGGCCCACAGTTCCTTTCAAGGTGCACAAATTCGTGCACTGGGCCCCTGGTATTGCTATAATGTTGATTAGCCACTGGTCTAATGTGATAGTCCCCTGAGCAGCTGGAGAAACTAGATGTTCAGCCAAGTCCAGACCTCCATGATGGTTAGATCAGAGCGACTGTGGAAAAGCATCAAAGATATCCTAACTTTGACCTTATGCAGACCATAGCAGTGTTCTCTCTCTTAGGACATTCTGGACAACCAAGTGATGCTTTCTAACCTGCTTATACACTGAAAGCTCATATTAAACTTCTCCCCATGTTTGTATAGATTTAGAAGATTTAACAGGTGAAAATTGGTGAGGTTATAATTGTTGTCCACTTTGAACTTAGCTGCCTTAACCCTAATACATTAAAGCTCCCTCACAGTATGTAAGTGAGGACCAAAAAATAATTTAAACATGTACAACACCGTGCCCATGATGTCTACATAGCTACCTAGCCAGGAGTTCCAGGACTATGAATGTGTATGATCCTAATCCATCCCAGCACAGTCTCTGGTGGCATTCTCTGGCAGTGGTGGCCATCTCTTGTTTAAATACCAATAAGGACAGTCCTGGATATTCCAGGAATCTCTTTCATTAACCTATCAGGGAAGACTGAGCCAGAAGAATACTGGGGACTCTGGGAAATAACTCTCTTTCTCCTCCCTTGTTGAGACATGGTTGCCAGTTCACTATCTAACCTCACTTTACCCTGCACATTACTTTGATCCCCTCCACCAAAATAAGGACTTTACCTTGGCCCTGTTTGAAAGCATAACCCATCACTAATTGCATTACACCAAGAATCTTGTTATCATGGGGTGTCTCATTGTAGGGTTTTATGCTACTGCTTATCTCTTCTAACTTTGTGTCTTGAGTTAGGGTTCTCTAGAGGTGGAGCCTGAGACAAGAATTCTAGTGTGTAAGATATATTGGGAGAGCACTTTCAGGAGAAACTTGTAAGGATGTAAAGGAAGCAGAATGGGGAAGGGGACATTGCTGAGCTACAGTGTGGTCACAGAGAGAGCCCAGCTTTGCTCTGATCTACAGAGGGAGGGCTTTTGTATGTTATATCAGTCAGTCATTGGCTGGGAGCTTCCCTGGGAAGTAGGTAGCCCTAACCTCCCAGGCAAGGTGGCTCTCATCAGCCAAGGGCAACTCTCCTGAAAAGGGGGCAGTTGTGAGACACTAGCAGCCACTACTTACAATAGCTGGAGGATGGGTGTACAGACCTGGTAAACGGGATTTCAGTGGGGCATCACTGTCTCTACTACTCTCTGGGATTTCCAATGGACTGGCAATAGGGAATAATGCTCCTAGCTTTCACATACTGCCATGCAGGGCTCTGAAAAGGAGATGGGCTTCATGTAGTAAGTAAATAATAAGCACTATTTCCATGGATATTGAGTGCTATGAAAGGACTATGATTAATAGTGCATGTTTCTTCTGGCTACAGGTCTGTGTATATCTTTGCTTTTTTTTCTTTATTGATTAAGGTATTACATATGTGCTCTTATCTCCCTATTTCCCCCCCACCCTCCCACTGATGCCCTCACCCCCCTGGTGTCTGTGTCCATTGGTTAGGCTTGTATGCATGCATACAAGTCTTTTGGTTGATCTCTCCCCCTTACCACCACCCTCCCCTACCTTCCCTCTGAGGCTTGATGGTCTGATCGATGCTTCTCTGTCTCTGGATCTGTTTTTGTTCATCAGTTTATGTTTTTCATTATATTCCACAAATGAGTGAGATCATGTGATTTATCTTTCTCTGACTGGCTTATTTTGCTTAGCAAAATGCTCTCCAGTTCCATCCATGCTGTTGCAAATCGTAAGAATTTCTTCTTTTGTACCACAGCATAGTATTCCATTGTGTAGATGTATTACAGTTTTTTAATCTACTCATCTTCTGATGGGCACTTAGGCTGTTTCCAAATCTTAGCTATGGTAAATTGTGCTGTTATGAACATAGGGGTGCATATATCCTTTCTGATTGGTGTTTCTAGTTTCTTGGGATATATTCCTAGAAGTGGGATCATTGGGTCAAATGCGAGTTCCATTTTTAGCTTTTTGAGGAAACTCCATACTGTTCTCCACAGTGGCTGCACCAGTCTGCATTCCCACCAGCAGTGCACAAGGGTTCCTTTATCTCCGCATCCTCACCAGCACTTGTCATTTGTTGATTTGTTGATGATAGCCATATGCCGAAGCAATACCTTCACCGATACAGCTCCTAGAGCAATGGAAACTAAAGAGAAAATAAACAAATGGGACTATATCAAAGTAAAAAGCTTCTGCACAGCAAAAGAAAGCATCAACAAAAACAACAAGAAAGCCCACTGCATAGGAGAACATATTTGCCAATGTTATCACCGATAAGGGTTTAATCTCCAACATTTACAGGGAACTCATACAACTTAACAAAAGGAAGATAAACAACCTAATAAAAAATGGGCAATGGACCTAAATAGATTCTTTTCGAAAGAGGACATAAGGAAGTCCGAGAGACATATGAAAACATGCTCAAAGTCACTAATCATCCAAGAGATGCAAATCAATATGACAATGCGGTACCATCTCACACCTGTCAAAATGGTTATCATGAACATGTCTTTGCTGTTTTAATCTTAATCCTGGAATTGAGTCTGGGACTATCAGTGTACCTGGATGCCACTTTGACTGTATGTTGAGAAGCATTCTAAGGCACACGTGTGAACTGATAACCAGGATAAGTGGCATGATGAAATTAATCCCCTAGTAGGTGGGAAAGGAAGGCCAGTGCCTTTCCCAGTTTGGGCTTCCAGAGATGATTCCAAGCTGGGGCTTTGAGGCATGGAAAGCAAACAGTAGACCCAGGAGCCTCAGATGCAATTGCTTCCTTAAGCCATAAACCTGGGGAACTCAGATGACTGAAGTAAATGTTTGCTAGGCTGAGGTCAGGTTCTATTTTGCTGGGAGCCTTCCTTGATTCTGATTGTGTCTTATCATTTGTTTGTCATCTGGAGGTTGTGCAAGAGGAGGAAAAAAATCCATAGAAATGTCCCAAACTATGATCCCATTGTTGCCTGTTGTAATGTCTGGCCACGTTTCCTCCTAGGGTGTCTGGTTAGTACTTCCCCTCTGAAGAAGCAGTATCAGAAATAAATAGCCAAGTCCGCAGCTCCCTTTCTATGGGAGGATAGGGAAAGGAGTCTGTGAGCTTTAACATGGCAGCTTGATGTAGAATTTATGTCTCTGTAGATATCTTTAGCTACTCCTTCAGGAGAGAATGACAAGGGTTTGAAGCAGCACAGAATATAGAAAAGTGTGTGGGGACTGGGGTTGTCTTCATTCCGCCACTATCAGCTGTGGGAGTTTCCATAGCCTGGGCTCTTAACTACTCCCAGACTCTTGTTCCAACTGAAAGTGGGGAAAAGCAAACTTTTCTTAAAGGGTAGTTTGGAGGATTAAATGAGATAGTGTTATGTAAATCGCCTGTTACGTTGTCAATACTCAATAAGTGGCAGCTCTTATGGCTTCCTGAGGAAGCTCTGTTGCATTCTTGGTTTTTGGGAGTGAAGACATAGGCTAGATCTAATAGCCCTTCTTGGGGAGACCAAGAAACATATTAGGATATTTTGAAGGATTTACTTCCCTGAGACACTAGCCAAGGAGGGAAAAAAGAAGGTTACAGGCATCCCATCAAGATATGGGGCAGGGTGACCATAAGTATAAAGTATTCCAGGACAGTTACAATTTCAGATATCCCATCTCAGTGGGCAACCAAGTATACAGATTTTGGATTCATAAAATATAATCACTTTTTGTGAGAAAATGCAGCTCTAGGCTGATCTACTTGGGAATATTAGAACTCTTCAGAACACTTTCAAAGAAAGCAGTTTCTTTGTAGATTACTTTTGGTGTTTACCACATCACTTAAAATTGTTTGATGGAGAGTGTATTTAACTGTTAATTCTTGGTTAACCTCCTACTAGCCTCACTAAATATTTGGAAATGTTCTTCCAAAGCTCAGCAGGGACCAGTTACCCAGGGAGGGTCAGGTGAACAAAGTCTCCTGGCCAGTTCATTGTCCCTGAACAGCTTTACCCTCTGTGATTAGGGAGGGAGAGTGGAGGGCAGTGGACAGGCGGACATTCTCTCTTTCTCAGTCTGGAGCCTTCTCCATGCTCCAGTTAGCAAATATGCTTTTCAGCATTCAGGCTGAAACTCAAGTGCCAGCACAAGGACAGTAATGCCATGTGACTTAACAACATAAGGAGTCAGAGCTTCCTACTCTGCCAACACATCTACTTGAAAAAAAATTAAAGGGGAGGGAGGAACCTCAGTCCACCTTTATAGCCCGATTTTATCCACTCTATTGCCAGAAACACACCCATTTTCCTTTGAGACCCAATACATCCTACTTAAGACTTCTCTCTCTTGTCCTTCATGCATTCTGAGACTCCAGTTCCTACCTGCCTAGTCCCCAACGCTGACTGTGAACATGCTCTTAAAAAATGACCTAATCTTTCTATAACCTAAGGCTAGCAAATAAATAAATAAATAAATAAATAATAAATATAAATAAAAATCAATATTTCTCTTGCCTTCCTGGTCCACATATATTTTTAATTACACACTATGTGTTTCTGGAGGGAGAAGTGTTATTTGAATTCTTGAGATTTGCTCTGGCAATGGTGGGCATATTAACTTCTCATTAACATTGACTTTTTGACAATGGCTGAACCATTATTCTTTTGGCTTCACTTTTTAAAATTATTCTTTTATTAGAATGGAAGTGTTGTGTAATAATGGTGATGCTGGAGTAAGGTTGAGGCCCCTGAGGCCCCAGTAACTTTATTTTGCTTAAAGAAACACTTATCTAACACTTACAACTATATGCTAGGTATTGGCCTACGGGCATTACAAATACCAGACCACTTAATCCTTATCACAAGATTATCATTATCTTCATTTTTCAGATGAGGAAATGGAGACCAGAGAGGTCATGTCACTTGCCCAAGGTTCTTCTGAATGCTGGAATTTGAAGCCAAGAATTCTGCCTCTAGAATTCAGGCTCTGAACTCTGAGCCCTGGGCTGTGTTTCCTTATTTTTACTATGAAAGGGATGAGCTGTATTATTTCTAAATTCTAATCTAGGACAAATAATGATGGAGGACAGTGATAGCTTCAGAGGGTGTTTCTTTAGCCACAGCGCCTGACTTTTATCATTTTTGCCCCTATCCATATGCCAAAATACTTCTTTTGGATACAATATTTTGAGGTGTAGTTTCTACTTCCCCCATTCTCTAATGTCAACATTGAGGACTAGAGACAATCCTTGAATGAATTGGTGTCCCAAAGACAATTCTAAGACACACCAATCCAGCATCATGCTTAAAACAAAGGGTTCCCAGACAGGAGTTTTGGGAGGCACATGCCTCACCCTCTTGGAATCTCACCGAAATGCGCATGAATTTGTTAAAGGAACGTAGATGTTCCACAGTTGAGAAACCTATTCAATTTTGATTATTCAAGTGTTTACCAGTTTTGTTTTACCATGAAACCTACTCTTGGCATAGTGTTTTATTAATGTACTCTAGAGCTGGGCTTTTGGAAGATACTAGGAACACACTGGCTTATGCATTTTTTGTAAGTTCTTTGTACCCATCTGTGTATATATAGCTGGATAAATATTAGAAACAATAGGAGTCTTCTGAAAAAAGGATTACATATTTTCTACCTCTTGGGATCCTCAGCTAACAAGACTTGTATGCTTCATCCATAGCTATCCTTATGGTGAAAATATTTACTTAAATACTAATACAGGCTGTACGTGTAAAGATGTAAAATTGACCTGCGAAGCATCTCTCTTCCTTCAATCCTTCCTACTTCCGTGCCAGCTTCAGAATGTTGTTATATGTTGATTTCCCCTCACCTGCTCCTTACATCATGTTTTCTCTCCATTTATTCTTGGGCTCTTTCTCTATTTATTTTCCTTGGCTTTCCACTCCTATTTTCCTCTGCCCCCTCTACTTGTCATGATTCCCAAAGACAAGGATGTCCAGGGAGAGAAAGGACAGGCAGTTGGCAGAATACCATTTCCTAAACACTGAGCCTGGGCTACCTCATGCAGCTTCATAGTTTCTATTTGTTGATTTCTTTATTATTTTTACAATATCCACTTGCAAAAAGGGCTCCTTCAATCCATTTCCTAGTCTTCTTTTATACTTTGTCATTTGAAATTAAAACAAAACAAAACACATGCACAGGATTAAAAATAAAACCTCTAACTATAAAGGAAGGAATAAGATAAAATGAAGTGTGAAACCTTCCTCTTCCCTGAGTACTACTTCTTCTCCCCAAAGATAGACACTGCTGATAGGTTCATGTGTATCATTCCACAGAGGTTTTGTTCAGTTACCTGTATATATGTGTTTGCATGAACCTCTTTCTTTCAAATAATACAATAATACATAATATTCATTATCTTGCTTTTTAGTTAACTTAAAACAAATCTTATAACTCTTTCCAGTTCCAAATGAGCTACTCATTTATTTCATCAGATAGATGCATAATATTTAAAACTCTATAACTTATTGAATCAGTCACCACTGACAGACATAGGATTTTCTATTTTCTGCTATCAACATTGCTGCACTGTATATTCCGTTATTTATAACTTGGTTTCCTCTTGCAGGTATACTGGGAATTGCCAGTTCAAAGAGTGGTTTGTTTTCTAGCTGGAGAGATACTGCCAAATTGCCCTCCAATTAGGTTGTACTATTTATGCTTCTACCCTCTGTTTGAGAGCCTTCTTCTAACCTGCAACAACTCTGTATATTACTGAGCTTTTAACCTTTGCTCATCTGAAATAGGTGATTCAAGCTATATTTACTTATTAAAAATGACAAATCTCATTTTCATTGTGATTTCCTTTATAAACACCTTAGATTACATTCTCTCATGTAATCTGCACAATAAATAGTAATGTTGGGGTTAGTGTTATTTTCCATATGAGGAAGCTGAGGCTCAAAGAGGAAAAGTAACTTATCAAAGCAAAGCAGTGTGGGAACAGAGATCAAAACCAGTTTTCCTGAAAAACAAAAACAAAAACAAAACAGGCTTCCTGACTCACAATTTAATTTGTTTTCACTAAATTGCATTGTTTCTCCAACAAGGATGAGGGTGGAAACACTGTGTGGGAGTATGTGCGTAATGTGGCTCCAGGACCTGAGAAGGGAACAGAGCTGAATGTAGGATCTTTCTCTTCTTTTCCCAACCATTCCCCCTGAATACTCAGAAAATCTATATTTGAGCCTCAGGTGCTTCCCTCTACATAATCTGATTTAATTCTCACACCCAGCATTATTATTCCTCATCTGATTCTCAGCCAAATCATCACTTTGTGGATCCCAGTGAAATAGAACCAGAGAATATGGAATTAAGTGCCATGTGTTAAATTTAAGTGAGAACCATGTAAGAACTTTGTCATCTTGCATCTACAAAGTACTCAGTCATAGAAGCAGCATACACAGGCTGCCTCTCCAATCTCTTATTTTCAGACATATTCTCCAGAAAGATGGGAATATTATACACTCTGCTTATTAAAGTCAGGTTGACCTTGGGCTGATAGTGCTGGAGAACCTTCAGGGACTTTTTAATCTCTACTGTTCTCTTCTTGCAACTGTAGGTAATTCCTTGAGAGTGAAGGGAGCTACAAAAATGTATGTTTTGCTAATTCTTGACAAGATGGAGGATTACCACGTGGAATTCAGTCTCACCTTTTTCTAGCATGACTTCCTGAGAGGCTGGAAAGCTAGAAACTACATTTCCTAAACTCCCTTGCTGCTAGATTCTAGTTGGAAATTAGATTTTGACGAGTAGATGTATCTGTGCCTTTCTGGATCTGCTGGGGTTTTTTCAGGTTCACTGGTTTCTAGGGAATAAATCTGTGACATATTTTCCCTTTGGGCATACTTAAAAGGCTAGAAAAAAACACCAGCCATCTTAGATGACCTATCTTACGTGACAGAGTGTATTTTGAAGTGTCTACTTTTAAGATTCCTTACTACCTTTTATAGGTTTTTTTCCCCAGCCTCTATCTGGGTTTTGATAATCCAATTGGCCAATCTTTTTAGGCTTCTTGCTTAAACAAACTAACTCAAAATAGCCAACAAACAAAACGAGGACAAAACTTTACCCTTTCATTTGTAAGAGGTGACACTTCAGGTGCCATATTTCATGGGCTTCATAAATGGATACTTGCTTTGAGGTCATTAACAATCATGAAATAAGTGAAGAGATTGTTTTATTGCTGTTTTGACATCTGGGGTATTTAGGTGATGACATCTGTTCTATTGTGACTTATGCTTCTGTGAACTTGTATGTCACACCTTTCCTGGCCTTCATTTGTGCGGGATTTTTGCTTTGAGCTGGAAAAACACAAATACCTAAAACCACACCTCCCCACACTATAATGAAGATCAAAGGAAAAAAAAAGAAGAATGTCAAGACATCCAGGTGTGTCTTAAAGTCTCCAGGAAATTCCCCCCTCTGGGGATTCTCTATTTTTCTTGCCATAAAGGTCTTTCCTTTTTAGAATGTAAAGCAGAGTTGCTTCTTTTTCTGTTACCGATGGAGAGTTTTAGTCAAGACCAGCCTGCTGTAAATGGTGACTAGGGTACCTGGTCACCATTTGTATTGGCATTTACTTGCCCAAGATACAGACAAAACCACTAGACAACTTTGGGGTTCATTAAGTGAGGTAAAGGGGTGTGTTTGTTTTTAGAGCACAAGTTAGATTAGCCCTTTTTATTAGGAGCCAAGAATGACATTGTCTTTTTTTATTGATTGATCTTAGAGAGAGGAAGAGAGAGAAAGAGAGAAATATTGATTTGTTGTTCCACTTATTTATGCATTCATTGGTTGATTCTTGTATGTGCCCTGACCGGGGATTGTGCTCACCACCTTGCTGTATCGGGATGGTGCTTTAACCAACTGAGCTATTCGGCCAGGGCCAGAATGACATTCAGTCTTAATCTAGTTCATCTCTCACAGTGTGGCTTTGCTAAGTATTTCACCCTCTTGCTCTGAAAGATGTGGGCAGGAGTGAAAAAGGTCAGCATTTATTGTTTACTCTCTGCCAGGCATAGTGCTGTTTTACACATACTATCTCATTTAATCCTCACAGTAAACCTGAGATTGGCATTGTTATTTTATTTCTATTATTGTTATTTTGAATTGCGTTTTTAAATTGAAGTGAAATTTACATAACACAAAATTAACCATTGTAAAGTTAACAATTCAGTGGCATTTAGTATATTCATCATGTTGTGCAACTACCCTTTCTATCTAGTTCCAAAATATTTTCATCACCCTAAAAGGAAACTCTATTCACATTAAACAGTTGCTCCCTATTCCCCTCTCTCCCAGTCCTGGCAACCATCAGTTTGCTTTCTGTTTCTATGAATTTGCTTATTCTGGACATTTTATATAATTGGAATCATACAATATTTGTCCTTTTGTGTCTGGCTTATTTTACTTAGCATAATGTTTAGAAAGTTCATGCATGTTGTAGCACATATGAGTATTTCATTCCTTTTTATATCTGAATAAAATTCCCTTGTATTGATAAGCCACATTTTGTATATATACTCATCTATTGATGTACCTTTGAGATTTGCACCTTTCGGCTACTGTGGATAGTACTATATGAACATGAATATACGTCTGTTTGTTTGAATACTAGTTTTTATTTTTGGGGATATATGTAAGATAGGTATTGTTTTTATCAATATTTTATGTGGAAACTTGGGTAAAGAGAAGTTAAGTATGCAAATAAAGGTTGGAGATAGGATTCAAACCCAGAGCCTTTATGTAACCACCACATTATGCTCCTTCCTGTGCTCACACTACAGTACTGTCCCTGGAATCCTTCCTAGGGAACAAACTTATAACAAAGTCTCTTTAGCACTAACATTGAAAGTCTAATGACAATGGTTGGCATTCAGGTGGAATACTTTTAAAACAACTACTGTTCTCCAGCAACTAGTGTTGTTGGGAGGCATCCTTCTTCATTCCTGAACTTCAGGTAATAGTTATAACTAATTTGAATCTGTATGCATGTTGCTATTATAAAAGATCTTTACATAGGTTTTTTCATTTGGCCTCTATAACAGCAATCTGTGGTTGCAAAGGCTAGCTTTATAACTTGCATCTTTATTTTACAAATGAAGAAACAGGGGCTCCACCCAGCCAGCATGGCTCAGTGGTTGAGCGAGGGCCTATGAATCAGGAGATCATGATTCAATTCCCAGTCAGGGCACGTACCCTGGTTGCGGGCTCGATCCCCAGTAGGAGGTGTGCAGGAGGCAGCCAATCAATGATTCTCTCTCATCATTGATGTTTCTATATCCCTCTCCCTTCCTCTCTGAAATCAATAAAATTATATATTTTTAAAAAACACCTGGGGCTCAGAGAGGTTAAGGAACTTGCTCAGGGTCATGCAGCTTAAAGGTGGGTGATCCAGGACTTATGCTGGGTCTCCTATGGTATTTCCACGCTGCCTTTCCAATCAGGAGTGGTTAGAAAAGTTATACAAAATGCAGTTATACAAACTGCTTTTTAAAAATTGAGAGCCAGTTCTAATAAAGGAATGCTATTTTAAAGCAACTATGACATAGTAATGATAACAGCAACAACAATAACCACAATAGACAATTCCAGGATCTGTACATATGCTCATGCAGCAAATACAATCCAATACATAGTAATTTTCTACCAGCATATGTTAATCAGCACTTTAGTATCTGGAATAAGCACCATAAAACCTCGCAACCCCAAAAGTTCACCTCCATAACCCAGAATCTGTCTCAAAGTTAACCACTTGGTGACATTACCCTTGACTACAAGTAGAAACTGTTATTTATTCTCTTTTTAAATACTCCCCCCTCCCCCGCATCTTCCCATTTTCTCAGGTCATATGAACCATCTCCCTTTTTTAGATGAGGAGATCTGGAAATGAGAGATATCAGTGGGCAGTACGAGCTGGACTCAGAATTCTGGGTGCTTTTCTATAACTTTCCAAACTGCTTTGCAATCCCTTCGCGGGCCAATAAAACCACATTTTGCCCTGAGTACAGGACATGGGCTTTTACCCAGCCTCGAAGTCTGTCTCATTCTTCATTGTGGGTTTACTGGTCTGCATGTATCCACCTCCTCCTTTACTTTTGGTGTATTTGTTCAGTGCTATGAACTACTTGCTATTAATGAGTAATGGGGAAAGCATTGCTTTCCAAGATGCCTAATACAAACACATGTCCAAGGTTAGCACTGTTTCTATAGTAGCATCCGAGGTGATACTTAAAGGAGTGAGATTATAAATCGAGTAGTGACGCTGTTTAGATTTTCCCAAAGGAGCTTGAATGGCTGGTCTTTCCATCTCCTCTTAGCTCCAAGTGACGATTCTATCCTTCTGATTCATACATTGTTGCATGTAAAAATAAACTCCATTCTCATTACTCTGACATTGTATTTTTGGACTTTTTGGATGCCGCCATAAGGCTTCAATGGCCAATTTAATTGATGACATAGGTTTATTTACTTATCAACTTGAGAGCAATTTTCTCCATCAAGTTATTTCATTTTGTTTCATAGACGAGGAATTTGTTCAGTTGGTGAGGCTCAGAAATAAGCCATGTTTGGGTTAAGGAAAAATAAGGAATTGAGGCACAAGAAATTAATCCTGGTTGTAGACAGGCTGGTTGTCTGCAGAATTCTAGCAGACATTCAACTGCTGGTAGTGAGGTGGGATTGCCTTGGCCTTAAACTCTAGGAAATTAAAGTTATAGCAATTTCCTGAAGCTGAGTTATCTCTGGGATGAGAGAAGCTATTCTGGGGCCTTAAGTGACCTTGCTTGTGGGTGGGCAGGATGAAACCTTGGATGGGAGGCCTGTAGGCCTGGCCCCTCACTCTCCATAAGCTACATACTACTTACTGCCCTTGCAGATTAAAAGAAGAGACAAATGATCACAGCTGGCCCACCACCTCTTTGTCTTCCGAGACTGGGTGCAATGGAAGGGAGTGGAATGGAGAGGCTGAACACCAACTTAGACCTCTGCCACAGTGATATCTAGTCACTGTACTGCCGCTGGGAACTTTTCATGTGGCCAATTGGAATGAGGCAAAACTAGTAGATTGTTTCACAATGATTCCTGGGTTTGCTGGATGAGATAGTCACCTTTGGAGGGTGTCAGTTGTGGAGTGAGTGTTGTTCACCATTGAGGAGCTTCCCAGAATCTTCCATTGGAGAATTTGATTCAATAGATGTGGGTGGGTTTTAGGAATCTGTATTTTAACAAGCCTTCAGTGATTTCTGGTGCTTGGCATGCTTGGGAAACCCTGGTTTATAGTTAGAGGCTTTGAAATGTGCAATCCCACACTCTTGTCTTCTTTTCTTCTGCAGTGTTTTCCCCTTTTTTGCCTTTGTGGCAGATGCTCACAGGGAGATGACTCATATCCCTTGGGTTTCACCACTTCAGTGTGCTCCAGGGGAATTTCCATCTATCAATAACTGCATCTTCTTGCCTTCCTGAGGGCTCAACAGGCTGGGATTAACACCCCCAGGAGCAGCCCTTAACTGGGGCTGGAGAGGAGGTAGTACATAAATAACCCAGTTCCCTTGCCTCTTAGGTGGGATAAATCTGAGCTGTGCCTTGCATTATTTCCTAGAATTTCCCTGTGGGATTGAACTCTAGTCACCCACAGTAGTAATGTGCTTCACAGCACACTCTTTAAAGGCTGCTTTTCCTTCCTGCCTCACTTCCTTGTTTCCTCACCCATGTTCCTTTGCCTCACAAATAAACTGTAGTCAGTTCTGTTGTAACATGACACAAGTTCCTAGAAAAACACCATGCTATGCAAAATTATGTGATAAAAAACAAAGGGCTTATGGGATCAATCAGATTAGGGTCATAGCACTTAAAAACTTAGTAACACATAAACAAATAAGATGGGGATCTAATAAAAATGGTAGCATAGTTTTACATATATTACATGGTTAAGAAATATATAAATACAATAATAGCTATGGCACTCTAGCTGAAGGTGGCTTATACCAGTGGGCACCAGAAAGAATGCAATTGTAAGTTACTGTGAAGTGGAAGGTACATTATCAAAGTCCAGATGGAGAGTTGTAACACCAAGTATGGAGGGTTGGGTCTCCTAAGGTGAACTGAGGCGGCCGGTAGATGTTTGAGGTGTGTGCCTGTGAGTGCATTTTGTAAATGCAGCTCCATTCAGCGAGGTGCATTTTCTGTGTTCACCTACTGTTTCTTGCAGACAAAATTGCACATAAGCAAATACAAAATTCGCGTGATGCTGAAATCATTCCCTAATATATCAATCACGTTGGAACAAATTTGCATTTTCAAGACAAGTGTTAGAGCAGAACTGACTGTACTTATACCTGCTTCCTTTTTGCAGGGCTTGTTTCTAAACTTAAAGTCAGATACCTATTAATGGAAGCTTGATGAAGGTTTTATTTTTTAATTGGATCTTTCTCGTGTTGAACTAAGCTGATATGTAAAACACAAGCCCCTTCACACTCAGGTGAGTTCAATAGAGAATGTGGCAGGATGTAAGAACTGGCGTCTCCAGATAAAATGTCTCCCGAAGGAGGCTCTGCATCCCAAGTCACACAGTCTAGCCCGCTCATTATCTTGTGACTCTCTAGGGTACGAGGACCCTGTTTTATAAGTCCTGAAAATCTTGTTGCCTATTTGAAGTTTCTTGGAACTGATTTAAACCTAAAACAAAATGCCAGATTATTATGAACTGGAGCAGAATTCTGTAAATGCTCAGCTCCTTCCTGTATTGGTGTGTGTGTGTATAGGGGTGGGGGGTGGGGATGATTAACATAGAACTTTGGTAGATATATTATTTGCCTACATTCAGTGCTTCCCAGGAGGTAAAATTACAGCATGAGCTCAGCTCATTCTTAATTTCCCATGGTAGGGTACAAATGGGTTCTTTTCTATTCTACAACTTCTTTAATCTCAATACCTGATTTCTCCCACGTGTAGCTCTACACAATCAAGCAACTTATACACCACATGGTTCATTTGTTTAACTGAATCTGCTTTGGTTTCAAGTTCATACTCTCTGCAGCCTTGATTTTTGACCTGGATGTGCACCCAGGCTGCAAGATCAATGTTTTTTCAGAGTGTGGACTTCAGACCACCCACATTAGAATCCCTAGGGAGCTTTTTACAAGCACCGCTTCTTGGGCTCCACCGCAGACCTCCTGAATGGAAATATTTTGGAGTGGGGCTTAGGGATCTACCTTTTCTACCATCTACTGGGTGATGCTTATGTGAGCTAAAAGTTGAAACTCAAAAGTTTAGACCAGTGGGTCTTAACTGGGGCAGTTGTACCCCCCAGGGGACATTTGGCAATGTCTAGAGACATTTTTGGTTGCCACAACTCAGAAGTATGTGCTACTGACATATAGTAGGTAGAGGCCAGCAATGCTGCTTAAACATCCTGTAATACATAGGACAGCTGCACCACACAGAATGATGTGGCCCCAAATGTCAATAATGCCAAGATTGAGAAACTCTGGTTTGGACCCTTGGGGATTTTTTTCCAGAGTCTGCTGTGCTTTATAAGCTGTTTCCTTTGTCATTATTTTCTTTGGTTTCTTCACATATGTGTGGTTTGAAAGTGACAAAGTTCTCTGGATGAACAGAAATGTGCAGGTTGGACAGACTGGCAGCTTCACATGGGTGGAATCAGGGTGGTGGGGATGATAGCTGGCTCTCTTAAAGATGCTTTCTCAGGCATCCATGAGTTGAACTGTAAATCAGGTCAGCTCAAGTAATCCCAAAGATTAAGGGACCTTGCAGAGTTAGAGCAAATAACACAAATTTGGTGATTCAGAAATGGGCTTTTCTGTCAGTGTGTAGATGTTTTGTCGAACAAGCTCAAATTTATTACCTAACTGATTGCATATATGATTCAGTGAAAGCTAGTCTTATTCATCATCTACCACAGTGCCTGGACTGGTATTTCCATGCTTCACTTGTTATTGACCCTTGGTTATTGAAAGATCTGGAATTACCTTTTAAATCATCAAAGAGGGTTTAGAGTAGTTAGCATCATTTCAACATTGTGCCATGAATTTTTGTAAACTGGTTATTCATGTATAGTATAAATGGTAATTCAGCTTCCAGTTCTGAAAGTCTAAGAGTCTATATTATATCCCAAGGAATATGTATCTTCATTATAAGTCTGTAATTCAATGATAAAGTTTGTCAGATATTATACAAAGAAGGACCTTCTGAGTGCTAATTAGTGATATTTTACAAATTCTTCACATACATTATTTAAATGTTTTATGCATGTTCCAGCTTGAATGTAGAACCTCTTTCATTTGTAGCCTGTTAAAGTCTGGAAAACCCTTTGGGATCTTTTAAAATTATTGAAATGTCAACATGTTTTGGATAATTACCATACCTAACATCTATTGAGCACTCACACCTGCCAGCTGCTGTTCTAAGTATCATACATTTATTTTTCTCATTTAATCCTCACCACAACTTTATAGGGTAGAAGTATTATTATTACTATTTTACAGATAAGGCTAAATACCAGGTACATACAGATGTCTAGGTGGCCAACCTACAATTGGAACCTGGGAAGTTTTTTTTTGTTTGTTTGTTTGTTTTTTGTTTTGTTGTTAGAGAGAGAGAGAGAGAGAGAGAGAGAGAGAGAGAGAGAGACACGAAGGGAGAGATAAAGAGAGATATCGATTTGTTGTTCTACTTATTTATGATTCATTGGTTGATTCTTACATATGCCCTGACCGGGGATCAAACCTGCAATCATGGCGTATTGGGATGATGCTCTGACCAATTGAGCTACCCTGCCAGGGCCAGTTTGGGCTCTTAACAAGAGTATTATTCTGCTGTAACTTCCTTAAGTATAGTCAACAATTTGTCACCTCTGACTTGAACCAAGTAGAATAAACATTAAAATTATTCTCTTAGTCCAGCACTATCCAGTAGAAATAGAACACGAGTCACCCATGTAATTTAAAAATTTCCAGGAACCAAACTTTTTAAAGATGTAAACATAAATAGGTGAAATATATTTTGATAATATATTTTAGTAACCTAACATATACAAAATATTGTAATTTCAACATGGGATCACTATAAAATATTATGAAATATTTTGTATTTTACTAAGCCTTTGAAATCCAGTATATAGTTTACACTTACAGCATATCTCAATTTGGATGAGCCATGTTTTATGTGTTCTAAAGCCACATGTGGCTAGTGGCCACCATATTGGATAGTGAAGCCTTAGTTGACACTTGGTGAGAAGCTTAAGGCTTTGAGAACTGAGTTTATATGATTTTTGAAAGGCAAAGAGATGGTTTTCCTATCCTGCTTATCTCAAGTCAAAGAGAGACCCTAAATGTCTCTCCATATTTTGACAGATTTCTGTGGCTACTTCTGTCCAGAGGCAGGCTTCTGCAAATAGGACTGAACATTTATACCCTTATTTGCACACCTAACAATATTTAACTGTCAACAAATATTCTTGAAAGGGGATTTAACTTACAAGTGCGTACACACACACACCAACCATCTTTATTGTTAATGTATACATTTAATTGGAGTGAGGTTTCAGTACAAGTATACAGGAAGGGAGAAATGTTTTCTTTGTGCCTGTGTGATACCTTCCTTTGTCTAGCTGACCTTTCAGCACACACATAACTGCCATCTTTGCCCCATGTGATTTAAATAGTATACACACATGCACACACACACACACACACACACACACACACACACACACACACACACTGGTGGGATTATATGGATCTATATCCTAAGAGCAAATAAGATTGTTGTGGGCTATTTCAGAACTCCAGCAGAGCTCCAATGCTTGTATAATAATGGCACCAACTCCATGAAAGACATCAATTTGACTCAGAAGAGTGTGTAGTTTTTTAAAGTCTTGAAGAGCAAGTGTGTTTTATGTAATTCCCTAGTAGAAAACAGCAATCCCTGATGATGAATAGAATGCACAGAGGCGCCCTTGAACACTCAGACAGGCCAACAAGAATGCTAGCCATCGGTATTGTCATCTTTTTGTTAATTTAACTGATGGGGGCAAGTGGCTCTTCTAGAAAAACACCCATAATCATTGAGAAACAACATACTGTAGTGAGATCACAGATGAAAGATTTAGACTTGACCTCTGCCATTAGCTAGCTATATGACCTCCATCCCTACTGGGTAAGAAAGGAAAGTGGGATTAGATTTCAATCCAGGATTCACATTAGAGTCACTGGGGAGTGTTTTTAAAATGCTGATTCCAAATCCAATTCTACACTAATTAAATCAGAATCTCTGGGATTGGGGCTGTTTGTGTTGTAAATGAGCCCTTCCTTTTTTTGGTGGAAAATTAGAGAACCAGCAGAGAGAAATGGGACACATAGGTGTCTGATATCAAATGCTGCTTGTTTGTAATGTACTTGTAAGAGAGAGAGGAAATCCATTTATTTTACTTTAATTTCAGTTAGGCTCCTTCTAGTTTCAGAAAGGAATTAAGGTGTCCGGGGAGGGGAAATAATATTGATATCTCCATGCTTCTCTCTTGAGAAGAGTTCCATAGAGAAGGGAGTGCTCTGATATGTCTCATCCACTCTACAGCATAGCTGAAATCAGAGAATTCCGAGGGAAGGTGAGGATTATATCAGTCATGAGAGGCCTGGTAACAAATGAACCCCAAATATCAGTGGCTTACAACAGCACAAGTTTATATCCTGCTCATAAAAATGTCTGTCACAAGTCATCTGCAGCTTTGTCCTCCATCATCTTCACTCCAGGGCTGGGCTGATGGGATCAGTTTCTGCCTAGAATACTGCAAGTCCAAGTGGTAAAGGTAAGGAAGAGAAAATAGTGAATCACACACTTGATGTTAATGCTTATGTTCAGAAGTGACACACAACATTTCTGCTCACACTTAATTGACTAAAGCATGTCATGTGGCCAGGTCAACTCTGAGTTTAACAGAGCAGGATGGGGTTGTGTCAGCCCTCTGCAGGGATAATGATGAGAACAATAATGCAATCCATCACAGCAGTGAAAAACAGACACCATAACTGATAATGTCATCAACACCCAGTGAGTGCCCAAGTGGCCACAATACAAGGTTAGCTCATAGCTGGCATGGCTTGCCTCTCCCCCCCCCCCCCCCCGGGGATCTACTGTAGTTCACTTTCACCCCGAACCCATCAAACAAGAGCCCCTGAAGCATATTGTAGCAGTAATTCCTTTCAGGCTAGCCTCTGCTGACCTTTGGCCTTTCCAAAGTCCTTCCATCTACTGAAAGTTGCTTGTTTGCTCTCCATGTGGATTTTCTGATGACTTGAACAAAGACCTAGGCTAGACCCAGCATATCTAGCTATTATTTATTTTCTGAAGAACAATGAAGAGTGGTGGCTGGCAACATTGGTTCTCAAATGTGGCTGCACCCTGGAATCACCTGGGGAGCTTTAAAAAATATTGTCTACCCCCAGGTAATCTTATTGAGTTTGGTCTTAGGCAGTGGTCGGCAAACTCTTTAGTCAACAGAGCCAAATATCAACAGTACAACGATTGAAATTTCTTTTGAGAGCCAAATTTTTTAAACTTAAACTTCTTCTAATGCCATTTCTTCAAAATAGACTCTCCCAGGCCGTGGTATTTTGTGGAAGAGCCACACTCAAGGGGTCAAAGAGCCACATGTGGCTCGCGAGCCGCAGTTTGCCAACCACGGGTCTTGGGAAAAGCCTGGGCCTGAATGGTCCTGAAGCAAACTCTGAGGACCACTGGTTCAAAGGACCCAGTTTCCAGCCAGCTGCCACCTGGGTTCAGAACTTAACTTCTCAATTTCTCAGCTATGTTGCTTTGGCCCAATTTACTTTATTTCTCTGCTGCTTGGTTTTGGTAGGCTTTTGATGGTTACAAGAGAGGTGGATAAAGCAGTAAGCATTGTACCTAGATCCTATTAAGTGCTTGATGAGTTTAATGATTTCTGTTGTGGTGCTTCTTGTTGCCTTGCTTCAGCATGCTTCCCACACTGCACCAATGCCTCCTGGAAAAAAAAAACAGTTGTTCTCATAGGTTGGCCAATGAAGAAAGGGTGTGTTGTAAACGTCACACTGTGCTATTAAACATGATTGCATTTCGTGATGGTCTAGGTTATGGGAATGAAGGCAGCTCTGGCTTTCCCTGATTTCTCAGGGCCTTAGAGAAGAAGAAAAAAACCTCAGGTCCTCCATGAATTCCTTACCACTCATTCCTCTGTATGCAGCATGGAGGCCGCAATGGGGAGAAGCTTTTATGGTAAAACAAAGAAAGAATGAAAAGCAACAAATTTGAAATGTCTTTCCATTGCTTTGCTGCTCATTTTATTTTCCCACATGAATGAACAGACTATTTAGAAGCTGGGAGGGCGGTTTTTCACCTTCCTCCCCCAGTCTTACACAATCAAGAGACTTGGACCAGCTGGGCTCAAACTGAGACATGCTTGCATACACACCATCCCCCGGATGTTCCTCCATGTGTTTGGGCTTCACTTTGAAATAAAACATGAAGCATGGAAAGTGCTGGAAGCAGCTGGGTGATGACTAGCTTAAAAGAGCTCTAACCACTTGCTTCTAGATATTAGTCATGTTTATTTGTATTTAATGATAACCCACTAGGACCATCCAGGGGACTTCCCTTTGTCACCAGGATATGTCCCGTCATCCCAGTTTCTTTTAAGATAAGTATGTAGGGGTGCTCAGCCTTTTCATACTTACTTGGCAATTTCCTTGCTTCTTAGTCTTTCAATTCCTGAGATAAGACACCGCCCCATTTTTGCTTATGGAGTTTTTAATAATTTAATGAACAAGTGTCAAGTCTTATATTTCTGTTCCCAGGAGTTATTTCTTAATAATTCCCAATTCTTTGTATATCACATACACATCAGAGAGTTAGTTCCATTTGATATTTGTGAATTTATGGGAAGTCTCATCTTTGTAGACATTTAAAACTTGGCTGCACCTATTGAATCTACTGTAGGGAGCAATTTTTCAAGAGTCACTGAAGGATTAGGATGGATGACCAATAAAATGCCACTTCTGTAAATTCTGATTTCTGTGTGGTTTTGATGAAGAAGGGTATTTCTTCATTTTTGCCCCCCACCATAAACATGGAAAATAAGAATGTCTTTGAGCCCTGGCTGGTTTGGCTCAGTGGATAGAGTGTTGGCCTGTGTACTGAGGGGTCCCGGGTTCGATTCCGGTCAAGGGCACATTCCTGGGTTGCGCTCATTGTGGGGCATGCAGGAGGCAGCCAATCAATGATTCTCTCTCATCATTGATGTTTCTGTCTCTTTTTCTCCCTTTCTCTCTGAAATCAATAAAGATATATTTTTTAAAAAAAGAATGTCTTTGAATGATTAAGATCTCAGAGTGGATATTGATAGCACAGACAGTAATAGTTTCACTGACTGCCAGGAACTCAAGCTCTGTAGGGATTTGGGGCTGGCTTGGAGGAGAGTTTGGATTGCCCACATTCTATTCTGACAGAAAGGAGAATTTCTAAACACAAACCATTTTATCCCTTCTAGACATTGCTTCTAGATATGTGGCCCTGTGTGCAGCATGGAGGGCTCGTTGGGAAGCTGGACTGGCTGAAGGACATCATGTTGAAGGTCATGTTGAAAGGATTTGTAGGGGAAGAGATATAATTTGCAAATGAAATTTTTCTAAGAATGACTGGAAAACAGAAGCACATTTCCATCCATTCTAAATAATGCCGTCATTAATGAAATGAGATTTTGCAAGCATGACCCCTCTTTCATAATTGAAGGTGTGATTTCAAGATGGGGAAGAGTGGAAGTAGAGAATGCTTTCATTTACTTGAACTGGGATGCATCTCCAGCCCTACCCCTTTCATTTGAAGGTGTATTTTAGAGCCTGGCTTTTCAAAGTGAAACCAGCAGCATGGGAATCACCAAGGAGCTCATGAGTAATGGAGATTCTCAGCCTCAACTCAGATGGACTGAATCAGAATCTGTATTTCAATAAGAGTCTGAGGTGGGTGGTTTATGTAAACAGAGGAAGAATTGCTCTGGGACTTTTTAAAGGGCCACAGACACTTCTCTGGCTGGGTAGACTCTCTCTAACCCAGTCAGGACACATGTAGTGGCCCAATTTGGCCCTCCCCAAGGAACATGAAGCAAGACACTGGCTGTGTGCTCTGCCATCTTATCTCCATGGTGGAAATAGCAGTCAGTGCTCTCCTCTACAAGTCTAGTTGGAGGGATGGCAGAGGCAGGTGGCAAGGGATCAGTTTGAGACCCCTCTTATTGCCACATATGACCCATGAGTCCTTGAATCATTAAACTGGATTCTCCCTTTTCTCTATGTTTTTGCCACTGAGGAAAGGTACAGTAAATTCTATCTAAATCCCCTTCTCACTATACCCTCACCCTTGCACCAACAAATTATCTAATGCATTATATATTTCCAAAATTGAGATGCTAATTTTGCTGGTTTAATTTTATTCATTCATTCATTTTACAAAATCAAATGTACTTTTACTTATAGTGCTTCATTTAAAATATCAAACTGGCTAAGCCCAGGTGGCCATAGCTGAAGCAAAGTGGAAGATTAAGAAATGGTCTCCATTTCACTGAATGACCTTGACAAATCAGGGTTTGGCTCCAATTCTTTGAATAATTACCTCATTGCTGAGATTTGGTTGGCAGAAGAAGCAGCCCACATGCTCGACCCATAACTGGATTTTGTCAAAGCCAGGACACCTCAGCCTCTGCTCCCCTGGGGGTTGTGGAGTGAGGCCCAGGCTGGGAGAACAGAGACAGATGGGCCCTTGGCCACAACCACCTCAGCTCTTGGGCTACTTGGGAGATGGAGTCCACTGTTCTCTGTGGCATTTTAAGGTCATTCTTTCTAAATCTCCACTATCTCTGCTTTATCCAATCCCCAACTCTCCTGGAGCAAGTTCTGACATTAGAGTGTAGAGTCTTGCCTCAGAGAAATGCAGTGGCTTTTCCAGCCACCAAACTAACATGTTGTATGGGTGGGCTTTAGGGGGAACTGACTTGGTAATGTTCTGACCTTGGCTGTTTCTGGATGGTTTGGGATGGTGGATGCCATTAACTCTGAAAGGAACCTATTTGGAGGATGGGGGTGGGGCTCTGTGCCAGGCCCACAATTTTCCTTGTTGGTAGCTCAGACATATTGGCTCAAATGGTAGCAGGAAGCCTCTGAGAAGCAGCCCAGAACCCTCTGTGGTCCAGGTTTCAGAAGCTGCAGCTACCTGGGTGTGGCAGCTCTTCTAAAGTTCAGGGCGCTGTCATCTGGAAAACCTGGACTGAACTTCTGTTTAAGCCTGGCTCAGAGCAGGCGTGAGTTTGCTGTAGCAGTAAGCCTTTCTTTATGAAGTGTTGGTTCAGTGGCCCAGAAGGTTAACTTCTGACTTTGTCAACTGGCCCGTGAGGAACCATCTTGTGACACTGTCCCCCGATCTTTTTTTTTTCTTTTTCTTAAAATAATTCCTCTCAAAGTTATGTGAGAATCCAGCCAGTCAATCCCAGCAGCTGAGGTTGGGATCTTTTTGCTGTTGCCTGCCTGGTCACAACTAGAAGTCAGGTTTGCTCTGGCCTGTGGCTCTAGAGGTCAGAGGTCATCTCTGAGTTACTTTATATCCAAGGCTTGTCAGAAGAAGAATGGATAGGGAAGACTCTTCAGTTGAGAAAACTTCTCATGTTGGTAACTGTCCTTTGAGGAGTTGTCCTTCACAGTCAGCAAGATGATTCTGTCACTGTCTGAGCCTCACGAGTCTGGCAAGTGTACTCATGGAAGTGGAATCTGGCAAGTAGGGGTGACAGCAGGGAAGTCCAACATGCCTGGTAGCTCTGCCTGGAGCCAGGCAGGAGCTGGAGCACCATTAGGCTGAGTGTTAGGGTCTAGCAGGACTCCAGCCCTGGCAAAACACCAGAGTGTTACAGAGGAAACAGAGGTAGTGACCCAGTGGCTAGGCAGACACAGCAGTAAGTTGGAAATTCAGCAGCAGGTAACACTTAAGAGGCAGAGACCCGGTTTTCTTGCCAGGGGTGTCCTTCCAGGGCCCATTCCGCCCAGAGATGCCTCAATCCACCTACACGACAGGATTGCTTATCCCCAATGAGCAGATGAGGAAACAAAGGTTCAGAGCAGCCAGGAGACGTATCTCTAGGTTCCTGACAGTCCAGAGGCAGAGCCAGTAACTGGGACACTTCCTCCAGATGAGCTGACCTCAGCTGATCTTTCCACAAATGGTGGAAGATGGTCAAGATAGGGTGGTATTTGACACCCCAAGGGATTGTCTGGGAACCTGTGGTTTCCTGCCCATCCCTCTGTTGCCTCCCCAGGTCCCCTCACACCTCAGTAAAAGCACAGTCATGTCTTTCTCTTTGGACAGTGCCATCAAAGGAACTACAGCCTCCAACCACCACAATGGAAAACCTACAGGAAGAAAATGTTCAAAAAGAATTGAACTGTGGCCTGCAGTGGTTTTAGTTTCCTGGCTTTCAAGGCATACAGTGACCTGGAGTGCCAGGGGCCTGTGGTCACAAAAGCTGTGTCTCAGAAGAAACTAAGAGGGGGTCCTCTCTGGGGAAGGCTCTGGAGAGTGCTGCAGACAGTAGCTGAGAAGAGAGACTGCTCCCTGATCAACAACTCTGCAGGCCTAGTCTTGCCATGTCCTGCCACTGGCAAACCTCTGAGTTTGCAATGCTATTTGTCTGTTTACCTTTTTATTTTGCAATAATTCAAACTTTTAGGAAAGTTGCATGAATAATACAAAGAACTCTTGTATTCCTTTACCTAGGCTACCTGCCACATTTGTTTCACCTCTTTTCTCTCCCCACACGCTTATGTGTGCACGCGCACGCACACACAAACACACACAAACACATACATTAGTGGATATATATATGATTTTTTTCCTGAACCATATGTGAGTGGGCTACTGGCTCAAACTCCCTTCACCCCCTGTATTTCCTAATAACAAGAATTTGATAGCTGTAAGCTACACATAGCTATCAAATTCAGGAAATGCAATATCAATTTCATACTTTTGTCTAATCCATAATCTATATTGCAATTTTGATCTAATAATGTCCTTTAAAATAATTTCCTTATACTTCACAAGCTATTCTTGGATCCCACATTGCATTTAGTTGTTTTGTCTCTTTAGTTTTCTTTAATGCAGAACAGTTTATAAGTCTTCCTTTGTATTTTGTGACCTTGGAATTTTTGAAGAATGCTGGCCAGTTATTTTATAGAATGTCCCTTAATTTATGTTTCTCTGATGTTTCCTCAGGTTTTGATTCATATTTTTGCATCTTTGGCTGGAATACTATATTAGTGATTTGTCCTTCTCTGGGGGCCATATCAGGAGGCACAGATGTCCATTTGTCCCTTATTGGTGATATCAGGTTAAGCCACTTGGTCGTTTTTTAGGAAGATAACTTTGACATTATGTAAATGTCCCACTCCTCATCAAACTTTCTCCACCTGGTTTTAGCAGTCATTGAATGGTTTACTCTGACGGTTGCATCCATCGTCCCTTCTAAATTTGTGAGTCCCACATAGTCCTTGATTGAGTGGGATAGCATAGCCACTCTGCTGAGCTTGGTAGCTGAGCTCATGGGGAAGAAGGGCCTTGATTGACAGCTCTTGGAAGGCCATCCTGGTCGATGAGAGAGAAACATCAATCAGCTGCCTCCTGCACACGTCCTACTGGGGATGTGCCCGCAACCCAGGTACATGCCCTTGATTGGAATCGAACCTGGGACCCTTCTGTCTGCAGGCCGATGCTCTATCCACTGAGCCACACCGGTCAGGGCTTGGTCTAGTTTTTGCAGCCATTTATTGCTATTTGTGGAATGGGCTTACATGGGGGAACCTCTGATTGTTGTTTTACTGGGACTGAGATATTAAGTTCTTGGTCTTGATTTTCGTCTTTTCAAAAAGTTCTATATAGCCCATAGGAGGAACAGAGGAATAGTGGGGAGTGTTTGGGAGGTTTCTTAGGTCTTACATGTCGTTATAACACTGGCTGTTACAGGTCCCATTAAGGTAACTGTTTTCAGAACAGCAGTGAAAACTGTAAGTGGACATGAAGGAAAAGCATCTGTTTTCTATAAAACCTACAAATGAACACATTCTAGTTACTCTTGTGATGTGTGATCAGGAGCAGTGTTTCCCTAAGTGTGTGTGTTCCCCAGAATCTGCATGTGTGTACACACAGAAGAGAGAAAGAGGAAAGAGGAGTAAGTTTGTGGTTAAATAAGTTCCAAAAACACTGCAAATCATAACCCCATCTTGGAGAATCACAAAGCAAAAGAGCATAGTCAATGCTCTGATTGATACACCATTGCTGGGGAACAAACGATCCCAAAACTTAGTGGCTAAAAACATCAAATGTTTACCTAGTCTGTGGTTGAACTGGTGGTGGTTCCCATCTGGGTGGCTTTGCCCATCTTGGTCTGGGCTCTGTCATGTGTCCACAGTCCACTGGCAGGTCAGCCAAAGTGACTGATCTTGATTGACCTTATCTCAGGTGTTTCTCCTGGAGGTGTTCTCTCATCGTCTAGCAGGCTAGCCCGGGCTTGTTCACATGGTGGTCACAGGATTCCAAGCTTGTGAGCAGAAGTATCCAAGGCCTGTTGAGATTCAGGTTTAGAACTCATAAGATGCCACTTCTGTTACAGTGTACTGGCAAAAGCGAGTCACATAATCAAGTGTAGATCTGAGGGTACCAGAAATAGGCTCCATCTATTGATGGGAGGGCCTCCAAGATCTCAAGCAAAGGGATGAAAGTACCAGAAGGGCCATTTTCACATTCAAGCACAGAGACCAACTAAATATGCAGCTGGAGTGCCAGGGGCCTAGGTTTGGGAGAATATATAGGGGAGAAGGAAGAGAAGATACAGGTAATTTATAATTGCAGAAGTTACTTAAAAAAGCTTTGGTTTGAATTTAATGAGTTAATCCATGTAAAGTGTTTTGTAATAAAAGCTCTATAAGTGATAATGTTGTTATTATCATGAGTGGATATGGTACAGAGGTCCCCAACCTTAGAAATCAAGCTGAGGATTAACTTGACAGTAAAGTGAACTAAGCTTCAGATCCATTCACAACATGGATAATCAAGTAAATTGCAAAAAACAGTCTGGAGTATAGACCCTTTTCCTCTCAGGGGCTGAAGGCCAGAAAATATGTCCAGTTTTACTTTCTCTGACCAGTTCACCCTGTTGGGCTTGTTTCTGATATAAGGTCAGGGCTTGGTGGGTTATTGCTAAACTGGAATCTGTAATAAAGAGGGTAACCAGGTGTAAAGATTGTTTTCTCAAGACTTTTTCTTTGTTTGTTTTTCTTAGCCTTTATTAAGTGCATTGGAGCCTTAGGGGCTCTCTGAAGTGTCCTTTGTTATATGATAAAGGGGCATTTAACTTTCCAGTGACTGTTTTGGATCCTAAATGTTAAAACGGGGAGGACCCTACCAGTTTCCCTGGTCTGCCCCTTCCAGGTACCTGGGGAAGCAGTCCACTGACTGCCACATATGCCCTTGAATTTGGCCAGTGCTCTGGACTCCAAGCTGTGGAAGAACTCTTTGCCTCTATTTCCCCTTTCACTTTACTTCTTGCTCTCAGCGCTGCTCCTCCCAGACTTGCGCAAAACCCTCTGCACTTAGCATAAACAAATCCCAAGCTATTTGTATGTGTGTCTGGAAGAAAAATTCTCTGAGGACTAAGAGCAGGCACACTAGAGGGAGTGTTCCCTTGTGCTTTAATCACTTCAGGCTTCTATGTGTTGACAGAAAGTTTTGTTAGTTTTCAAGTTTAAAGAAAGGAGCATTCAGGGGGTGGCATTTGGGATTTTTTATGGCTTGGAATTCTTAAAGTGAGTTTGATAAGGTATGCACTGAGCCACAAGACACTCCCTTTTAAATAGGCTTCACTGTTCCTTTTATGAACTCACTGTTACCTTCAAAGGGACCCAGAAGCATGGTGAGTTCTGTTAGAAACTCTTTCCACTGGTATGATCTGCAAGTTGAATTTGAATTCTTTTTTGCTGAAGCTTGTGAGTTGTTCCTCCTCTCTGAGCCTCTGTTCTTACGTCTCTATATTTCTTCCTTTCTTCTCTTTCCCTCCCCTACTCCACCCACAAAGTAATTGGTGCCTGGTGACTTTTTCTACTATTTTCCCTTTCTACTGTTCTCAAGGTGATTCTGCCCCCACTTCTGAGATGGCTCCTCCTTCCTTCCTGGAGGAGACTGTTCTGTGTCTAGTTTTGATTACATCACCCCTGCCTTTAAATAACCAAGTCTCACGGAAGGAGATAGTTTTTCCTTAAGGGTGCTATTGAATCTTGAATCCTGGAGTACATATGAATAACTGGGTCATGTCAGCACTGAGAATTCTTAACAGAACTGCTGGTTCTGGGTTGCTTTGGGTGGCATCTGTGCTGAGTTTACCCACAGGAGAGCTTCGTGGCAACTAATCTTTGATTCTCCTCTGAGGAACCAATTCTTTCTGGGACTGTTGACTGACTAACCCCTTTTCAAAGACCGCTTGTGTGGCTTTAGGGTCAGATTGCTGCTGTCTTTAAAAAATTAAAAAAAAAGGAAGAAAGAAAAATAAATTAAAACACCCACACTTCAATGCAACCTCTATGAATATATGTTACATTAGAAATGCCCCATTTATCAAATATTTATAAATATATGGTCTCCTTGGAATGTTCCAGATTTGTCATTTGGGAAAGTTAGAATGCACTGGGCCACCATCCTTCTTCATAAGCACAGTACATTGTAACTAACACCAGATTGACAGCTGAGTGATGCCCAGGGAATGGTGACAGGTTGATTTGTGTATACGCAGGAGGTGTCAGACCTCAGACTTTGAGCTGGCCACACCTCTTTCACAAACCACACCTTTCCCGACACCAGTCCTGCAAAAATAGTGTCTGTAAAAGGACCATCCTCAGGTTATCTCCTTCTGGCTCTTCCCTCTTCCTCTCTCCTAGGATCACTTCATTAAACATGGAGCAATATCCATTGAGTGCCTACTGTGTGCTCAGCACTGTTCTAGGCATTGAATTGGTGGTAGTGAACATAGCCATTCGAGTGTCTGCCCTCATGGAGCTGACATTGTAGTGGATGAGGCAGACAATGCAGACTAGACAAAATGATGGGTGATAAGGTGCCAGTAGTGATACGTGTTAGAGAAATGAAGCTGGTGAAAGGACAGAATGTGGTGGGGCGAGAGTAATGACGAACTCACAGAGGAGGTGGTGACATTTGAACAGGGGCCTGAATGAGGCAGAGGAACCAATTCTATATGGCTCTCTTGGGAAGAGCATTCTAGCGGACAGAAGAGCCAGGGTAAAGGCCCTCCGTTGGGAACCTTAATCTTAATAAGGGTGCTTTGGCACTATGTGGCCAGACATTGGGAGGTAAGAGCCCATGCAGGGAGCCAGTTGGGAGGTCATTGTAAGAACCCAAGAGAGAGATGTTGGTGCCTTGGGCTTACCCACCCTCTCAAGCTTCCAGGCTCCCTTCTGTTCTCTCCAGGAAAAGAAATTATGGGAGGTGGAGTTGCTCTTTGCAGTCTTCAGCTCTATCTTCAAAGTGTCTATCTAAGGTAGACTGAGAAATCTTGAGACCCACCATAAGATGCTGAGGAGGATGTGTATTCTAGAGCCTGGAGAACAAAGGCCTTGGCTCTGTCTGCATCTTCCTAGGGAAGGGCCAGGGCTAAATGAGATCTCCCAAAGGTCTCATATATCCCTCCATATTCTCTTCTCTCTCTCTCTCTCTCTCTCTCTACTTTCCATGAGTCTTCCTCTTTCTCTTCAACCTTTCACCACTGGTCCTCTCACTGCCATGTCCACAATGAAGACTTTGTTGCTCAGCACACAATCTCACCTCATTCAGATCAAATAGGTATTCTTTTTTAAACCATACTATCTAGCAGGGCTTTTTCCCCTCTTCCTTCCTTCCTTCCTTCCTTCCTTCCTTCCTTCCTTCCTTCCTTCCTTCCTTCCTTCCTTCCTTCCTTCTTTTTTCCTCTTTCCACATCAGCAAGAAGGTAACACACCTTGAGTTTTGAAGCCCATCAGCTACTATGGGTTGCTATCAAGAAGGGTGCTATGTAAGCAGAAATGCTACTCTAATTTCCACATATCCATTCCTGCTCCTTGGTGAGTTGTTTAATGAGAAGACACCATATTTTTTAGGGAAAACACTTTGAAGAGAAGGCCTGATTTAGCTGGAAATGGATGCCTTTATTATGTGTCAGAGGGCTAAAAATTGCTTGTGAGATGTTGATGTGTGTATGGCTAGAAAACACAGGAAAACATAGGCACATACAGGAAGAGCCATCAAAAGAGATGCAGAAGGATTGGGGACAAGGAAGTGTAAGATGCTGGGGATGACTTGATTCTTGCTTAGGAGTGTGCAAGCTCCACTTGGCTCCAGTTTGGCTAACACTGCAATGCCTTTAGTGTCACTGAGCTGGGTAAGAGAGCTGACACACTGATTTCTAGGGGGAAAATCTGCTCCCTCCACATTCCCAGTACAGACAAGCAGCATAAAACAGAAATGAGACTGAGCTACCCAGAATCTGTCCACACAGACTCCAACTCAGTCTTTGAATTATTTATTCAATTATTGTGACTTTGTACATTTTCCCTCAAAAATAGTTCATAGTAGGTCTTAAAAAGCATGAAGGGGGCATCCTCATCAGGATTTGATTTGTCCCCAGAGAGAGCTTTCAAGTTTTGTTCTCATGAAGAGATTTCATGCTTGGGAGATGACAGTGTGGAGTCCATACATAGGACAGGAAGTCATCTAAAACTCAACTGCATTCCATTTACTTTTGTTGTTTGTTTGTTTACCCCTTTGGTGTTCCAAGTTGACCTGTGCCTTTCACTTTGAGACTCCCTGGATGTGCATGTTGCTTAGAGGCTTTTCGCTTGTTGGTGGCATCCCAGGGGGCTTCCTCCCCTCTAGTTCTGGGCCAAGAACAAAGATACTTTCCTTGCAGTGACTCCAAGCTTGAGCTAATAAAGCTCCCATCTTAAGGGAGCTAATAATTTTAAAATAGCTAGCGGAGAACTTGAATGTGAATTTCAGCAAGCACTTCCAGTGGTATCTGGATTCAAATCTCCTATCTCCCCTCCAGCCTGGCTATTGGATGGGATGGATTATTTATATCTGCTCAATAGGTTTCTAGCCCTGCTGGGTTGGGGGGCACGGGAGGGGGCTGTGCTAGGCTTCCCTTGGAAGAAATTCAGTTAAGGAGCATGGCGTTTCTCAGGTATCTGGAGAAATGATGTTCTGGCTTTATATTGAGTGTTCATTTGCCACCAGTGAGCAGATAGATGATACCTAACCTCCTGAGCTCTTCCTGGTCAAAAATGAGTCCTGGGACCAGTAGTATCATCACTTTGGGAATTGGTTAGACATGTGGAATCTTAGGCTCCACCCCTGACTGTAGAGTCAGAATTTGCTGTTTAACATGTTCTCCAATGGATTCATATACACATTAAGGTTTAGGAAGCTCTGGTCCAGAGCAGAGGTTCTCAAATTTTAGTGTACATCAGAATTACTTCTTTTAGCAATCATGTGAAAACAGATTTCTGGGCCCTAATCTGAGATCCATCAGATCTGGGGTGAGGCCCCAGAATATTTTCTTTTTCTTTCTTTCTTTCTTTCTTTCTTTCTTTCTTTCTTTCTTTCTTTCTTTCTTTCTTTCTTTCTTCCTTCCTTCCTTCCTTCCTTCCTTCCTTCCTTCCTTCCTTCCTTCCTTCCTTCCTTCTTTCCCCCAGCTTTACTGAGGTATAATTGGCAAATACAATTGTCATATATATATAAAGTGTACATATGTATTAATTATTTCTTTTTTCAGCTTTACTGACAAATAAAATTGTCATATATTCAAAGTATACAATGTGATGATTTGATATATGTATACATTATGAAAGGATTCCTCACATCTAGTTAATTGGCACATTCATCACCTCACATATTTATCTTTCATGAGAACATTTAAGTTCTACTCTCCTAGCAAATTTCAATTATACAATACAGTGTTTGAGAATCTATATTTCTAATGGGTTCCCTAGTAATGCTGTGGGACCAGGATCTAGGACCACACTTTGAGATTCCTTGTCCCTCCCTTGAATAGACCTCATCTCCTGTCTCCATGTAAATCCTCCATACCTACCCAGCTTCTTCCCTGTCCCCTGCTTCCCTTCCTTTCCTCTCTTTGGAGAGGCCAGTTCCTCCTCCTTAAGAACCTCTCCACTTCCTGACTGTGAATCCAGGCCCACTCTCACCTTTCATTGCCCCTCTGAGCTCTCTCCTCCCCTCCAGCAGTTTCCTAGTACTTCTCCAGTGCCCACTCCTAGCTTCCCAGTTAAATTGTAAGCACCCTGTGGACTTCCCTTTCCCACACTCCCACATATGATCTATCACCAAATCATTAATTTCATCTCCCAAGTGTCTTCCCTCCAACTTGACCACCACCACTTGGGTCTAAGCTTGCATCTTCTTGGCAGGTGTCCTTGAACTGGTCTTCCCATAGCCTCTATTGCCTTCATCCAGTCACTTTTCCAATCTTAACTACCAGTGCCATTTTCCAAGTCTCCTCCAGCATCACACCCTCCCCTTCGTTACCACAACTTCAGCCATTTCAGTGGCTAACAATTGATTAATACAAATTAAGCCCTCCTCCAGAGGAAAAAGACAGAATGTGTGTTTTTCCTCTTGGACTGTAAGTTCCATGAAATAGAGGGAACTGATTCATTTGTGTTGATCCTTGAATTCTCAGGATCTGGCATCTAGAATGTACCCAATAAATATCTGCTGACAAAGCCAGTGGGATCCTTTGCAATTTCATACAATGGCATGTGCACACCATGCACACCTCAGGTGGACTGTCTGCTTCATTTAGAGGGTGCAGGTTTCTTAAAACATGATACTGATAAACAAAAACCAGA
Organism: Eptesicus fuscus; assembly: GCF_027574615.1. Taxonomy (NCBI): domain Eukaryota; kingdom Metazoa; phylum Chordata; class Mammalia; order Chiroptera; family Vespertilionidae; genus Eptesicus; species Eptesicus fuscus. The sequence goes on from NC_072473.1 coordinate 9,105,769, forward strand.
CTTCCCTTCAAACCTTTAACAATTGCCTTTTAAAATGTTTCTTAAATATATAATATTTCAGTTCTGAATTCCTGCAGAACTGGTAGTATGAATTGGCCCTTGAGGCCAGGAAGGCTTCTTTGCTCTGGCTTTAATTAGGATAAATGGAAACTATTTCTATGTAAATTAATCAATCCATCGACACACACTTCTTCAGGCCTGATTATATATTGGGCACCAAGCTGGAACCCTAGGAAACAGAGATGAATGATGCAATTTCTGGCCTTGAAGAAACAAGAGGCAGATGATGGCCTGGGGAGAGTTTAATTGCAGGGAAGAATTTAGTAACAGTATGGACTATGGAACCAGAAGTGCTTTGTTTAGGACCAGCCTCAGTGTGCCTCTCATCATGTATTTCCAAGAGCTTGAGACATCACCATGAAAAAGTTACAGAATGTTCTTATGGAGGAGGTGAGATTTTGGCCCAGTCAGCATTGTTGGAAAGAACCCAGATTAAGGAAGGTCTGGGGTTCAGAGCTATGGTAAACTAACTGCTCACCTGGCATCAATCCTGATCCTGCCACTCACCAGTAAGCAATTTGGGCACTTTTCAGAACTTCTCTGAGCCTCAGTTGCTTCATCTGTGAAATGGGAATAATAATATCTACCTAATAGTGTCATGGTGAGTAATAAACAGGATGAAATAAGTGGCACACTTAGCACAGTGCCTGTAGGTAGAGATTCTGAATCTATTGTTATTACGTGTATCAGGCCTACAGAATAGTGCCTACTAAAGACATATGTGGAATTTTTAATAATTAACAACAATCATTGCCAAAACAGCCTATTAAGTTGTTAGCATGTGTCTAACCCACCCCACCCTAGGAATGCTGAGGCATCAAAGAAATGGGGTTAGGTCAAAACTTTGGAAAAGTGAAGGTCATTGACCATGGCTTTATAGGGAATCTTCTCAAGTGTATACTCCATGTGGTTATACAGTTTATTACTCTAAGTCCTTTACATATTTTTCAACAACCTTTTTTTGGTAAGGCTTCTTTTTTAAAATTATGAGCTTTAAAGAATACATTTAAAGCAATGAGGGAGTTATCACCCTCAAATACTGAATAGAAAATGTTGAGTCCCACTAGGAAAATGGGCAGCCTTGGGTCTTACAAAATTGGGTTTGTATCCTGATACAGCCCTTTGGGTTCTGTGACCTTAGGCAGGCCCCACAACCTCTCTAATTTTGCTTTGTGGCCTGTACAATGTGCTTAATAGTAATGCCTATTCTGAGGGCTGTTTTGAAAATGAGATGACATAATACAAACATGTCTAACAGTTTGTCAAATAAATTGTTGGTTTTCCTTCTCTTCTTATTAATATGCATTTTTCTCTGAGCAAAAGTCTTGTCGGCACTTAAGAGAATTAATTACAAAGTGTGCCTTTTTACTATTTTCTCTTTTGATGTGATTTCTTTCACCTACTGAGAGAAAGAAAGGCCTTCAGAGTCTATAGTCTGAAAGGTCATTCTCTCTCTCTCTCTCTCTCTCTCTCTCTCTCTCTCTCTCTGTGTGTGTGTGTGTGTGTGGGGGGGGTTTAACCCTCTCCCCACATTAACATACTTTTCCCAGGACACATTTATGATGTCTGGGCAGCTGATGGGTCTTTTTAATGAATTTGTAGGATTGGGATCACAACTTGATTTCATGGGCAGAAAATTGTATATTTTGATGACAGAACATTCAAAACTGCCACTGAAGAAGAAAGTGAAAAGAAGGCCATTGTGCCTGGCTAGTGGATACTTTTACAATATCCCACAGAATTCCCCGATAAGACTGAATCTCCATTGCTCATGGTAACCTGCCCTTCATGGCTGCCTTCCCTTTCCTGTTTCACTTCTGTACTCCACCACCTGCTTCCCAAATACACTATAGATGCTCCTTGACTCACAATAGATAATTGTCCAATTGTAGGCTAATGCAAGTATTCTGAGCACATTTAAGGCAAGCTAAGCTAGGCTTAGCTATGATGTTCAGTAGGTTAGGTATATTACATGCATTTTTGACTTATGATATTTTCAACTTACAATAGGTTTAATTATAATTCTATTGTACCACATATTGCTAGCCCAGAAAAGATCAAAATTCAAAGTATGGTTTATACCAAATGCATATCATTTTCACACCATTATAAAGTAAAAATATCTTAAGTCAAACCATCATAAGTCAGGACAATCTGTACTTACAGTCGAATCTTTGTCTCAGGTTTGACTTTAGGGGGAATGCATTAAAAGGTAACATTTCAGAATGTCCCTTTAAAAAAGTAATGATCTAATTTACTGAAGTACAATATAAAACTTGGGTTAACAACCCCAGCCCTACCATTGTTTCTGGCCTTGGACAATTAATTTTATTTATTGGTATCTCACCTTTTCTATAAAACGAGTGTCATAGGCTCTTTTGGGGATACGATATGCAGTTTGGGTGAGACAGTGACTTATTGTGTGGGATGAACTAGGTATTCCAAGTCATCTAGCATTTCTGGCCATGCCTACAAAAACCAGGAAGGGGCTCTCTCCTAGTCATGGTAAAAACAAACAAACAAACCCAAAAAAAACCAAAAAACAAAAAAACAAACAAAAGCAACAACACCCCAACACACTGTAGGAGTCAGTGCCATTTTCGATTGAGATATGCTACCAGATCATCACTGAAGTCCTTGTTAGTTTTGACATTCTATGATTAGTTTGTCAATCAATAACTTCAAACATGGAGTGATATCCACTATGGCATATTTCAGTTTTTAGGGGCCATTCAATGATAACTCTTGAGTAGATTCTATGATGTTAGAAGTAGCTACTGATATGCCTTCTTCTTAAAATGGTGAGGAAGGGAACATTTAACCCAGTCTTTGTTTCATTAAATTCCTTGAGCCATTCTCCCCTTCATTCATTTGACAGAATTTCCTTGCCTTTGTACTCAGAGAGGAACTTTAAAAGATTACCTGCAGATATATATATGCTCTGAAAGCATTGACTCTTGAAAGAATAGGCTCATCCCTGGGTAACAATGCTTCTGGTTATCTCTACCTTGTCAGAGACACACCCCCCCATGGTGTAGAAGAAGAGACAAGAGAGTTTGCTTTGTCATAAGTGGAGTCAGACTTGGGATTTATACCTGAGCCATTTACTATTCTACCGCTGGAGTGATTTGAGGCCACCACCATTTTCCTCTTTGTTTCTTACAAAAGAGTTTGAGGAACCCAATAAATTGCTTCTTTTTCTTGAAGAAAATCTAAAACTACATTCCTGAGTGGGGAATATTGGTCTTATGATGCCATACATCTGGACACTGTCTGACATGTAGGAAACTTTCCATAAATGTGTACTGAATTGACTAATCAACAAGTTGTTCTTGTTCACTACATGAAACTTTGAGAACTTTTCTTTGCAAAGATTTTTTTCCATTCTAAAAATGCATTGGAAGACTATGTGACCATGCTTCTTTGGTGTGTGGTGAGCTTAATTTTCTCAGGAAGGAAAGTTTAGGGGAATTCTTACCTTGATTTTTCAATAAACTGATCAAATTGTGGAGGTAAATTGAGATATGAGTCATAAAACTTACTGAAATAGCATCAAAGACTTGCCAGATAGGAAGCAAAGCAATGACTTATCATGTTCAAGCAAGACAAGGATCAACTCCCAAAAAGGAAGAAAATGGGCCATTTGGCTCCTATCTTTCAGGAAGGAATATGACATTAACCTTGAGGACAAGTTTTTGATAGACATTTGCTTGTTCTATTGGGTTTCTGGCATTAGAAAAACCCACCAGCTGAACTCTATAGAGAGTACCAAAGGGAGATGGGAGGTTGATCTTTAAATTGGATTCCAAGTATAGCGAATGATAAAATATCCTTGATTACAATTTTAAACTGGAACAAATCTACCTCTAGAAGAAGACAATCTCTTTGCATGAGGAAGAGAAAGTAAAGTGAGTTAGAACTAAATTATGTAGCTGAAAATTTATGGAAAATGTGCTTCCTAGTGCATCCAAAGCAGAGGTAACCACAGAGTTCTGCCTATTGCTAACTTGATGATGAGGTCAACTTGTCATAAATCAGATCCTATATAGGTTTATTTCAATAAAAGGACAACACTGAACTTCAGAAAAGGAAGGCTTCAAGTCACAAAAAACAGAGGTGTCCTGTTGGCTCAGCATAGTGGCTAAATCCACCAGGAAATGTGGCGTCTGGCTTGGTGGTGACAGGGGAGTGCATTGTGAAGGGGAGTTAGAGAAAGGTCACCAAAGGGTTTCAAAGAGGCGGGCATGGGGACTGTCCTGCTCAGCATCCTGCCAGGCTAATGTCAGAGGGCTTATTCAGATTTGAAGGCCTTTGTCTGGGGGGATTGGAGTGATTCCTAAGAGACAATGCTCAACTAGAGGCTGGAAGCACACGACGCCTGAATTGAATTTGGGCAGTTGCTGAGCAGATGGGATCAGAGGGACAAACAAAGGGGAAGCTGTTCCCAGCATATCTACAGGAAGGGAGGACTGCAGAGCCAGCCACCCGGCAGAAGGGCTTCCTGAGTGGCCTGGCTGAGGAGGTGCTCTGCCCCCATCTTGTGCAAGACAAAGCATCCCCAGGGCTTGTGGTGTTTTGTCCATTTCCTAGAGAGAAAAGAAAGGCCGGGTGGGAAGGATCAGGCCCATGAACTTCTCCTACAGCTCAAATTTTCAGAAAGTTTGTGCCATTTCCTCATTTGTGGATCACCACTCATAGGATGATCAAGCAGAAAGTGGCCTCATGGTAAATCCAAGTCTGACACCTTCATTTTAAAGTGCATTAAAGGAAATGAGATCTATAAAAGTCAAGTGCCTTTTCTGGACTCTGTCAGTCTTTGATTGGCTTCCTCTAAGAGCAGACATGAGATGAGGAATGGGCTACAAGTCTGGTATTTAGGAGGTGATCCCATGAAGCAGTGGTCAGGAACTGGGGAGGTAAGATGAGGAAGGGAGTGGGTAACAGGAGCTCAATCCCTCTGGGACCCTTTGGGATACTGAGTAGAACACACTTGAGAGCTTTTTCTCTGCACTCCGCTTAAAGCATAAAACCAAGCATTTCCCAAAAGGCTGTGAATAATGACATCCTCAAAACTGTTAATACTCCCACTGAGTGAATGTTCACTGTCTGCCAGCTCCTTGGCTTTAATGGGTCACTTTATGTCATCCTTTCCACAATGTTAGGAGGTAGTAACTGCTATTATCCCCATTTCACAGATGAGGAAATCGAGGCACAGAGAGGTTAAGTGACTTGCCTGGAGTTAAGTGGCAGAGTTGGGATTCAAATCCAACAGTCTGGCTTCAGAGTGAGGTGTGAAGGTGCGAATAGTTCTGTAACACATCAGGTAGCTGACTGCACAAGGCTTCCCTTCAAAATGCATAGAATGCTTTCACGGACAAATCTCTCCAACTTTCCCTCTGGAGGAGGACTTAATTGGCATTTATCTTCCATCTTCCTTGTAGGGTCATTGTGAAGATGAAAAGCTTAGTGATGTGGTGGCCCATTACTCAGTGTAGTGTGCATGGTTCAAGATGCCAATAAACACTGATAATAATGATTTTTAATTCACAAGTAACATTTATCACATGTTAATAAAATGTGAGGAATGGTATATGTTGTAAAGAATGTGGGTATTCTGTCCAGACCCCCTGGGATTGTGTTAGGGTCCCAACACTCCAACTTTGATATCTTTCAATGGTGAGTACCTGTGGTTCATCTAACTGTCCTTGCTTGGGCTATTGGGCCTACGTTGCCCACAGGCTGGCAGAGACAAAGTGCCTGAGTTTACGCTCATGTGCATATCTGCACACACACACACACACACACACACACACACACACACACACACACACCTCTTAGCCAAGACTGATAGGTATAAGAGCCCAGCTCCACTGCCACAAGCTGAGATAACTCTGAGGTGTAACTTATACTCCAGAATTCCCTGCCACCTCAGGGGAGCTTTGCCTGAGACCACACCTTTGCTTAGCTCTTCCCCTTCTCGGTCTTGCTTCTTCCACTCCTTACCTGTTTCTCCTGGGAACATCTCTTTGATAAATCATGTGCACATGAATCCTCTTTCAGGGTCTGCTTTTTGTAGAGCATGACCTAAGAGAGTGACATACCAAGAGTCAAAAACTCTGTCTAGTAGTTTATAATCTCAGTTTCAGTGTGAATGGACAAGAAGAGGAAACATTGGAAAACAACCATAAACCTTTGCAAGAAGTGTAGTGAAGAGAGCATAATCTTCTTGGTATGGTCAGTCATTGCCCACTAGTCACTTGACATCTATTACAGAGCTGCGCCTGCTGTGAATTGATCTCCATCCAAGCCCCCTGCCAGCATCATTGTGCAAGGCAGTCACAGCCTTTGGAAGCAGCCTGTGGAGAGCCTGCCAGGGTTCTGTGTACTTCCACGCCTGCTCCCCAGTTGCGAGAATCAGTTTTTACATTTCTGCCACTTGCCTGACCTGCTGCAGCAAAGCAGGCCGCCGGGGAGGCTTGGCATCACTGCCTGGCACTAGTGCCTGTTCCTTCCTGGCACTGGCTCATGCCAGCAGGAACAGGAACTGTGCCAAGCATGCCACCATGGCTGTGCCAGCCAATTCCACTGCAGTGACAGCCTGAGGATGCTTGAACCTTCCAGGTTGTCATTAAAACTAATGCCAAATACACTGGAGGAGGCTGGCCATTTCCTTATCGCTTCCTGTCTCCAAGCAGTTGTGACTTCCTGGGTTAGCCTTAATAGGTAGCTATTATTCAGATGCCTGAATCCAGAGAAAGTACAGCTGCTAAAAGAAGATGATACCCTAGGGATCTTTTCCTAGGAGAAGTCCTAAATCCAGGGGAGAGGGAGAGAAGTTGAGACATGTAGTGCTTTTGCATCAGTCAGCCCTGGTTCAAGCTCAGGATCCATCATTTCAGCCTGGGTGAACTTGGACAAGATACATGATTATTCTACTCCTCAGTTTCCTTATCTATGAAATGGGCATAATAATGCTATCTAGTGTGTGGTGGGATCATTATGAAGAGTAAAGGTGATAATGAGTAATAATGCAATTTCTAGTACATAGCAAGTATTTATTTAATGCTAGGTGTTATTATTACTTATATGTCGCTATTAATAATATTCTCATGAGTGTTTGATTCTCTAAGGAAGATGGAATAAACCAATGCTTCTCAAACTTTAGTTTGTATCGAATCATCAGGAGAGTTGGTAAAAATGCAAATTTCTGAGCCCTACACTCAGATATTCTGATTCCATAGATCCTCATTTCTAACAAGGTCCCTGGTGATGCTGGTCCCCAGACCACACTTTGAATAGCATTGGTATAAACCACAGGACAGCATTATCCTTATCTGCAACAGATATTCCAAAGTGTTCGTAGGTGGGACACAATGCATTTCATCTTAGTTCATGCCACAAGCTCCACATAGAATCATGTGATTTTTACCTGACTGCAACTCCTATTCCATTTGGCTGCAGAATTATTAATGCTTAACATTGTCCTAAGCATTGGCAAGACAGGAAGGCAGAGCCAATGCCTAGAAAAGCTTACATAACTAAGAAATGCTTAGGGCTTGAAGGCTGATCCCACTGCTGAACTGAATGCTGCTTAGAAGTCAGAGCATATTCCCGTCACTGAGAAATGTGGGTTCTCCTCCCCCAGGGATGCAGCTGGAGCTGGTGGAGAGAAATGTGATCATTGTCTGCTTCTCTTGCACAGAGATCATGCAGAGAGGAAAATAAGAGTGCTTCAGAAATACTCTCTAGGCAGTTCTTGATTTTTTTTTCTTTTATAGTTATGAGACATGAAAATCAAATACCACTGATATCAAAATAAGGGGCTACATTGCCCTTGGTGTCCTGTCAATTTTCCCTCACATCTTCATTTGTTGGTGCCTTCACTCAGAGTTCAGGATTTTGTTCCCTTCTCCGTGCTTGCCTGGATTCTAGGAGTCCCTGAATTTGGGTCTCACTGAGGACAAAAATGCAAGAGAGATGGAGCTGTAAGGTATTCCGAAATTATGGTTTCTTTTTTGTTGTTTCTTTCCACATTTTCTTAATTGCCTACAATGATGAAATAACACTTTTTAAAATTAGAAAACCTAGCTACTATTTTCTTTCAATAAAGATGAAAATCCTGTACATAACCTACAACAATAGCTAACACTTTATTTCAGTCAGGAAGACACTGTGCTATGTGCTTTCATGCATAACATTATTTAATTCTTGTTCCAAGTATAATGAGATTTGAATCATTGTACCCATTTTACAGATGAAGAAATTGTGACAAAAAGACGTGAAATAACTTGGCCAAGGTTGTAAAGCTAGGAAGCAGCAGAGATAGGATTAAAATGTGACACTTTGAACTCAGTTTTTAAATATGATGTGGGGGGGGGGGCTTGATCACAACCATGTAAAAGATATAATAAGCCAGGCACAAATTCTGGAAGGAAATATATCATCATTTTGACAATGATTTGTCTGGATGGTATAGTGGACCAATTATGCACTTTTTTCCTTCTATTCTGTCAAATTTGAAGAAGTATTTTCTAATTTTATTTTCCCTTGCCGATTAGGGGGCAAATCAAGTGGAGATTGACCTTGACTGAATGAAATGAAAGAAGTATTTTCTAATTTTATTTTCCCAATGACCATATATTACTTTTACAAAAATACTTTACTTATTAATTAAAAGAAAAATCACTGAGCTCAGTCTCTTTCTTCCTAGTTTAATGTATAAAGTCATCCCAGGGAGATGTTCTTCAATTGTCCTGTGAAGAATCCCAGAGATGCAAACTCTGCAAGAGCCAGTCAATTTGGTTAATCATTCTGTAGATTTACCTACATGAGACCCCAAAAAGTGACTGACTCCATTATCTGGATGGAAGGACTCCTTGTAATCATGTGCTTTCCTGCTGGGCAGGGCCCTGCTGTCAGGAGGCTATGCCCTTTGAGCTGTTCCTCCAGTTGTTTAAATGAGATCTGCTGATGAACCAAATTCCTGTTTAGCCACCTTCATGCCCCAAAGCCTGATGCAGAGTTGGATGGCCAGAGCTAGAGACAAACTCATGCCCTTGACTTTACTGGTTAGGGTATGCTAATTGCTACAACAAGCAGCCCTCAAATCTCAATAGGCTGTCATTGTGTGTTCAGCTAACAGTTCTATTTCATCATTTTCTATTTCCACATTTGGCAGGAGATCCTCCTCCTGGTTATCCTGAGATCAGGTCCCTTCACCTGTGGTCCTGCCTCACAGGCTTCCTTTAGTCTTCTAAATCTTACAAGTCGACAAGGGAGTTTCACCCCTGGGAGATGTCTGTGGGCCAGGACTGGAAATGATTAGTATCATATCTGAACTTTCCACATGGCCACCCTAACTGTGAAGAAGGCTGGGGAATATAGTACAGTTGTATTTTGAGAAGGTCCAGTGGAGCACATAGCAGCGTCAGCCACAGGCACATTCTTTTGTTCAATGAATATTTTTGGAGTATCTGCTGTGTCAGACCCATAGATGCTATTTGTGTCCTGTTTGCTGCAGACATGAGGTAGTTTTGTCTTGTGTCTTTGTGTCTTCTTGGTCTAGCCAAATTTGGAAGATCCTACTCTAGACTAAGTAGAGTTCATTGTGCCTGACTTCTAATCTTTTGGGGAAGAACACAAGGCACTGTTGCCCCTAGAAACACCCCAGTTCCCATATAAGTCAGGATTCAGTTAGGAGAAGAACAATGATACCAATTATTTTGACAGAAGTCATTGGTTAAATAGGAATAGAAAGCTGAAAAGGCAAAAAGTAAAATAAAGATGGGAACTGCCAGAAGCAGTGGCCACCCCAGGACTGGGGGAACAAAGGGAAGAAGTTAAGGTTATAAAAACTTAGAAGTTTGGAGGTGATACGTTGAAATGCTGCCTGGCTTATGTTGGTGTCTCAGAGGGGGGCATAACAAGGCTAGTTCTGGGATTGCCAGTTCTTTCTCCTCCCCCCGCCCCCGCCACTACAAAACAGCTAGATTCTGGACCCAGTGGCCACTGCTCAAATGAAGGCCTATAACTAAGGGGATGCTCATGTGAATTGGAAGCAAAGAGAGGCACAAATCCCTTCTTCCTACATCCTACCAGTTTCTCTCTAGCTATCCTTACTGGTAGAGCCCAAGAGGGAACAGCTGGGAAAGCAGGAAGAAAGTATGTGGAGTCACAGCCCCAGTATCACAGAGCAGTGTATACTAGTAGAAGGGTAGATTTGTAACTGAGAGACAATAATTTAATGACTAGTACAGGGGCTTTTGTTTCAAGCTCACACAATTTATGTTTTGGTTACATGGTGTAACCACAGTGGAATCTCAAAAGGGTCACTCAGAGAAACCTCCGAGTACAATCCATTCATTCATTGGTTCACAGAACACATATTTTTGAATGTCAGGCATGTGCTTGGTATTAGGTATAGAACTATATAAGGCAGTTCTTGCCCACAAGGATCTCGCATCACACATGTGCACACACAGCATAGTCATGCATGTGTACACACATACATAAGTATGCACACATACAGTATAAATTAGAAAAGGAATTGAGAAGCACCAAAAGATATTTGGGCTTGAGAGCAGAGACCTTTGTTCTTCTTGGCTGCCTCCATTGGAGGACTGTGTGGAAAGGAGTTTAGTTCTTCTTGCAGAAAAGAGAGGAGGAGAAAGTGGCATTTAGCATGTCCTTGTCTGGCATGGAGATCATTGTTCTGCTGCCCAGATTTGTTCTCCCAGCAAGCGGCCTTGCCGATTAGGGGGCAAATCAAGTGGAGATTGACCTTGACTGAATGAAATGAAAGAAGTATAAAATAAATGTGGGCAGTCAATGCACCTTGGCTTCTTGGAGGCCTCTGCTTTCTTCCCTGGGGCTCAAAGAGGAGTCTATTCCTTTCATTTTCATCATTTAAGCATTTGATACAGAGCACTCAGTGCTAAACTTTTTCCAACACATTGGGAAGGTGATACATTTTCTATGATTCTGTATGAGGGGAAAGGGCCGTTCAGGTAGGAACTGCAGATTTTTCCTTTAGTGTGGCAAGTTTACCACATGCATGTCCTCATTTGACATCAATTGAGCACCTACTGTGTGCCAATGACAAAGAACAAGACAGACTCCATGGATTTGAGTCAGTGGATTGTGTGTACTGATGAGGCTCATCTCCACCCGTCTGATTCAGGAAAGTCACAAGTTACCTGGACACTCCCTTTTTTATTATAACGAGCGTCATGTTGCAGAGGAGACATATAACCTCCTTGGGCCTCTGTTTTCTCATCTTTAGAATGGAGAGTCAGATTAGATCAGCTCAGGATCCAGCCAATATTTACTGAGAGCTCACCCTGTGCCAAGCATTGCATTATTTCTAGGCAGTCATTAAGTTGACCTGTTTAATTTAGCATTTCTACGATGGCCCTGGTTTCATATAATTTGACTTGTCTCAATAAAAGGCAACTTCTAAATTATATAATCAAATGTAATTTAATGTTTTCTGTAGACTTTTTATCTGTCAGAAAACAATGAGGTCAAGTATTAGAAGTGGTGGCTTTGGGGAAGTAACAAAGGTGTATCTGTTAGCATTTGTTGTAACAGTGGCATTTAGCATGTCCTTGCCTGGCATAGAGATCCTCGATTGTTCTGCTGCCCATATTTGCTCTCCAAGCACGCAGCCTTGCCGATTAGAGGGCAAATCAAGTGGAGGTAACTTAGTGACTTGCAGGCACACATGCTTATTCTTTCTCATGATCCTACACATTGATTGAGGAAATCTAGTCTGGGCTGACCTGGTCAGGGCTGAAAAGTCTAGAATGACCTCCCTCCAAGGGCTAGGATCTCAGCCTGGACAGATGCATTAGATGGGTCCCCTTTCCATGTGGTCTCTTATCCTCTAGGAGACTATCCTGCAATTGCCCTGTAGTGTTGAAAGGGTCCCCAGCAGCAAGAGAAGGCAAGCCTGGAAGCCCAAGTGCTTCTGCATGTCTCTGAGTCAGGTTTCCTATTGTCTCTTGGCCCAAAGCAAGTTGCAAGGCCAAGCCAGAGTCAGCATGGTTGGGGATGACCCAAGGGCCATTTTGCAGTTTCCATAGGAAGTAATAGGTTCAAGAGACATTTTTGCAGCTTGTTTATATGTGGGGGCAAGTGAGAGGGTGGCCAGACATGACGGTGTCAAGGATGAAGAGCTGCGAGGGATGGTGGGGCCATTGAAAACCAGAAGATCTGAAGGAGGACCAGATTTGATGAGTCAGATTTTATTTCTCTCCAGGGGTGCTGATAGGTCTCACCTTACTACCATGTAACAGACTACTCAGAGTCATTCAACAAGTATTTCCTGAGATCCATCTATTTGTTAGATCTGCAGATCTCCTAGGAAAAAGGCTGGGGTGGGGGTGGGGGCAATAATGTAGTAGAAACATATGACTTCTTGACATGGAGAAGACAGGAGAAAACATGAAAGAGATCTTTGAGACTCTGCTAAAAGCTAGAGACACATGTGTACACATGGACATGTACCACATGCACATACATACATACACACCACACATTCATGGGCCCCATGTGTGCATGCTCACATACATCCACACATGTACACATGGCCATGTTACATGGTCACAATACCACAAATGTGTACACACATTGCACACTTGTACAATGTATATGCAAATGCCTAGGGAACCTGAGAATTTCCAAATAAAACTAGGCTGTGGAAAGAGGGAAATGGGGAGAGGGCCAACAACAAGCCCTATGAAAAACTTTCTTTCCCCCTTTTAAGGTCAATGAAAGTTGAGTCAAGATACCCCCACACTGCTCTACATAATGAATGCTGAAGTACATTATTGTACATTACACTTGTCCCATTAGTTGAAGAACAGAGATGACACATGTCTGTTAATAAAATTAAGTTTCCCATCTATATGGACACATTTTGGGGAAACAAACCTTCATGATAATAACAGAGAAGCAGTGATGAAGTGGAATAAACTGGGGGAGTTGGGGAGTAGGAGGAGACCTGTTCTTTTTAAATGATGAGTCCCTCATTAAAAAAAAAAAAGGCCAGGCTGTACATTAGCATCAGAAAAGCAATCCACTTCAGTACCTGATTACCATTAGTGTTTGCTGGTATCCAGGCTTGGTTATGTTAGTGGCTGTGAATAACAGACTCTTTTGGAAAATATGCAAGTGAGAGAGCACTGTCTCTAATTTCCTAGAGGCTGAGTTATTCCTTTAAGTCCTATGATGGTTCTGATCACCCATTGTTCCCAGATGTCATTGTCCCAAGCACTCATTGTTAGCAAACATGTAGGTCTCATCCCACTGGGTGGAAAAGAAAGACAGATAGGCTGTGGGCTGCCTCTCCTGATCAGTTCAGGGCTTTACTCTTGTTTATGTTTAGAGGTCTTCAGCTGACAAGAGTGTCAGCTTCCATCAATGGCATTACAGCCAGCTCTTCACAGTGGTGAGTGTGAGAACATGTACAACAGAACAGCTTGATCCTGTTTGGCAGAAGCAAGGGGGGTCAGGGGGTAGCTGCTGCCATAGTCCCTTACAGAAATGGGTACCACTGATTGTCAAAGAAGCAACTCCACTTAATTTTCTCAGAGGTGAAGGCATAGCTGATGTCAGCACCAGGAAAAACAGTTGGGGTTTTGTGTGTGTGTGTGTGTGTGTGTGTGTGTGTGTGTGTGTGTGTGTAGGAAGAAGGCTGGGAGAGAATTTTCAAAGCTCCTAAACACTAGCAAAGGAACAAATTATTTCAATGGAGCCAAATATCAGTCTGGAGAAAGAGACTTGATCAAGGCCCCTTGAGTCAGGAAGGGGTGTCTGTAAAAGAACATGAAAGATTTGGAAGAAAGATTGAATTTGAACTTGGCAAAGTTCAAATGCAGGACATTTATCCTGGTACCAATAGGTCTATAATTTTTCTTAAAGTGGTAAAAATAAATGTAAAGAAACAGGTAAAGAGGTGATTTCTTGAGACCCCCCAAATGCCGAAAGACACAACTATTTTCTCCAGCTCTCTCACCATCTTGCATGTGCATGTGTACACACACACACACACACACACACACACACACACACCAAATAGTTGGTTCTTTAAGGCAAAAAAGGAATTCACCAGCTCACCTAACATGGCATTCTGCACTTGTTCAGGACCTCACATGTCCTGGGAAAATGAATTTTTATTGTTTGGGTGCTTGTCAGGGTTCTGGTTAAAGATCAGGCTGGCAGATGCTTGGATTGGCTTGCTGTGGCACCACAATGTAGCAATGTGCAGACAAAGGCAGGATGTGGCCCAGGGCACCTGGATTTTGTTGTCACTTAGCCATGGGGTGGCCATTAAACACTCATGTCTGTAGCTCATCTGCTGACCAAGAGTTGAGCCAGGCGGCTCAAACCTGGAGGGACAAAGGTGGTCTGATTGGATGCCCCCAGGGTTCTTCTCTTTGCCCCAGCCCCACCCCAACACCCTGAATATCTGAGACCTAGCAGGGAGAGGTCACTCAAGCCACCATAATCTGGCCCCATGGTCTCCCTCCTCTCCAGGCTCTAGTCCATTCTGCATACAACTGCTAGAAGAGTTCTTTTAACAAAGGTCAAATCATGCCCCTCCTCTGCTCAAAGCCATCCAAAGGTCACCCATCTCACTCAGGGTAAAAGCCAAGGCCCTCACTTTGGGGTTGCCCACAAGGTTCTATGTGGTCTACCCCAGCATCTATTTCTCTCCCCATTCTCCCCTTACTCTGTCCTTGTTCCAGCTATACTGGCTTCCTGGCTTCTCCCAGAACACACCAAGTCTTAGGACTTTCACTTTTGCTGATCCTCTACCTGAAACATCAGATATCTAAATACCTCTCTCTCTTTCATCTCCTTCAAAATTCACCTTCAAAATCCCCCTTCCTCGCTTAATTTTTCTCCATAGCACTTATTAGCACCTAACAAACTATATATTTCATGTCTGTATTTTGTTTATTACCTGCCCCCCCCCCCACTAGGATGTAAGCTATGTGAGGGCCAAGATTTCTGTTTGTCTTATTGAATACTGTTCCTACAATGTCTATTACAGTTCTTGGCACACATAGAAGCTCAGTAAATATTCATAGAAAGAATGAATGGACACACACCAGAGAATGCTTTCTGAGATGTCACTTGTCATTCAAATCCTGGTGCTTTCACTGAACTGCAGAAGCCAAACTCTTAGCTTTGATAACTGAACTGAACTGGATGGTGTGCCTGGAAGACTGTCCTCTTTCCTAGCAGTCTTGATGTTGACTGTTGGACTCCAAAATGGCCAAAGCTGTGTGGTTCCCTCACCCTCCTGTGGACACAGCTCTTGGGACAAAGAGGATGGCCTGTTTCCATGACATCTATTAGAACTCCTTGATCTGGTGATGAGGCAGTGAACCCAGGACATTTCCTGAATTCATAGCTTCACAATGGTGGGGTTCAGGGGATCCACTGATAAACTGCTGATCCCATAAATGGCAGGACACAGCAGACACACAAGTATTGGTGATCAAATGGAGTAGAGCAGCTTCCCAATGTGCCTCCCTGATGTACAAACATCTTTCTCTTCCCTATACCCAGCCTTACTTCCCTGCACCCCTATCCTCTGCCCTCCTTTCACCCCTCCACAGAAGTCTCAGATAGTAGCCTGAGCCTGACACACTGCAGCTGTGGGAGGAGGAGACACTTATAATCACTGCAGTCATTCAATGTTCCAAACAGACACCAGCACAGATCATATGATATTTTCGGTAATAATATCTGCTATTTATAGAGTATCTGCTACATGCCAAGCTTTTTACATATATATTTAATTTTTATAAGCATCTTCCCAAGGAGGCATTATTATTTCTCTTTAAGAGAAGAAACTGAGGCTCAGAGCGATTACATAACTGTTTCAGGGCTGATTAGGGAAATAAGTAGTGGGATTGGTTTTCTACCAAGGACTGGCTCTAAACACCATGCACCACACTTCCTCCATGGTTACCTTGTATGGTAACGCAGATTGTGTACTGCACAACTCCAAAGGCATTGTGAATTATGCCTCATGGATTACAGAGTGTACACGACTGTATACAACCACCCGGACTATCTGCTGGGAATAGTATTTGACTTAGGGATACTAGTTGTATCAGTTAGGAATGCATTGCACTGCAGGGAATAGAAAAGCTGAACTCTTGGGACAGGGGTATTAAACAAAACGGTGTTTTAGTTTTTTCACATAGCCAAGATCTAGAGGCAGGTAGCTGCAGAGATTGGTTCAGTGCAGTGGTCGGCAAACTCATTAGTCAACAGAGCGGCAAACTGCGGCTCGTGAGCCGCGGTTTGCTGACCATTGGTTCAGTGGATCAACAATGCTGGTTTTCGTGTCTCACAAATTCCTCATGATTGCAAGATGGCTGCAACAGCTCGAAGCTTCACATCCACTCTCGATTCCAATAATTACAGGCTGTTGTTGTTCCTTGTGATTAAGCCCCTAAAGAAGGTAAGGAGAGGACATCAGTCACATCTGTTCCCTTTGTGTCATGAAAGGTAAACTTTCCCAGTCTTCCATCTATATTTCCCAGAAGATTTCTGCTCATGATTCATTAACCAGAACTGTGTCACAGGGATATCCTTAGCTCTAGATTGGGGGAAAAGTATTTTAAATTTCAGGGCTTTGAAATGAAAGGCAACAAGGGAGAGGAGTTGGAGAGGGAAGTCTGGGCTAACAGTGCCAACTACACCAGTATTTTTAACTTGCTAGTTGGGATTCCTTTAGTCAGACCTGTGGCCAGCAGTGTCCTGTTCTATATTGGCCATGCCAACCCAATAGGACGTTTTTGTCCTCCTGAGCTGAAGCATGGAAGAGAAATCAGAAGGCTGAAGATGCTCTGATATGATTTGT
The DNA here is from genome assembly GCF_027574615.1 of Eptesicus fuscus. Lineage (NCBI taxonomy): Eukaryota > Metazoa > Chordata > Mammalia > Chiroptera > Vespertilionidae > Eptesicus > Eptesicus fuscus. Next base: position 9,122,714 of record NC_072473.1, read on the forward strand.
GGCCTCTATGAAATAGTGAGTATAGATCACTGATGATGACATCATTATCATCTGGGAGCCTGTTAGAAATACAGAATCTCACGCTCCAGACTAGACCTATAGGATCAGAATCTGCATGTTAGCAGATGATTCATATGCACATTAGTGTTTGAGAAGTGCTGTTTCTAGAACATGGCCTGAGAACACAGGACTATCTCCCTGGCATCCACCAAAGTTCTCTCAGCTTTCAGCTCTGGGATGATCAACTCATCGCAATTTGCTCAGGAATGTCCCAATTTTAGCACTGATAGTCCCACATCATAGGAAACTCCCTAGTCCTGGGAAAACTACCCTATCAGCTCTCCAGTCACCAGACATTCTCCCTCTGTCTTTACTAGAAGGCAGGAAGCCTAGAAAGCTTCCTTGGAGAGGTCAGGAAAGATAGGAGGTCTTTCCTTTGGGATGTAGGATTGAACAAGGTGTGAGTCAGGACTCATCAGCATAGGAACATGGCAGGGCCCTGTACTCCTGGTGGGAGATCTGGAGATCTGGCAAGGAAATGGTTAAGAACCCTGTGGGTTTTTCATCCAGGTGGTTTGGAGGTATCATTATTGGACTTAATAATACATCAACAGCCAGCGTGAATGGGCTTTGGATTAAAAATCTGGTAACAGTAGCTTAACTCTTTCCTCCTTTCTTCCATCCCTTCATGTAGCTTTCTTCCTTCTGCCAAGAAAACAGAAGAGAAATGCCCAAATCCCACACAGGAAGCACTTGTCATGAGTAGCATTGGTGATTCAGAGTTATTTTTTAGTCCTGCCAGCCAAGAGCAACAGGAATGAGCTGGAGTGATTTGATTTATTAGTGGAAAAAAACAACAACGTTTTCTGACCTTGAACCTCCTCTGAGTCCTCCCCCTTCTGCCTCCCAGCCTCCTTCTTCATGCCCCGGGCAGCCTGTGTGCCTTCCTGGAAACCCCTGTTTGGGGAGCCTAGGGCACAACTGGTTTCTCAGGCCTTACACTCCATTAAGAAATATGTGCCATGGGCCTACTGGAGTGGGAAAGAGAAGACAGGGCATGGCTACTGCAGCCCAGTGACTGGTAGCCACTTGGCAAGTAACAGTGCAATGAACTAGAACGTCAGTATGCTACCTAGAGGAGGGGGCAAGAAATCCAAGAGCAGTTGGGGTGACTTCCTTAAGAACTTTGGTTTGGTCCTTTAGTTTGGCCATTCTTATCATGAGCCTCCTGGCTCATGAGAAATTTGTGGACCTCTCACAAAAAGCTAAGGAGCAATAGTGCTTTCCCCAAGGTCTTGTCAGCTCACTGCAGCCCAGTGTATCTGGATTTTGTCTCCTTCTTAACTGTTTTGCTATTGTATGAGATATGTTTTGGATTCAGGGAAATGGTAGACCCAGGAGCCTTCCTGTAGAATTTGCTGGGGTGCTTCAGACCCTTCTGCTGTCTAGAAGGGCAGCTAAAGGGTATCAGGGTGCACTTCTTCAGTCCAAGCTTCTGTTATTGAGTTTCTACAATGCCTTTTCTCAGGACACTGCACAGAGACAGTTTAAATGTTTCATATTTTCAGACACAGGCCAGAGTTGCAGAGGGATGTCGTTTAAGACGATGGGCAGGAATGACAAGGTGAATGGAAGATAATATGTTAGGTCCCACACGCCACAGCAAAGGCAAACAAGGGCAACACCTGACGAGTCTCACCCCTGGACTGTGGAAGCTCTCTATTGTGCAGAACTAAAAATGACAGCATGGTTGGGCCAATAGGACGAGCCATTGCCTACTGACTGGGATGCAGTAAAATAAATGGCTATCTGATTTTTCTTTTTAAAAAATATTTTTTATTGATTTTAGAAAGAGGGGGGGGAGAGATAGAAATATTGATGAGAGAGAATCATTGGTCGGCTGCCTACTGCATGCCCCCTACTGGGATCGCGGCTGAAACCCCGGCATGTGCCCTGACCAGGAATTGAACTGGTGATCTCTCAGTGCATGGGACGATGTTCAACCAACTGAGCCACACCGCCTAAGGCTGTCTGATTTTTCATTATATTTATTTCTCAAGAGTTTGAAGCCCACCTCAAACAGGAAGATTCCTGTTTCTATTTGCATTACTATAAGGAAAAGATCTGTATAAAGGTCAGTGGCCAAGTTTATAACTGTGATGACCATTAATCTCTTTTAATCAGAAGACCCTTCCTCTAAGGAAGTTCATTGTGTTGGTGTTACAGGGTGCTGTGTGAGGGTGTTTCAGTGAGGGCTGACAGTGGATTATTATATTTCAAACCTTGGTTTGGATTTGTTTCATATTCAGTAGTTCATCTGTCCCTTCACTAGACTATAGTGACAGATTTGAATTCCAAGACATAGGTCTCCATTGTGTGTGGCTGATTGCCTACCTAAGCAAGGCTTCTCACATTGGAGCATGCATCAAATCACCTGGAAAGCTTGACAGTACCCAGATTGCTAGGCCCCACCCTCAGAGATTCAGATTCAGTGACTCTGAGGTGACCTCGAGAGTTGACATTTCTGACAAGCTCCCAAGTGATGTTGCTGCTGCTGGTTTGGGGACCACACTTTGAGCAGCCGTGGTCCAAAAGAGATGCCAAATGCTATTACCATCAGTAGCTGCTCCTTAGCACAGATTGAATATGTCTGGATAAGAAGAGCTCAATGTGATCTCTTTTCCTTTTGAGACTAACTCTTAATTTCCACTTGCCCAATCCTCATTTGAAGGGGAAGTTAAAATACCATCTTGGAGTGTGAAGCAGGAATCTTAGGTGCTAAGGGGTTAGCCTGGCTGTCCTCCATGATACTCCATCTTCCACTCCACCCCACCCCCCAGAGGAACACTGGGGATTTGCGAGTTCCTGCTGGAGCTGCAGTAGCAGGCAAAGCTTGTATCTGGAGTTACACCCAGAGGAGCAGGAACAAACTGGAGGAGAAAATTACATTTGAAATAATTTATTTTCACATGCAGGAGAGAAATCACATTTGGTCTAGATTCATGTAAAGAAAACAGAGATTAGATTTTTAAAAATGTGTTGCTGGCAAGAGAGAAGAGCAGATGGGTTTGGATAAAATACACATTCTGTTGAACCTGGCCTTTAGTCACAGACTGCACGTAAAGGGGTTTTGATTTAAACTATGAAGGAGAATCAAGTCTGGATTTTCTTTTCTTTTAGTTCTTTTGAAATAATTCCTAGGTTTGGACTGAGTGACAGAAACATTTGGACTGCAGGAAAGGTTGTTTCTAGAAGTTTGAACTTTTTAGGTCCACTTTGTAGGCTGATTTAGAAGTCTTATCTGAGGAGAGAGAGGTTATTCTCTTGGGATTTCTGACCAAAGTGTGAAGATCAATATAGGGAAGGCAGTGATGGGAGTCTGGAGTAAGACACCCCAATGCAAAGTGAAGTCCAAACAGCCCATGCAAATGACTACTCCAAAGAATTTCTCTATAGTCCCTCAGTGTCAAAAAGGGTCAATGTCAGGTTTAAACCAATCACAAAAAATGATTAAAGAATCAACCACAGTAACAGCTAATTTTTATTGAGTCTTTACTGCGTACCTGGCTATATGTACACCATCGTATTAAATCCTCACTTAGCTCCATAAAGTAGGTACTATCATTATCTCTATTTTATAGCTGAAGAAAATGGAGAGAAGTAATTTTCTGAAAGCCACATAGCTGTCTGACTTTAATGCCCAGTCCAGGAATAAGTTGAGATAATGATTAGCATCAGTAGCATTATTATTGTAAATAAAGGGCCATAGTTTACATGAATGAAACTTTATTAGGTTGAATCACATGAAAGGGCTATTTTTGTAGATAAAAATGGCCAAATATTGGCACTTTCATACGGTTTACCCAAATAAATGTGCACACGGGTGCACGTGCGTGCACCCCTCCCCAGCCACACACACATATGCTCATTGTCTGGAGAAGGGATAAATTGTGATGTAATCAAATGTTGGAATATGATACAGTTTATATAGAGGTAAACATATACAAAACTACATTTTGTTAAGGGATATATCTATCTATCTATCTATCTATCTATCTATCTATCTATCTATCTATCTATAGGCAGGATTTGGGCCTTGGTTCCTCACTGACTGTTTTTCAAAAGCCACCCTCAGTTTATTGACATATGACACACTCCATAGGGCAGCTTACAATATGGGCAGCCAGATTTATCAGAGTGAGGGTTTTGAGAGACACCGAGATGAGTGACAGTCTTTTATACACTACTTATAGAAGTGATACCTCATCATTTTTGTTGTATTGTATTCATTAGAAGCCACTCACTATATAGGTCCAGCCCACACTCAAAGAGAGGGGATTACACAAGGTTCCCTCAAATTTCCCTTTGACTCCATATTCCTTCCCTGAAAAGATGTCATGGCTGTGTAGTAGTGAGAAACAGTATCTGTGGTGTTGTAACAGGCAGAAATACAAACTTTTCTTTTGCTGTTTCTTTAATCCCAATCCACATGGACCTCTCCTCTTATTTTTGCCAGATTACCCACTTGGGAAGGGTGCAGAGGTGCTATTTCTATCCTACTCCACTGTCTGGGATTCAGAAGAGGGTTCACATAATTATCAAGAGTGTATTGAAATGAAAAGCCTGCCTTGTAGGGCCTTGGCAGGAGGGAGAGCAAAGAGAAGCTCTCTTTCCTGCATAACCAGCAAGAGTCAGTGGGTAGTCACTTTGAGGTCTACACACATGCAAATGTGCATGCGCATGTATATCCTTCTTTCCAAGAGCATGGCTTGGCTTGGTAGGGCTGGATTAGAGCTTGGAGAGCTGCCTATTGCATGGTGCCAACTTGTGGAAAATAAAGAAATGACCCACTCTCAGTGGTGCAGTTTTAATCAGAAATAAAATGCACTGAAGCAGTCAGAAAAGAGACCCCTTGCCTAAAACAGAAAACATGATGTTAACCCCTCCAAAATGGCAAGTAAATATTGAAAAGTTCTTAAGGGGTTGTGAGAGGAAAAATTAGGGAATTAGGGGCACATTTATCTAATGTTGGAGGATGATATGAGGGATCTAAATGTGTGTCGGTCAGGAACAGAATCCTAGTCCAGATGAACTAGGGTCTGAAGTTTCTGGTTTTCATCTTTCCTGATATATGTTCTTAGCCTTTCCCTTAGTATGTGTGTTTGTGTGCATAATGTAGAAAAACTCTGTGCTACTGCCCTGAAAAGGTAGACTTTATAAATGGATTGTTGATGACCATCTTAGTTTGGGTTCTCGAGAAGCAAACCCTGAGACGAAGGCTGATGTGCATGTAGTTTGATAGGTGATGAAAACACCAATAACACTGGTTAGAGAAGGGAGATAGGGAAGAAATGAAGCCATGAAAGGGTTATTAAGTGAATTATCACTGTGAGCAACTGGAGCTGAATTCCAGGTGGGACTCTGGGAGACAATGAAGACTCAGAGTGTTTCCACCTCAGGAGTGAGGAAGCTGTGGTATTTACACGCCAATTCCCAAGAATCATTTATTGAAATGCTTCTGGGTTTTGCTAATTCCCCAGCACTTCTGGCAAAGCCTGCAGATATAGTGGCCTTCCTCAGATATGGGGGAGAAAAGCTAGGCACAGCGATATGAAAGTGGCCTTTGGAATTCACCTGCATTGCACCCAGGTGAGAGGTCTTAGGGATGTCTGCAAGGCACTGATGGTAACTGCAGAGTCACTTTGAAAAGCATGTATATAGATTACTAGGGAGGGTGACTCTCTTGCAGATATGGTCTTTATCAATATTTCTGCCCATTCATAAAATATAGTAAAATATTTGGAATAATAAACAAAAAAGTTTTAAAGAAAGAGAGCTTTTTCGAAACCAGAGGATAATGCTGTAGGTTCTATGGTATATACATTGGTCAAAATTAATCATATTGAACATTTCAAATCTATGCATTTTACTGTATGTAAATTATATCTAAATTTAAAAATAAGCAGGTATGAAATTCCAGATTTTAATACCATTCAGTAGAATCCTAAGTTCCTGCACATTTGGGGTATACTTGCCTGAACCCCCTAAAAGTCTGCCTGCACTGTGGACCAACAGTTGAAACCTTTTCTCTAGAACCTCGGTTAGGAAATGTTGAAATGGGGCACTGGCAAAACAATGCATTGTACTCCAGATAGTGGCTCCCCAATAACAACACAGGCTCCTTCAGTTACTTCTGTGCCATGATTTGTGCCCATGTGGCCCCTCAATAGGTTGGCTTTGTGACTGTGGCATGCATTTTACAGGAGAAAAGGCTAGGGGTTTCATATATGAGACCACAGGCCAAACATCTGTAATGCAGAAAAAACAGAGAGAAAGGGTCTTATCTTACAAATTTAACCCTTATGGTTAAACTAGTTAAGTCCATCTGCCACAGCTGTCATATAGAGAAATAAGGACAAGATGTTTTAGGATGGGACCTCGCTCAGGTTCAATTTCAATGCCTGGCACATAGTGGGCACTCTATAAATGTTTGATGGGCTGAGCAGATTTCATCCAGCTCACAGATATCCCCTGAGACCAGCTTCAGCTGAGAACAGAAAGGGGTGGAGGTAGGAGAAGCATGAATAATGTGGAGGCCATTGGGCCCTTCTCTTTTTTTTTTCTAAATATCCATATCTGGAGCTGAAGAGGTGGGGCCTTCACAGCATAGGGCCTTTCTAATGACTTTTCAATTAATTGACTTGACACTGGTGGGTAGAGCACCAGAGGCTGAAAAAGATGAAAGGCATTGAAGAGGAAAAGGTTTAATGTCACTGCAATTCTGTTCATATTTGGAATGTTTTTTGTTGTTGTTGGCTTTTTTTGAACTTTGTATCTTAACCACTGAATTTCTCTAAATTCAGTCATGCAAGAAAATTTTTGTCATTCTCTGGGATTGGTTGATAATGAGGGGTTGAAGGGAAAGCCAAGATGGAAGGGCCATGTGTGATTTCTGTGGGTGGCAAGTGTGTGATTATGGGTAGGGGCAGATAAAGAAAGGTACACAAGGAGGGGTAGATGGTGATGGTGGTTTCTAGGTATGAGTCACATTTTCTGAGCAGTGGTGTGCTTATTCTACAGTTTGGCATAGATGTGTGTTTTCCAACAGTTTGTGTTCTTCTGAATTCAATGTCTTCTTACTGTGTTTGATCCTAATGCTAATCTAGTTATGTTTACTGGTACTACCTGACCATTTAGATATACATACACACCTACATATCCTATTGATGCAAAATTTAAATAATCAGAAAACTCAAAGAAGTATACTGATATTGCAAATATGTAATGCATAGAATTTTAGAAGTAGACAGAACCCTACAAAGTAATTGTGTTGTTTCCTGTTAAAGATGAGAAAATAGTGTCTTGGGCATGGGAATTGACCTTTTATTCACCTAAACTAGGGTTTTTAACTTTGATACCTCTGACATTTAGAGTCAAATTAATTCTCTGCTGTGGTGGGCTATCTTGGGAATGGATGTTTAGTAGCATCCTTGGCCTCTAACCACTAGATGCCAGTATCACCTCCCCCGAGTTGCTACATTAATATCTCCCAACATTGCTAATATACCCTGAGGGACAAAATCACCCCTGATTCAGAATGACTGGCCTAGATAGAGGCCTTAGTGGATCCTAGAATCCAACTTGCCATGCTCTGTTCAATTTGGGAGTTTCAAATGATGGCTCTTATATGTCTTCAGAATTACGTACAAATATTTAAATGGAATAATTCCATGTGTGGTATGCATAAGATAATTGGAAATTTTCAAAGATATTTGTCTTACCCGGGCACTCCATTCTCTAACAGTTCTAAATCAGATGGATTTTTTTCAGCATGTGTTAAGTTAGAGCATATGAAATTGCCCTTTTTTGTGTGTGGCCCAAATGGTCAAATATCAGCAGTCTTCATGGTTCAACATAAACACACAGACTTTAAGAGATATGTCCTGAACACCTTTTGAAACTCCTGAATTCTTGAATGTGGAAATGTTTGTTTAGGCTTGTGATTCTTCTTAGTCACATTTTCTAAGGCGAATCCAATGTTTTCCGTGCAGAGCTTCAAACCACAAGCTAACCACATTGCAAAATTCCCCTCAAAATTTCCCTTTCACCCTGTGGTCAATTAAATATGGCCACAAATTCTTTGCAGTGATTCCCATTAAGGGGTGGAGTCTGTTCTCCACCCTGTTGATTCTGGGCTGAACTTGTGACTTGCTTTGAGCAACAGAATGTGGAGGAAGTGGTGTTTTTCAGTTCCAGAGTCTAGACATTTAAGAGGTTTTGCAGCTTCCACCTTGGCCTCTTGGCCACTGTCTTGAGACTGCCATGTAAGAAAGCTGATGTAGTTTACTTGAGGATGAGTGGCCGTGTGGAGGAGACCCATGGCACCCACTAATTGCCAATGTCACCAACAAGACATGTAAATAGAGCCATCTTGGACTTTCTAGTCCACAGACCCTCCAGCTAAATCCAGTCAAATAAGTGAGACTAGGTGAAACCAGAACTATTCAGTGGATCCATATTGTTATAATAAATAATAAATCATTGCTTGAAGCCACTAAGTTTTGGGGTAGCTTGTTATACAGCAGTAGATAACTGATACACAGCTATTGTAAGTTTTATGGGTTTTAACAATATTATTAGAGTGTAACTTCTAATAGAGAGCAGCAAAGCCATGCTACCCTGGACTGCTGGCTGATTGGCTGGCATCACTCACTAGCACAATGTCTCAGGCCCTCACACCAGTATACCAGTAGGCACCATTAAATCACATTCTTCAGGAAAATTGATGATTTCTATATTTGGAAGCTATAAAAAGGGATTATCAACTTAAGAGTAAAAGCTACAAGGCTAAGTGTCTTCTCTACAGAATGATTACCTACCTAACATCTGTATGTACTGGATGCCTCATATTATGTTCCTGCATATATACTACACACCAATGTCACATATAAACATCCAGTTTAACCATGCTCAGTTTAACCATGATCTATCCCCTAGGAATGGGTATGTGATTGAAAATATTTAAAGCAAGCCTCCATTTCCCACTGTCATAGTTTGAAAGAAGGTATTTCAAACCAAGAATTTCCTCATAAATGGTGGGCATTAATTGACTTTTTGTCTTAATGCTTTCATTGGATATCTATTTTTATCTATAGCAGATGCCTTAGGAAGCCCTTTCTTTATTATCTAAGGAATGCCATAGTTAGCACTCATGATAAAAATGATCTGTGAATTATTTAATGTTGTACATACCAGCCCCTACTGGTCTTTACCTACATGAGAGAAATTCTGTCTTTCTTTTTGCAGTGGTTCTCAACCTTTCTAATGCCGCGACCCTTTAATACAGTTCCTCATGTTGTGGTGACCCCCAACCATAAAATTATTTTTGTTACTACTTCATAACTGTAATTTTGCTACTGTTATGAATCGTAATGCAAATATCTGTGTTTTCCGATGGTCTTAGGCTCTACAGCAGCGGTTCTCAACCTGTGGGTCGCGAACCGCTACCAGGGTTGCCTAAACACAGATATTTACATTACGATTCATTAACACCAGCAAGATTACAGTTATGAAGTAGCAACGAAAATAATTTTATGGTTGGGGGTCACCACAACATGAGGAACTGTATTAAAGGGTCACAGCATTAGAAAGGTTGAGAACCACTGGCTTAGGGCATCCCCAGCACATAGACAGGGTTTTGTTCCTGGTTTTTCCTCAATAAATTTGTTGATGAATGAATGAATGCATGCATGCATGCATTATAGAAGGTGAGAGCTGGAGAAGAGCTTAAAATTCATTACCTTCTTTCTCCTGTTCTGCTTGATGAGTGAGGACACTGAGATTAAGACAGGATTAGCATTTTTTTTTTAATTCCAGGGTTTTATTCATTTCAAAAGCTACTTGACACACCTGATTACCTGATCTGTCACAGCTTGTGATTATGGGAGAGGAAGCATTGAGGATTCCTTCTTGGGCTCAATGGGATACACTGAGCATCCATGACTTTGGGCTGGCTTTCTGGCATTGAGAGCAGGTTTATGCCCACGGTGCTTGGCCCTATGACTTATTGAGGGGCTCCCAGGCCCACCTGGGCACTGAGCGGGCACCAGATATACCTCTCAGAGTTACATTATTATTACTGTCCATCTGCCTTTCAAGCCAAGTCCTTATGTGAAAGCAAAATAGCCTTTTCTGATATGAAGCTAATAATAGTCCTCATCTTGATTCTACTTAACACTGAACTGAAGATTTGGCCTCTGGGGTGAGGCTTATAGTTAATTCATTTACTTTAAAAATAATTACAGAAGCCATGAAAGAAATGTCCCAATGCGCAGGCCATGAGTGGTCTGATTCTCAGCATTTCTCAGTAACCAGCTATGTGCTGGGTGCTTGAAAGAATGAGAATGTGGCAACTCTGTTTGAAGCTTTGGGTAAAGGGTGAAGCTGCACTGGAATTAATCTGCAGTCACTCTGGTTAGGAGTAGCCATGCTTATCCCCCCGCCACCCGCTCTCTTAATTTTCTGTGGTGACCTAAATGAGAAAGACAGTTGGTTTCCTTCCCCTTCAGCTCAGTCCCCTACACAGAAAAACAGGCTGCATCCCTGGCAGACTGCACTGGGGTTATTTGCTGTCTAATCTACTCAAGAATGATCTATAGCTTTGAACGAAAAAATAAATAAGCAAGCAAAGTCCACCCCTGCCCTTTGTCTAAGAGGAAATGGATGGGTTCCCTGGCTGCCACCTCCTCCATGTTGCCATTCCCCTGAGTCCCAGGGAGTGAATAGCCAGTGAAGACAATAAATTGTTTCTAGTTGTATGTGTTTATATGTGTGTGCATGTGCATGTGTGTGTGTGTGTGTGTGTGTGTGTGTGTGTGTGTGAAAGAGAGAGAGAGAGAGAACAAGAGACAGAAGAAAGAGAAAGGGAGAGAGAGAGGGAATGAGAATGGGGAAGATGAAAGAAGAGGGAGAAGGAGGGAGGATAAAGAAGGGAGAGAGAAGAAATAGTGAGAGAGTAAAAGAGAATAGCTTAAAAGAAGGCAGAGTAGTGATTCAAATGGTTATTTCAAAACGTGAATAAAGCTAATTTTTAATATTGTTTAAAGTATTACATATGTCTCCTTTCCCCCAGGTGACCCCCATGGCCATTCCCACCCTCCAGGACAAGCCCCCACAACCTCAGTGTCTGTGTCCATTGGTTATGCTAATATGCAGGCATACAAGTCCTTTGGTTGATCTCTTACCACACCACCTCCCCTGCCTCCTCTCTGAGGTTGGATAGTCTGTTCAGTGTTTCTTTGTCTCTGGATCTATTTTTGTTCATCAGTATGTGTTTTTAATTATATCTCACATATGATTGAGATCATGTGCTATTTATCTTTCTCTGACTGGCTTATTTGGCTTAGCATAATGCTCTCCAGGCCCATCCATGCTGTTGCAAATGGTAAGAATTGCTTCTTTTTATAGCAGTGTAGTATTCCAGTGTGTAGATGTACCGCAGTTTTTTAATCCACTCATCTGCTGATGGGCACTTACACTGCTTCCAAATCTTAGCTATTGTAAATTGTGCTTCTATGAACATAGGGATGCATATGTCCTTTCTGATTCGTGTTTCTGATTTCTTGGGATATATTCCTAGAAGTGAGATTACTGGGTCAAATGGGAGTTCCCTTTTTAATTTTTTGAGGATACTCCATACTGTTTTCCACAGTTGCTGCACCAGTCTGCATTCCCACCAGTAGTGCAAGAGGGTTCCTTTTTCTCCACATCCTCGCCAGCACTTGTCATTTGTTGATTTGTTGATAGCCATTCTGACAGGTGTGAGATGGTACCTCATTGTAGTTTTGATTTGCATTTCTTAGATGATTAGTGAATTTGAGCATGTTTTCATATATCTCTTGGCCTTATATATGTCCTCTTTCAAAAAGTTCAACCGTTCGACAGGTAGCTATGACATGCACTGACCACCAGACGGCAGATGCTCAACACACAGGCATAGAAATATGGAACAGATTGATGAATCCCAGAGGGAAGAGGGGAGGGTGAGGGTGGGAAGAAATTAACCAAAGATCTTATATGCATACTAGAGGCCTGGTACACCTGTGGGGTTCCTCAGCCTGGTCTGTGGGGATTGTGCCAAAATCAGTAGTCTGACATCCCCTGAGGGGAGCCAGATTGCGAGTGGGTGCAGGCCAGGCCGAGGGACCCCACCAGTGCATGAATCTGTGCACTGGGCCTCTAGTTGGTGTATAAAACAGCCATAGATTTCTGGGTGTTAATTTTGTAACCTGCTACATTGCCAAATTCATTTATTAAGTTGAATAGTTTTTTTTTTTATGGAGTCTTTAGGGTTTTCTATGTACAATATCATGTCATCTGTGAATAATGACAGTTTTACTTCTTTTCCAATTTGGATGCCTTTTATTTCTTCTTCTTGTCTGATAGCAATGGTTAGCACTTCCAGTATTATGTTGAACAGGAGTGGTGAAAGTGGGCATCCCTGTCTTGTTCCTGTTTTTAGGGGAAATGGTTTAAGTTTTTACCATTGAGTATGATGTTGGCTGTAGGTTTATCATATAAGGCTTTTATTATGTTGAGGTATGATCTCTATTCCCATTTTGCTGAGAGTTTTTTTTTTTCAAGAAAGGGTGTTGGATTTTGTCAAATGCTTTTTCTGCCTCAATTGGTATGATGATGTGATTTTTGTCTCTCAGTTTGTTTATGTGATGTATCACATTTATTGATTTGTGAATATTGTACCATCCCCTGAATAAATCCCACTTGGTCGTGGTGTATGATCTTTCTAATGTAATGCTGGATCCAATTTGCTAGAATTTTGTTGAGGATTTTAGCATCTATGTTCATCAGAGATATTGGCCTATAGTTCTCTTTTTTTGTTGTGTCTTTATCTGCTTTTGGAATTAGTGTAATGCTGGCTTCATAGAATGAGCTTGGAAGTGTGCCTTCCTTTTGACATTTTTGGAATAGTCTGAAGAGGATAGATTTTAGTTCTTCTTTGAATGTTTGGTATAACTCCCCTGTAAAGCCGTTCCAACTAGGGCTTTTGTTTGATGGAAGATTTTTTTATTACTGCTTCAATTTCATTGGTAGTTATCAGTGCATTCAGGTTTTTTTGATTCTTCATGATTGAGTTTTGGAAGCTTGTATTTTTCTAAGAATATGTCCATTTCATCTAGGTTGTCCAGTTTGTTGGAATAGAGTTGTTCGTAGTACTATTTTACAAACCTTTATATTTCTATGGGGTCTGTTGTTACTTCACCTCTTTCATTTCTGATTTTGTTTATTTGGGTCTTCTCTCTTTACTTCTTGGTGAGTCTGGCTAGAGGTTCATCAATCTTGTTTATCCTTTCAAAGAACCAGCTCTTGGTTTTATTGATCTTTTGTATTTTTTTTTGTCTCTATGTCATTTATTTCTATTCTGATCATTATTATTTCCTTCCTTCTGCTTATTCTGGGTTTTTCATGTTGCTCTCTTTCTAATTCTTTAAGCTGTAGGGTTAGATAATTTATTACCATTTTTTTCTTGTTTTTTGAAGAAGGCCTGTAGCACTATTATAAACTTCCCTCTCAAGACTGCTTTCACTGTGGATTATGGATTGTTGTGTTCTCACTGTTGTTTGTTACTAGGATGCTTTTTATTTCTTCTTTGATCTCTTTGGTAACCCAATCATTGTTTAGTAGCATGCTATTTAGCCTCCAAGTGTTTTTTTTTTATTTTCATTGTTTTTATTGTAGTTGATTTCTAATATTATGCCATTTTGATCTGAGAAGATGCTTGATATGATTTCTATCTTCTTGAATTTGAAGAGACTTTGCCTGTGTCCCAATATGTGGTCTATCTTTGAAAATTTCCCATGTGCACTTGAGAAGAATGTATATTCTGGAGCTTTGGGGTGAAATGTTCTGAAGATGTCAACTAAGTCCATCTGATCTAGTGAGTTATTTAGGATTGATTTTTTTTGTTTGTTTTGAGGATTTATCCAGTGGTGTCAATGGGGTATTAAAATACCCTACTATGACTATATTGCTGTTGATCTCTCCCTTGATATTCCCCAGAAGTATTTTTTTATGTATTTGTTGCTCCTGTATTGGGTGCATATATGTTTATCAGAGTTATATCTTCTTGTTGAACTGCTCCCTTTAGTATTTGAAGTGGCCTTCCTTATCTCTTGTTATGGCCTTTACTTTGAGGTTTATTTTGTCAGATATAAGTATTGCTACCCCAGCTTTTTATTCATTTCCATTTGCCTGAAAAATTTTTTTCCATCCCTTCACAATCAGTCTGTGTGAGTCCTTTGTTTGGAGGTGGGTCTCTTGTAGACAGCAGATATATGGGTCATGTTTTCTTATCATCCATTCAGTTACCTGATGTCTTTTGATTGGAGCATTTAATCCATTTACATTTAAACAGCCTCGATTTGAAAGAAAAGGAAGAATCACCAGAAAAGGAAGTAAATGAAATGGAGGTAAGCAATTTGTCAAAGAAAGAATTCAGAGCAATGGTCATAAGGACACTGAAAATGATGGAAGACAAATTCAATATGTGTAATAATCAAGAGGAAATGAAGAAGAACCAGGAGGGAATGAAGAATGACATAGCTGCAATAAATAATACAAGGGAAAATATTAACAGTAGACTAGAAGAAGCTGAGGACCACATCAGCGAGCTAGAAGACAAGGTAGGAAAAACACCTAAACAGAGCAGCAACTGGAAAAAAAAACTTAAAAATCAGGAGGAGAGCCTAGGGAGCTTTGGGACAACACGAAATGAAACAACATCTGCATAATAAGGGTCCCAGAAGGAGAGGAAACTGGGCAAGGAATAGAAAACCTATTTGACCAAATAATGACAGAAAACTTCCCTGATATTGGGAAGAAAAAAACTCACACAAGTTCAAGAAGCACACAGAGTCCCAAACAAGATGAACCCAAAAAGACTGACACCAAGACACATCATAATTAAATTGGCAAACACCAATGACAAAGTAAGAATCTTAAAGGCTGCCAGAGTGAGACAAAAAGATACCTATAAGGGATCTCCCATCAGATATCAACTGATTTCTCAACAGAAACACATCAGGCCAGAAGGGAATGGAATGAAATATACAAAGTCAAACAAAGCAAGGGACTGAATCCAAGAATACTATACCCAGCAAGGCTATCATTCAAAATAGAAGGTAAAATCAGGAGTTTCACAGACAAAAAAGGGCTAAGGGAGTTTATTACCACCAAGCTATCAATGCAACAAATGCTAAAGGGACTGCTGTTAAAAGAAGAAATAGGAAGGGAAGAAGAACACAGGCATAAGGAATAAAAATGGCAACAAACAAGTACCTTTTCTGGTGATTCCTCCTTTTCTTTCAAATTGGGGCTACTTCTTTGTCTCCCCATTTTTGTTACTCTCAGGGTGTCTGGTTATGTGGCTCACGCTCTACCACGTTGACCAAAAGGCACAAAATACAACTCACCAAGACACAACACAGACGACACAAAACATGAATGTATTCATGACACCAATAACCCCAATAAAAGTGACCACCAGAGAAAAGAGAGCAAAGATGATATTGAGAAAAGGAATAAAGGTAAGAGAGAAAAGAAAAGGAAGCAAAAAGAAGGGGGAAAGTATACATATATGGAGAGAAAACTCCACAAAACAAACTAACCAAAAAAAAAAAAATGCAAACAACAAACACACAGAAAAAAAGGGGGCACTGAATCTGAAGGGTCAGAGTTTATTTCCAGAAAGTAAGGTAAAGGAATTGAATGAATGGGGAATGTCCACGGTTCAGTATAGGGGAGGTAGAAAGAGAATGAGTGGATAAGGAGAAAAGTAAAAAACAAAATAATCAATAAAATAAAAAGACAAAAAATTCCCCTTTCTTTTATCTGTCTATCTATCTATGTATCTACATAGTCATCTATTTTTGGAAAAGGAGAATAGAGTAGAGAGCAAAAAAATTTACACAAGCATCTATTTCTGAGTGAAACTGATTAAGCAATTGGGAGAAGAAGAGAACAAGAGAGGAGAGGAAAAGCAAAAGCATAAAAAATTGGCTAGCAAAGAAAAAGAGAAGAGTCATGGACTTGGAGAAGGGGAGAAGAAATTAGATATATGAGTAAGCCAAGAGGTACTACTATAATAGTAATGTGTCAATAAAGCAGATAAAGAAGATCAATTTTTAATAAGGGGTAAAAAGAAAGGAGCGAAACTAAAGCAGGAACAGAAGAAGAGAAACAGGATGAAAAAGGGATAATTGAGGAAGAAAACATTGGCAAAAAATAAGATAAAGTAAAATAATAAAATAAAAAATAGAATGAAGAACACTAATCCAAAGAAAAGGTTTTAAAAAAAAAGCCTATATAATAAAAGCCTAATATGCTAAGTGTCCGACCATTCATTTGACTGTTCGACCAGTCGCTATGACTTGCACTGACCACCAGGGGGGAGATGCTCTGACTGGTAGGTTACCTTGTGGCTGGGGTCCGGCTGATAGGGACTGGGTGAGATGGGCTGGACACACCCGGGAGTCCTCCAGTAGTCCCTCCCCATCCCCGATGGTGCACTGGTGGGGTCCCTCAGCCTGGCCTGCACCCTCTAGCAATCCAGGACCCCTTGGGGGATGTTGGAGAGCCAGTTTCAGCCCGATCCCTGCAGGCCTGGCCAAGGGACTCCACTGGACCTCTAGTAATAATAATAAAATAAAATAAAAAAAAGAAAAACATTTCTTAAGTAGAACATAAAAAATTAAAAAGTGAAGTAGTGAATTGTCATTCACTTCAGCTGAGTTTTAATGTCCCATGGGGGATGGTTTAAGACCCCTTCTACTGTTCTGTCTGCCACTTCTCTGTTTTCTGTTAGGTAGTCAGCACTGTGTTGAAGTTCCCAGCGATCCACCACTCCTCTGTGTCTGTCTCTACAGCCTTTGTTTCAGGCAGGTGAGACCAATCTGCCCACTTTGTTTGTCTGCCGGCTTTCAGTTGTATTTACACAAGCATCTATTTCTGACATGGGCACTACGTGAGGGTGTTGTGTATTAGTTTCCAGGACCAAATGGCCCCTCATCCCAGTCCTCGAGGATTCCCTGGGGGTATTTAAATTCCTCATTTCTCTGCAGAGCTTGAGGCTGGGTGCAATTGTGCTAGTTGCCCTGCAGGTGCTGCTGGGGCGGGGTGGGGAGGGGCTGGCTTTTCAGGAGAAAAATGGCTATTTAGGGTTAGAGGGACTGGAATGTCCCAGTGCTGGATTCCTGGTCGCCTCTTCCTTGCTCCTCCCCAGGCTCCACAAAACTGCACCTCCCACCTGCATTGCGGCATCAGTGAGTGTTTGTAATTATGTACTGGGTTTATCGAGTAAAAGCAAGGAAAATATAAAGGCAGAGCAACCGCTCCGCTGCGCGTTTCTCTTCCCCAGCACTGTGCAACCAGTGAGGGTCTTCAGGCTTTTTTTCTGGGTGCAGCCTCCTATGGCTGTGGACTTAGATATAGATTCCCTGGCTGTCAGCAGCCCTGTGGACCCCCTTCCACAGTCGAGTGTTATGCGTGTCTCCAAGGGATACGGACTTAGTGCAGGGCAGTTTCCTTCTGATACTCTCGTCCCAGTAGTCAGGAGTCTCTCTATCCAGCCCAAATCCCCGATCCTACTGTTCTCTAGGCATCCTCTGTCCTTTCTGGCCACAGAGTGTCTCACCAGCTGTGTTTAATTCACCAATTCCAGGTGGATGTTATTCGATTTAGTTGTTTCCTCTATCTGCTCCACGAGAAGGCATGGGACATGTCTGCCTATTCGGTCGCCATTTTGTCTCCCCCTGGAAAAACTTTTTAGGAGTCCACAGCCAGGAGGGATGGAGTCTCAGTGCTCGTGGGTTCACAGCCAAGGCAGCAGGTCCCTGGCTGGTATGGCTGTAGGGTCCCGGGTGGTGTCTGGTCTGAGGACACCCTGGGTGGACCTGAGGCTGGGCTCCCGGTCACAGCAGCTTTCCCCTTCAAGATGATGCGGCCTTTCTTGAATAAAGCTGTTTTTAATAAAATACTTTTCTTTCCTTAATTTCCCCTTCTTGTCTTTCCAGATATAGTTCTAAGTACCCCTTTCCCCAGTCTTACTATCTAACTCTAAAATATATTGAAGATGTACCAGCATAAGCCTCAGATAATTTCCCCTCCAAGATAGTAAATAAATTAAGCATTTCCATGCATCTCTATTGCACTGTCATGTGGTTACAAAGGTCAAGGAGACAGGATCCTACCTTCCTAGCATCTTGGTCAACTTACATGAAAACCATTGACTTGTTGCTGGACTTATCAGAGAGAACTGTCCATGTCTCAACCCATCCAATCTGAGATTGTCATCTGGGCAAGCTGTCCATCTAGAAAGCAGTCCCAGAGAAAGCCTTCACCCTCCATGGAAGCTGGATGAAATGTTGTACTTGTGCAATAAAGAGCCCAGATGTTTTACTATATGTATTATCACTATTTATTAGAATAAAAACTAAGTGAGGTGTTATATATCAAGCATGTGGCACATAGTAAGTGATCAGGAAATATTAATTACTATTATCTGAGCCACAATAATAATTGCCAACTTTTTATCACTACGAGATGGGCACTTTTCTAAGCAAATCTTCAAACAACCCTGTGAGGTAGGCACTATTTCATTATCTTTTAACAAATGGGGAACTAAGGCACAGAATAGCCCCAGTTCTCAGGACCTAGACATGAGGATCTTTTTTAACATATGGCACCCACCCGACATGAGAAGAGACAGTGACAACAAGGGCAGAAGAGAATTCACTAATATCCTCCTTTGTTCCATCTCTAGAACCACTGCTCAAGACCAGGTCACCATCTCCTCTTGTCTGGTCCACAGCAGTCACATCCTCTCTAGACTTCCTATATCCACTATTAATTGCTATAGTCCATTCTTCACACAACCATCAAAATAATCCTTTAACTCATGGGCCACACAATGATATGTCCCTCTAAGAACTCTTCATTCTCTTCCACTGCACTTAGAATGAAATCCACACATGTATGACCTGGCAAACTGTCAATTTCTCCAGTTTCATATTCCCCCCTCATTGGAAATGAAGATGACCTCTGGAGATGCCAGCAATCTGGAACCTCCATGCTTCATATTCCTAAGGTTACTGACACTCCACTATTTAAATTTTAAGTTGAATCTTCTTCATTTTGATTAGGTTAAATACCTCTTACATTATGTGACTAAATCAGGCAATGGAATATGATATCTTAAAAAGGCTTAGATTAAAACAGGCCCAGTATTCCCATGCCACACCGACCTGTCACCAGTTTTTAAAAACATGCAAGCTCTTTCTTATGTCAGAGCATTCATACATGCACTTCCCTCTGCTCGTATCTCCATCCTCCATCCTTCAAAGTTCTGCTCAAATTTCAGTACCCTCTCTATCCCCATTTTCTATATCTCAACACCCTTTTTTTTATCCTTCATTGATCTCACAACTGAGAAGTATTTTCATTTGTTTTATGTCCTTGCTTTCTCTCTACTTCCCCCCACTAAACTAGAAGCTCTTTAAAAGCAACAGTCATGTCCATATTGTTTGCTATTGTATCCCTAGCACTTCAAACAGGCTCATGGTAGGTGTGTAATAAATAGTGTTTGATACATGAATGGCTGGTGTATCTGGAATGTATGGATTGTGATATTTGGAGACATGACAGACTATGGCTTGGGATCACGTTGCCTTACTTCCCTGGCTGCAAGTTTTATTTGTATACTATTGTCTGCAATCTTGTGCTACAGATCTGAGCACGGGCCTGTCTCATTCCAGAGAGTTGTGACCTCATTGAAATTTCAATGCAAAGAAGACACAGATCCATTTTGCACACAAAGAAAAGATGGTGTCTGTTACAATTGGTTTTCTTGGCTTTCTTGGAAGATACAGAATGAAAGGTAGAAGGATATTAGATGTTCAGTAGTTCTCTTATTGTTCAGAATATCCAGGAAATTCTATTCCCTAAATAGCACTTATAGAATACCTAAATGCTGCTTCCTTGCTATTCTCAGCCACCTGAAATAGTTGAATCTAAGTCCCATAGCATAGTCAATCATGTATATATTCACCCTCAAATAATTTAATATTACAGAATGTGAACCAATATGCTAATTAAGTGTGCATTTAAGAACTTAACTTTGCACCATTGGAAGTTAATTTCTCCTTTATATTACTAGAGACATTCTCTGACAAAGATAAGGAGGTGGATAGATTTTGGTCTTTTTTCACCTTTCAGGCATTCCTTGGATTTTTCTCAGAAAGGTTGGTATAAGGCAAATCTCATTTTTTCTTTTCCCCCCACCTTTGTCTTGGCCAAAGGGTGAACTATGGGAAGATCGCATGGGTGGTGTTCTAAACAACTTTCCCTTGATTGAATAACCCTTCTCCCAAGGGCTACTTGTGCGGTTTAAATTACTTAAAAAACAAAACAAACAATCCAGGGTAAGAGAATCAGTTTGAACAAATAAAAGGTTACCAACAGACTTGCCCTGTACAGCTGGAAAAGATGTGAAAAGCAGAGGCTCCAAGTGCCAAAGAGGATAAATAAACGTGTCAAAAGTGCCATTAAGAAAACACATCTGCACACTGTCAGCAGTGAGGATAAACACACGATTATTTTCCCTTTCACAAGGAGCAATGATGGGGAAAGGCGACTTGATGGACCCCATCCAGGTCTGTTCAATTTACATCATCTTAAGGTTGAGGGATGGGCACTTATCCAGCCTTGATGCATTCCCAGAATCTATCATCAGAAGGAAATCTTCAAAGAAAACAAATACTATATTCATTCTCCTCCCAGCTTACAGATAGGAGAACAAACAAGGAAAGAAAGAGAGGTTATCTGGTAGACCTTAGTTGCCCAAGATTGGGGTTTTGGACTCGACATTCTTCTCTGGCTTTCATTTTTATCCTAATTACCATGCCAGTGGGAAGAACAAATGAAACTGACATGAATATTCCTTATAGCTGTTGAGCATTTGCCTCTGTTTCTTCCCTTAGCCATAAACCTCAAATTCCCAAGGTCCATCAGTGTTTCCAGTTTCTCAGTAAGTAGTTTTATAAGTTTTTATGAATCATAATCAGAACTCATGAATGATAAGTAAGAGCCTAGATTATTATGATGGATCCATTAAATTTCTCATGGACCTAACTTGAGAAAAGGTTGTGATAGATACACAAAGAAATGAAGATGACCTCTGGAGATGCCAGCAATCTGGACCCTCCATGCTTCAAGTTCCTAAGGTTACTGACACTCCACTATTTAAATTTTAAGTTTAATCTTCTTCATTTTGATTAGATTAAATACCTCTTACATTATGTGACTAAATCAGGCAATGAAATATGATGAGTATCTTAAACAGGCTTAGATTAAAACATCTATATGCTGTTAGTTACCCAAATTTCAAAATTTGGTCTAAAGTGAATTAAATATAATTCTAACCTCAATTTTTCATAATAATACAAAGTCGCCCCCAAATTGCCAACACCTCAGAAGTCACTCACATTTGACATTGGAAGGTGTTCCTGGTTTATTAGCTGACATGCTGAAAGTTGGCTTCAAATACCATAATGTAGAAATGCAGGAATTCACTCAGGTGGAGTTAGAAACCTATCTACATTTTCCTTATCCTAGCTTCTCTCTCTTCCTCTAGCTTCTCTACAACATTAAACTCTTTCCATGTCCTCATCTCTGAAAAGGGGTGGGAGTGGAGGGTTAAATTCAAGTATTTCTAAGACTCTTGCAGTATTACAGTTCTGCAATTTAATGTAATATACATGTCCTGATATAACTTTCAGCTCTTCATTCATTTAACAAACTTGTTAGAGCACAAATTAAGTGCTATTGTGCTATTCACAAAAGATTTTAAAAATTGAATGAGATACCATTTTTAGCCTAGAAATGACATAATATGTCTGCTAAATATACAATAAGCACTTCATAAATGCTTTTGAAGGAGTACAAAGTTGAGGTTATAACAGCTCTATTGAATGATACTATGATTAATGATGCTTTTTAATTTTGCCAACATTTAATATCCCATGTTAAAGATTTTTGTCATTTTCCAGTTGTTGGAAATAATCAGAGAAGTGTATATACCCAATAACTATGAAGAATGCTCCCACACACATAGGCCCAGAAAGGTTACATACCTCATCAAGGCTACATCCCGGCATTCTATTGGTTGATAGTTAAGAGCATAGGTTGGGTTCAAATTCTGGCTCTGCCACTTATAGGTTGAATGACCTTGGGCACGTTATTTAACTTCTCTGTGTCTTAGTTTCCTCCTCTGTAACTTGGGACTAGAAGAGTAACTCATTGCATAGGATGTGTGGATTAAATGAGTTCCTACAGGTCGAAATGCTCAGAGGGTAAATATAATATAGTTTCATATTTAGTAACAGATGTTAGCAACTAGAAGTCAGGCTGAAATGCTTTCTGACATACAACAGAAAATCAATTGGTGTTATGGAATAATCAAAACTGGTAGTATAGCCAGTTCTTAGCTCTGTCTGTCCAATATATTTCATGAGTAAATTGTATCTCTGCCAAAAAAGAAAAACCTACTTACAAGTTGCCTGGCACATGGTAAGTGTTCAATAGGTGTTAGCTATTTTCTCACTATACTGTTTCCATTTTTGACAATGTTGGAGATGGTGTTTTAAGAACATCATTGGAGCCCAGACATAATGCTTCCATCTCACCCCCACTGTGTGTGTGTGTGTGTGTGAGAGAGAGAGAGAGAGAGAGAGAGAGAGAGAGAGAGAGAGAATATGTGGAGAACGTGTGTGTGTGCCCGTGATTGCCAGTGGATAAGAAGGTGTATGCTAGTCACAAATCAAATAATTCATTCAGTAAAGTATCTCAGCCAAAAGTTCAATTGCAGGAAATCAAATTCAGAGCTGTAAGCCTGGTGAAATTCAAATTCCTTTTAAACCTTTATTGCCATTTCTAGGCAAGAAACATTTCCCCTGATCCGATTGTCTTGGCCAGGAAATCCTGCATTTTACAAGTAAAAAGTGAAAAAATAATTCGCAGTACATGACACAATTTACAGTTAGCTTCTCAGGAATGTGTGTCATGTTTTAAATTTGAGTAGGTTGATATTCTGCAAACATCCCAGTGCTTCATATTTATAGAGTGCTTTATTTTAGAGAGTTAACAATGAATGAGAAAAAGTGGAACTTTCTGCAAGCATTTTTCCTTTTTTTTCTGTCTTGGTGCTATTTTGATTTGGAAGCTGTTTCTCCTTTTTCAAGCACCATAGAATTCACTTGTCTCCCTCTCGCTGTTTTCCCCCAAAGGAGATACTTCAATTGCTTTCATTGATGAGGAGAGAAAAAAAATCTAAATATCAGACAACCAGGCTAATGAGAGACAGACTGATGTGACAACTAAGAAAGAGCGAAACCAATTACCCCTCTTCATGTAGGTATATCGGGTTCAGAAGGAAACTGAGTGGAGAACTGTGACAGACCTTGTGGGTGCTCCACCCCTATCCCCTAGGCCCACCCTGAGGTCACCTGTAGCTAGGCAAACAATCTGCTACACACCTACAACCTCTCCCTCCTTCTGAGGACTTTCTCTGGACTGTAGGAGTGAACTCCGCAACCTCCCCAACACACCCCACTACCCCAACATACCCCACAATCTCAACCAAGAAGTGGATGATTTAAAGGAAGAATACCCCACACTCCTCCTTGATCTCTCATGGGACAATCCTGAATGTCTTCTACACTCTCTCAGAGGGTCCCCAGCAGGATCCAGCTCTGATGGCTCACAGTGACTTACATTGGCTTCCTTCCCTTCCCTGTCTCACCCTCCCCTCCCCCACAAGCATACTCTTGCTGTGCTTTCTAAAATCACCCCTTGCACCCAAATTATCCCTTCAGGGCCTGCTTTTTGGAGCCAAAACAGGACAAGATCCTAAAAGTATTTACACAGTTGTATTCCCTATCCTACTCCTCCTCCCCACTCTGTCTTAGTGCTGGAATAAAAGATGGAAAAATAATATAATATATAGCTATACTAGGATTCCATTTATTGGAGCAATTTTTATGCTATAAATTGTACGATTCTCTTTTAAGTTCTCGAAGCTAACATTTATTTGGCTGCTAATTTTCTTAATTCATTAAACAAATATTTATTCAGCAGTTACTGTGTACCACATACTATTCTGGGTGATGGCATTACATTACTGAGCAAAGCAGACAGATCCCTGCACCTCATGGTGATGGCATTCTTGTGGGAGGAGATACACCATAAACAATAAATGCAAGGAATATATACTATTAAAACATATGTATGTTAGAAAGTGACAAATACTATAGACTAAAGAAATCAAGCTAAGCAAGGGGCATCAGCAGTGGGAGGTGGGGGGAGGGGCTGGTTGCACTTTTAACTCTGGTTGTCAGTAGCTTTTCTGCCTCCTGCAGGGGGAAGGTGGTAGAGCTTGATTCTATAATGGGCTGCCCCCACCAGATAACCTCCCTCTCCCTCCTCATTTTCCAAATCAGTCTCCAAGGAGAAGCTAATGCTATTAATAGTCACTAAGGACAGGAAACAAATGTCTGTCTTCTCTCCAGTTGAAATTGTTTGCCCACATTAAGTTTGTTACTCATATCTGGAGCCTGGCTAACAGAAGTAAATGTTCAATGAATGATGCATGCATGTCAGGATCTACCTCCCTGTTTGAAGTCCAGTTGAACTTTAATGACCAACCTTGCCAGAGCCACGACCACTGGGGCAGAAAGGGCAGGGAGGAAATTGGAGAGCATGCCTATTTAAATTTTCCTGTAATTAAAAATGAAGCTTAATCATTAGTTTCAAGGGCATGGGGTGGCTCACATGCACAGTGGAGAAATACGAGTTTCACCTTCTCTTGCCTACTGGGACCATGCAGACAATACTGGAACAAAGGACTGGTCTTAAAGGTGAAACTTTAGATGAGGTTACCAGGGAGATAGAGAGCAGGGGAAATTTTAATATCCAGTGTTATTATTCAGACAATATTATTCCCCAGAGAGGAGTGAAAGCATGCAAAGAGAATTGGGCAAAGTCAATGGTTGGGAAGGAAGGTGGAAAGCCGGTGTTGGGGGAAGGAATAGGCACTTACACCAAAAGGCTGACATAGAAAGGCAACCCAAAGATGTGAAGAGAGACTGGAGGTGGGGAGAGAAGCAAACAAGGCCACCTTGGAGGGTGTTCTGGCCATGAAGCGAACTGAAGGAAGGAGTACAAGTCAAAGACACACATTTGAATTTTGTTGGAATTGACTAATAATTAAAAAAAAATAAAATGAGAGATTGTCTGGTTTATCCTCTCCTTTGTGATTTCTGTGGAATTGCTTGGGGGAAAGACAGGGTGATCTGGTTTTCGAAATTAATGGGTTAATTAGGCAATTGGGATTTCCTGCTTTCTTGGGTTGCCTCTCACCTTCCACTCTCTTGGTGACTTGAGACTGATGAAGGCAAGATGTCTTGTGAACGTTTGGGATGAAACACTTTGTTAGGAAAACAAGCAAATAAATTTGACAGCTGCTTGATGTAGGACAGTCATTAAATTTTCAAGAATGTAGGTCTTCTATTATTTAGTGACGTTAATCTCCCTCCCAAAATAGAAAAAAGGGGGTTCCAGAATTACAGAGAGAGGAAGTTGTGTTTGCTCTGCTGAAAGTTGTCAAGGGCCCCCTCCCCCACTCCCTTTCTTCATGGGACTGCTGAGCTGGGCCAGTCAGGCCAGCACATGTCAATAATTTGGTTGGGTTTTCAGGGGTTGATATTTAGGCCTTGTTTTCATTCACTTCCCTTACGGGCTTCCCCTTTTCTCTTCCATTGCCTGTTCTTTTGGCTAATACCCATTTTTTAGACCCACCATGGGGGAAATGTGATGAAGAAATAAAAAATCAGCTATTTATTTTGCTGCTTGGGTGTTTCTGGGAAGAAGATTTGATATGAAGTGAAGTTGAAATGCTGGCCAAAAGGAGATTTTAGAAAATTCTGTGGCTTTTTTGTGCCCTGTTACTTAGGAGGGATGACTAAGAATTGATGTAGTTCTTTTACAAGAAAGGCTGGAATACCACAGAGGATTGAATTAAAAAAAAACAAAACACGGTTGTATAGCAATATTCCCTCTTGACTCTATGCTAGCCTAAAAGTGAGATTGGATGTCCAATAGTGGGGGGTGGGTGGGGGTTGATAAGAATTGCTTTTCTGATGGCTTTGAGAGGAAGAGAGAGACCTTTTTGTGCTAGCACCACCCAGACATAGAAGAAGATGGCATTCTCCCTGAGCCTGCCAGGACACAATCGGACTCTGCACAGAGAAACCTCCTGGGTACACTGTCTGTTTTTCCACTGTCTAGATGGTGTTGCTAAATGAATACAGTGGTAGTTAAGGGCTCAAAGGTGAATCCTGCTTCTGCAATTTTTTCACTGCATGGCTTAGGTAAAGTCAGTCTCTGCATACCTAAGTTTCCTCTTCTACAAATAAACCCATCATAAAAGTGTGTGCCCACAGGCAGACACACACACCCATTCACATATATGTACACTAGTGATAGCTGCCAGGTTAAGAAGGGCTATAGTTGTGAGCCTGAGGTAACTTGGTTAGGATCATCTTGGCATCAAGACCATGCCTTGACTCCCACTAGGACCACATGCCAAACTATTAATTGAGTCACTAGTCTTCCTATCATAGATCAGGGTTTAATTGCTCTAGATAGCATCTGAACATTTTATAGCCTTTGAAATTGAACCTAGGCTGTTTATTCATGCCATGCAGAGAACTGTTCTCCAATGATATTCCACAGCTAATTTCGCCATGAGTAATATTTAAGAAATATTAATTGGGTACATACTACATGATTCTAGGTTTTGGAGAAGATATAGCAGGTTGCTAATTAGATAAGGTCCCTCACTGCATAGAGCATATATTCTAGGGAAGAGAGGTAGACAGTAAATTATGTCAGTGGTGGTGAATATCAGGAATGCTGTGGAAAAGATATCACAAATTTATTGTTGAACATGTAAATGCCTCCAAATCCATTCATCCATTTATTCAGCAGGTAATTGATGGAACAGTTGAGGATGTAAAGAGCTGCCTGACTTCCAGGTGTTTGCACAAATCACTCCCTTTCCCCTTCTCCCTAAATGAGGCATCATGTGTTCAACGGAATGATCTGGGACAGTTAATTTTGAGCCAAACTCATTCAGCACAGCAATGTCTGCCAGGCATGGCCACCCAGACAAATTATTTCCGGCAAAGGAATTACACAAATGCATTTTGTGGGCCTAGAGTTGAACTGGCAGTTGGAGGAGGAACTTCCAGCACATATGGGACTCCAAAAAGAAATGAGGGAAAGTTCATCTTTGCACTGCCCCAGCCTGCCCCTCTTCGTGTTCAGGCCAGAGGTGGCCACAAATTATTGTAGGATTTCCCTGTATAGTTTTCTTTGTTGGATTTGACTTGGATTCTCTATTTAGTGAGTTGTAAGTTGACTCTCACTGACTTTTCAGAACAATATTCAGGTAAAAGTATATTAAGGCCATTTCCAAATGGAAGTTATTGATCCAATTATGCAGGTGGATATGGCAACCACCAGGTGTCCCTGATTCTTCTTTCTCTCTTTTTGTTTTCTGAGAGAGTTGGAAGTTGGCACAGAGTAGGCCCTGATCAAAATGGATAAGTCAGTCGCAGAGACAGGCTGTTCTGTGTCTGTGTAAGAAGACAAGAAGCTTTCCTTTTGAGGGGATGATGGGCAGTAAGGAAAGGTGGGGCAGTCGAGTTTTCTAGATGCTCTGATTTGAAAATCAGGGACTCAAAGGAAGTCTGTCCTTCCTGAGTAATTGCATCCTGAAACTGCTGCACTTCCTCTGGGTTTCGACTTTCACCCCAGCCAGGCTTTGAGGAGGGAGGACAAAGGAGAGGCCACCCTCCTCCAGGGAGGGAGGAAATAAGTGTGCAGTGTGGGGTAGGCAGCCCACGGGCTGCTCCATGTGGCTGCTTCTCCTCTTGGGCAGAGGATCTGGGTGTCATTTCCTCCTTTTCTCTTGAGAGATGCCTTTGTGGGCCTCTCACTGGTCTTTGGTGTACATAAAGTGGCTGCCACACAAAGCTCTGTTTTGCAAAAGGAGGTGGCACCAAAGGCAAACATTGAGTTTGGAAATAATTCATGAATTTTATTCAGCTGCTCTGATCTTGTAATGTGAACAAACCTTATTAGACTGGAGGCTACTAGTGTAGAATTGGAGGTATTGATTTATCAAGAACCAGGAAAAGAGTAACGCTGAGAGTACTGAGAAAATGCTTAAAGTGCTTCTGAAAATTCAGCATTTTAAGCTTCCCTAGTCACTTAGGGTCCTTACTTTAAAATACCTCTTCACCAATAAACAGGCAACTTCCCTAGGATACCTTCCTGCATGGTATTTGGTTTACCTGGCTTCAACATTTAAAGATGGAAAACTGCTTTTTTAAATTATATTTTATATTTGTCACTGATATGAGAACTTACTATTTTTTTTCATTTAATCTGAATTAGGCTCACTTTACAGTTTGGCTACATATTTTAAATTAAAAACATATAACAGTTATATGCTTGTGTAAAAAATAATAACGATGAAACACAATGTATGCAATTTTTAAAAAGTGGAAAAGTAACCCCTATCCAGCTATTCCCCGAAGTTAAACATTATTTATTGCTCAGCTGTGTGTTCTTGGTCAGGACACCTAACTTCTCCATGCTTTAGTTTCTTCATCTATAAAATGGGGACAATATTAGTATTTATCTCACAAGGTTGTTGTGAAGATTTAAAATGGGGACAATATTAGTATTTATCTCACAAGGTTGTTGTGAAGATCAGATAATGTCTGATGTATATTCTGGCTATACCAATTTTAGCTGTGGTTGTCAGCAATATGCACCATTTCTATAAATCAGTGTATGTTTTAAACCTTTGAATGTTTTCTAGATTCATAGATCTTTAAAGTTATGGTGATGTCTCAATAAGCAGCATTTTCACTCAGGATAGGGCCTATGTAAGTGAAGAAGCCTGGCCCTCTATTTGTTTTTCTCTAGTGGGATCCTGTATGGTTCGATTTCTTCATGGCTTCTAAAAAACACTAAAATTTCTTGAGTAGAAGGTGGGGGGAATTGGAATGTACCTTTTGCTCTAAGGAGGGGCCTGACAGATAAAGTTATTCCTTCCCTTTCAAGATCCTAGTGACTTAATATGGGTGCTATCACCCAGAGGAGGTTCTACTTCCTGGTAATATGGTGGGGGATTTATGGCCCAAAGACTAGTGCAGACTTACTTAAATAGAAAGAAGAGGGAATCACAGTCTCATACTAGATGAGCTGATGGAAAATTAATTGGGGTTTTAATTTTCGTTTTTAAATGAAGTGTGGGGGGGAAGCTATTTTATTTATTTTTACTATTGCACTATGAAAACCATAAAAGTATATCTGTTTGTTTGTATGTATGCAGAAAGAAGAAACGAGAAGAACCTCTAAGCCATTGACAAAAAGGCAAGACCAGACTGGAGATGCTTTTTTTGTCTCTCTTAAAAACCAACGGTATATGTTATCAGGTGATTTAAAAAGTCCAGTGAAGGAGTCAGAGAACTTGTCTCCTTATCCTGGTTCTGCCATGTGTGGCCTAGAACAAGCTACTTAACCTCTCTGTGCCCAAGGTATCTTATCTACTTAAGAAAATGAGGTTATTTCTACCCTACATAGCTATTTTGAGGGGAATCAGAGATGTAATAGTAGGTTACATGGTCACATTGTTGGGTGAATGTTAGGCATATCTGTCCATTCTATGCCGTAGGCTTTCTTCACCATGTGTAGAGCTCTGAGTGTGCAAACTGAGCACAGCAAACTGCTGCTCTCATGGGACTTATAACCAAAGAGAACCAAAGCATATGTGTAAAAGTGGCTTGAACACTTATTAAGGAAAATAATAACATTTAAGCCACCACAAGAGCATTTAATAATACTGTAATAAGATAGATGCTTGGGAGAAAATGTGGCTGAACCCACATAGAGTTGACAGGGTAGCAGGATACCTTGTTAGTTGCTTGTGGGTAGAGATCAAGTTCCCAATTTTCGCCACAAGACCCCCTGGTCACTTCTGTGAGCAAACTCAACCCTTGATATCTGAGAGGACCCCTAATGTCGCTTGACTCCTGATAGTACTTGAATCCATGACTCTCTCAGCTCACCCCTCTAATCAACCTTGCCTTTATATCAGGACTTGGGACTTAGGCACAGCTGGGTTGTGATGCTATAAACCAACTGGCTGAAACATCAGTGAGAAGCACGGATACCACTGTTCAATGGCCAAGATGGCAGAGTAGTTCTGAAGTAAATCTCTTTGCTATGCTATAGGATCTACACAGTCTCTTTTCTAAGCTCTCTGAAGTTGACAGGGTAGGAAATAATATCAAGATTTTTCTCTTAATTTCCTAAGTGACTTGCCTAGAGTTACACTGTTTATTATTGAATTGTGAGGGGGGAGGCCTTAAAATTTGATTTTCTAATACCCAAGTCAAAGTTGATATAGTAAGTTGGACTTTCTATGGCAATATACAAATACATTGACATATATTAACTTATTGATTAATTAATTTATGCAGCAACTACAAATCTATATTAGAGAATGCACATTTCTTCATGTAATAACAAAGATGAAATGCCTCTCAGGTAATTCTTTAACTTCTTCCAAAAACAACCAAACTGGTAACATCCAATTAGTTGGAGTCAGTTAGCTGCCTCAGTTAGTTGAACCAAGCAGTATAAAAATCATGTAAACCCTCTGAGCACAATGTGCTCTCTCCCTTCTTCACCAGGTCTGCTGCTTCGGGGTGGGGGCTAGAACCTCAAGGTTTAAGACCAGCAAAAATTAGTTCTTTAGCCACATACTAAAAGCGAGTCTTCCGTGCAGTGCCTTTCTGGCTGAAGCCAATGGTCCACTAAGTCTGCTTGGAAACTGATTTGTTAATTATTCTTTTCCTTGTGTGACATTTTTCAAGATAAACTTACATGGGCCAGCCTCCTAGAAAACCTTTTAAAATGCTAATTGTGCAATTGTGAAAATAATGTAAAAATAAGCCATGTGGTGCAGTCAGTACCTGACTAATTAACAAGCAGTAAATGAACCCTTGCTTAACAAATTCTGTACTAGACTGTGTGAATGGCAGAAAGCTTCATGGAGGCATTGTTGAGAGAGATTGGTTTTAAGTAAATAGGTTCTTATAGGAACTGGTCAGTGGTAATCAAGAATTATTGGTCATAGCTCTATCTTTTACCAAAATTGAACATTGTTGGTGAATTTGATTCAGGGAATATTCATTGAGCTCTTCTAGGACTCTGTGTAGGCCTGAGGAACAAGGACACAGACATGCATTAAATACAAAGGATGCCCTTGAAAGTTAATAGTCTAGTGAAAGACAAAGGCAAGTAATCAAAAAGAGCTATAGTATACTTTTGACTGCAAGGACCAGAATGCCCAATTAATATGGCTTAAGTGATAAAGATATTTAATTATCTTACAAAAGATAATGTCTGAAGGTAAACTCTAGGGCCAGTTCAGTAGCTCAGCAATATCTTTTACACCAGGCTTTTCCTATTCTTTTGCTTTGCCATCCTCGTTCTGTTGGCTTTTTGTCCTTAGGCTTGTTGCCCTCATGGTTGCAATATGATTGTCTTGCTCCAAGTATCATATTCTCAAATGACAGAGTTCACAAGCAGTAAGCAAGGAGGGATGGTAGAAGATCATGTCCACTTTTGGAGACTACCGAAAAAAGTCACATGGCCACACCTAGATTCAAGGGGTGGGGTAGGGATGTGCCTGGAAATACAGTTTGGCTGCCCAAACACTTTACATCCTCAATTCAGTCCCTATGATCCCTATGGAAGGGATTAAAAAATTGTTGGGCAATTAGACATCTCTGCCACATAATATAAAAAATGTTCATTTTATAACAAGTACAGATGCATACAGAATTCAAAGACATTTAATTCTGCCTTGAAAAGTGATAGGAGGTTTTGTAGAGGATCTGACATTTTAGCTGAGTCACCAGGTAGAGGGAGAAGAGAAATCCAAACAGGAAACCCATTGTGCAAAGACATAGAGACATGAAAGAGCTTGTCGGATTCTTGTGCTAGTTGTATTTTCTTGCTCTATTTCTCCCATCTTTTGGTAGAACTGCCATATCTAGCAAGTCATTTAACTCCTTAAGGTCTATAAAAATGAGGCAGTTTGATTCTGTGGTTGTGAAAGGTCTTTAAGTTTCTCTCATTCACTCCCTATCTACCTTCAAAGGTTTAAGTAAATATTAATAGGCAGTCTCACATTTTTTATATGGATAGCAAAGTAGTTCTTTAATCTTATTTCCTCTATAAAAATACATTTAAAAATATGTCAGAGTCAATGTAGTATCATAGGCAGAGCATGAAATTAAGGATCATGGATATGAATTTGAAGCCAAACTTTGTCACTTACTTGCTGTGTGACCTTGAGAATATACTTAAGATCTCTATGCCTCAGCTTCCTCATTTGTAAAAGGGAGATTGTGGTATTTATCTTTCACGATTCTTTGGAAGCCTTAGTTGTAATTGTTTTTAAACATGTAGTACAGTGCTGGATACTTATTAGGTTCTCAAACAATTCACAAATGAAGAAATAAAAATGCCCAATACACAAAGTTTTAAATATTCAGCAAGAAATAACTGTGTGTATCAAATAGGCAAATATTTTTCCTTTTATTTATTTATTTTTTCTTTTAAAAATTCTTTACTGTTGATGTGAAGAAATGGGCAACGAATTTTAAAATTTAAACATTTATGCTAAGTGGATAATTAATGATATGAGCATAGGGTATAATTAGTATAAAGTTGTTCATCCTGGTGTTATTTGAAATAAAAAGTATTGGGATCAACACAAATGGTCAACAATAGATAATTCATTAAATGAACTAAGCTTCATTCAGATATTTTAATGTTACCTAGATGTTAATAATCAAGTTTTTGAAAGATATTTGATGATGTGAGGGAAATGACCATGATATAATGTCCCTGTAAAAAGTCAATCTATAAGACACTATATATAACATGGTCCAAGTTTTGTATAAGTAAATCAATATCATGCTTAGAAAACTGGATGGAAGGTAAAACATGAAAATGTGAAAATTATTATCTCTGGGTACTAAAAAAACTTGGGGCTTTTATTTTCTTCTATGCTGCTCTGAATTCTCCAAATTGTCTTTGCATTGCACATGGAATGACATGGAAAAAAAGTTATAAAATTAAGAGAAAATATCAGGTTAGAAAAATTATCCCCCAAATCAGAATATATTGACTCCAACTATATAAGAATATCCACACATTCTTCCCCTAGCCCCCCAAAAAGGAGATTGGAAGGAAATATGTCCAAATTTATGTGGAATGATGGATTGTTGCCATTTTCTTCATTATACTAGTTTGTATTTTCCATGATTAGCATATATTATTTTTATGAGCAGAAAAAGAAAATTACCACCAAATAAAACCATATAAAAAAAGGTTCTTGAATACTGTATTACATGTAGCCATTAGTGTGGATAACCACCAATAAAACAAATAAGTTTGAGGGCTCAGGTTTTTCTATTCCACAGCTGGGAAGTCATTTGACCAATATGGGAACCTGGTACCCGTGTTTATCTTCTGTCTTGAATACACCAAGTCCCACATTCTAAAAGCAGGGTGACAAGGCCAGAGTTACTGTTGATGGGGCAGATGAGTGAATTTTGCTGCTATAAAATTTCTAATAGAACCTGTGCTCCAGGCTGCAGGGACTGAAGGGCAACCTGCAATTTTTTTTAATTTGTGCTTATTGAGCCAGTAGGTGCCTCTGGCTGGATGCATGGAGCTCTCTGGTGGCCAAGAGGTGTTAACACAGTAAGTTTTACACTCCCAGAAGGAAACCCAAGGTTGACTTGCCAAACCAGGATGTTCAGAAACTACTGTATACTTGCAGATTGTGTCAAGTCCTTACAATGGGTAGGGAAACGTCTGTCTTCACTATTCCCATAGTATTTCCTATGAAGAAGGAATACTTCATATCTGCCAAATAGAATAGATACTTCTCTGCCTCATGCCTATGTCAGTCACTTGGTTTTGTGATAACTTATTTTATTATTTTTTTACTGTTATTTTTCTTTATAAAAAATTTTAAAATTACAGTTGACATTCAATATTACATTAGTTTTAAGTGTACAGCATACTGGTTAGACATTTATATAACTTACTAAGTGATCACCTTGATAAATCTAGTACCCATCTGACCTTACATAGTTGTTACAATATTATTGACTATATTCCCTATGCTGTACTTTACATCCTCATCTGTAACTACCAATTTTTACTTCTTTTTTTAAAAATAAATCTTTATTGTTCAGATTATTACAGGTGTTCCTCTTTCCCCTCCTCCCCCATAGCTCCCCTCCACCTGATTCCCCCCCATGCCCTTTCCCCCGCCACTGTCTTCATCCATAGGTGTAAGATTTTTGTCCAGTCTCTTCCTGCACCCCTCAGACCCCCTGCCCCCTGATAATTGTCCATCCCCTCCCTTTCTATGTCCATAATTCTATTGGATTCACCAGTCCATTCTGTTCATCAGATTTTTTATTCACTTGATTTTTAGATTCACTTGTTGGTAGGTATGTATTTGTTGTCACTTTGTTGTTCATAATTTTTACCTTTACCTTTTTTTTCTTCTTCCTCTTCTTAAAGAACACCCTTCAGCATTTCATGTAATCCTGGTTTGGTGGTGATGAACTCCTTTAGCTTTTTCTTGTCTGTGAAGCTCTTCGTCTGACCTTCAATTCTGAATGATAGCTTTGCTGGGTAGAGTAATCTTGGTTGTAGGTTCTTGCTATTCATCACTTTGAATATTTCTTGCCACTCCCATCTGGCCTGCATAGTTTCTGTTGAGAAATCAGCTGACAGTCGTATGGGTACTCCCTTGTAGGTAACTAACTGTTTTTCTCTTGCTGCTTTCAAGATTCTCTCTTTGTCTTTTGCCCTTGGCATTTTAATTATGATGTGTCTTGGTGTGGTCCTCTTTGGATTCCTCTTGTTTGGGGTTTTGTGCGCTTCCTGAACTTGTAAGTCTATTTCTTTCACCAGGTGGGGGAAGTTTTCTGTCATTATTTCTTCAAATAGGTTTTCAGTATCTTGCTCTCTCTCTTCTTCTGGCACCCCCATAATTCGGATGTTGGTACACTTGAAGCTGTCCCAGAGGCTCCTTATGCTATCCTCACAGTTTTGGATTCTTCTTTCTTTCCACCTCTCTGGTTGGGTGTTTTTTGCTTCCTCATATTCCAGATCTTTGGTTTGACTCTTCGGGTACGGTGGTCTACAGTTGAGTTTCTGTATATTCTTTATTTCAGACAGTGTATGCATAATTTCTGACTAGTCCTTTTCCATTTTTTTGGTGTTCTCATTAAGGTCCTTGAAGGTCTCTTCAAGTTTCTCAGTGGTTTTTAGAAGATTCTTGAGTAACCTTATAAATGTGGTTCTGAACACTGTGTCATCCAGTAGTTTACTTTCCTCCATCTCTCCTATTTGTGACATACTTCGGTGTTTCCGCATTTTTGGCTGCCTCCCTGTGTTGATGGAGTGGCTTTGTGTGGTCGGTGACCTATAGGGGCCGGTAGCTCAGCTTCCCCAATCACCCTAGGTGGTCGCTCTTGGTATACCCCTTTGTGGGCTGAGTGAAAAGTCTTGGTGAAGTTAAAAGCCTTGATTGCTGTTGGTACACTGGGAGGAATTGACCTCCAGGCCAATTGGCTGTGAGGACCTGCTGTGTCTATAATGGAAGCGCTGCTGTGCTGGAGACATGCTTGTGGTACAGGGCTTGTTTGAGTGGGGCTTTGGTGCTCACTGAGTCTGCCTCCCGAATGTGTCACTTATGGATGTGAGGAGTTGAAATCTGGTGTCTCATGCTGACCACTAGGTGCATTGGCTAGTTCAGCTGCTGTCTGAGGCTACCCTGCAGGAGCTACAGTGAGAACTGCCGTCCTCTCCTCCCTGCCTGGAGTTTGGAGGCCTTGGAGCTGTCTGTACCGGGTTGCAAGTTTACTAGTTTAAACTGCAATAGAGAAGGCCATTCATATGCAAAAGCCGCTGCTAGGAGCTTGGGTGTGTTTGTAGATTGTGCGGGGCGGAGTCTCAGGGCGTCACTAGGCTAGGGCGTGGCCAACAGCAATGGCTGGCAGTGAGCCGCCACCCTCACTCTCTGACTCACTGGCAGACAGCCCAGTCTCTCCCCAGAAACTGGATTTCAGAGAGATTGGGGGCTTGTCTCTCTTCGGATTGAATAAAGCAACACCCGCCTCCAGCTAGGCTCTGCCGCCAGTTCATATCGCGTGCGCATTCCCCTGTACCTCAGTTTTTCAGCGTTTGCACCCTGATTGCTCCCGTCTCTTTCAGTCTAGTTGTAGAGGTTCCGCTCAGCCAGCTGTCCCGTGGTTCTGGGTGATAGACGTTCTGTCATTTAGTTGTAGTTTTGGAAATTGTTGTGGGCGGCAGCAGCCCAGATGTTTATCTATGCTGCCATCTTGGATCCTCCTCACATTCTTGTGTGATAACTTATTGATTAAATTGGGTGAGGTGTGCCAACTAATGTGTGATCCCTGATTATGTTGCTTGCTTCACAAATCC
Organism: Eptesicus fuscus; assembly: GCF_027574615.1. NCBI lineage: Eukaryota > Metazoa > Chordata > Mammalia > Chiroptera > Vespertilionidae > Eptesicus > Eptesicus fuscus. Next base: position 9,159,464 of record NC_072473.1, read on the forward strand.
ATACTGTATGAAATTGCCCTTGTGGATTGTTTTTTAAGTGGGTCTTCATAGGACCATAGAATGTTAGAGCTGGAAGGAGACCTAGAAACAGAGAGACAGCTCCAATTAAAGAAATTACTCATTACTGGCTGATCCAGATATGTAACATATTCCAGTCTTAAGACATTTGTCCAGCAAGCTCCAACATTTCCCTCAGGTTGCCTTTATCTGGATTGGATGGCTTAAAACCAAAGCTAAGGCTCCGGACTCTCATTGTCTCTGGGTAGTCTTGTGTTTATCTGTGTTTGAATCACACTATGACTCTGTGAATCTGAAATAGGGTGAACAGCCAGTTGTGTGTGTGTGTGTGTGTGTGTAACTTTGTGCAGTCATACATTTATGTATCACTATATTTCTGTGAATCTCTATCATTTCCTTTGGGCAAATTCCACACAGTAAACCATATCATAAATTTCTCAAAGGTGATCTTCTATGCCTTTTGTATTCTAATATAAAACTTTCTGAAAGTGTTGGAACCATTGGCATAATTCACATTATTTTCTTTGTAGGCCATGAATGAAAACAATGTTTGAATCATTTAGGTCCTGAGATTCAGAACTTATGTTTGCATAGGCACTGGCTTTTAGAGAGGCCTGAAGATTAGTAGAAACTTACCCCTGGGTGTTATAGAATGTTCCATTGAGAGAAGGAAAAGGAATTAAGAGGAGGAAAAGGAACAACTTTATCCCCCAATTGTCAGGTCAGGTATTGGGTTATATACTTATTTTTTTCTGAAGCAAAAGTGCTTTGGGTTCTGTTTCTCTCTAACATCATCTCAATAATCGCCCAGGTAGCTTTGTGATGGCACCTTAGAACTTTGGTGGGCATTTGGAAGTCTAAGGATATACCTTAAAATGATCTCTACAGTCAATCTGACTATTCCATCAAATTTGTTCATTTTGATAACATTTTTTTTATTTTTTAAAAGAGAAATATACATAAGAAATGATCAGTTAACCTTTTGCACTCGGATGTTGAGTGTGACTCAATACGGTTAGCATCGGTAGCAGCTCTTTTTATACTCTTTGAATGTATCAGTAATTTGAAATATTAAAAAAACCAAATAAATAAGTTTGTATGAAAAGAAACTCCAGTTTTTTATTCTACTGCCGCACTTTGTAAAATCTGGGGTATTTAAAATATTAAATCCCGAGTAGAATAAAGGAATTGAGAAAAAAGCAAGCGAGTGCAAAGGGTTAAGGGGCCTTGGGAAGCCCAGTGCTAGGAAAAAAGAAGGGACCAGTATGATGAGGGGTCTTGGAGCCAGACCTGTGAGGTTTAATTTTTGGCATTGCCAATATGGGAGGGTAGAAGTGGATAGTGGATGGGGATGTGAATGGGGCAGATGGGCCCTAGATGGGTATTGCGCATGTGTGAGGTGTATGTGGGAGTTTCATTGTAAAGTTCTATCTATTCTGGGGTTAGAAATTCTCCATAAGACCCTAAACTACCCACACCCCAAATATAATCATATTGGAACATTTTGACCAAGATCACTCAACAAATAAGTGGCAGAGATAAACAACATACATAATACAAGACATAATTATTTATTTATTATTTATTTATTTATTTATTTATTATTGATTAAGGTATTACATATTTGTCCTCATCCCCCCCTTCCCATCCCACACCCCTCCCCATGCATGCCCCCACCCCCCTGTTGTCCTTAACCACTGGTTAGGCTCATATGCATGCACACAAGTCCTTTGGTTGATCTCTCCCCTTTACTCTCACCCTCCCCAACCTCCCTCTGAGGCCCGACAGTCTGATCCATGCCTCCTTGTTTCTGGGTCTGTTCTTGTTCATCAGTCTATGTTGTTCATTATTTCCCCTAGATGAGTGAGATCATGTGCTATTAGAAATACACTTATAAGAACCGAAAATGAGACAAGCAATAATGGTTATGCTGAAAGGCAAATGAATCAGTCTGTAGTGAGTTTCTTTCTGGGCCAACAGTTCTTTTGAGTCCTGATTTCTATGTCCAACAGTTCCTTATGTGCACATGTCAGCACTGACATTTCAGTTCTGGATGGTGGACAAATGGTGGTAATGCAGGTCTGACCCTCTCTGGTTTGGTCCTGGGCAACCTGCAGTGACGCACAGCTGCTAACTGCTAGTATGGCAAGGTGTCGTCAGCGTCTTCCATCTCTGGACTGCTTCTCTTCTGTCTTCATGGCTGGAGTAGTCCTGTCGATTCCTCTCTGTTGCTGGAATCCACATGGTCTCGGAGTTGTTTTCTGAAAATATACAAACATATTCTCGACCAAAAGTTAATAAAGGAATATTTTCTATAAATTTGACTTGGGATCCTATTTCATTTTTTGCACAAATGATTTTCCTCTGGCTTGTTTTGACACCTTGTGTTTTTCATGGGTGTCTTGCTTTTAGCCTTACAATTAATTTTCTAAAGTATTAATTTTCTAGATGTAATTTACTTACAGGATATTTTTCCTTACATGATATTCTTCTACTATCCCCCCCCCTTTTTTTGATTTAAATGTTAGGAGGCTTTTGAAAATTTCATAATGTAGTCTTGATGGCTTTTAATTTTTAATTTTTTGCACTATAATATTACTGTTTTAGGTTCATTACATGGTGCACAATTTTATCATGAGATGAACTACCAATAAAAATTTTAGTTTACACTTTAGGAACACCTTTTTGTCCAGTACAATTATTTTTTCTAGAATATTTGCTTGTTTCAACTAGCCAATTTAAATTTGCCTGAAAACTTGACTACTGTTTTACTGTCAAATTTATTACTCTAACACCAATCTTATTTTACCCTGTAAATATTAGTGGAAAGGATTATTTGCCTTCTTGAGTAGGTCCTGAGCATACCTGGTGGTAGGCTGGATTTAGATATCATAAACCCACATCCCCACACCATGGGTACAAGACAACTCAAACAATTCTTATTGGAGAGGGCAGCTGCTGTTGGCCAAGACAAGACATAATTATTAAAAGACCATAACACAAAGGTTATAATGAGCACAGACTTTGAAGTAGGACATGGATTCAAGTCAATTATCTTACTCCATTTGTAACCCTGGGCAAGTCATTGATCTTAAGTTTCCTCAGCTATAAAATGAGGAAACAGCACCCACCTTCCAGAGTTGTTGGGACCATTTGAAATTAATATGTCAAGCACCTAAAAATACATGGTCTTAGTAGGCACTTACCAAAGTGATTCCTGCTATTTAAATTAATATTCTAAGTGGATTAAGAATCCCAATGGATTGCAGTGGGTTCACTGGGAGAGAACTGGTTTGGGAGCAGCCATTCACTTTGTCCTAAGGTAAGCAGGAGCTCTCAGGTCACCCAGGGAGGTCAAAATGAGCAGTTACAATTTCTTGGAATTTAATGATTTGGTAACCTCTCCCAGGCTGCAATAACAACTAAATGGAGAGAATTTCCCATCAAATGCCAAGGGATACCTGGTTATTTCATTGGATGGGAGTGTAAGAATCCACACTGGAAGGACTTCTAAAATAAATGACTTCTCAGTGTGGAACTGATCCCCAAGTCTCCTGCTTCTTCTTCTATCCAGATGTTCCTGGATTCCCAGGGGAAGAGGCATGCAGCTTTCATCAGCAATCATCTGTGAGCTTCTTACATGGAATCTGTATCTAATTTACTTCTATCTCTCCAGTGCATGGCTCACAAAGAAGACTAAGGTTTTTTTATAGATGGGTGGGTGGGTGGATGGATGGATGAGTGGATGTGGAAACTGAGTTGAGGCAGAATACGGATGTATCTCTCTGTGTTAAGAATATAATTTTATTTTTCAGTTTTGTTATATCTTGTGTATCTTTTTACAACATTCCCAGTAAGGAGAACATACTGTATACCAGATAGTCTACCACTTGGTTTCTATTGTGTACTAGGTAGGGTATCAGTGAACACCTAGTTTTTATATTATTTAATCCTCACAACACTCTTTGAGGGAGGCTTTATTTATTAATGCCATTTTACAGATGCAGAAATACATGCTCAGAATAGTTGAAGAACTTGTTCAAGTTCACAAATCATATAAGTCCATGCTCCTTTCCTATACATCATGCAATGCAAGCATACTTATAGTCAAAAACAACAATATTCATACCAGTATAGAAGTGAGGAAGAAAGTCACTAACTCAAATATGTTTCTCAGAGGCAGATAGTGACTGGTCAAAGAAAATCCAGGGGAAGAAGGGAAGTCTTCATTTGGTTATGCATTGGATGGTGAGTGGCTGATGAGGGGAGGGCATGATCATTGGGGGCTGGAAAAAGGTACCAGGCAATCTTATACTCTCAGGCTTCTCTTCCAAGTGTAACTCAGTCACTGATTGGAAGGAGTGAGGTGGGTTACTCTACCTCCATTCTTCTTGGGATCAAGCTACCACACTTGTCCACATGGGCAACCTCTGCCAACAAATTCTCAGGCAAACTGGAGACAGTGAAGAGATACCAAATGTCTGTCCTTTGTTCAGGTTCAGAAAGAAAACAGAATAGGAGCAGGAACTGAGACATTGATTATTGTGTGCCTGTTTCACTGATGGAGTGCTCTCAGGAGAAGGGGAGTAAGGGAAGCAAGATAGGTCAAGGGGAAAAGATCTCAGCATGTTTATGGTCTTAGCTAGACATTGGCTTCAGCCTCTTCTCATATGAGCAGGTATTGTACCACAGAGTTTATCTCACCTTAAAGCAAGTGCTAGCCTTTTGTATCACTGTATCAATCAGTCATTAGTTATGGACTGCCTCTTGGGAAGGGGACATCACCTTCTGGGCTAGGTATCTCCCATTGACCAAATGCAATTCTCCAGAGAAAGGATGAACTGTGAGCTGCCCTTAACAGCCAACACTCATAGCAGCTGGGGAAGGGGATTCCAGCCCAGTTAAGGGATCTGGGTTAAGCATTAACAGCATCCAATATACCCACCAAGCTCCTGAACATTTTCCTGCGGGCATGGAGTATACAGAGAATTTCTGCAGGTGTTTTGGCCACTTCTCAAGGGAATGAAGACTGACTTGGATGGATATAGTCCACCTAGAAGTTCATTCTTTGATCCTAGAGGAAAGGGGTACCAAGCAAGGATTCTTCCTATGAGCCTTCCAGTCTAGAGACTTTCCCCACTCACTCTTTGCTGGCCATATGCTGCTGGGATACCCCCTCTGAGTCAATCTAAATTTAATGTTCTTGGTGAAGTGTAGCTTAGGATTTTTACTTTAATGGTATTTATCATTCATAATTCTCTTTGATGTAGGACAGCCAATGTCATGACATCTAGATTTCATCTTCTATGCCCATGTTTTATTTTTCCTCTTAGTTTTGATATTCCTCATATTCCTGCTAAATGCCTGTCCAATACTCCCCTCTCCAATCCTGTTAATACTTAACCTGTCAATGTTTTGTTGGGTGAAGAATAATTAAAAAGCAATCAAGTTGGCTTTGAGTGCTAAGGGAGTGAAAACTGGTTTTATGTCTAATTTGAGACATTCCTAAGAGTGTGCCTTTCCTTTATGGCCAAGATTGAAAGAAACCAAGAATGTAGGCTTTTTAAATTGCCTTTAGACCTTAAGGATTAGTCATAAGATTGTGTTGAAATCATTCAATCCCTAGAAAAAAAGTGATTAACATTTAACTTTCTTAATGGGCAATTACTCAACAGCTATGCCAGTGGGTAAATATTTACTCATCATCTATTCCAAAGAGTAAATGCTAACTTGAGTCAAACAGTTACTTGTGTTAGTTCTTTAATAATGGAAAATTGAATTTTATGTAGCTCTGAGAGCTACAATTTCCCGCCAAGTTAAAACTGACTAAAGGATGTTCAGAGCCCTGCGGTGAGCTTGAATTACACACAATTTACTCACCTACTACCCTCCTCCCCAAGTCCCCAAAATACTGAAGATTTGTTGATCTTACCACTATATATTGAAATCTGGCAGCCCCAAATCTCACACAGTCAAATATAATAAATCAACTCAGTTTCTCAGTCTATAGATCTGTGTCAGTCTCTGTTTATCACAAAACTGCCTGTTTCTTGTCATTATGGATGCAAGTCAGGGAATAGACAAAGCCAAGATTCTGGATAGCTTGTTCTTTGTAATGCACTTGTAATTGTTCCGCCTTAGAATGGGAAGGATGGCTTGGGATAACTTGTCCAGCTTGAAGGGACATGGCAGCTTCCAGTCTCTTTGCTTGTATATGTCTACACTGTACCCAATGGGATTAGTTCAAATATTCCAAACATGCACACATGAACACGCATAGCATATGGCCTGAAGACTCAGTTAAGGAAATTATGGGCGCCATTTCTAAAAATTGCAGTTCACTGTCTGGCTGGCATGGCTCAGTGGTTGAGCATTGATCTATGAACCAGGAGGTCATGGTTCGATTCCCTGGTCAGGGCACATGCCTGGGTTGCAGGCTCGATCGATCCCCAATGTGGGATGTGCAGGAGGCAGCTGATCAATGATTCTCTCTTATTGTTTTTGTTTCTATCTCTCTTTCCCTCTCCCTTCCTCACTGAAATCAATAAAAATATTTAAAAAAATAAAAATTGTAGTTCACTTTCAACAAGTACATTTTGATCAATAGGTAGGAAATCAGTTGAAAAGTTGAAACATGAACCAAAATTAGAGGTTGAGAATCAGGACATATGATTTTGATGCGGTATGGCCTACTACACAGAAAGGTCAATGATGTCCACACAGGGAACCACTGAGAGAGGACTGGAGTGTCCAGACTTGTAGAAAGAATTCAGGAGTCTGGAACTTGGTGTATTAGTCAGGGTATGCTAACTGTTGTACTAATTAATCAAGGTTTATTTCTTGCTCATGTCACATTCCAAGGGGGCTGTGTTCATGCAGACATTCCAAGACCCAAACTCCTTCCATTTTTGGCTTCACTGTCCCCTGGGACCTACTAGTCCTCTGCCTCCTGATCTACTATATCCAGCTAGCAGAAGAGGCAAAAAAAAAAAAAAAAAGCATGAAGGATAGCATGGGAAGTTTTGTGGGGCCACCCATATTCTGACCAGAACTGTCATATGAACCCACAAACATGCAGGGGAGGCTGGGGAGTCTGTGTGCTAAAGATGTAAAGGCAAATGGTTTTGTGTTAAACTAGCCAGTCTGCCACATATGGCTTCAAGAACTTGAGACCATTTGTTTAAAAAAAGCGGCGGGGGCGGGGGGGAGGTGTAGGGAGTATACTCATTTGGAAGAGAGCTGGAGAAAGAGCAAAAAAGACAGCAGGCAAAGAAACTAGTTAAAACCTAGTGGGATATTTCAGGAGAGGTACCAAGTTAGAGTAGATTCACTTACACTCATAATAAGAGATAAAAATTGTCCTCATTTGGGTTTATTTTGTTCAGGCACAGGCTTTAGAGAGTGAGTTCAACGTACTAAAGCAAAGGATTAGATGAGAGGGAAATGTGCTTTGATTGAGGACCCAGCTGTGTCAGAAAGTAACTGGGAGAGGAAGAGCAGGTGGAGCCCCACTGTGAGCACCTGATTGTGGCAGACTCCGGAGGTGGGCTGTCAAAGGAGAGGCTCCTCGAGCTCCTCATTCACTAGGAATGTTCAGGGAAGAACAAACTTGACTGAGAGTAGGTGCTGAAATGTGCGCAGGCTGATTTCTCTCTTTATTTCTTTTCCTATCTGCGAATGCAGCCCTGTCCCAGTCAGCTCTTTTTGGAGGAGACCTGTGATGGAAGGGAAAGTCTGGCAAGGGTGTAGGGCCTGCCCTACCCAGCAGGTAGCATCAGGGGCCTTCAGCCTGGCGCAGGGCCTGTTGTAGTTCCTAACTGGATCTTGCTCTCCCGCCCCAGCAATTCCCACAGGCTCTCTGGGGTGGACTTTTTTTTGTGGCAGTTTCTGGCAGTCCCAAATGTGGCTTGTTGTCAAGCCTCTGGACCAGTGCCCAGGAGCCTGTTGGAAGTCCAGATTCCCAGTCAAGAAGAACAGAATTAAATGGCCCAGTGCCAAGACATTATTTTCCCTCATAATCAAGAACTCTGCTTAGGAAATAAGTTCAACTACTTTATTTCCTTAACTCTTTTTTAAATCTCCTTTAGAGTGGTGATCGTTAAAAGGCTTTTTTAAGTGCATCTCTCCCCCTCCCCCAAGAAAACTTTTAGTTAGCAAACACTTATATGGTACTTCCTCTGGGCCTTACGCTATTCTAAGTGTTGTACAGATAATAACTTACTTGATACTCACAACAATTCCATGATATAGGTGCCATTATTATTCCTACTTAACAGATGAGGATGTAGAGGTAAGAAAGACTTACTGATTTACCCACACTCATGCAGCTTATACGTGGTATACCTGGAATTTGAACCAAGGCCATCCAGTTTCAGAGTTTGTGTTTGTAACTCTACTAAGCTGACTTTTCATATGTTCTTTCCCTCAAAGAAAACATGGGTTGCTTTTGTAAAATGGTATAACATACATACAGAAAAATACAAAAACTCAATGAGTTTCCAGTAAACACACCCAAGTACCCAATTCCTAACCCAAACAGAATACCACCAGTCCCAGAGGAGCCACTTCACCTCTACTCTGACCCCAAGCATAACCCTTATCCTAACTTTTATCAGCATGGATTAGTTTGAGCTGTTTTTTGAATTATACACAAATAGAATCATACAGTATGCTTTCTTTTGTGTCTGATTTATTTTCCTCTGTATCACCTTTATTGTTGAATATAGTTCAAATTTATTTGTTCTTAATTGCTGTATAGTATTTCAATTTTTGAACATATCACAATTGATTAATACATTTTATTATTGATGGATGTTTTGCTACTATCCAGTTTGGGATGATATGAATAGTGCTGCTATGTACACATCTTTTGGTGAACTCATGGACAGAAATATAGCCTATTTTTTGGAAGATTTTTAGACTTAGAAAAATTGTGAAGATAGTATGGAGAGCTCCCTTATACCCCACACCCAGTTTCCCCTATAATGAATACCTTATATTATCGTGGTACATTTGTTGAAATTAATGAACCAATATTGATACCTTACCATTCACGTTAAACAGCAAACACACCTGAGAAATGAATAACAATGTTAATTTTTTCTCCCTTTGTCAAATTGAGGGCTATTAGGTGATTGCTTCAGTTAGATTATTCAAATGGACCAGGGGTTGGTTGATGACTCTAAACCAGCAATTTTCGACGTTTTTCATCTTGTGGCACATATAAACTAATTACTAAAATTCTGCAGCACACAAAAAAATATACTATATTTTTTACCAATCTGACAAAAAAATAGGTATAATTTTGATTCATTCACACTGGATGGCTATTGTTGTGTTGGCTTGTCACTTTTTTATTTGACACTTTAAGGGAAAAGAGGTCAATGCCACTTACTAAATAGTCAGGTATTGCATATTTAAAAATTGTTGTGGCATGCCAGTGTGCCTCTCACACAGCATATAAGTTGAAAATCATTTCTCTAATGCAATCCGTTGCTTGTTAAAGTCAAAACCACCAGATGATGCAGGGAGTAGGTGCCTGGTGTAAACCTCTACAATCATCGTCCTTGATCAGGGATTCTCCAAATGTGGCCCAAAGAAGCACACTGGGCCCTAACGGGTTTGGCTCAGTGGATGGAGTGTCAGCCTGCGGACTGAAGGGTCCCAGGTTCGATTCTGGTCAAGGGCATGTACCTTGGTTGTGGGCACATCCCCAGTAGGGGGTGTGCAAGAGGCAGCTGATCAATGTTTCTCTCTCATTGATGTTTCTAACTCTCTATCCCTCTCTCTTCCACTCTGTACAAAATCAATAATTTTTTTTTAAAAAAAGAAGCACACTGGGCCCTGTTAAAATGCCAGCTCTTGGGCCCCATGCCACACTAAGAATCAAAACCTCTGGGGATGGAGGCCAAGAGTGTCTCTTAAATCCTGATAACCTGTGTTCTAGACATAGAAAATCAAGCCCAGTAAATAATGCCTGGAATATTTTAAGTCCCGGGGCACCTCATTTTCTGAACTAAGACACTTGTTTAGTTAATGTTGTACTTTCATAAAATAAAGGCTCCTCGGCAAAACGACAGTCTATTTATACCAGAGTCCTAAGGAGAATGACTCTTGAATTAGGTTTCCCAAGACCTTGACTAAAAGAGATTGCACTAGAAAACATAAATGATGCAGCTGGTCCCTAGTGGGTAAGGAAGCTGAGACAAAGAGCGAGTTAGGGCTCTTGATCCCCTTGGAATCTCAAAAGGAACTTGAATGTCAAAGAGGGTGTGGAGCACAGCAGGAAAAGATCAGTGTGTAAAATATTCCAATGGCAAATTCCAGGAAAGCAGCAGTCAGAGCTAAATGGGACAAGAGACAATACACATTAATTTAAGACAACGCCATCAATTTAGTGGCATGTTTATTGAAATAGCCCTCGTGTTCTTAAAAAAAGCACTGGGGTACAGACCTCTGAATCCCTGCAGGAAACTACAAATTCCTGGGAGGGAGCAGCAACCCCAATCCTGACTTTAATAACAAAAGGCAATTATTTTTAGTATTTTCCAGTAGATCTCAGCTGTCTGGTATTGTCAGACTCTATTCATGGAGAGGTGGAATTTAGAAAGAGTGAAATGACTGAGTGGAGAGGGGAGGAGAAAGGAAGGAAAGGAGGTAGGGGATAAAAGAGGGAAAGAGAGAGAGAGAAAAAAAAAAACACCCGAGAGTATGAGTAGGAGCTTACAAGTTTTTTATTATAATAAAAAAAATAAGAATCAAAACCTTTGGGGATGGAGGCCAAAAGTGTCTCTTAAATCTTGATACCTTGTGTTCTAGACAGGTATATTATCTGGCATGATGGACCCCAAGGTAAAGTACCAGTCATCAAATAATAAATGCCAAGATCAAACCTCGAGAAACAAATAGAGGGACTCTAAAACAAGCAATTTGTCAGTCTGATTTGAGGATACAGGGAAGTGTGAAGAAACTAGAGAGAAAGTAGGTCAATGATAAATTCTTGTGGAAACACCTGGGATACCATTGTGGGATCTGGTGTTGTAACTAATTAAGAGGTGGTAAAACCTTGGGAGGTGGTGGCAGGCCTAGGAAGAGAGGAAGGGTATAGAATTTTTCAAGCTCCTTGGAAAACCCAAACTTGTAGACTCAACAGATCTGATGGATGAATAGCTTGGTGAAGTAGAGCAATAGGCCCCCTGTCTCTTGCCAATTAGGTTTTGAAAAATCATGGAGAAGTGGGAAGGTTGTTAAGTGGAGACATGACTCTCCAGAGCATTTGTCTTTCATGGGGTGGGGAGCAGGTGAAAAGCACAATATTGACAATTACAGGCCAGAAAACGAACTTTAGTTCCCTATCAAAATAAAGAATAAACAGAGAAGGAAAATACTAAAAGATCCCAAGCATGGCAGAATTGTTTACAATGGGTAGCTTATACATCTTAAATTAAAATAAATGGATTTGATGATGGAAAAGAGCAGTTGTCCTAAAATTACATAATTATTGGATGAGGAAGGAGAACATTATGTCTAGAACTTTGAAAGATGTTTCTATAGTGTCTTAGTAAATCTTGCTTAAAAACTCATTGAATTTGCACACTAGCAATCTCAGATTTTTAAGTGGTTTAAGGAGCATAGTCTGCAAATGATAACACAGAAATATTTCAGCCTGGGAGGATCACAAGTTCTTGTTTTTTTCAAGAGTTTGCTGTTAACTGGTGCTTCAACTGACCTCACCCTCATATTCTGGGAAAAGAGCAACAAGCCAAAAGCTCTTTTTAGCACTGTGAGAGAGATCAGCTTCTTTAACATAAAAGGAGATTTAAACTCAGAGGCGTTAAGTCACTGTTTAAAGTAACAAAGCTTATTTAAAAACACAAATCAAATATCCAACTGCTGTTATTTAAATTTGAGAGTTGCTTTCCACTGGTTCTCATATAAATTGGACTTTAAATTGCAAATGTGAGGTACCCCTGCAAGACAGGTAGGAAGCAGGACCAGAAACCAAGTCCCCTGGGGAGTTAATAGCTATTGGCTAGGAGAGCAAACACAATTCCCCCTTCTGAATAATGAAAGCTAGGATTCCTAAGTAACTGATCACACACACACCTAGAGAATGAAACCTATGTGATTCATAAGGTGTTCCTTGATGCACTAAGGGGTAATCTCGAAATCATTTTAGAGTCTTCCCAGGAAAGCAATCTAAATGCTGAGAATTGGTAAGAGAGAGAAGGGATGAAGAGCACAGCTTTCTTCCACTGGTCTTTGGTCTTTGGTGGTAACTAAAGATGCCTCCTGTCATTCGTTAGAAACTGGGTTCAGGTAGGCCTCTGTGGAAGAAAAGGCAAATTGCTCAACTGGAGATGGCCCAGTACACTTTAACAAAGTAGACTCTGTGTGGTGAGACATTATTAGAGAAAGGTAGTGTATTTGCTATAGATTAGAGATGTCCTGGTGAGGTATCTATGGGCTTGCATGAAAGTGATATGGAGTGGCCTAGCATGGATGCTATAAGTTCCCTGCTGCTTGCTAAGCATGTCAGCTTTTACCTTTCTCTGCGAATAGTGTTTAAGGAAATAAAAAAGTTCAAACAGAAAACTCTTTACATTTCTTTAAGTGTGGTCTCTTCTGTGTTTTAGTGGTGGTGGTGGGGTTTAGAACATAAGGCTATTTGGCAACAACCCAGCTACTGTTAACATGACAAACTGATTAAACTTTTAATTTCCATTCTTACATACATTTGCACATATACTTACATTTCTTTTCTGAGGAATTTAGCAACAGTGATTGCAGACTTGGGGGTTTAAATCAAGATAAAATATTTTCTTTCTTTCTGAAGAGCAGGATACAAGAAATATGTTGGCAAAGTGCCAGAATAGTCTCAGACAAAACATGCTGGCTTCATTTGGGGACACTGAATTGATACTTGTAACCATTTCAAACTTCTCTCCAAGATATTTCAGAGCTCAGAAAATAGAACAAAAGGAATTTGCTTTCTTTTTTTTCTCTTTCCAGAGTCCATAGCTTCTCATGAATGTCTGCCAAACCTACTATACAGTTAGACATTTATTTAGTCATTCAAATTCCTATTATTAATGGCTCAAACAAAGAACATAATAAAATATATTTATAAATGCTAAAAGATATTTCTGTGACTTCACACCATGGCTCAACACCATCCTAATGTTACTTCTTTCATGGCCAAGTCATTAAGCTTCTTTAGTTCTAACTCTGATTGGCACCCAAAACTAGAGTGAGAGTGAGAAGGACACATTTTAATAAGATACTAGAAATTTCTTTTCTCAAACCCCTGGGACCCATGGCCCAAGAGGAAAAAAAAAAAGGCTTGATTTTAATCACATCTCAGAGAAGACTGTAGACTCCTTGAGGGCCATGAATTTGCCTCTTCAATCACCTATTATTTCTACCCCACAGCATCCTACTCCAGGACCTTAAGAATGTCACTTAGACAATATTTGTGACCTGATAATGAAATATCTTATATAAAAGGCCCGTGGCCATCATGCCATAATGCCATCACATCCAAACAAGCAGCAGCTCTTGTGGCGGGCGGGTGGGGCGTGAGCTACTAGCAGTGGAGAGCTATGAGCGGTGATGGGCGGGGCGGCCAGCTGAGGCAAGCAGAAGCAAGCTACTTGTGCATGATTTCATGTGCACTGGGCCTCTAGTATTATTAATATTATTTTAATAATCGAGTTAAAAGATATTGGTCAAGTTAACAATAGTGTACAAATGTAAGATAACACATTTTATGTATGTACAAATATATGTTCATAAATATATCTCCAGATATGGGATATTTATATCAAGTGAAAGACATGTGATGGGTACATTGTTTTAGTTAAGTGTATCTGTGGGTTCCTCGGGATATTGGTCACACATCCACATATCTGTGGTCAAGAAGGTATGAGAAAATTGGATAAGTTTTTTAAAAAGTGTTTATTGCAGAACCTATCAGAGCCTTTAATATCCTGAAGTACAATGTGACTCTCTAAAAGACAGTAAATATGAAGTAGTTCCCAAATTCATTTGACTATAGAACTCTAGTAATGCATCTGTCTTGGGTTCCAAGAAACACATTTTAGGAAATGCTATTTTAGAAATCAACTTTATGCAAGAGTGACCCTTTCCAGAGTAGGCAGGCTATGCCTGTAGCAATAAAGAATTTTTGTGACTTCTCAGTGGAAGAAAGGGAGGTAGAAGTGGGGGAAAGGGAATCATCAGGTATTTGAATAAATAAGGTCATGCATTCCTTGAAGCCAAAAACTCCATGATGACTCTTAGAAGCCACCCTCACCAGCATTTCGAATAAGTGTTTGATACTTGATTGTTGGGTGAATAAATGCTGTCTCCTCAAGCTTGAAGAAATGAATGCTTTCTCTAAGCTTGAGTTAAGCCAAGTACCAACTGATCCTGGTTATTCTTTGCCTAAGGTCATATGATAATATGAAATGCATCCTAAAGATGTGGGATCCTTTACAGTAGATAAATGACCAACTCAGGTAAAGAAATGCCGGAACCGGTTCATCTTGGGTATCTCAGAACTGTAGCCTGACCCCAATAAAATACTCAAGAGCCATGCATATTGGGGCAGGAGGTGCCTGATGTCTCCCAGTTTGACTTGAGAAAGATGAAAACATATTTGGTTCTATTTTGAGGTGAGCTTTGAAGGCAACACAGGGGATATTCTCTATGTTCCTATGCTGATATAATGGGGCATCGGTTCTCAGACACAAGTCCTAACACATCAGTGTGTCCATTGTAAGCTCAAGTTGTAAGTCTCAAGTACTTTGTTATTAATGACAGGCATTTGGGAAAATTTTACTTTTAAATATAAAAATTAGTGTGGATTTCAGGCTATAGTTCATTTTCATCTCATTTTTATTTGCTTTCTTGAGTGAGAGAGGAAATAGCTTGCTTACATGGAACAAAATGATAAGGTGTTGTGCCACAGGTTAAGGAAGTGCATACTTCAAGCAAATGGTAAGTCAGGGAACTTAGTTAAGTCCCTTAACTGCAGGTCAGTGAGTAGCTGGGGTAACTTTGATTTCCTCTTCTTTTTTTGAGGTTCATAATGTTTTCTCTGGGATGTGAATCATGATACTTTCTTACCATGGGTCAGCCATCTCGGGTCCTATAGTATGGAAGTCCTAAAGACCTTTGTCTCATAGGACTAGCCCTAATCCCAATCCTAATCATTCATTGTCAAGGAAACCCCATCTCTCTTAGGATATCCGTTGGTCATCCTTTGCCCTTAGGCCTGGGTTGGGGTCCAGTTTTTCTGCATTCCATATTGTCCCCGCATTGTTAGCAGGGACTGGCAAGTCCCCTTCTATGGAAAAGTTCATCACTGCCCAGTCAGTGTGGCTCAGTGGTTGAGCATCGACCTAAGAACCAGAAAGTCATGGTTCGATTCCTGGCCAGGGCACATGCCCAGATTACAAGCTCAATCCCCAGTGTAAGGTGTGCAGGAGGCAGCCAATAGGTAATTCTCTCTCATCATCGATGTTTCTATCTCTCTCTCCCTCTACCTTCCTCTGAAATCAATAAAAATATATTTCAAAAGAAAAGTTCATCACGATGGGTAAAAGGCTAACTTAACCGTTTCCCCTTCTTTGTGGAAATCTGTTCTTGTGTTAGTTTTCTAGCTCTGTTGCCCTGGAAACCTGGTGGAGATTGAATGTCACCTGAGTTACCAGACAATATTGCTTATAGTAAAAATGACCTGATTGGTAGATTGCTTCTAGTGCATCAGGATTGTAAGTAAATGAATCCGAATACCTGGTAGGACACTATAGCTTTGGGCTTCCCTGAATGTGGGACTCTTGGTACTGGCATGTCCCTTCTGATGCCCCTGGAAACTATAGTTGCTTATAAGAGATACTAGCTCCAGGCAACTTCTAAGCCAAGATGGATCCTGTATTATTTGATGTGCCTCTTGTCTGTTTGCACCTGAGTTGCCGCCTGCGGGGCCAGAGATGAGCCTCTGGACAGCACGTGGGGTCCTGTAAGGACCACCACAGAGGGGGAATGCCTGAAGCTGGCCTGCTGTCCAGTGGTGGTTTATAACCAGTTTTCTTCTGAATAGACTCACACCAATGGTGGCCTATGGTAGTTTTGGGAGTCAGAATGTTTTTTGAACCAACAAAGCCCCTGGTAACCCTTAGAGTCACATGAAGGTGGGGATGCTCTCTGCACTTGATTGGGCTGATGTGATATGTTTTCTAACTGTCAAGTTTCAGAACCCATGCTGGTCTAGCCCTTCACATCTCAGTTTGCAGTAATTCATTTCTCTGTCCTCGGAAGATATTCAGAATCCATTTCCATTAAAAATGACCCTGTTGATTTATTTTCCTTGAACAAAAGTGATTAGTTGGAAAGGCTGAAAAGGATTTCCACTCTCAGTTTTTATAAGTTTTATGTTTCCTGTTTATGGGGTGGTCCATTCTGCTTTTAAATCTCTCAAATAACTCACACTCCTAGAAGCCTGCTAACATACATGCTTCAGATGACTGGAACAGTTTTTCAGAATTTCATTTTATTCAGTATAGTCAGCTCTGCTGCTTTTTGTGTACTCATTGGTAACAGTTCATACTGAGACTCCTCAGTTAGCAGGATGGGCTTGACAGTGGGAGTTCAATACTAACATTTATTGAGCACTTATGAGCGCAGAATTGCTCCAAGTGCTTTACATTTATTAACATCTAAACAACCACTCTACAAGGTAGGGACTATTATTTATTATCCCCATTTTAAATATGAGGCAACTGAGGCACAAACATGTTAAATGACTTCCCCCAGGGCCACACAGCTCATACTGGTAAGTGGTAGACCCAGAGAGTCAAGTTTTTTATCCCTTGTGGAAAGCTTTCCCTCTGAGTGTCATAATGAAGGCAGGATTTTGTCCAGCCTCAGGGAGTTGAGGGTTGAGGCTGTTTAAGAGTGTCCCTAGTGATCCTTGGTATACTTGATAGATACATATAGCAGGTTCCCAATGACTAAACAGGAAGTGGAAGATGTTTTAGTTTCCTGCTTCATCGAGGGAAGTGGAGACACCCTACCACATTGGAATCACTCTTCCATCTAGCAATTACTAAGCACCTATTCTTAAACAGTGTGGTTGCTGTGAAGGGTACAGTGAACCAAAGGGCTCCAACCGCCTGCCCTTAAAGAGATTCCATCTTGGTGTATGTCATGATCACATTCTCTCATCCACAAAGACTACAAAGAGGAGAATAGAGAAAAATACATAGAAAAGCAGGGAAACAGGAGGAAGGAGAAATGTTCCAGGATTTTCTGTTACTCCCACATAAAGAATTTTCTGTTTTCTAGCATGATCTTGCCACACCACCATCCATCAAACAAAGTCAAATCACTGATAACACCATCCAATATAACTTTCTGCTATTCAATAGGGTAGCTCCTAGTAATATGTGGCTATTGAGCACTTGAAGTATGGTTAGTGTGACTAAGGAACTGAATTTTAAATTGTATTTAATTAATTAAAATGTAACTATAAATAGCCACATGTAGCTAATGGCTTCTGTAGTGGACTGCCCAGTCCTATAACTTTCCTACCCTGAACATGGCATTAAGACCTCTTTTCCTAACTTGGTCTAGGTTATTCTAAGTTCCTAAATTTCACTACAAAAAGGTGACCATAGCTATAGCTTTCAAATGTTCACTGTTGGATTAAACTTAAATCCATGAACATGGGCTGCAAACCCCCATATTCATTCAGTCTTTCTCTTCAGAGTTGAATTTCTCCCCACTGTTGCTTACTTTGAACACGTTTCCAGGTAGCTAACTAAGTAAAACACAAGCTGCTTAAAAATCATGGTTTTTTTAAGGCAAGTAGAATGTAAGAGAAAGGGCAGGAGGGGAGTAAAAGAAAGGCTGATATTGTAGCATCCTACCAATCTTTGTTTCTACATCTCAGCAGCCTTGAAAGAGAACATTAAGATATCTTTTACTCTCTGGACTGGCTTCCCAGAGAGAGGGAGACACAAATGAAAGCCTGCTTTGTGCAGTGATACTGTGACTGCAGAGACAATGAAAAGACTTTTTTTAAAATGTGTGTGTGTGTGTGTGTGTGTGTGTGTGTGTGTGTGTGTGTGTTGAAGCTCTTGTCACTACAGAATAATCTCACAATTAGCTACTGTTCACCTTCTTGGCTCCAGACTTTCTAAAAATAATTATGATAGTAACTTTAAAAAACTCTGCTGTCTACACTCAGGGAAATTTCTTGGATCCTAAAGGATTTAACAAACAGTACCCAAAGCCTTGGGCCCTAACTGACCTAATCAGCTTGAAACCTGAGTAGTTTTTAAAGACTGAATCAGATATGGAGCACCCTTCGCTGAAACCCTGACCGTTGGGCTATGGCCAAGGTTCAGTTGGGATGCACCAGCCCAGCCAGGAATCTATTGGATTGGTCATTGCCCATGCCATGCAGTTATTAAGTATTATGAATATCATCACTGAGTTTCTGGGCTGTGCCAAGGCTCCAGGAAATGAAATTATTTCAGTGAGTCACCCCATCATTGATTTATTTAACACCAAATTGAGTTAGACTGTGAGAGAGACAGATATCCAAACAAGCAATTACCTTATGGAAAAGCTTGAGCCAATGCTAAAATGCAAGTGTTTATAAAAAGCTGTGGGAGGCCAGAGGAGGAAATCATTGCTTTGACATGGGGGTATCAGGGAAGTTTGAAGAAAGTGATATTTAATCTGGCTCTTGAAAGATGAGTAGAAGTTCACCAGGACATAGGCAGACCATGCAGTAAGTGGGAAGCTAAAAGGGATAAAATATCAGAAAGCAGAATTACAGGTACAAAGTGTTTGGAGCATAGAGTTTGGGTGGTTGTTGTTGGGGAGGTGGTACAATAGATTAAGTGGGGACTCTATGCTGGTGTTATATTCGGAAGTGCTTTGAATGCATGCCATGCTAGAAAGTAGATTTAATTCTGTAAGCAACAGAAAGTCAGTAAAATTTATTTTAGCATTGTAATTGATGGTGGGGTTTGATTTGAAGAAAGATGCCTTCTAGAGCCATGTGACCGAGTGACCAGAGGGGAGAAATAGACCAGTGTCCGGAAAACCAGTGAGGAGGCAACAGTTAACATGAAAATTAATGGGGACCATTGACCTCTGGCAGTAGCTGAGGCAATGGAAAGAAAGGAATGAATGGAGTTGAGAGCCATAACAAGATAGGATCAACAGCAATTGGTTATTGGATTTGGAAGATAGGGATGAGATGAGGAGGATTCTGAGGATTCCAGCTCAGTGGACCTGGTGGAAGTGGATATTCTTAGCTAAGTTGTAGCAGCCTTGGGTGAATATGGGATGCTCAGCTCTGGACAGGAGACTTTTGAGGTGCTTGCTCCAGAACATAGTTGGAAATCTATCAACATGTTATTCCAGCCCTGTTGGGCATAACGACTTCTCTCTATCAGTTCTTTTTGAGTTGTTAATGATCTGTTATATTCTATTGACTTTCCTTATTCATTATACAATCAAATAATCCAGGTCCCATGGTGGCTAACAGAGTTTCTACCTAAGAAGGACCTAAAGCCTGGCTGGAAGTGGGCTTCTTTGGATGCTATATTGCATAGGAAGTTCATTGCTTTTAACAGAATTGCATATTGTACGTCTATAAAAATAGGACAAGGAGAAAGAACAAAAATAAAATAAATTATTACAGGAATACTATCAAAACACAATTCTTTACTTCCTACATGAGTGATGTCATCCACTGCCAAGGACTGATCACAGAGTGAAACAAAACAAGCACGACGACTAATGAAAATGTATAGCTACATATTTGTTCTCATTCAAAAGGATACTTAAAAGGGTTTATAGAAGCAGAATTATTATTTTTCATTTCGCTGGGTTTTGGTAGGAGTCTGATGGAGATTTGGAGAGTTTAACATTCCTCCAAGCCAGTGGTTCTCAACCTTTCTAATGCTGCGACCCTTTAATACAGTTCTTCATGTTGTGGTGACCCCCAACCATAAAGTTATTTTCCTTGCTACTTCATAACTGTAATTTTGCTACTGTTAATGAATCGTAATGTAAATATCTGTGTTTTCCGATGGTCTTAGGCTCTACAGCAGCGGTTCTCAACCTGTGGGTTCTTGACTGCTAGCAGGGTCACCTAAGACCATCGGAAAACACTGATATTTACATTATGATTCATAACAGTAGCAAAATTACAGTTATGAAGTAGCAAGGAAAATAATTTTATGGTTGGGTGTCACCACAACATGAACTGTATTAAAGGGTCGCGGCATTAGAAAGGTTGAGAACCACTGCTCCAAGCCATCTTTTGGAGCCACCACGATTAAGACTTCATTCCAATATGTCAGACTGAACAATTTCTCCTCTGACATACAAATTTGTTAATTTGTGGCTGTATTACTTCTTGAAGAGCCTGTTTCAACTACAGAAATTTAGCTACTGGAGCTTTACTTGTTTTACTGGGTTGGATTCTACATCTATTGAACTGTTGCTCTCATGAATCATTCACAGGATATAGCCAAAGTAATGTAACTTTGTCCCTCTTTATTAAGGCTTTTATTCCCCCTTGTCTGGGCAGAGATAACACTTGCCTCTGGCCAGGCTGTGAGAAGTCATTGTATGCAGTGAATTTAGATACCTTCCTGGGTCTGTGATCTGCAAACTTCACTCTGTGTAATCACATAGATCTGTAACCACTACTCATGTATGAACTTCGGTGAAGTCTGCTAAAGATTACAGCAGATATGCCCGTTTAGAAACTTTTACGGGCTACTGTTTTGTTTCAGGATGGCTGGCGGAACCACAAATTGAGCTTAAGATGTATCTTGAAACCCTTTAGCCATGCCCCACATTTGATCAGCATCAGTCAACTCCTTTGAAAGTTATCATGAAACAAATAGGGGAGATAAAAGCAAAATGCTGAGTGGCTGAGGTGAAACAGACCCCTTGTTTTGGTTGGTTATTTGATCTCAAACCATATCCTGTCATTAGGCACATTGTCAGATTTAAGAACTAATTCCAGACTTCCATTTATATGAGGGACACAATAGAAGGCAGGGAGAACTCACACAATTCATTAGATTCCTTCCCACCCTTCGTTTTCCTTTCCCTTGTTCTAGAGGCACCTCTCTTGCATTCAGGCCTAAGTCTATGCCTGCAGTGAGGCTCATAAGGACCTAGAATCAGTGGGCAAACTGATTTTAGATAGCCTCCAGCTTTTAGCCCTCCCATTGCTAAAACAAAGTACTTGATGTCCTGTTTGTTTCTAATACAGAAGAACTGTCAACAGGAAAAAGACATATTTAAAAGTTTTTCTTTTTACCTAATGGAAACTTGCCTGGATTTTTCATAATAAAATGGCTTAGCAATTTTAAATTCCCATTCATTGGGAATTTAGGGAAGATTGTAGGGCAAAACTCTCAAACTTCCCATATTTTATGCAAACTAGAGCCAAATTCTTAGAAGAGTTGAGAGAGCCTTTATCAGGTGGTTAAGTTAGGAACTATTGTTTTTACCAGCAGAGAGTCCTCTCTTTGTTCCCTCCTAAATATGCAGAGTGTGTCTTATTGGGAGTGAAAGTCAGGGTCTTTAAATCCAGACTATCCAGCCATCCACGCTGTGGACCTTGCTAGATTTGTGTGTTCTCAGACACAGCCAGTTAGAGAACTGTCAGGAAAGCAAATGTAAATCTCAGTTGCTGTTTAGATCCTGTGCATTTTAAGTAAACTAGAATCTAACTTTTGGGAAAGCATACATGCATGGTTGGTCAATGAGATTCAACAACAGTTTCTTCTAGGATTGTTTCTGCCTGGCATTTTAATATGAAAATTTTCAAACAGACAGCACAGTTTTTCCAAAGGACCCAGCATCGCCTAACTGGAACAAATAGCAGGAATTGGACTCAGATGGTTTCAGACACCAAATTTACTTTGTGTATTTCCCCATGATGTTTTTTTTAATTTTTTAAATTTTTATTTAATGCTATAATACCATCTTTCCAACAATAAATATATATAAATTATAAATGCCCTCCTTTCCTTCACTTACTTTTTTTTTAATTCCCCATGAATTTTTAGGTGCTTTTTATTATTGTGAAAACATGATTGTTCATCTTGTTGAAATACACAAACACTGCCTTCTGGCACGTTAAACACCACAACTTTGAAGCATGTTCTCTCCTACCCCTTCTCCCAGGTTCTGCCAGTCATCCCTCCATGTTCCTACTTCCCAGACCCCAAATTTCAGACCCACCTTTGGTGTTCCCTGTTTTCTTCTCCATGTACAATGGGATCCTGATGGGTCCCTTGGAAACATCTTTCCCAGTCTTCTTTTCTCCTTTTAGTTGCCACTGCCCTACTGCCCAGAAATTTGTTGGGTGTTCTTTCTGTGCAAGACTGCATGCAAAACACTTTCTACACCAGTGATGGCGAACCTATGACACGCGTGTCAGCACTGACACGCGTAGCCATTTCTGATGACATGCGGCCGCATGCCGAGGATGAAACATTTGCTGCTCCTGAGGATGAAACATTTGCGACTAGAGTCTTGGAGTTAGTTTTTTCCTCGAAGTGACACTATCCGAGTTATGCTCAGTTTTTTGGCGAAGTTTGACACACCAAGCTCAAAAGTTTGCCCATCACTGTTCTACACATTAACACATTTAATCCTTACAGCAATCAAATGAGGAAGGTCATTATTAGCCCTATTTTACAGATGAGAAAATAGATCCGTATTACTTTATGCCCAGATTACTGTGCTATTCTCCATTGTACCCTGGAAATACTTAGAATCTTCCCATTCCTGAGCCATTGCTTCCCATGCTTTATGTGCCTTCCTCCTCTTCTCTACCCATCCAAATTCTGCTCTTTTCTCCAGGCCAGCCCTGGCTCCCACAGCTGGAAATGATCTCTCCTTCAATTATAGCTTTAACTGTCTGTACCACTCCCTTGGTTACCCTCAAACACAGCCTTCCAATCATTTTTCCCCCTATGTGCATGTCTTATCTCCCAAACTAGATTATATACTCTCAGCTGCCTGTGCATAATAGGTAAGCTGTATAGATTGATTATTTTTCAAAAGTAACCACTCTTCCACACATTTCATAGTAATGATGCAATAATAATTGCACAAAAAAGTACTCGTGCTAAGAGGGAAGTGTGTGTGTGTGGGGGGAGGTCTCACCATCCATTTTTACTGTGGTATTCCAGTGCTTCTAAGTTCCAGGTTCAAGATCTGAATGGCTATTTTTACTAAAAGTAATAACTCCTCCAAATTTGGTTTATTTGTGGAGCCTGGCTTCATTTCCTTTAGACCTTCTACTTGTTCTGACTGTCATAATGTTTTGAACAAGAGCTTTTTCCTTCTGACTTTGCCTGTGATGAAAGCAGCATTTTGGGCCCTCTTTTTAGATAGAGCTTGAGAAACTGAGTTTATGAAGGAACATCTAATGGCAGCAATAGAGAAAATACAATCCCTGGTGTATGACTTCAACCCAGTTTTATGTTTTCAGCACACCTCCACTTCTTTTTTCATAATTTCCTATAAGAGAACAACCCTTCCCCTTCACAGTACATTCACTTCACTTGGTTCCTCTTGAGATGGACTTTTAAAGAAATGTCAATTGACTGTGGCACCCGGATGAATACTGAAGAGTGCAGTTAAGCTCTAAGGACTTGCACTTTGGATAATGGTTGACTGGATCATTCTGACCAATGAGTCTATTGAAGACAACTAAAAATAATGGATAAAATATAAAGAAGCTTCAGATCCATCAGCTCCTGGGAAATGGAATGAATTAATGGGTTTATGGTTAATCTGCTAGTAAACCTTCCATTTTACTCAATATACACTTCTTTTTGGGAATGGGATCAGAAATATAGTGTTTGGTTTATTCTTGTGAGATTAAAAGAGGTGCCTGGTATCACTTTGTATCAATTGAGGTGGGGAGGTGGTGTGAAAATGCTGAGCATTCTCCAGAAGAAGGTTTGCATTGTTAAGAAATGATATGGAGAGAGAGCAGATGAGTGATAGCTGTAAGTAGTGGCCCTCCCTTTTCAGAGGCACAGAGCTGTTGACAGAACAAATAATCACATCTAAAAGACTTTGAAGCTCCCCACATGGTCAGCAGACAAGGGGCCACAAGGCTCAGCCTTAAATGCTGGAATTAGTTCAGAGAGCAGAAGGAAAGACTTGCCTTTTCTTGAAGCCAAAACCAATCTGAAACCACAGAACCTCAGCCTGAGGGCTAGGCAAAAAGTTTGCTTTTGAAACCTGAGCTCTTGTTGCTGTGGGGGAGGGGGTGTTGGAGAGATTGGTGTCTGTTCCACTTGTACAAGCAAACCTTCTGATAATTTTGACCCCTCAAAAATTACAAAATCCTTTCATCACAGCAGGTTACATTTTCTAAGCATACAACTTTGACTTTTAACTGATTATAGGTGTATTGTTAGGACTCCAGAACCCATGCTTAATATGTGTTTGTTTCATTTCCAATGTTTTATGTATTAAGTGTCAACAATCTACACTCATGTTATCTCATGTTTGAAAATGAACTCAGGAAATCCCAAAATGAAGATTTTCCCCCCTTGGCAATTTCCCATCTTTGTGTGATAAAGGTTTTTAGTAACAGCCAAGTACAGCATTAGACATACAAGGGGTCTATGGGCCTGTGGGTCTGTTATCAGGGTCTTATGGTAATCCAGGCTTTCTTCCAAAGAATTTTCAGTGCTATTTTTTTAAATACACCATATCATATCAAATCCACTCTTCCTCCTGTGTTCTTTAATTGTGCTTAAGGACAAAACCATTAACTCGATCTTCTCTTCTCTTATTGGCCCCATAGCCTAATACTCATTCCTCCACAATTCCTTTTTCATATGCCCCCTCTTTGGCATTTGTCTTCCCTCATCCCAGGGCAGGCTTTTGACATTTTGTCATGGTCTCCATGAGCCTGTCACTCCTGTCTTCTAAAACCACACTGGTTCCAACTGATTCATCTGGCATTCCTGGTTCTTCATCATCTGGTCTCTTTGAACTTTTCCAACTCCATCTATCGGTACTTCCCTTCTTTTGCCTCCTTTACTATTCCTGAAACACCATGCACATACCTACATCCTTTTCTTGCCACAGGCTGTTTCCATCATCTGCAATGCTTCCTCCCTCTTCTCCACTGATAAAATACTCCTTATCTCTCATGGTTTATCTTACATGTCAATGCATGAAAACCTTACCCTTACCACCAAAGGCAGAACTCATCACTCTTTACACTATACTTCTGGAGCCCTTTATTGTGAACTCAATTTCAGTCTGAAATAATTAACTAACTAGGAAACTAGTTAAGTATGTGCTAGACAGCAAGCCCTTTGAGCCCAGGAATGATATCTCATTTGTCTCTGGGCCCTGCTATGACACCTAGCAATTGGCCTGACACTAAGGAGAGCTCAATAATTGAACTGAGTGAATGGTATCCATTTGTTGGAGGTAAAGAGAGATTAGCATCTACTGCTGTAGGACAGAAAAAGGGATTCATTTGTCCACAGTTATTCAAATGACAAGTCAAGACAATGACACTGTCACTTTTGACACAATCCTCAGTGCCTGGGTAATGCCAACTCTTCTAAGATCTTGGTACTAGGTGTTCAGTTGCCATTTGTTATTTTATACATTGGAGGGGGAACTCTATGTATGTGCATCTGTGGCAAGAACTTGGGAAGCAGGTAGATGATACCTGTCTGTGTGAGGCTCTTTTTACTCTAGTAGCACTGTCCCATAGAAATATAGTGTTAGCCACAAATGTACAGGCATACCTGGTTTTATTGAACTTCACTTTATTGCAGTTTTTACAACTGGAAGTTTTGTGGCAACCTTACATCAATCAAGGCGATTGTCGCCATTTTTCTCACAGGCACAGATAATGGTTAGCATTTTGTAGCAATTAAGTCTTTTTGATTAAGTTATGTACATTGTTTTTTTAGACACAATGCTATTGCATACTTAATAGACTACAATATAGTATAAGCATAACATTCATATGCACTGGGAAACAAAATTTTGTGTAATTCGCTTTATTACAATATTTGCTTTATTGTAGTTATCTGGAATTAAACCTATAATATCTTCAAGATATGCTGTACTCAAATTTAATAAGTAATAAAAAGTGATATTAATTTGAACACTGTATTTTAGCCTGATGTATCCAAACTATTACCATTTCAGAATGTAACCAATATTTAAAAATTATTGTTTCATATTTTTGTACTAAGTTTTCAAAATCAGGTGTGCATTGTATACTTACAGCACATCTAAATTCAAATGCTAAATTTTCTTCAGAAATGTTTGATCTGTGTCTAGATTTCACAAAATTTACAGTTGAAAAGGTAGAGTCACATATCTAAGTTCTTCCAAATGTATTTAAAACTTTTCCAATAATTGAATTTAACAGCAGCTTTTAAATGTAAACTTAACTAATTAAAATAAAATAACGTTTTAAAATTCCATTTCTCAGTACTTCCAGTTTTATTTCAAACTAGAGTCCAGTGCGGGGGGTGGGGGTGTTGGGGGGAGGGCGTCTCTTAGCCTGTCCTGTGCCCTCTCACAATCCAGGACCCTTCAGGTAGGGTCCCTAGGCCTGGCGGGCAATCAGGGCCTTTCTGGGGCTTTTTTTCCCCCAGCTCAGTGGTCTGCAAACTCATTAGTCAACAGAGCCACATATCAACAGTACAACAATTGAAATTTCTTTTGAGAGCCAAATTTTTTAAACTTAAACTTCTTCTAATGCCACTTCTTCAAAATAGACTCGCCCAGGCCGTGGTATTTTTTGGAAGAGCCACACTCAAGGGGCCAAAGAGCTGCATGTGGCTCCCGAGCTGCGGTTTGCCAACCACTGCCCCAGCTGCCAAGCATGTGGCCCCGCCCCCACTGCTGACGCTGCTTGCCATCTGTGCGGCAATGCAACCCCCCCCCCCCCCCCCCCGCACTGGTCACCTCCCTCTGCCAGCGACAGGCGTGGGGTGCATTCACTTGGCTGGCTTGGGCCTCCCTCTGCAGGGCTATCACTGGCCAGCCCCACACACCCACCACAGTGTCCCTGGCAGGTGGCCTGGGCCTCCCTCTTTGGGGGGATGGATTGTGGAGCTCCCCCATTAATCACCTGGCAGAGGATGGCCTGGGCCTCCCTTTGTGGAGTGATCATTTGTGGGGCAATGGTGGGGCCCCTTCACCAATGGAATCGTACCTGCCTTGGCTGGCTTGGTGCCAGTGTGTGTCATAGTGTGGTTGTCCAGAAGGTCGTCCAGACGGTCGTTCAGCTGTTCGGTAGTTTGGTCTATTTGAATATTATGCTTTTATTATTATAGATGCTCAATAGCCACATGTGGCTAGTATCTACTATTCTGGAACTTGCAGCCCTAGGATACAAAGATTACTAAGTATCATTTAGCTCATTCCTCTGCTCCTACAACTTAATTTAAAAAAAAAATAACTAAGTGTGATGGGGAGAGTTATTAGAGAACTCCGATTAGCAAGCATTGCCACGAAATCCTTCATGAAACTGGAGTCTGCTGGTGACTTCCTGGGACTGCCATGAAAGATAGTAGGGTGCTATTGAGGAAGCAGTTGAAAATCCAGGGATGAAACAACCCATGCAATTCTCAGGCTTGTTGGCCAGGCTGGATTGTGGATTGGGGTCTGTGTCTACACAGTAGTTGCCCTGTCACAACCATGCTGATCTGTGCTTCCTTCTGCAGTCAATGTCTACACTAGCATCTGACAACACATGTGTCAACTGCATGTGTTGGTGGCATGTTTTATCATCTGCAGCACTGGAATAACAATTTTATACGATCACAACTTTTATCAGATTAGAACATATTTGAAGTTTCGGTGCTTAACTACTGTTGAGTGATCAAATATGTGGAAAATGTATTTTTCAGCCAACAGCATATTTTCCAAATCCAAAATAGTTGAATATATTTCTCCCCTTCCTTCAGGTTTCCCATTGAATGACACCTCGGAGACTAATTTAAAGCTTGAGAATTTAGAGCAAAAATATTTTGGAACAAATAAAAATGAGGTGTGTCACCTAACCTAGTATCTAACCACCTGTACCTCATGCAAAACCATAAAAGCATTCAGCATTACTTATTTATAATAGGAAACCAAGGTTAGGAATTGATTTCCCCAGAATTCTGTGAGGGTGATGCATGGCCCTGTCGCTGGCTCTGATGTAAGATTTGAGGCCTAAGGGGAAACTGAAATGACTCTAGACCCTTAAGGGTTTTGAAACAGGTGCAGTCTCTCTTCCTGCCCTCCAGGAAGCGTGCTGTCCACAGTTGGATGAGTGGTTCAGCAGAAGTTCACTGAGCTCTTGGATGAAAATGGCAAATTTCTCCCTAAATGAGCTTATTATCTGCTGCTGTTGGGTGCAAGGCATCCTTCAGCTATAGCGGGAATTACAGCTTCCATCTGTTCCCTAATGTGAAAAATGTGTGCAGGCCTTTTTGCTACCAAGCTCCATGAACTTTAGACATTCAGATCTGCTGACATATTTGAGTCACGGCCCTCAGAATGTCTTTTGTCAATTATTTCATTACATATCCAAATAACCATACTGAGGGTGGTCTGGATTTGTGATCTGTAACAGTGTGGTGCTGACACATTTCTTGACCTTGGAACTATCTGTTTTTTGGCTTTGTTTAGGAGTCAATGATATATAAGTACTCAGTATATTTAATAACTATTACTTTTGAAGTTAGCACAATGCCGCCAATATGAAAAATTCTTGGGCACAGTTACAGCCAAATCCACATCATTAATTCTTGGCTTCTTCCCAACATCTCCAGTCTTTCACCTTGCTCCATCGTTTTGCTCAGACAAATCAAATATTGCTTTGTGCTTAGAGAGCAACTTTCATCAGAAAATTGCAAGGCCTCTGTAAACTTTTATTTCTCTAAGTACAAATAAATATCTTTAGAGAGCTCTGCATACTTAAGTGTGTTTATTCATACTGGTTTTTTTTCAAAGGGCAAGAAAAATTATGGCTTTCTATGTGTTCACTTTGGAATATAGACATGTAATGTGCAGAATTAAATTTGACTTGACATATTTAACAAATATCCCTTGAGTAAATGATTAGATATAGAGTCAGGTATGCTCTTGAGAATATGGCCAAGCATTAATTTCTTCTACTAATTTTATATACTTGAACATTTTCAGAGTTACATCCTGTACATTAGATGGAGAAATTGTTTTCATCAATTAATAACTGTTTCTGACTGTTACCGGGAAGAGAAAATGCTGACTAAATTTCAAGCAGGATTAACTCACCAATTGAAAAATAGAGTCAGTTATTTAAGACTTAGCTCATGATTTGTTGAGTTTATATAATTTCACCAATTTATTTCCACTACATTGACCCATTCTGTATTATATCTCACTGTTAAGTGCCCTTGTGGCAGAAGCAATACTAAGTGTTTACCCAATCCCATTTTCTTTTCTTCCCAGGTATACAGACTACATTTCCCAGCATTCCTTATGGTCAGGTGGAACCCTGTGACTGAGTTCTGACCAATGAGATGTGAACAGAAGTAATGGAATCCTCTTTCAGCCCTGGTCTTGAAATCTTTCCTTCTAGTCTTCCACACACTCTCTCTTCCTTTGCTTGTTAGATAGGTGCAGAAAATTAGGTGGAGGACCCTGGGCCTCTGGGAGATGATTGGACTATAATATAGTATGAATTTAGTTATCTGAACAACTGCATGGAGCAGAGCATCTCAGCTGAACTGCCTTGGGTGTGACATCAGCAAGAAATTAAACTTTGTTGTATAAAGCCAGTTAGATTTGGGGATTGTTACACCAGTTAGCCTACCCTAACTAATATTTGTATAAATGTAGCAGAAAACCAATACTCTCCTTATATACATTCTACAAATTGCAAGGGGTCATGGAACATGCAGAACACATTGCTGGAGTTTAACAGTAGGTTGTGAAAATGTGTAACCAGTGAGCCATGTGGCTCTCTGATCACCATGTCCAATTAAGCCACATGGTTACTATGATATTCTTGTTTGAGTCAGCCTTTTATCTGGGGCAGATGCAACCATGGAGAGTTTCTTTTTTTTTTTTTTTTTTTTTTTTTTTTTTTAATTTCTTTATTGATTAAGGTGTCACATATTTGTCCTCATCCCCCCATTCCCATCCCACCCCTCTCCCCACGCAGGCCCCAATCCCCTGTTGAACTTAACCGTTGGATAGGCTTATATGCATGCATGCAGGTCCTTTGGTTGAACTCTCCCCCTCCCCCCCACCCTCCCCCTACCCTCCCCTATTCTCCCTCTGAGGCCCGATAGTCCGATTGATGCCTCCTTACTTCTGGTTCTGTTCTTGTTCCTCAGTCTATGTTGTTCATCATTTCCTCTAGATGAACAAGATCAAATGTCACTAGATATATACTAATAAGAACTGAATGTGAGACGAGCAATAATAGTTATGCTGACAGGCAAATGAATCAATCTGTAGCAAGCTTCCCCCTGGACCAACAGTTCTTTTGAGACCCAATTTCGATGACCAGTAGTTCCTTATGTGTACATGCCAGCACTGACCCCTCAGCTCTGGATGGTGGACAAATGGTGGTAATGGAGGTCCGACTCCCTCTGGTTTGGTCTCGGCCGAACCCAGGGGCACGGCGTCACCCGGACTAAGGGGCACGTGGCCTCACCCATACCCAAGGGGCGCGTGGTCTCACCTGGGCCTGGGACCCAGCCTCACCCGGATGGATCCAGGGGCGCAAGGCCTCACCCGGACCCAGGATCTGGCTTCACCCGTACCCAGGGACGCTTGGCCTCTCCCAGACCCAGGGGCACGTGGCCTCACCTGGGCCTAGGTTCACGAGGCCTCACCCGGATCCAGGGACACATGGTCTCACCCAGACCCAGGAACGTTTGGCCTCTCCCAGACCCAGGGCCACTTGGGCTCACCCGGGCCTAGGTGCACGAGGCCTCATCCGGATCCAGGGACGCATGGTCTCACCCGGACCCAGGGATGCTTGGCCTCTCCCAGACCCAGGGCCACTTGGGCTCACCCGGGCCTAGGTGCACGAGGCCTCACCCGGATCCAGGGACGCATGGACTCACCCGGACCCAGGGACGCTTGGCCTCTCCCAGACCC